>NC_073380.1:46212090-46905215 GCF_028641065.1 Leucoraja erinaceus | reverse complement strand
CCCGTGTCTGCCTTCAAGGGACCCATTTTGACTTTGCTACTCTTTTTCCCTTAACTTATCTAAATAAGCTGTTACTTCTTTATATTTCTGGCCATCTTCCCTTCATTCTTCATCTTTTCAGCCGGTATTGCCCGTTTTGTTTTCTTCTAGTGTCCTATGAAAGTTTCCCAATCCTCTGGCTTCCGGCTACTCTTTGCTGTGTTATACATCTTTTCTTTTAGTTTTATTCTATCCCTAACTTCTCTTGTCAGCCACGGTTACCTCCTACTCCCCTTCGAATCTTTCTTCCTTTTTGGAATGAAATGATCCTGCGTCTTCCGGATTATGTCCAGAAATTCCTGCCATTGCTGTTCCACCATCATTCCTGCTAGGATCCCTTTCCAGTCTACCTTGGCCAGCTCCCCTCTCATGCCTTCATAGTCCCCTTTGTTCAACTGCATCACTGACACTTCCGATTTAACCTTCTCCTTCTCAAATTGCAGATTAAAACTAATCATATTATGATTACTACCTCCAAGCGGTTCCTTTACCTCTAGTTCTCTTATCACATCTGGTTCATTGGACAACACTAAATCCAGAATTGCCTTTTCTCTGGTCGGCTCCATTACAAGCTGCTCTAAGAATCCATCTCGGAGACATTCTACAAACTCTCTTTCTTGGGGTCCTGAACCAACCTGATTTTCCCAGTTTACCTGCACATTTAAATCCCCCATCACCATTGTGGCATTACCTCTGTTACAGTTTTAACTCCTGCTTGACTTGACTTGACTTGACTTGCTGCAACTTACACCCTACATCTGGACTACTATTTGGGGGTCTGTAGATAACACCAATTAGTTATTGCCTTTGCAATTCCTCAACTCAATCCACAGTGACTCCACCTTGTCAGTCCCTATGTCTTCCCTCGCAAGGGACTGAATTCCATCCCTCACCAGCAGAGCTACCCCCACCCCCCTCCTCTGCCCACCTGCCTGTCCTTTCTATAGGATGTATAACCCTGAATATTATGTTCCCAGGCCCGATCCTCCTGCAGCCACGTCTCAGTAATCCCCACAATGTCATATCGACCAACCTCTAACTGAGCCTCAAGCTTTACCTCTTTAACTTCGCGCATACTTATATACTTATACTTCTCCTGTCGCTCTGTGGCCTAACATCATGGAGCTGGCGGCCTTGCTCGTGACTGACTTTGAGCCCCACCGTGAGGACGTGGACTTACCATCGGAGCCAATCCCTTGCCTGGGATCGACGCTCCAACCGCTGCCTATGGATTAGGTATGTTACAAAACCTACCTGAATCGTGGCTGAGCATCTGCCCCACCCCTTGTGTGTGATTTTGGAGCTGTTTGGAGGGGGCGGGTTTAAAACCCGATTTTTACTAGGCTGTTCCAATCGCAGATGTTCAGCCTAGTAAATCATTAACGGAGAATCGCTGCAAGACCCGGTCCCAAAAGCTATTATTAGTTTTATAGGCCTCGAATAGTAGATATAACAATTTTAAAAGCTCTCGTTCAGTTCGCAACCTCTCGCAGCCCCAGGGTTTTATAAAGCAAACAATTAAAGGTATGTACCTTATTTTTACATTAAATGGGGCATGTATACAACCCTATAATTAAAATTTTCTATAGCGAGTAGCTCATTTTGGGCTTTTTATATCCCGCAGTATTTTTCTCGGCATTTGAAGGCACAAATCCAGCGCGATTTGAACGTTCTAAACCAGCGCGTTCACAGAAACCCACTAGAAAACCGATTTAAATGGGCATTTATTTACAGCAATTGAACACTAAATTCCTTCCATTTGGCCTATAAATTAATGTAAATTAGATATAAAAATCATGTTATATTGTGAATTATTTGTGAATAATCTTTGGACACTTAGGCTATTTAAAAATGTTAATCTTTCCTTAAGAAATGTGCTTTTGACTATCCAAGATCACAGCTTTTTTGTAATGTCCATTGAAAATCAATAGGGAACAAGATGCTAATTTCCGAGTATGAAAATGGTCATAACTTTTTTAATACTTGAGATATGAAAGTGAATTTGGTGTCAAATTAAACTTATTGTTATGCTTTATCTGATGGGATAAATTGCAGACTTGATTTTTTAAATCTCAAAATTTTGTAACATTGCTATATGGATTTCACCATCGAGGGGCTCGCAGTCTCGTGTAGAGACCGATATCAGGATGCTCCAAATGACACAGAAGGTTTCGACCATCCCCGACTCGGGGTCAAATTGCCCGTCGCGGGGGAGCTGAGATACCCCCTGATGCAGGAGCTTGATCGCCCCAACGCAAGGGCCCGAACGCTGCCGGCTACGGGAGTCAAGATCTCCCCATCAACGGAAGGCTCGAGGCCCCCGACTATAAAATATGATTATGATTATGATTACACTTAATGTGTGATGCGATATTCTTAACTGACTGCATCCATTTGACCCTCCCAGTCTCTACCATTCCACATATGAACTGAAAGCGACTCACTCCACAACATGTAGCTGGTGTATGTACTGGATGCCAAGTTTAATCATGGACCAAAGGCCCTGTTCATGTGCAGTACTGTTCTGTGCTCCTAGTTCAACAGCTGATCTATTAAATCCACCTAGTTTCGAATTTAGTCTTTAGAGATGCAGTGCAGAAACAGGCCCTTCCGCCCACTGATCACCCCGTACAGTAAAACTATCCTACACACGAGGGAAATTTTTCAATTTTACCGAAGAAAATTAACCTACAAACCTGGATGCCTTTGGAGTGTGGGAGGAAACCAGAGCACTCAGATCACACAGGGGGAACGTACAGACTCTGAACAGACAGCACCCATGGTCAGGATCGATCCCAGGCCTCTGATGCTGTAAAGGCCCTATCCCACGATGCGAGTTTACCCAAGAGCTCTCCCGAGTTAAAAAAAAAATCAAACTCGTTGTATTCTACGAACTCCTACGACCTTCCACGAGTATGTTCACAAACTCCTACAGGCTCCTACGAGTATGTCTACGTACTCCATTGACTTCTCTCATTCTACGGTCTCCTACGTTCCTCTTCCGAGGTACTCTTGACTCAACTACGAGCAGCCACGAGTGGAAAATTGATCACATGATTCCCCTCCACTTTAAGGGGAGCGTTTTACTCCCCCTATCCTCCATCCCTTTGGCCTCCAAGAGATGATCGCAGTGGGGAGAGAGAGAGCGCAACATGCCGTTCCAAATCAACGAATCGTTCCATGCTTGCGTTGCTGGCTGCCGCCCCCCAGCCCAGTTACATTCACACTTGTAAACCACACACCGCTGGGGACTAGGGGAGAAATGTTTTAGATTCCGCCGTAGGAACAGAGAGAGAGAGAGAGAAAGCTGGAGTTACTCAGCGGGTGAGTCAGGCAGCATCTCTGGAGAGAAGGAATAGGTGACGTGTCTGGTCGAGACCCCTTCTTCAGGGAGAAGGAAACTATAAAGATACAGAGATCCAGAGATGCTACCTGACCCGCTGAGTTACTCCAGTTTTTTTATGTTTATCCGGTTTAAACCCGGCGCCTGCAGTTCCTTCCTACATACGAGAGAGAGAGAGAGAGTGTGAGAGAGAGAGAGAGAGAGAGAGAGAGAGAGAGAGAGAGAGAGAGAGAGAGAGAAGAGTAACCTAATATTCTTCACCAACTGCATCAATCCATGGAGAGACACTCTACTTGAAAACTACCCACATGTGCATAGGGAGGGGATTGGATACGGGGGAAGACTAAAAGTATGCAAAGACCAAAGCCTGGATAAAGATGATCCTCTCCTTATTAATTCCTACTATCAAAAAGGCAAGATCATGATATAAGGGAACTCAGAAAACTTGGACTCATTTGAAGAGGTCTTTCCCTTGCTGGAAAAGAAGGTAAATGAAAAAAGGACCAATACCCACTAGGATAACTATGAAGATGACAGTCCACTAGAGACAACTGCTGCCATGGCCGTCTCTACCCCTCGTACACCTCACAATTCAAGCCGCCAGCTGAGAGAGAACCTGGCTCACCTAGAACTCGAGTTCACGGAACTTAAACAAGCGCAGGCTAGGCAACTCTACCAGCTGAAAGAGGACTTCAAACAGCTGAGGACGACAAATTAGAATACCACCTCTGAGATGAAGAGAACCCTGGAAGAGCTGAAATAAGAAAACTGTGCACTCCGTGCCCAGATATCCAAAATGAAGGAGGACATGAATAAGCAGGGAAAATAATTTGTCAAGAAGTCCCAAAAAAGACACATGAAAACACACAGAGCCCAGCTGCTGCTCGCTTTCCCATACCTGCTCCGACCTATCTGAGCTGCACTCAGCCCACCAATACAGTGGGCACCCCTTCTTTACGTTGGGGGACCAGCCATCCCGTGTGAACATGGGACCCAGCGGGTCCCACTTAGTCTAGTATATATATATATCACACACTCATATATATACTCACACACACACACACTATATATACAAATCATGACTCCCAGATGACTAGTTTTTATCGGTGCTGACATGAGCTGATTAAGGCATCTGTTCCGTTCTACTCATGGCAACTGGACAGAAAACAACCTTTTCTCCTCCGTATCTGTAGGTCTGAAAGACTAAAGGCAAGCGATTTTTAAATGAGTAAACAGTGTCATTTTTCATCTAATTTTAAAAGCGCATTGGGCTGAATTCTTACGTTTTTTCCTTCGTTGATGGCGAATTATCCATGAGTCTACCATGGTTTGCCCACAAAGTAACTAAGAGTAAAAAGTATCCATTTTTTCATCACAAGTATTTTTTTACTCGTGGACATTTTTCACAGTGTTGAAAAAGCTTCACGAATTACCAGGTTTCCTGAGTACCTGCCATTAACATTGCGAGCCGCTACGAGACATCCACTGACTCCTACGGACCCGCCACGGAATTCTCCGAGTTCGAATCGGGGGAAAACTCAGGAGAACTCGCGAATTACCTCGTACAGTGGGACAGGGGCTTAAGGCAGCAACTCTACCACTATGACACTGTACCACCCCAAATTAATTCCATAGTTCAACAATAAATTCACCCATGGATGGGCGCCAGCTGATCACTCCACTCTCAGGAAGTCAAAAGGGACAATATCCACATTCCATTAAGAAAATCTAACAACTTTAACCTCCTGCTACCAGCTCATATTTGTGTTTGGACACTCCAACCCCAGTACAAGGCAAAAACTGATTTGAGCCTTTAGCTTTAATGTACAATCAGGTATTTTTCATTTGAAAATATTCTCCATGAGGATTGGTCCCAAGCTCTTCCCTGCCCAAGGAATCTGAAAATGGATGCTAAGATGCAGTTATATTTTAATTCATCATGCAACACTACCGCTCTTTTCTAAATATGTTTACTTGCAGCATTTTCAATAAATCAAGTGCCGTTGATGTGATCAGTTCCCAACCTCCTAAACAAACCTGCCAAACAGAATGAAAATCATGCTGTTGAATACCAATAGCCTCGTAATATTTTACAACACATGAGGGGACAATTTAACATTGTTTTTTCTCCAGATTAATACTTCTAACCTGTTCTTTCCCTTTCACGTAATCTTTTATACATTCTTTCATATACATATGCATATACACACACATATACTTATATGTATACATATATACACACGCATACACATATACATACATATATTCATATGCACATGCATGTGCATATTATATACATATACATATGCAGATACAGATACTGAACATATACATATGCAAACCAATACACATATACATATACACATACATATACTACGCATATACATACATTAGTACATACATACATACACATATACAGTACCTACTTATATACATACCTTATTACATATGTGCATACACAAACATACATACATGCCTACATACACACATACATATACATATGCATATGGATTATTTTATTAAAAAATAGTATTTATATTTACCAACATTTTAAATTATCACAAAATGCTGAAGTAATAGACACTAGACAATAGAAATTGGGTACAGGAGTAGGCCATTCGGCCCTTCGAACCAGCACCGCCATTCAATGTGATCATGGCTCATCATCCCCAATCAGTACCCCGTACCTGCCTTCTTCCCTGACTCAGCCCTATCTAGCTAATCAGGAAAGGCAGCATTCCTGGAGAGAAGGAATGTGTGACGTTTCGGATTGAGACTCTTCTTCAGACAAGCATCAGCAGTTCATACCTACACTTTAAAATGACCACAATTTATGCGATTGCTGAGAATCTGAATTTGCTGCTTTGAAATGTTGATGGAACATTATGCAACATTCGTGTGCGTCAATAGAATCCTCAGATGGGGTGTGCTGATAACGAAAGCAATAACTATTCCGCATAGAATTCTGATTATAGGACGGCAGGGATTAGAATACATTTGGTTTTAAAAATCCACAAGTCTATGAGCACCAGTGTGGAACCCAGGGCTGTCAATTCTACTCAATTCTATGGTAGCATATTTATAAATATGGTGCCATAGGTTAAGCAAAGCCCTATGCAATGTGACACCTGGGAGGTTTCTGAGTTGCTAGCACGTCTCTTTAAAGAGATTAAAATGTTATAGATTGCACAGGAGGAAGATAATAATAGGGACAAGAATCAAGAGGGAACATTTTACAGCCAGCTTGATTTTTCTGCTCTATGATCATAATAGAGCTTAAAATCAAATGGGTACAAAAGAGGCTTCCGACCAGAGTCTGCCATTCTCATTAGACCCAGAGGTTAAAATTTGTTCTTTTCCTTTTGAATCTCAGAATGAAATATCTAAGAGAATGTAATTTGAATATATCTTTCATATGGTGTGGTACTTATGACATGGCACTTTATTTGTCATATTTACAGAGGTTCAGTGAAATTCATTTTGTATACAGATCAGTACAAGTATACATACATACACATAAACATACTCACTATACATAAGCACTTAGATAGATAAGCATCTCATATACAGTACAAGTGTATAGCAATAGTACACCGAGACAGTATACTGAGTCATCAGTATAGCGCCATTTTCAAGTCCCAGTTGTTGTAAATGCATGGTACTTGGCCTGACCATGAACGCCTGTTGTCGTGGCGCTGAAGTGTCAGCCTGGCCAAGCATTGCCGCTGGTGTTCTCTGCTGCTGATCCACCACTGCAGGCTGCTCCAGTCCACCATTGTGTAGGCAAGACTGTAAATTGCAGTTGTTTAATTTAGAGAGTTAATTTTATTTCAATTGAGAGAATGTACAATGTGGTTAGTGGTATAAATTAGCAAATACAAATTTAGAAATGACATCAGTAAGTCTTTATTACAGGGATGTAATGCTGAGGCTTTATAAGGCTCTGGTCAGGCCGCATTTGGAATATTGCGAGCAATCTTGGGCACCGTATCTAGAAAGGATGTGCCGATGATATTAGCTCCCACCACCATATCTGACTGCAAATTCCAGACCTCCACTCTCTCTGTAAAATCACTCACCCCACACATCATCTTCATCTTCATATCTGACATTTCTACACTGGGAAATAGATTCTGTCTATTCCATCTATGCTCCTCACAACTTCATAAACTATGATCAAATTTCTCCTCAGTCGCTGACAAACTCCAGACAAAATATTCACAAACAAATAAAGTTTGTTAAACCTCTCCATATAGCTAGTACCATCTAATCCAGATAGCACCTTGGTAAACCTCTTCTGCGTCCTTTGGAAAGCTTCCACATCCTCCATGCAAGGGAGCAACCAAAACTGCACACAATACTCTCAATTGCGGCATAACCAAAGTTTTGTAAAGCTATGATGTGACATCTTGTCTATTATACTCAATACCTCATTGGGGGGGGTGGGGAGAGAAGCCCGACTGGACGGAGTGAAGAGAGAAGCAGGTGGCCGTGGTTGTGCGGGGAGTGGATAAAGCCACCACCAACAGCAATAAACAGCAATTGGTCAGCTGATCTCACTGGTGCACCTTGCCAGTCAGGTGTGGGGTCGGACGTTGAAGCTCCAAACAGCCAGGGGTAGGGTGGGAGTCAGGGATGGGTCAGCAGGTCAATCCATTCACATGATGTTTACAATGCCATCTGTGGCTACTCCAGGAATTACAACTGAGCTATTGTAATTTTGGCCAGATCATCAGAAGTGGGGTGGGAGCAGGCCATCAGTTGCTGGAAAATCTGTATTCAACCTGTAGTCAATTGTGATGGGCGGGATGTGGGTGACAGGGAGATTAGTGATAACCAGAGAAAGGGAATTTGGGGAGAATCTGACTGTGGGCCTCAGTTTTCATCTCCGTAATGATGATGTCTAAAGCAGAGGGAGATCTACACCATGATCACTTAATGGACAAACTGTAAACCATTGAAAAGCAATTTTTGATGGACAAACTAATTTCAATGTAAATTACTTGGGATTCTAATTCAGAGATACTTAGATCTAATTCCCCACAAATGTAACTAGAAGGTCATCATTAATATGACAATTTATCAAAGGACACTTTCATTCATATCTTCCATGCAAGAATGACTTCATCGGGAATATGAGACATTTTATTTATAATTCCCGAGGGCTGAATACTCTTCTTAATACTCAGTATCCAATAGGCACTTCAAACATTGACATTTCCTGACTGAAGATCAAATTTTAGTCTCTTTAATTTAACAGTTGATGTGAAAGCTATTTCTGGCAAATAAAATGACACATCCTTTTTGCAAGTCAGTAAATGTACATCATAATGAAACATAAAGATTTAATCAACTATTGCACTATGTTTAATGGAATTGAGCCTTGTGTGTACCAGGAATGCTGGAGATTCTGTCTTTGCTTAGTTGATCTCACCGATAATGACATTGGAATAGCAGAATTGGTTTTAATACTTTTGGACTGGTAAATTAAAGGAATCATGCTTTAATTGATATTGTTCTGGTTGAAGTGACAGGGAATTTTCTGCAGTTTATTGTACTATGTTTTATATGACTTTTATTTAGTTCCTCATCTACATTTTATGTTGGGGGGAGAAAGATTTAATAAGTATCTAGTGGGTAACTTTTTTACTTAAAGGGTGATGGGTAGATGGAATGAGGTGCCAGAGGAGGAAGTTAAGGCAGATGTGACCATAACATTGAAGAGAGATTTGGACAAGTTCATCGATGGGCTAGGTTTAGAGGGATATGGGCTAAAAGCAAGCAAGTGGGACAAGTGTAGATGAGGCATATTGATCAGCATGGGCAAGATGGGACAAAGGGCCTTTCCACACTGTATGACTCGATGAATGTGTATATGGGTGCTATTAATAATATTATTCCATTCACCTGTGGCATTCACTATGTAAAATAAACTACCGAATCTTGCTTGGTAATGTCAACTTCAGGTAAAAGTCTTCTGACTGTATTCATGGCACTTGTAATTAGATTAATTCATGTTCCCTCTGACTTGTCAAGAGTTAAGAGAGTTTAATTGTCAAATGTACCGACAACAGAGCAATACAGTTCTCACTTGCTGCTGCATAACAGACCCATTAATGCATGTAGCGGCAGATTTCTATATCGTTCAAGAGATTCCAACCTCTAGCCACTAAGTAGACTACATGGTTAAGGAAAATGTCGTAATACGCTTGTGAGCTCTCCGTGAGACCTTCAGAGCTTGGGGCGGAGTGGGGGTGTGTGGGGGGAGGGTTGTGTTGGGGGAGGGGAGTGTGGGGGTTGGGGGCTGTGGGTGTGGGGAAGAGTGGGTGTTGGGGAAGGGGGGTGTGGGGGAAGGGGAGGGGGGGCTGTGGGGGAGGGGGAGGGGGGGTGTGGGCGATGGGGTTTGGGGGGTGGGTGTGTGGGGGGGAGGGGTGTATGGCGGAGGGGGTGTATGGGGTAGGGGGGATGGGGGGGAGGAGGAGTGTGGGGGGGAGAGGGATGTGGGGGGTGGAGGAGCGGTGTGTGGGCAGGTGGCATGTGGGGGGGAGGGGGTATTGTTGGGGTAGGAGAGGGGGTGTATGTGGGAGGGGTGTGTGAGGTGGGGGGAGGGGGGTAGGGGGGCGTGTGGACTACACGGCTCCCGGCTCCGACCTCACTCACCGGCGCCCGGCCCGGCTCCAGACTATCTCAGTGGTTCCCGTCCCAGCTCCTTTTGGACTCAGGCTGCACTCGGTGGATCCCGGCTCGTCATGGTGGTTGCCCCTACTGCACGAAGACACAGCCGCGCTCGCGCTCCCATGAACTCAGCCCCCGCCTGTGAACACAGCCTCCGCCCACACTCTTCTCACTCCGCTCATTCAGCTTTATTCTCGCCGCCGGTGATTGACAGTGGGTGCCGGAAGGGGTGTTGCCGTCTCTGCGAATGACAAGAGAGAAGACCAATAACTTTTGTAATATTTCACCGATTCGAAATAAAACTTGATGCACTTGCAGCACAGGAGAATGTCGGGTAAGGTAGCGAAAAATCGTAGCGCTATCGAGTACTGTTTTTGCTCAAATTTTAAAACAACGCAAACCGGAAGAAGATGGGAGAGGTTTGGACCAGAGGTCATACTCAGAATTAAAGAGCGCTCTTTTAGAAAGGAGGTGAGGAAGATATTCATTAGTCAGATGGTAGTTAATCTGTGGAACTTATTGCCGCTGGGGGCTGTGGAGGCCAAGTCAGTGGATATTTTTAAGGCAGAGATCGACACATTCTTGATTAGAACAGGTGTCGGGTTATGGGAGAAGGCAGGAAGATGGGATTAGGAGGCAGAGATCAATTGAATGGTAGAGTAGACTCGATGGGCCAAATGGCCTAATTCTATTTCTGTAACTTGTGAACTTGTGAACGTGAACTTGTGATGGTGGCGGTCAGTACCTTTGTCAGACCGGGCAGGGTCTACCACTCTCTGTTCTGGGGTTCATGTTGCCAAACCAGGCCATGAGGCAAGCAGTCAGTAATTCTCTACCATGCACCTGCAGAATTACTATAGAGAATTTGGTGACATACCAAATCTCCTCAAACTTCTTATCTATCTATCTATCTATATATTACTAAAAATCTCATCTTGTTTGTTTGTCCGCCTGTCTGTTTGAGTGTGAGTGAGTGCGCAAGTTAAATCCTGAAACGCCAAAACGGTACATGATAGCATATAATTTTTGGAGCACCTTACTCACTATTGTGAGTAATGATAGAGGGAGAGGGGTTATGGAAGGAGGGAGGGAGTGACTGAGGGTAGGGGAAAGGAGAGGGAGGGAGCGGTGAGGGAGAATGTGGGGGAGGGGAGGAGAGGGAGGGTGAAGAGGAGGGGGAGGGTGTGCTGGGGATGAGGGGAAATGAGCTACGCCTGCACAGTTGGGGGCTATGGGTGAGTGGTGAAATATTGTGTTGGGGAACAGGCTGCGTTGGGGGAACAGGTGAGTGGTGGAAATGGGTTGCATTGGGGGAAAACGCGAGTGGTGGAATATTGCATTGGGGGATCGGGGCCCAACAGGTCCCACTTATATTACTAAAACTCTCATCTTGTGTGTTTGTATGGATGCTTGTGTGTGAGCGAGTTCTGAAAACTCCGCCAAAACAGTACACGATAGCACTAGAAAATTTGTCCCACCTTACTCACCATTGTCCTGCAATATGCAGTACCAAATTTCATTCAGATTGATGTTATATTTTACAAGTTCTTGACATTTTAAACCACAAAAAACATTTCTCAAACCACTCTTCCACTTGCCATGCCCAACAGCCGGATAGGGGTAGGAAAAGGGATGGCGAGATAATGGAGGTGGGGAGGGAGAAGAGAGGGTGGGGAGGGAGGGGGTGAGGGGAGGAAGCAGAGGAGAGTTAGTGGAGGGTGTAGAGGATAATGGAGGTGGGGAATAGGAGACTGAAGAGGGAGAGTGAGATGCGTTCACACTGATCTTTCCTTTTACAAGTAACAAACTTTAAAAACGTTGCAGTCACACTCCCATGCCTGCGCAGTTGGGGGAGGGTTGCCATCACTCGCGTCGCAACGGGGATCTCTGGCCTCACAACGGGACCCCGTCAGCTGCGTCTGCGCAGTTGGGGGCTTTGGGTGAGTGGTACAATATTGCGTTGGGGGAATGGGACCCAACATGTCCACACTTAGTCCAGTTTATTATTAAATTTACTGAACAATGGACAATTTTAAGGCAGAGATAGATTCTTGATTAGTACGGGTGTCAGGGGTTATGGGGAGAAGGCAGGAGAATGGGGTTAGGAGAGTGTTTGACGGAGTAGACTTGATGGGCTGAATGGCCTAATTCTGCTCATTTCACTTATGACCTTATGCACTTGTAAATAATTTACTTGTAATTAAATTGGATGATATTTCTTGAGGTGCCCAGGTTTTAATTTCATCCCCACCATACGTCCCTCCCTTCCCCTCATCGTCACAGATGATGGTAGATAAACAATTGGAGTTAGATGCCGTGGTTTCAGTGTGCCCAGTCTTTCTGGCCGACTGTGGCCCAAGACATCTTCTGGTAAAATAAACTTCAGATGGCCTCACAATTCAAAGCTTCTGGCAAAAATTTAAAGATTTATTAACACCTGCATGGTGCTCCTTATCTATCTTCTCTCCCAAGTACACCTTTATATTTTCTCATACCTGAGAGACTGAGTAGAGTCCTGATTAGTGGTGAAAAAATTACTTCATCATTGTCATAATATAGGAAACAAGGCCGAGCAAGATCCCACAAGCTGAAATGTAATGACCAAATAATTAGTTTTAACAATGTTACCTCAATAATAACGACATGGTAAAGGGACATCTCCCCTCTCCTCTCCAAGCTTCGAACAATAGGATCTCATGCATGTAATGGGGTGGTCAAATGGATCTTTGTGTAGTGTCTCATCCTACTGATGGCACCTGCAATACTTCGACCCTTCCATAACCTAGGGTGCAGGACTGATTTTCCAACTTACCTTATTACACACATTGGAGTTTTTCTCTGGAACTCCGATGCTGAGAAACTATATTCTGCACTCTGGTATCTTTCTCTTCACTCTGCATTTTGTACTTGTGTTTGGCTTGACTGTTTTCATGTACAGTATTATCAATTGTATTCATGTACGGTATTATCTGAAGAAGGGTCCCGGCCACCTGTCCATGTTCTCTAGAGATGCTGCCTGACCCATTGAGTTACTCCAACACTTTGTGTCCTTGTAGTATTATCTGGTTTGATTGGATAGGATGCAAACACAAGCTTTTCACTGTACCTCGCATCATGTGACAATAATAAACTTATACCTAAATCTGGACTGGTTTCTCAGTCGTCAAAGTCAGAACTGAGATTAGATAAGATGACTCTTGACCTTTTGCACCCCCCTGCAGATGCGTGCAGTGTGCATTCATTTCCTCAGCAAGGCTAGGTTTACATCCACCGTAGACAATGGCCCACGGAGGAACAAGTACTGAGAAATCTTAGTGCGCAGGGAAGGTGAAAAACAATGGACAATGGAGGACCCATCATGGGGGGAGCGTCATGAGGGAAGGGGAATAACAATGGATGACCAGGAATGGGGAGGACGATGGGGTTGGAGAACCAAGGAGGAGCTGGGGGGGGGGGGGGGGGGGGGGGGGGGGGGGGGGGGTAGTACTGTGTAACTTTGGCAGGCTTCCGTCCGTATGTGGTGACTTTTTGCATACCTTGGGTACGTAAAGAAAATAATTAGACTGTGCCTTGTCACATGTGGCAATAAAGTATTCCAATCCATCGCATTCTATTCCATTGCTGCCTCCAGTAAACAGAAATCTCTTGCCCGCATTTCCTCTGTAAAAACTTGGAACTGACTGCTCACCAGATTTCATGAAGAGAAAAGATGAACCCTCTAAAATTTACTCTGTGTCAAAAAAATGTATTGTAAATCTTTTAAGAAGGTACATAAATTACTAATGTTAAACAGCGGAGTGCTCTCAGTATGGAATGGCATGAAGCAGAGAGACAAGAACATGTGTATAGCTAGTTCAACTTAAACTGCTACATCAATCCTGGTCAATGACCCCTGTAGTGATATGGACCTGTACAACATCTGTGGACTAATTTGGATGTTGGACAAAAGTTAGATTGGTACTAATATAGAACCTCTCATGATCTCAGGCAATCCCAAAGCAATTCATAACTGAAGTACAGCCAGACATGGTAATTTCCTACATTATAACACAATGTCTATACTTCAAAAGTACCTCATTGGCTATAAAAGCTTTGGTACTTCCTGAAGCTATTTAAACCACTTTATCAATGTCAGTATTTCTTTCACATCCACCTCATCTCTAACTTCTGAATTAGTTTAGATTTATAACACGCCTGAATCATTAGAGTGGCCTATTGACTAGGATTAATGCAGTAATAAAAGTCAAACCATGAACACATATGATTTGGATTTCTCTGCTTTAAGCTCCATCAAATGGATAGTGTTCTGCTGCTCTACATTAAATATTTATATCAGTTCCTAATACCTTTTTCTGCAGATATTGCTCACACAGTGTATATTTTAGATCGCTGGCTCTTTTGTGCGGTGTCCAAACTTGGGAATGAATTATTTAAAGGTACTTGTTAGAAACAACAGTGAAATAAAAAGTGTATTGCAGGTTAGGTGGCAAGGAGAGAGGGAGGGGGAGAGGGGGAGAGGACGTCTGGTGGCATTTAAATAATAAAGAATAAAGAAAATCCACGTTTGGAAGAATCAGAAATAAAATCAGTGAGGCCAGTGTTAAGAGATAGCATGAGATAAAAAGAGCTGTTGGAGATGGTGCATTAGTCCCCAAATATTAACAAATCTGTCAGAAAGAGTATTAATTAAGAAATAAGAGCTAAGAACATGTAATGAGGATGCGACTTTAATTATATAAACCAAGCAAATCATGTTGCAAAACTAGTTTGGAGGATGTTAGGGTAATGAATCTCTGAGGCTGGTTATAATCTATATAATGATTTAGGTAGTTTAGAGTTTGCTAATGATACAAAGCTGGATGGGAGAGGGAGATGTAACGATTCTGCAAAAGGATGCACATTGGTTAAATAGGTGGCAGGTGGAAGGCAGATGGAGTATACAGCAGGGCAATTTTAAGTACTTCACCTTGTTTCTTTTTCAGAAAGATCTTATGGGCCTGTCCCACTTAGGCGACGTTTCAGCGAATTGCCGGCGCCTGAAAACCCAGGAACGGCAACTGTCAGAGTGGCACACACACACACACACACACACACACACAGACACAGACACACACACACACACACACACACACACACACACACACACACACACACACACACACACACACACACACACACACACACACACACACACACACACACACACACACACACACACACACACACTAAATAGCCTCTTGCCACTGCCTTCATATGAATCATTCGCATGAACTAGGCATGGATATCAATCAGTCAGTGCACATGCCTGCGGTATCTTTGAAATTACCACTCGATGGTTGCATTTGAGGCAATCTGACTCACCAATGACTCACGCCTCTTGTCAATAGGTCTGCTCTGCTTACTCACTCCCATTTCAGATTCACTGCTATCCGATAAGCTATACTCGTATGGAGTGTCAGATTCCAATGTGTCTTCAAGGGCTGCAGCATGTTCCCACATGATACACTCACATTCACGTGGTAATCTGTGGAACTCTTTGCCACAGAAGGCTGTGGAGGCCGTCAGTAGATATATTTAAGGCAGAGATAGATATATCCTTGTTTAGTCCAGGTGTCAGAGGTTATGGAGAGAAGGCAGGAGAATGGGGTTAGGAAGGAGAGATAGATCAGCCATGATTAAATGGCGGAGTAGACTTGATGGGCCGAATAGCCTAATTCCTATCACTTAGGATACCTTAGCAGTGGTTCATTGAACGAACAGAATCAACAGCATTTCATGTGTCTCTGCTTATAAACAGAGTAGGACCAGATGATGTTTTGGGTCGAGAAGGGTTGAAGAAGAGTTCAGAACCAAAACGTCAGCTATTCCTTTTCTCCAGAGATGCTGGCTGTCCCGCTGAGTTTCTCCAGCATTTAGTCTCTATCTTCAGTTTAAACCAGCATCTGCAGTTCCTTCCTGCACAACATTCTTCTTCACTTGCGTCTCAAGCATTCCACTGCTCCACATCTTCCCCGACAGCCATGATGATTGTCATTCACCATTCACATTTTAGTGTATGGGGCAAATGGTGGAACCCAGTCACACTTTGCCCTCCCTGACATATGTAACATGACATACATTGCTTGCCAGTATCATTTATGACTTCTGCAGAGAGAACCTTTTTTTTCCTGTTTCCTCACACAGATTCGCCATTCGGCTGTGATCACAAATAGCAACATCTGCAATGCTAGGATGATGTGTGTGGATTTTTGTTTTGTCGCTGCAAATGTAGATAATCAGGCTGAGATGCTGCAATTTGGCTACTCTCTACACTATTTCTTTAAAGCATAGGTTTGTGTAGCCTTGCAAACAGAATATTTTGTGTTAATTTCCCAGGGAGTAATGAATTAAATAAATTAATTTCCCCTACTGGCATCGTATGCCTAGGGAAAGCTGACAATCTCGGAAATGCTATAACCTCCACGAAATGAGCAGACATTCACAATCAAAATGACTAACGTGATGTTACTTGTAAAAGGAAAGATCAGTGTGAACGCATCTCACTCTCCCTCTTCAGTCTCCTATTCCCCACCTCCATTATCCTCTACACCCTCCACTAACTCTCCTCTGCTTCCTCCCCTCACCCCCTCCCTCCCCACCCTCTCTTCTCCCTCCCCACCTCCATTATCTCGCCATCCCTTTTCCTACCCCTATCCGGCTGTTGGGCATGGCAAGTGGAAGAGTGGTTTGAGAAGTGTTTTTTGTGAAGTTTAAAATGTCAAGAACTTGTAAAATATAACATCAATCTGAATGAAATTTGGTACTGCATATTGCAGGACAATGGTGGGACAAATTTTCTAGTGCTATCGTGTACTGTTTTGGCGGAGTTTTCAGAACTCACGCACACACAAGCATCCATACAAACACACAAGATGAGAGTTTTAGTAATATAAGTGGGTCCTGTTGGGCCCCGATCCCCCAATGCAATATTCCACCACTCGCGTTTTCCCCCAATGCAACCCATTTCCACCACTCACTTGTTCCCCCAACGCAACCTGTTCCCCAACACAATATTTCACCACTCACCCATAGCCCCCAACTGCGCAGGAGTAGTTCATTTCCCCTCATCCCCCAGCCCACCCTCCCCCTCCTCTTCACCATCCCTCTCCTCCCCTCCCCTCCCCCACATTCTCCCTCACCGCTCCCTCCCTCTCCTTTCCCCTACCCTCAGTCACTCCCTCACTCCATCAATAACCCCTCTCCCTCTATCATTACTCACAATAGTGAGTAAGGTGCTCCAAAAATTATATGCTATCATGTACCGTTTTGACATTTCAGGATTTAACTTGCTCACTCACTCACACTCAAACAGACAGGCGGACAAACAAACAAGATGAGATTTTTAGTAATATATAGATATTCCACATTCTTGAACAACATCAGCTACTATTCACAATGGCTACTTTTGAATATCAGAGTCACATCAGGGCAGATGATCCGCTGATTTCTGGTGGAACAAGGTTATCTTTAACAATGCATTCCAATGTTTATTTCTAATTTTTTGCCCATGGCTTCTTACCCAGATATACAACCAAATCAGACCAAGTCTACAAAGAAGAAGATGTTGATGGTCCCAAAGTGGATAAAAAGTGGATATAAACCCCAGTGCCTGACATATTATTTTTTAATTATGACATTATTATGACATACATTGAGCACTGCCCTTAAAATGTCTGCAGGGCAGCCATTGAATATCCTGGAGCTTTGTAAATTGAAGCTGAATGTCTTCTCTTCACCCTTTTCAGCTATCACTGATTGAAAATGTATTGGCAGAGAGCAGACCACTGCTGATGCATATAAATACACTTTTCCAGCTGCAAGAGTGCATCTCTGACCAGGCAGTGGAAATCAAGTGTTGCCAGCTGCAAATCAATCATAAGCTTGGCAAATCCGCTTAATTGGTGCAGATCATTTTGAACGTTGTTTATCTCCGTTACATCTGGCACCTGCCCATATTATATGGAATCATCTTCCAAATTATGTAGGCATATTGTGAGCAGTACTGATCTGAAACCAGTTGGTTTCTGACTCCTCTATCTATTACCCAGGTCACAGCTTACGTGCTACTGTTGTAGAGAAAACAAAATTCACACAATCCCATTTTTTGGTCGAACGGAGGGGCAGCATGCTGGCGCAGTGGTAGAGATGCTGCCTTGTAGTGCAGGGACCCAGATTCCTTCTTGACCATGGGTGCTGTCTGCACAGAGTTCGTACGCTCTTCCCGTGACGTGCGTGGGTTTTCTCCGGGCGCTCCGATTACCTTCCCCATTCCAAAGACATACAGGCTTGTAGGTTAATTGGCTTTGGTACAACTGTAAATTGTCCCTACTGTGTGTAGGGTAGTGTTAGAAACATAGAAACATAGAAAATAGGTGCAGGAGTAGGCCATTCGGCCCTTCGAGCCTGCACCGCCATTCGATATGATCATGGCTGATCATCCAACTCGGTATCCCATCCCTGCCTTCTCTCCATACCCCCTGATCCCTTTAGCCACAAGGGCCACATCTAACCCTCTTAAATATAGCCAATGAACTGGCCTCAACTACCTTCTGTGGCAGAGAATTCCACAGATTCACCACTCTCTGTGTAAAAAATGATTTTCTCATCTCGGTCCTAAAAGACTACCCTCTTATCCTTAAACTGTGACCCCTGGTTCTGGACTTCCCCAACATCGGGAATAATCTTCCTGCATCTAGCCTGTCCAACCCCTTATGAATTTGGTAAGTTTCTATAAGATCCTCTCTCAATCTTCTGAATTCTATCGTGTACAAGCCAAGTCTATCCAGTCTTTCTTCATATGAAAGTCCTGCCATCCCAGGAATCAGTCTGGTGAACCTTCTCTGTACTCCCTCTATGGCAAGAATGTCTTTCCTCAGATTAGGAGGCCAAAACTGTACGCAATACTCCAGGTGTGGTCTCACCAAGACCCTGTACAACTGCAGTAGAACCTCCCTGCTCTTATACTCAAATCCTTTTGCTATGAATGCTAACATACCATTTGCTTTCTTCACTACCTGCTGCACCTGCATCCCTAATGTTATTGTTAGAGGATCATTGGTCGACACTGAAGTGCCTGTTTTTGTGCTGTTTCCCTAAAACAAAAAAACTAAAACAGTAATGCATTTATTTACTAAATCTCTTCTTCAAGAAAGAGAAAGCTCTGTTAACATTAGAAGTTTCTTCAAAATGTTCTCTCCAAATTATAAAAAGCATGACATTGTTATATGTATTTTGAACATGAAGTTCACCAATTCCACTAATGTACGCAACATCAGTTATCATCTTGTGACAAATCTAAAGCAAGAAAATGCTTCATATTACTTCTGAAATTTAGTTTGCTGTCTGACCATCACATACCCTGCTTCTGGTTAATATCTGATCATAGTGTCAGAGAGAGACTCATGGAAACAGGCCATTTGCTATTCAGCATCCACTGACCATCAACCATCTATCTCAGTAATCCTATTTTTTTAATTTTCTCTGTATTTTCTTTAATTCTCTTTCAGTTCTATCACTCACCAACACACTAGGGGCAATTGTCCTACCCACCCGTCTGTCCTTGAAATGTTGAAGGAAACTCCTGCAATCACAGGAAGAGCATGTAAACAGACAGCACCCGAGGTCGGAGATGAGCCTGGGTCACTAGCTCAGTGAGCAATGTGTCCAATAGCTGCAGCATTATGTTACATATATTCCTTTGATTTAATCAATCAATACATGATTTTACTTCGGAGTCACGTGAGTGACTACGTGAAGAGCCCGCTCAGCACGCATGCGTGGCATTGCGTTCAGCAGTGCAACAGCAGCCGCATCGGGAGTCAGGCGCTCCCGCTACAGATTGAAAGACGGACTGTCAGGTAGGTACCCTGAGGTCGGGTTTCTTTCACAGGAGAGCCTTCTGCTTCGTTTAACAGGCAGAGCACAAAAAGGCTCTTGAACAAACCTGTACCCCGCTCGACTCCAATGGAGGAGCGTTTAATCTGGGGGGGGGGGCAGCAACAGAAGGTAGGACCGCTTACTGGGCGCTCCGCCATCCCCGACACCGTGCCGAGCCCAGTCCCGCTAGCGCCTGAGCAGCGGGCTGGATGTAAAGCTACCCGGAAAAGCGTCTGGCCGGTGGTTTCCGACTCATCAGACGGGGACATCTCTCCACCCGCACGGGGGAGAGACAGCTGCCTGAGCCACATGGAGCGGCTCCAGGAGCAGGTGCTCCAGCGAGACGTGCTGCGTGAGGGGCGCTCTCGCAGGGGGGGTTCAGGCACTCCCTCCACAGTGCCTTGTGCACTGGCCATCGCTTCCTCCTCACCCGAGGGTAGCTTTGGTGACCAGGACTGGGCTGGTTAGGAAGAGGGGACGCTGGCTGAAGAAGTCGGGAGTATGCAAGGGGTGCAGGACCAGGAAGAGCAGCTTGGTGTGGTGGACCATTACGTGGCAGCCCGACGTGCAGGAAGGCCATTAGCGGGACGACGTGCAGGAAGGCTAAACTAGCGGCCAGCATCAACCACCTCTCCAACAGGCCCCTACAGGAGCAGGTGGTTAATGAGGCCTTAAAAATGTACACAGCTCCAGAAAATTGTGAGTCCCTCAAAGTGCCGGCTGTCAACAGCCAAATCTGGGGTCACGTCGGGACAAATATTCAGAACCAGGAGCTGATACTGCAGCGGATCCTCAGGCTCCTGACGTCAGCCATCACATCATTGCTCGTTTTGTGGACAATACGGAGATGACCACAAACCAACAAAACACTCTTGCACTGTTGTACAACACGCAGTTCGAGATAAATAACCTCCGTAAAGATAAGACCTGCCCTAAATCCAAAATTCGATGGGTTGTGCAAAACCCCAGCCACTGAGCCAGACACACTGCTCTTTGGCAAAGACCTCACAAAAAAAGTAAAAGATATGGAAGAGGCCTCTAAAACCTATCGGTCTCATGAGGGCAGGCCCCGGGATGAGCAAACCCAAAACAACAATACCCAAGCGGCAGCACCCCATTGCGTCCACCAGTCGACGTCTACCATATGGGACTGGTGAAAGCTCGGGGTCCGCATTTATCACCGGAAGTCTTTTTTAGACCAAGGGCCCAGAGCGGACCCCATGGAAAATGCGCCACCCCCCAACATCACCACCACGTCAGACAATGCGCCAGACTCGCTGGTCTGGGAAGAGACAGAAGAAATACCCATAACCATGGAGGTAGGTGTGTCTGCTTCCTACCAGCGTATAGAAAGTACGGGCTCAATACTAACAGGGGGGAGATTACACCTGTTTAAGGGAGCATGGGAGTCTATCTCGAGTGACAAGTATATACTCAATAGCATTAGTGTATACAAAATACAATTTATACTAGAAAAATTGCCACCAGTTCAACATTCACCCCAGAGGGTCTTTTCCCTCTCAGTTAAATAAAAACGAGAGGGACAAGTTGAACTGGTGACACTAATCACAAAGGGTATCATCGAAAAAACAAAACATGAACCCTTGGAATTTGTATCAAATATATTCACAAAAACCAAAAGAGATGGTGGATGTCGCATCATCATTGACTTAACTTCACTAAATATGTTTGTTAAGTATGTACATTTCAAAATGGAAACGCTTGTTACTGCCAAACAACTAATTTCCAAAGGATACTTCATGGCAAGCATTGACCTCAAAGATGCTTACTATTCAGTACCCATTCACAAGGATCATCGCAGATACCTGAAATTTACCTGGATGGGGCAACTATGACTGTTTAAAGCGGCATATCTTGATGATATATTAATAGTAGACAAGACCATGGAATTGGCTATTTCAGCTGTATCAGCTGTATCAGCTACCAAACAGTTGTTCGAAACCCTGGGATTTATCTTACATCCAGATAAATCTAAGTTGAAGCCATCCACAACCATGGACTATTTGGGCTTCACAATTAATTCAGTCCACATGTCTGTAACTTTGCCAAAAGACAAAACAACTGAATTGGCATAATCATGCAACAATTTAATGGTCAACGAGCGACCAACTATTCGACAAGTAACAGGAGTAATTGGGGGAATGGTAGCAGCATTTCCGGCTACACAATTTGGACCTTTGCACTATCAAAACTTACAAAGAGCAAAGGTACAGGCACTAAAACGACATGCGGGTCATTATGATCGTATCATGAAATTACCCACTGAAGCAATATCAGAACTACAGTGGTGGGCAGAAAATGTTTGGCATAGTTTCAGCCCTATCATCATCATTAAACCTATTTTAGTTATCCAAACAGATGCCAGTGCTCAAGGCTGTGGAGTGACTAACTCCATATCCAGCACAGGTGGTAGATGGACTAACCTAGAGTCATCATTACTACTTACACTGGGCATTAACTGTCTAGAGATGTTGGGTGTCTTTTATGGTTTAAAAGCATATGCATCCAATATGCATCACTTGCATGTATGGTTACAAATAGACAATACTACGGTGGTGGGCTACATTAACCATATGGGCGGCATAAAATCGATATCATGCAACAAATTGGTCAACACAATTTGGCAATTGTGTGTCGAAAGACATATTTGGCTATCAGCAACTTACCTGCCAGGTAAGCTAAATACAGTGGCAGACACCAGGTCACGCAAATTTAATGACAACACCGAATGGATGTTAAACCCCAAAGTGTTTGCAAAGATTATTAAGCAATATGGCACGCCAGATATCGACTTATTTGCATCAAGGCTAAATCACCAGGTACCTAATGTATGTCGCTTGGGAACCAGACCCTGAGGCAGCAGCGGTAGATGCGTTCGCGCTGGATTGGGGACATTTCTTCTTCTATGCATTTCCTCCCTTCTGCCTCATCAGCCGTGTACAACGCAACATACAAATGGACACTGCTTCAGGTATTTTGATAGTACCCGACTGACCTACACAGCCATGGTTCCCATTACTCCACGACATCCCTCTGAACATCCACAAGAAAACAGTACTTGTCCAGCATCAAAAAGTGGGAGAAGTACTGCTTGGATACAGGGACCACATACACAACCGCTACAGTTACCAACGTGCTGGAATTCCTGGTGAACCTTCACCACGATGAAGGACTCGGCTACAGAGCCATCAACACAGCTAGAAGTGCCCTGTCTCTCTATTTAAAACAAGCTCCAGGACAACAGGCCATGGTGTCCCACCCGCTGGTGGTCAAACTAATGAAGGGTATTTACAACTCTAACCCCCCTAGACCAAGGTACACCCATATATGGGATGTCAGTGTGGTCCTGACATACCTCAGCGGATGGCCACCAGCCAGATCCCTCAACCTGGAACAATCTACGCTCAAAACACTCATGTTGATGGCACTTGTATCTGTACAGAGGGTCCAGTCACTACACCTATTGCGACTGGACAACATGATCACAGCTCCAGACCAGATCTCTTTCATTATCCAGTGACTGATCAAACAAGGCAGACCAGGAACACCTAATCTAGTCGTGGAATTCCGGGCTTACCCGCCAGAACCACGGTTATGTGCCATGACCCACCTACTGTCCTACATAGACACAACCAAAAATATTCGAGGGAGTGAAAAAGCCTTATGGGTCAGTCATAAAAAACCTTATGGTTGGGTGACAAGCCAAACCATTTTGAGATGGCTCAAGCAGGTACTAAAAAAGCTGCCGGGATTGACACTAACATGTACAAATCTCACTCCATAAGGGCAGCATCCACATCAACGGCTGAAAGAATGGACGTGCCGATAGACCACATCCTGACTACAGCAGGATGGTCGAGGGAAACAACGTTCAGAACTTTTTATAACAAGCCATTGGCAAAACCTGTTTTATTTGCAGAAAAGATTTTACAGACTGCAAATATTTAATTTAAACCCAGGGGAGCAGTTTAATTCATGTTGTTATTGTTAACAAATACATTTGTGTTTTTTCTACAAACAGATTCATTGGTTGTTTACGATAACACACTTCCTCCCTCAAGGACTTCGGCAGTGAGTGAAGTAATAACTGTTACACGGTTTGAAATCACAGAGCTTTAAAATCTTCACGTAGTCACTCACGTGACTCCGAAGTAAAATAGTAAGATTAAACGAGAATTTACCAGTTTGAAGTTTGATCTGTATTTTATGAGGAGTTACGATGAGGGATTACGTGCCCTCCGCTCCCACCCTCAATAATATAGGTGAAACTGATAACTGATGTCTCCTTTTCTTTACTATGTTTATTTCAATAACTGTCTATCTGTGATTCCACACCGCTGCTTTGAATTATGCCGCGCATGCGTGCTGAGCGGGCTCTTCATGTAATCCCTCATTGTAACTCCTCATAAAATACAGATCAAATTTCAAACTGGTAAGTTCTCGTTTAATCTTACTATTATTAACCATTCTTGCCAGAGGTTATTTGTGATTAACAGGCCAGTTAATCCCAGTCACATTAGGAGTTTTCTTGGGAGCAGAGATAATTTTCTTGGGAGCAGAGCCTGTATATACTATTTTTCCCTTCAATATTATTGCTCCTTTCAAGAGAAATGCATTTGTTATTTTACACATCCTTATAGAGGCCTTAAATCCTGGAAACAGGCTCACTGACTTAAATACCATATAAATTGAGAAAATCTGGCATATATACTTAACGCAAACTATATCAATCAAATTGGTGCTAACATGGGCCTCTAATAGTCATGGAGTTGCAAAATGGATTACTATAATTCCGCCTGGGTTGCTTGCGTCCGGATGGCATGAACGTTGAATTCTCCCAATTTTGCTAGCCCTTGCTGTCTCCTCCCCTTCCATAACCCTCGAGCTGTCTCCTCCCATCCCCCCGGCCTTGGGCTCCTCCTCCTCCCTTTTTCCTTCCTTCTCCCCCCCACCCCCCATCAGTCTGAAGAAGGGTTTTGCCGGAAATGTCGCCTATTTCCTTCGCTCCATAGATGCTGCTGCACACGCTGAGTTTCTCCAACATTTTTGTGTACCTTCGATCTTCCAGCATCTGCAGTTCCTTCTTGAATACTATAATCCTGTGTTTTTTGGTGAACAGAACATTCCAAAGGGCTGCTTAACTATTATGTTTTAGGCTATGCCTTCTTCCTCAATGGTACAAATTAAGTTTGTGAGGCAGGAATGTACTTTGTATTTTAACAATATGTTATGCTAGGTAATCTTACAGAAATTCAGAAATGATAGTAGCAGAATTATGCCATTCAGTCCCATACTTCTACACTGCCATTCAATCAAGGTTGATCTATCTTTCCTGCCTTCTCCTCATTACTCCTGACACCATTATTAATCAAGAATCTCCACCTTAAATATATCTATGGACGTGGCCTCCACAGCCATCTGTAGCAATGGATTCCAAAAAATTCACCATCCTTAGACTAAAGAAATTGCTCCTCATCTCCTTTCTAAAGATATATCCTTTGATTCTGATGCTTTGGCTCTGGTCCGAGACGCTCCCACTCATGGAAACATCATCTCCTCATCCATTTATTCAGGCTTTTCACTATTGGGTAAGTTTCAATGATATCTCCCCTCAAACTATTCATAAAATATGGTGCAATCCAGTTCGCTAAAATTCCAATAATCCAATAAACTGAACTGGATTAGTCTATAAGCATTATGTTGATTGCCATATCGTATCCATTTGGGGCTTTTCCGACCATTTTGCTCAACGCAAATAATGTGATCGAACTAGAGGCTCAATAATTTATTATAGGAATCATAAAGTCATTCAGTGTGGAAATAGACCCTTCGGCCCAATTAGCCCACACTGCCAAAATGTCCCAGCTACATTAATCCTATCTGCCAACATTTGACAATAGACAATAGACAATAGGTGCAGGAGTATGCCATTCGACCCTTCGAGCCAGCACCGCCATTCAATGTGATCATGGCTGGTCATCCACAATCAGTATCCTGTTCCTGCTTTTCCCCCTGGACCTGATGGTCAGCATCCCAGGGTCCTCAGGGAGGTGTCTCTAGAAATATTGGACGCATTGATGATCATTTTCCAATGTTCAATAGATTCAGGATCTGTTTCAGTGGATTGGAGGATAGCTAATGTTATCCTACTTTTCAAGAAAGGAGCGAGAGAGAAAACGGGGAATTACAGACCAGTTAGCCCTGACTTCGGTGGGGAGAAAGATGATGGAGTCAATTATTAAAGAGGTAATAATGGGACATTTGGATAGCAGTAAAAGGATTAGTCCAAGTCAACATGGATTTATGAAAGGGAAATCATGCTTGACTAATCTTCTGGGATTTTTTGAGGATGTGACAAGTAAAATGGATGAAGGGGTGCCAGTGGATGTAGTGTATCTAGACTTTCAGAAAGCCTTTGAGAAGGTCCAGCACGGGAGACCGGTGACTAAAATTAGAGCACATGGTATTTGGGATAGAGTGTTGACATGGATAAAAAATTGTTTGGCAGACCAGAAGCAAAGAGTAGAAGTGAACGGGT
The DNA here is from genome assembly GCF_028641065.1 of Leucoraja erinaceus. Classification (NCBI taxonomy): domain Eukaryota; kingdom Metazoa; phylum Chordata; class Chondrichthyes; order Rajiformes; family Rajidae; genus Leucoraja; species Leucoraja erinaceus. The sequence goes on along the minus strand of NC_073380.1, from coordinate 46,878,684 downwards.
CCTTTTCAGAATGGCAGGCAGAGGCGAGTGGAGTGCCGCAAGGCTCGGTGTTGGGGGCCCTAACTGTTTACCATATATATTAATGATTTGGAAGAGGGAATTAGGAGCAACACTAGCAAGTTTACGGATGACACAAAGCTGGGTGGCAGTATGAACTGCGAAGAGGATGTTAGGAGGTTACAGGGTGCCCTGGACAGGTTAAGTGAGTGGGCAGATGCGTGGCAGATGCAGTATAATATAGATAAATGTGAGGTTATCCACTTTGGTGGCAAAAACAAGAGGGCAGATTATTATGTCAATGGGGTTAGGTTAGGTAAGGGGGAGGTACAGCGAGACCTGGGTGTCCTTGTACACCGGTCACTGAAAGTTGGCGTGCAGGTACAGCAGGCAGTGAAGAAAGCTAATGGAATGTTGGCCTTCATAACAAGAGGATTTCAGTATAGGAGTAAAGAGGTTCTTCTGCAGTTGTATAGGGCTCTGGTGAGACCACATCTGGAGTATTGTGTACAGTGTTGGTTTCCTAATTTGAGGAAGGACATTCTTGTGATTGAGGCAGTGCAGCGTAGGTTCACGAGATTGATCCCTGGGATGGCGGGACTGTCATATGAGGAAAGATTCAAAAAACTAGGCTTGTATTCACTGGAGTTTAGAAGGATGAGGTGTTCTTATAGAAACACATAAAATCATAAAAGGACTGGAAAAGCCAGATGCAGGAAAAATGTTCACAATGTTGGGTGAGTCCAGAACCAGGGGCCACAGTCTTAGAATAAAGGGGAGGTCATTTAAGACTGAGGTGTGAAAACAGTTTTTCACCCAGAGAGTTGTGAATTTATGGAATTCCCTGCGACAGAGGGCAGTGGAGGCCAAATCACTGGATGGATTTAAGAAAGAGTTAGATAGAGCTCTAGGGGTTAGTAGAGTCAAGGGATATGGGGAGAAGGCAGGCTCGGGTTATTGATAGGGGATGATCAGCCATGATCACAATGAATGGTGGTGCTGGCTCGAACGGCCGAATGGCCTCCTCCTGCACCTATTTTCTATGTTTCTATATCCCCTGACTCCGCTATCTTTTAGAGCCCTATCTAGCTCTCTCTTGAAAGGATCCAGAGAACCGGCCTCCCACTGCACTCTGAGGCAGTGAATTCCACAGACTCACAACTCTCTGTGTGAAAAAGTGTTTCCTCATCTCCATTCTAAATAGATTCCCCCTTATTCTTACACTGTGGCTCCTGGTTCTGGACTCCCCCTATATCGGGAACATATTTCCTGCCTCTAGCATGTCCAAACCCTTAATAATCTTATATGTTTGAATAAGATACCCTCTCTTCCTTCTAAATTCCAGAGTATACAAGCCCATCCGCTCCATTCTCTCAGCATATGACAGTCCCGCCATCCCAGGAATTAACCTTGTGAGTCTATGCTGCCCTCCCTCAATAGCAAGAATGCCTTTCCTCAAATTTGGAGACCAAAACTGCACACAACACTCCAGGTGTGGTCTCACTAGGGCCCTGTACAACTGCAGAAGGACATCTTTGCTCCTATACTCAACTCCTCTTGTTATAAAGGCCAACATGCCATTCACTTTCTTCACTGGCTGCTGTACCTGTATGGTTACTTTCATTGACTGATGAACAAGGACCCCCTGATCACGTTGTACTTTCGCAGTTCCCAACTTGACACCATTTAGATAATAATCTGCCTTCCTGTTTTTGCTACCAAAGTGGATAACCTCACATTTATCCACATTAAACTGCATCTGCCATGCACCTGCCCACCCACCCAACCTGTCCAAGTCACCCTGCATTCTCATAGCATCCTCCTCACAGTTCACACTGCCATCCAGCTTTGTGTCATCTGCAAATTTGCTAATGTTACTTTGAATCCCTTCATCTAAATCATTGATGTATATTGTGAATAGCTGCAATCCCAGCACCGAGTCTTGCGGTACCCCACTAGTCACTGCCTGCCATTCTGAAAGGGACCCGTTAATCCCTACTCTTTGTTTCCTGTCTGCCAACCAATTTTCTATCCATGTCAGTACTCTACCCACAATACCATGCGCCCTAATTTTGCCCAATAATCTGCTATGTGGGACATTATCAAATGCTTACTGAAAGTTCAGGTACACTAAATCAACTGGCCCTCGCATGTCCATTTTTCTAGTTACATCCTCTAAAAATTTCAGAAGATTAGTCAAGCATGATTTCCCCTTTGTAAATCCATGCTGACAGACCGATCCTGTTACTGCTATCCAAATGTGCCGCTATTTCATCTTTTATGATTGACTCCAGCCATCTTCCCCAACACTGATGTCAGGCCTACTGGTCTATAATACCCTGTTTTCTTTCTCCCGCCTTTCTTAAAAATGGGATATTATTAGCTACCTCCCAATCCACAGGAACTGATCCTGAACCTTTAGAACCTTGAAAAATGATCACCAATGCATCCACGATTTCCAGAGCCACTTCCTTAAGTACCCTGGGATGTAGACCATCAGCCCCTGGGAATTTATCAGCTTTCAGTCCCATCAGTCTACACAACACCATTTCCTGCCTAATGTGGATTTTGTTCAGTTCATCACCCCAGATCCTCTGGCCACTAGTACATCAGGAAGATTGTTTGTGTCCCCATTAGTGAAGACGGATGCAAAGTACCGGTTCAACTCATCTGCCATTTCCTTGTTCCCCATAATAAATTCACTTTTTTCAGTCTTCAAGTATCCAAATTTGGTCTTAATTATTTTTTTTCCTCTTAATATACCTAAAGAAGCTTTCATGATCACTCCTTTATATTCTTGGCTAGCTTACCTTTGTACCTCATCTTTTCTCCCCAAATTGCCTTTTTAGTTATCTACTGTTGCTCTTTAAACATTACCCAATCGTCTTGCTTCCCGCACATCTTTGCTATGTTGTACATCTTCTCTTTTATTTTTATACTGTCCCTGACCTCCTTTGTCAGCCACCGTCGCCCCTTACTCCCCTTGGAATCTTTCTTCCTCATTGGAATGAACTGATCCTGCAACTCTCGTTGAAATACCTGCCTTTGTTGTTCCACTGTCATCATTGCTAGAGAATCTTTCCAGTCAACTTTGTCCATCATGGCTCCATAGTCACCTTTGTTCAACTGTAACATTGACACCTCTGATTTACCCTTCTCCCTCTCAAATTGTAGATTAAAACTTAACATATTATGCTCACTACCTACTAATGGCTCCTTAACCTCAAGTTCCCTTATCAAATCCAGTTCATTAAACAACACTAAATCCAGAATTCCCTTCTCCCTGGTAGGATCCAATACAAGCTGCTCTATGAATCCATCACGGAGTCGCTCCACAAACTCCCTTACTTGGGGTCCAGTACCAACCTGATTTTCCCAGTCTACCTGCATGTTGAAATCTCCCATAAAAAAACATAGCTTTACATTCACGACATGCCAATTTTAATTCTTGAATCAACTTGCACCCAATATCCAGGCTACTGTTTCGGGGTAAGCCTGGATATTGTGGCCAGTAGGTAAATCCCATTAGAAACATAGAAACATAGAAACATAGAAATTAGGTGCAGGAGTAGGCCATTCGGCCCTTCGAGCCTGCACCGCCATTCAATATGATCATGGCTGATCATCCAACTCAGTATCCTGTACCTGCCTTCTCTCCATACCCTTTGATCCCCTTAGCCACAAGGGCCACATCTAACTCCCTCTTAAATATAGCCAATTAACTGACTTCGACTACCCTCTGTGGCAGAGAGTTCCAGAGATTCACCACTCTCTGTGTGAAAAAAGTTCTTCTCATCTCGGTTTTAAAGGATTTCCCCCTTATCCTTAAGCTGTGACCCCTTGTCCTGGACTTCCCCAACATCGGGAGCAATCTTCCTACATCTAGCCTGTCCAACCCCTTAAGAATGTTGTAAGTTTCTATAAGATCTCCTCTCAATCTCCTAAATTCTAGAGAGTATAAACCAAGTCTATCCAGTCTTTCTTCATAAGACAGTCCTGACATCCCAGGAATCATTCTGGTGAACCTTCTCTGCACTCCCTCTATGGGGGCAATAATGTCCTTCCTCAGATTTGGAGACTAAAACTGTACGCAATACTCCAGGTGTGGTCTCACCAAGACCTTGTATAACTGCAGTAGAACCTCCCTGCTCCTATACTCAAATCCTTTTGCTATGAAAGCCAACATACCATTCACTTTCTTTACTGCCTGCTGCACCTGCATGCCTACCTTCAATGATCATGATCGATTCTGAAGAGTTAATCCCATCAGTGAATGGTTTATGGGCCAGGAAAACTTCATTTAAAGTAGGGATCAAAAGGTGCAGGGGGAATTCTGAAAATCCTTTTCAGAAAGGAAATATTTATGATCAGGAACTCACAGTCTGTATTGATAGCAGAAACAAAGGCATTCAAAAGGAAATTGGATAGGCATTTGATCAAAAACAATTTGCAAGTCTCTCGGGAGAGGATGAGACCCTCAGTGATTGCACTATAAAGAGTCATTTTAGGGTCAGTGTGTGCGTGTGTGCGTGTGTGCGTGCGTGCCTGCGCGCCTGCGGCGTGCGTGTGTGCGCGCGCACAGGTGGTCGCCAAGAAATTGTGTCCCCCCATATTTTGAAAGCGATTTCCGTGCCTGCACTGACTCATCTTACCCGTCATGTGTTCTCCGCATCCTGTCCTCTCCCGCTTTTTGCGTAGTCTCCCCTCCTCAGGCTCCTCGCTGAAGACTCTCGAGCGAAAGAGTCTTCCCTCAACACGGCGCTGCCCGACAGCAAACCTTGCTTATATTGGCTGATAAATTGCCCAATTTGCCACTTAACCAAATAATCAATTTTGCGAATTGAATTCCTCAGCCAATCACTGACTCACTCCTGCCTCTCCTGAACTTGAAGGAATGTGTTCTTAGCTGGTCGCGCCTGGTTTTAAACTAACCGCTCCTGATAGGGAACGCAAAGAAACCCCCAAGAGCTTAACTTGGTCCATATCCCTCCAAACCTGTCCTATCCATGTACTTGTCTAACTGTTTCTTAAATGTTGGGATAGTTCCTGCCTCAACTACCTCCTCTGGCAGCTTGTTCCATACACCCACCACCCTTTGTGTGAAAAAGTTACCCCTCAGATTCCTATTAAATCTTTTCCCACTCTAACCTATGTCCTCTGGTCCTCGATTCACCTACTCTGGGCAAGAGACTGTGCATCTAGCCAGTCTATTCCTCTCATGATCTTATATACTCTAAAAGATCACCCGTCATATTCCTGCGCACCCCATAATAGAGTCCCAGCCTACTCAACCTCTGCCTATAGCTCAGACCCTCTAGTCCTGGCAACATCCTCGTAAAATCTTCCCTGAACCCTTTTCAACATGATAGGAGCATGATAACTATTGTAATATTGATTAAATCTTGCCAAGGTTGCTCATTGCTTTTGGTACATTAAGCTTTCATTCTTTTGTTATTCCACCTGAAGAGCGATTTAATCTCAAAGACTCTGGGATTCTTGGCCAATTCTTAATGATGGACTATAAGGGTTGGTCTTTTATTATTTTAGGCGCTGGCTCTGGTGAAGACTGTACATAAACTGATTCTGTTGTCCGTCGAACACAACTGTCAAGGAAACCTATGAGTTTTCCTCTTTTCTAATCCAGAAAGAAATTAGAAAATAAATTGAAAGCAGTAGGTGAAGCCTTTCATTTAGTAGAAATGACAAAGATATTAGAGCTGGAGTAAGAAAGTAACTGATGAATAATGTTGCAAGCCTGCGCTTCATGGAGGTTTTTTTCCAAAAAGGTGGCTTGAGGGATTTTGGAAAACTTTTTAAGAAGAAGTCAGCAAAATGTAATGTGACATATTCATGGATGAAACACAGCCAAGGAAAGAAAGACTGTTGGGTGCAAAAAAGAGGAGACCAGAGAGAAATGTTTCATCTGCACAGTGGAGCTGGATATGATCACCATATCTGGAGAATGATCCTACGTCAATGAATGATGTTGGAGAAAGTCAATATTGCAATTGGGAAAGGAAGGAGTCCAAGATCCCCTCTGGAGGTAATGAGGTGCATGAGTTGGCCATTCGAGCCAGCACCGCCATTCAATTTGATCATGGCTGATCATCTAAAATCAGTACCCCGTTCCTGCTTTTTCCCCATATCCTTGATTCCTTTAGCCCTAAAATAACTCTAACTCTCTCTTGAAAACACCCAGTGAATTGGCCACCACTGCCTTTGTGCAGAGAATTCCACAGATTCATTATGCCCCGGGTGAAAAATGTAATGGTAATTAATTGGTTCAGGAAATTAAATTAAAAGGTGTGACTTGAGGAGCGGCTTTGGACGGAGCCGACGCGATCACCCATGTAGAGGCCGCTGGAAAGTTGAGTAGATCAGGAAAGGCAATATCCCACTGCAGCGGTGGTGAATGGTGTACCCCATGATCTGTTTGAAACCTGAGCAGAGGGATTTATTCACAGAGTTGCAGCAGAGAGAGGACAAGTTGGAAAGGTTTCAGAGTTTTCAGAAGCTGGAAGTGTAAGAAAGTTAGGGGTATGTTTTAGAGGAGTGTGTTGATGGTATCTTTTAAAGGAAGGGGAAGGGCATCTCTAGAGCAGCGACCAATTACTAGGTTAATTCTCAAGGGGAATGGGAAGAAAAGTTAAGATCAACAGTTCAATAGGAATGGATTCAAGCAGGATTATAGAGTTCCACTTATCTATGGGGATGGAGAGATTAGGGAAGAAATTAGAAAAATGTTCAGTGAGAGGGCAGGATAAAGCCTGGTAATAGGTTCAGTTCAGTTATCAAGGAGATGTAATAAAAATGATAATTTTAATGTAAGTAAAAGAGCAGGTCTTGAGTTCCTTAAAAATAGTTCTGAATGTTCCCCTTTGACTGGAGCAATCATTCTCAATCTTTCTACCAAGTGCTTGTAAGCAGCAAGCATCAAAGTGGACTCTAGTATAAAGTGATTACTGCAACAGATCTGATTTATCTTATCCATCCTATATTATGCTTTCAAATTTGTCACTGCTAGTCATTAGTTTAGGACTGTTCTTGACTTGCACATAGTGAACCATGGAGCCAGTAAAATTGGGTTCTGCCTCAAAATAGATCTTAAAACGACAGTAATTACATCTAATACTTCTGGGAAATTGCATGGAGATTTACAGTGTTAAAAACAATTTTATGATGGTATTTTGTAAATATACTTTGTGCTTTGTATTTTATTTTGTAGGAAATGAGAAACCTTAGAACCTTAGTTGGCTATTTAGTCCATTGAATCAGTCTGCGGTTCAATTAAATCAAATTTCACACATCTGTCTTTTGCCATATGCTTAATACCCATTAACTGACAATCAATTAAATATTTAAAATGAACATTTTACCAGGCAACAATAATCATTTGCAGCAGATCATCACAAGTTTTCACTATCCTTTGCATATAGAAACATTACCTAATATGAGAAGAATGTTTTTACGATGCCCCCTAGATTCCTTAGCCAGCAGAAATAGTTTGTCTTCATTGAGCCTGTTATTCTTATTATCTTGTAAAATTTGATCAAATCAGCCCTTAACCTAAATTTCAGGGAATACTATCCTTGTATCTTTATAATTCAACCACTGTCATTCCAATATATCCGGCCTGCATTTATACCAGTAATTCCAAATCATAAGATCATGTGATAGGAACAGAATTAGACCATTCGGCCCATCAAGCCCATTCAATCATGGCTGATCGATCTCTCCCTCCAAACCTAATTCTCCTGCCTTCTCCCCATACCCTACAATCCTACAATTGTGGCTCTCAGAAACATTTAAGCACAAGGTCTGGTTCAATACTTTATACAAATGGAGCACACATCCTGTTTCCTTCCACTTCATTCTTCTACATATAATGATCAGTATTCCATTAGCGATTTGATGGTTTTCTGCACCTCGTCATCTATGTTCTTGCATCTTCAATTATCTTTGGACCACCAATGATTCAGCTCGTGATAAATTATTGTTCTTCCATTTGACATCTTGTTTGACAATTTGTGAATTAATGGATCTTTCATGGCTGACATTTATCACTGTGCTTTCAATCATTCAATCAATTATCTTGCTTTTGAAATCCAGCTATTATCACCTTTTTGCCTTTATTTAGCTAAATAGCTTGAATACATTCTAATCCCCTTGCTCATTTAAAGCAGTGGTCCATCAAGGAAAACGTGCCTTGCTCAGATTAATCATCAAAAAATAATTTACACCATCTGTGGATTCTGAAATGGCATGTGAAGAAAGAATCTCAAAGAATCAGAAAAAAAGGGAATATTTATAACTAAGCACGATGTGCCTTTATAGTAATTCAGAGCGGCATAGGCGCGCATCGGTAGAGTCGCTGCCTTACTACTGCCTGAACCATGGGTCCCAGGTTCGATCCTGACTACGAGTGCTTGTCTATACAGAGTTTGGACGTTCTCCCAATGACCTGCATGGGTTTTCGCCAAGATCTTCGGTTTCCTCCCACACTCCAAAGTCATACAGGTTTGTAGGTTAAATGGCTTGGTATAAAAGAGTGTGTAGATAATGTTAAGTCAAGTCAAGTCAAGTTTATTTGTCACATACACATACGAGATGTGCCATGAAATGAAAAGTGGCAATGCTCGCGGACTTTGTGCAAAAGGACAAAAAAACAAACAACCAAACAAACTACAATTCATATTAAATATTGTGGGCGGAAGGAAAAAGGGAAAAAAACAGCAATTTTAAAAAAAAGCAGTAGAGTGGTACAGTGGTATAGTGGTTTATCTGCTGGGATTGTTGGTTAATGCAAACCCGGTGTTTCCAGGCTGCATCTCTCAACTAAAATAAACTAATACAGTCAACCAAAGAGCCTAACACTGGAAAAGGTTTGTGGGAAATTAGGCCAATACAGTAAAGATAATTTTACGGTCATGTTGATGGTGAGGATGTAATTAAATTAGGGCAGTGTTTAGAATGCAAGGCATTGCTAGGCAGATCAAAGATAAACATAGGGTGTTTGTAAACCACTCAGTGATAGAGAAATTGACCATAAGATCATGATAATAACACCCAGTGGGAATAATATTTGGGAATAATGAATAATAAAAAACTGTAATATCTCTGGATAGACACAAAAAACTGGAGTAACTCAGCGGGATAGGTAGCATCTCTTGAGAGAAGGAATGGATGATGTTTCGTGTCGAGACCCTTCTACAGACCCTGTCCCGCTGAGTTACTCCAGCTTTTTGCGTCTAAATTCAGTTTATGCAGTTCCTTCATACATATTAATATCTCTGGAAGTGTTTAATGGGAGAACTGGAAATGTCTTTAACTGTCTTTTCTTTTCTTCCCATAGATGCTGCCTGACCTGCTGAGTCTAAATAAATAGTATTATTGCTACAGGTTTTTTCTCAATAGCTGCTCACTAGTTGCTGAGGGACATTCAATTAATATAGACCAATTGATTATTTTTGAAGACATCATTTATCACTGCCAAATTCACTATTTAGCAGTTTTGTGAGTGGGTGTGTGAGAGAGATGCTTCCCATATACGAGGTTGTATTTCTGTTTAACTTCAGGCTGAGGCTGCAGTCTGGATTGTTATGCTTCAAGCCATGGGGAGATTTAATAACTGGTCACGTGTGGCTTCACCGACAATAGATGTTTCCAGCTTCAAGCTTAGCAACTGCTTCACGATGCTTACTAATCTTTGAACGAATGATGGGAAACCCCATTACTGCTCCTAGGAGTGGGTCCAAACTTTTCCACTGCTCCTTTGAACCAAATATACCCTATCTTATTTCCATTGTTGTTGGTAATGGGGAGATTCTCAATAAGGAAGGACATTCTTGCTATTGAGGGAGTACAGCGTAGATTCACAAGGTTAATTCCCGGGATGGCGGGACTGCCATATGCTGAGAGAATGGAGCGGCTGGACTTGTATACTCTGGAATTTAGGATGAGAGGGGTTCTTATTGAAACATGTAAGATTATTAAGGGTTTGGATACGCTAGAGGCAGGAAACATGTTCCTGATGTTGGGGGAGTCCAGAACCAGGGGCCAAAGTTTAAGAATAAGGGGTCAGTCATTTAGAACGGAGATGAGGAAACACTTTTTTCACACAGAGAGTTGTGAGTCTGTGGAATTCTCTGCCTCAGAGGGCACTGGAGGCTGGTTCTCTGGAAACTTTCAAGAGAGAGCTAGATAGAGCTCTTAATGATTCTTAAAGCAGAGTCAGGGGATATGGGGAGAAGGCAGGAACGGGGTACTGATTGTGGATGATCAGCCAATGATCACATTGAATGCCGGTGCTGGCTTGAAGGGCTGAATGGCGTACTCCGTCTATTGTCTAATAAGCTGCGTTGTATTTCAAACTGTGACCGCCCTCTGAGAATGTGATGTAGTCCGGCCATAGACTATTGGCCACTGTTTGGGCTAGCATCCTCCCTGCATCCATCCTGCTGACTCCTGTACGCATGTTGCATATTTAATTGAAATTGCTCTAAACCTCCTAAATTCTGGAGGATACAGATCGTGTCTATTTCATCTCTTCTCAAGGAGTAAAACTGACATTCATCCCTGGAATCAGACCGATGGATCATTGTTGCATTCTCTCTGTGGTTTGTGTATTTTTTAAAGTAATGAGAGCACAACTGCTTACAATGGGGGCGGCACTGTGGTGCAGCTGGTTGAACTGCTGCCACATAGTGCCAGAGTCACAAATTCGTGACTGACTTTGGATGCTGTCCATGTGGAATTTGTACATTCTTCCAGTGACTACTTGGGTTACCTCCAAGTGCTCTGGATTTCTCCCACATCTAAAATATTTGAGTGTTTGGAGGTTAATTTGCCTTTGTAAATTGCCCCTATTGTGTAAAAAGTCATAAGGTCATAAGGTCATAAGGAATGGAAGAATTAGGCCATATGGCCCATCAAGTCTACTCCGCCATTCTATCATGGCTGATCTCTCTCTCCCTCCTAACCCCGTTCCCCTGCCTTCTCCCCATTACATCTGACACCTGTACTGCTCAAGAAAAATATAGTACTAATCAATAAATTACTAATCAAGAAACAAGAAAGTGGATGCAGAAGTGGGAAACATAGAACTAGTGCGAATGGTCGCCATGGACTTGGTGGACCAAAGGGTCTATTTCCATGCTATGTTTTTCAATCAATCGATCAATAATCTAAGTGCAATATCAGCAAAGCCTGTATAATTTCAATAAGACATCTTTACACTTTCCTAGATACTTTTACACTGTATTTCATTGAAATACTATCATAACAAAGGCCAATGTAACAATTCCCTTCTTAATTGCTTATTCTCTGTAAACATGCTGTGTATCGACACCTAGATCCCCTTGAATGTCAGGATTTCTCAGTTAATCACTGCTAAAAACATTGTTAGTTTAGTTTTGTACTACAATGTGGATGCCCTCAAAATTTTTAAACATTACTTGCTATCTTTCATGTTCTCACTACTCACTTTGTTTATCTGCATCCCCTTGAACTTCCTTACATCCTCCTCCCTACTTGCAATCCCGCCTAGTTTTGTATCTTTCTGTTTGAGCCTCTTAATCCATACTTAATTGTTTCCACAGGAGTATCAGTGAAGCATCTGTTATATAAATTATATGTTGTATAGCACATTTGTTAATGATAACGGAAATATAAATGTCCCAAGTCATTGATCAGGTATGTAGGAGTTGAATTTGCCAGGTTGTTTAAACACCAGTGTTGCAGATACTATCACATAATCCATTTGCAAACTGTGACTAGTAAGCCTTTGAGATGTGTGATTAATTAGACAAACTCGCTGCGCCACAATGTAGAACAAATGACTGCTTTCTTTACTGCCACACCTAGATATTGGAAACATATCGTATTAAAGAAGAAAGGTACTAACAAAACATAGCAATAACAATACCACATCCACCCACATATGAATCAAAAGAATTATTACGATCCACTCTGTCTTTCTAAAACTGTGTTATAAAGTATCTTGTACTGTAAGTGAAGAAAGCTTCTGGTTCCACAGAGTACAGTCCCTGGTGATTTCTAGATGTGAGAACATTGGTTGCTGCATCAGCTGAAGTTGCTCAGTTTCAGCTTCAATCTTGAAATTATTCACTTTGGCTTCACTAGATGTGGATGGCAGTTTGAGTGCATTGAAGTATGATATCTTTTGCATGAGCCTTAGCTAACGATGGGATGGTAGTAATTTCAAATGGTTGTGACAATTTAAGTTGTGTGCCAACTGATGTGACTTGTAATTATATTTTACCAGGACTGTATTCCCAGGCTCTAATGGCATAGTGTGTCTTGCATTTGTTTTCATTCTGTACTTCTTGGCTTCAAAAACTACATAATGTTTGATGATTTATCACAAGAAGTACCTCTGGCTGACATGTACGCAAAGGTGCAAAATTGTAGCTGGTGCTATTTGTTTAGTTTAGAGGTACGGCATGGAAACAGGCCCTTTGGCCCATTGAGTCCATGCCGATCAACTATCACCTGTGCACTAGTTCTACATGTTCGCAGTTTTGCCTCATATATACTGGGGGCAATTACAGAAGCCAATTAACCTTCAAACCTGCATGTCTTTGGAGTGTGGGAGGAAACCGGAGCACCCGGAGAAAACCCACGTGGTCATCACAGGGAGAACATATAAACTCCATGCAGATGGATCAAACCCAGATCTCTGGCCCTATAAGGCAGCGACTCTACCACTGTGCCACTGTGCCCCTCAAATTCCTTTCATGAAGGTGGCACTTCTGTGATATTCCTTAAAAACCTCTGAAGTTCTGTCTAAATGATTTCTCTTTGGTATAAGCAGTAAGATGATTTTCTTTAGCCTTCACTCCAATCTCTCTACCTTATCGTTACCTCATGTCAGCAAGTTGTCATCTTGAACTGTGTGAAGATGAGATAATTTGAAAACATGTTGAAATCATGTACAGCGGTCCACCATCCACTCTCACTGTTTGTGGCACATCAAACAATGCAAAGACAGAAGACACAAGCTTTGCAATGGTGAAAGTAGAAATAACAGTTTCAATGACAGGGAATCTTCCAAAGTCATTGACAATCATACACTAATGATCACAAGAGCTTTTGGGTAACTCGGTCACTTGTAATTGTTCTTATCGGCTTGATTTAAGGTCATAAGGTCATAAGATCATGTGATAGGACAGAATTAGGCCATTCGGCCCATCAGGTCTACTCCGCCATTCAATTATGGCTGATCTATCTTTCCCTCCTAACCCCATTCTCCTCCTTTCTCCCCATGACCCCTGACATTTGTACTAATCAAGAATCTATCTATCTCTGCCTTAAAAATATCCATGGACAGCCTCCACAGCCTTCTGTGGCAAATAATTCTACAGATTTACCACCTTCTGACTAAAGAAATTCTTCCTCATCTTCCTAAAGGAAACTCCTTTAATTCTGAGGGTAAGACCTCTTGTCTCAGACTCTCCCACGAGTGGAAACATCCTCTCCATGTCCACTCTATCAAAGCCTTTCACTATTCTGTACATTTCAATAAGATTCTCCCTCATTCTTCTAAACTCCAGTGAGTACAGGACTAGTGCCGACAAATGCTGAAAATCAAACGATTTTGTGTTTGATGTACAAGGCATGGGAGATTTTGCATTTGACTGATTGAGCAAACCCTGAACAAGATCACCTTTCTCAAATGGGCAGACTTTCTCTCTTAACTATGCATTCTCTCTTAACAAATAGTTACTTTTTTATGATTCTAGTTTGGGCTTCTTGAGTAATGACTCCAGCATGTTCTATTATTAATGGCAATGCAATTACGTTGTTGCTCAAGGCAGATGCCATCAGGATTTGTTTCATACTTTGTGCGAATCTTCCAAAGTGAATGGAGCATCATGAAGGGGTGTATTTCCTTTACCCATTTCCACTTCTGTTGTTGGTTTGCTGATGCTCGTCCTGCTCTTCTGTAAGGTGAGTCCAAACATAGACTTAGTGATTTCACCAAACATTTATCCAATAAGGCCTGCTCAATTTCCCAGTTACTAACTATTTTCACTTCCCATTCCCAAAATGACCTTTCTGTCCTGGATTTTCTCATTTGCCAGAGTGAGACCACACACAAACTGGAGGAACAGCAGCTCACAATCTGCTTGGGTAGCTTACGGCCCAATGATATGGACATTGAATTCTTCAATTTTAGGTAACTAACCAATAACTCCCCCCTTTTCCCCGTGTCCCACCTGGCTGCACTCCCATTTCTTCTACCATCCTGCCACCCTTTCCCCTTCCCCCATGAACCCTTCCCCATACATCCCTTCCTCTGGCCTTACAATTCATGTCCCTTCTGCCTTTATCTCACAGCATTTTGTCTCCTTGTCATTTCTGGCCTTTGTCCGCACATCTGTCAATAGACCCGGCTCACCTGTATCCACCTATGATGTCTGGCTTAGCCCCACCCCACCTTTCTTCCAACTTTCTCCCTACAACAATCAGTCTGAAAAGGTTCCTGACCCGAAGCCTGACCCACATAGGTGAGTGCAGGAGACTCTGCGCTCGCCTCGTGATCGCCACATGGTGGCCACACGTTCGCTGGTGGTCTCTGGTGACTGATACGCTTTGTTGTGTTCTTTTCTTTGTGTGTAGCAGGTTGACTGGTGGTCAATGCATACAAAGAGCTGACATTGTGTTAAGAATATCACACTCATGTGAAATTGATGGGATGTCATGTTAACGGAGATTTGAATGTCATCTGTGCTGAAAATATTCCGACTTTGGTCAAAGATGCAATACTATTGTAAGGAAAAATCTTGGCCTTTCCTTGCTGAGGCAGACGAGGACAACAGAGTAGGTTGTGAAAGGTTGTTCACTTAGTACAGTGGCAGGTATATACAATATATTTTGTTCACAGATTGCAAATATTCACTTTTGTCCATTGCCAAGCACAATGAATAATAAATCAATTGTCAAAGTTATACCCTACGGTCATACAATATGGAAACAGGCCCTTTGGCCCAATGTGTCCACGCCGATCCACACGCACCCTTTACACTAGCCCCACCTGCTTGTACTTGGTCCATATTCCTCCCAACCTGTCCTATTCATGCACCTGTCCCAAAATTGATAGACTCAAAAAGCTGGAGTAACTCAGCGGGACAGGGAGCATCTATGGAGAGAAGGAATGGGTGACATTTCGGGTTGAGGCCCTTCTGCAGTCTGAAGAAAGATCTCGACCCAAAATGTCACCCATTCTTTCCCTCCAGAGCTGCTGTCTGTCCTCTGTCTAGCTTTTTGTGTCTATCTTCGGTTTAAACCAGCATCTGCAGTTCCTTCCTACACAGTAACAAGTTGTTGTTACTTTTTCCATTGGCTTTGTCACTTGCCACATCATCTGATCTGTTCTTATACCTGGGCTTGCTGAATGATGAACTTTAGCAAAAACTTGCACGGAGGATGTTCTGCTTTGTTTGAGTTCTGCCGATCTGATGATGGTAAGTTTTTTGGAATTTTTCTCTTCTTCTGATCTCAGTTCATTGTGGTGTTTTTGGCACAACTGCTCTGTGGTCTGAAAGTGCGAATAATTTTGCTATGTCATGCAGCTTGAAAAATCTGATGACCTTTATGACTTGCGATTTCAACCCTCGGTCAATATCAGCAAATTCATATATTGCAGCAAATTATCAAGTTCTGTCACCACAGGTTGAGAAACAAACAAAACAATTGATCCGCTTGTCATCTGAACTCAACTTTGTTGAGTGATGTGGACTGAATCACCTGCAGCTCAACATTTCCAAGACTGAAGAATTAGTGGTGGACTTTTGGAGGAGAGGAACACACCTGTCCCCTGTCTCCATCAATGGTATGGGTGTGCAGTTTACCAGGGAATACAAATACCTTTGAGTGTACTGGTCCAGGAACGCTGAGGCCCTGTACAAGAAGGGACAGAGACGCTGTACTTTTTGAGAAGACTCTGCTCCTTCAACATCAGCAGTAAGATGCTGCCAAAGTTCTACCAATCGGTGGTAGCCAGTGCCATCTTCTTCGCTGTTGTGTGCTGGGGCAGCAGGGCGAAGGCTGCAGATGCCAATAGGTTCAACAAACTCATCAGGAAGGCTGGCTCCGTCCTGGGGGTTGAGTTGAATTAATGGGAGGTGGTCTTGGAGGGGACGATGCTCCTCAAACTGTGTAGTATCCTGGACAATACAGCTCACCCCCTCCATGACACACTGGTCAATCTGAGGAGTACCTTCAGCAACAGACTGGTTCCACCAAGATGCAGTACAGAACCCCACAGGAGATCCTTCTTCCCTGTGGCTATCAAGCTGTACAACTCCTTCCCCTTCTGTCGTGGGTTTGACTGAGACTGACTCCACTCCCCACCAATCTTTGCACATCCCCAATCCTTTCTACTCGTCACTTTAATTTGATGTTTCATGTATTTTGTGTTTTTATGACTGTTGACAGATCAATTTCCCTCATGGGATAAATAAAGTTCTATCGTATCGTATTGAAATATGGCTGCTGATCGTGCTTATGCCATAGCTTGAAGCATTGCGTGCTTGTTTACGGATCCTCATAATATCGATAAGGTAGTAAAGATTCACTTCTCAAATTCGTACGTTTATCAAACATTTTTTGTAATGTGTAGAGCGCAAAGCGCTGGAGTACTGTAACTCAATGGATCAGGCTGCATATCTGGAGGATATAGATAGGTGACGTTTCAGGTCGGGACTCATCTTCAGAAGATTTCAGCTTTCTATTTCCATTTTCTGCAATGCATCAGCCCAGTTGCATTTATACTGCTTCTTGAAAAGTTTGGGGCAATGGTGTTAAAACCTTGAGACAAGAATCTGGAATGATATGAACCATTCCAGGAATGTATGAAATTCTGCAGGATTCCTTAGATGCTTGATATTCATCATTGTATTATCTGGACAACTGTTGGTACCACGGCAAATTTTGTAAACCTGATGGTCCTGATTCTTTCAACTGTACATCAAGCTCTACTAAATTCGTAAAGAATAGTTTTAATAACAAACTATAATTTAAAGGCACTTTAAGTCAATGCAGCACAATCTTATTGTTTTATCTGTCTTAAGTACAACTATTATCAAAGTAATCAAATTGCTGTAAATAATTTTTAGCAAACTCTCTTTCTAATTTCTCAGCCACTTCGTCTGCTTGGGTCTTTATGGAATAAGAATCTGGCCTTGGACTGCAATAGACTGATTGAATGGTAAGTTTAATTTGTAGGTTTAGCTTGTATTTGATGATTGCTGTGTTGCCTTCTTTGAGAATGTCATTAATTTTAAACAATCGAATCCCCAAATGTGTTTTTGGCATTTCTGTGGCATTTACAACAGAGTTTCAATTTTGCAAGCCATCCCTTGTCCATGGTGTCACAATGATAGCTAAGTTGAGACTTTTATCTTCAAAAAACAAATCTGAACAATGCTTATTGAGGCAGACTGAACTGCATGTGTCATGGCATCCTTCCCCACAATGCAATGGACTGCAGTGATGCTTATCTGCATTACTAATAATTTGTCATCAGTCAGGACAATGGTCATGGTATTATGGTGTTTTACACTATAGTTGCTTATAACATAGGTGCTGTATAAAATAATCTTATCAATCAGGGAGGTCGCAATATTGTGAATTAGAAACAGCGATTTTCCAATTTACAAGCTGCTGCTGTGACTCCTTGCTACTGTGAAGCCCAGCTCCACGAGAACAACTGCGTGAGAAATGACTGCCACTACATCGCTAACACTGACTCATTCTATTTGTAGTTAACGATACCATCACTCTTTCGATACCAAAGGTTTAGGATTCACCCTTTCACTGTATGAAAATGTTATATAGACGTTATTCAAGAATTTATCAATCTCCATCTTACAAATATCCATTGACTTGGCCTTCTGTGGTAATGAATTCCACAGATTCACCACCTTCTGACTAAAGAAATTCCTCCTTATCTACTTTCTAAATGCACATCCTTTCATTCTGACACTGGCATCTGGTCCGAGACTCTCCCAATAGTGGAAACAACCATTTTCTTGTTTAACCTCATTACCTAACTTTATAATTCACACCAAATTTGTAAAATTATTTGGGCTGGAAAACAAATATGGGATGTTTCGAGAGTGGCAGTGTTTCTGCTAACTAAAAAAATGAATAAGATTATATTTTATTCCCTTAATGTGTGGATTGTACACCCACATCTCATCAGTAACTGTGAAATCTATTTTCTGCTTTTTAAGTTGTTTTTGGCAAAGCCTGGACCATTGTCGGGGAATTGAGAAAAATAGATTAATAATCAATGTGTCTCATGGGGCAGTCACTCAATTCTCCAAAAATCATCTTTTCTGAAGAACTACATTTCTGACCACAAACCACAAAGCATAACGATTTTTAAATCCAATCCAGCAAAATTGCTCTTTGAAAGGGATCAAAGAATAATGTTGTCTAGAAATAACGTCTTGACAACAGGATATGATCAGTTTAAAAGGTTTAATTGGCTTTAAATGACTGAAAGCGAATGGCCAATGTTTTACTGTTAATGAAGTACAGTACACCTTCTATATAATGGACCATTTGGGGGGCAAATAATATTTGTTATTGCTGATTTATTGTCTGCCATAGCTGAGTAAATGGCCTGTCCTATTTAGGCGATTTTTTATGCGACTACAGACGACTAGGCTGTCGCCACATGGGGTGTTGCCTGTATGGTTGTGAGTAGTCTCTTCAGTGCCCAAAGAGTTGTAGCGTCTTTCTGATTGCCGCTGGAGTTTCAAAATATTCAAAACTTTTCGGCGACAGTCTGCGAGTGGGTTTGACGCCAATGAGCGTAGCTTGACTTCTACTGACGTAGGTGCTGTCTTAGGTTATCGGCAGGTGACGTTGGTTGTCGCCAGTGCTAACATTGGTGAATTCCATTGCCGTCTACCTACGTCAACCTAGTTCAACTGGCGACAGATACCGGCGTCAAGAGAAGTCAAGTAACGACAGGCATTGTCTTCAGTTGTCTTCAGTTGTCGCTGGCAGGGTCGTAGCTTGTCGCGGGTGGACGTAGGTTGACGTCGGTTGTCGTAGGTTGCCACCTGTGTCATCGTAGATTGTCGTAGGTATCGTTGTAGGTTGTGGTAGGTGTGGTCGCAGGTGGACGTCCTAAGTCGCGATGATCGGGGTCCCCGGTTGTCGGTAGATTGCCGTAGCTTGACATCGACTAGGTGGTAGGTTGTTGTAGCTCGTCGTAGACATTGTCGTGGGGGAGTCCAGTCGCCAGTTTTTCGACGACCTGCTACGACTATGACAGTCACCGGCAGTCGCCTATATAATCGCCTAAGTAGGAAGGGCCCTTAAGGGACTATCATTGTATGCCGGTTAAAGCACCAAGGGCACAAAATGCTGGAGTAATTCAGCAGCTCAGGCAGCATCTCTAGAGGTGATGTTTCAGATCGGGATCCTTCTGCAGACTATTGTTCTGGACGAGGGGCTGGGATCCAGGTGAATTGATGGCCCGGCCTGCTGGTGGCCAGGAGAGAGGCAAGGATCGGCGTAGTCACTGGCCGCAGCCTGCAGTCGGCCGGAGTGTAGGTAAGGGTCGGCGGAGTGGGTGACAGGTGCGGCCAGGAAGTGGCCGAGGAAGCTGTCTGAGTCAGCGGTGGTGGCAGTAGTCTGGCCTGGAAGCGGTAGTAGAGGCGGTGCGGGCCGGGGGTGGCACCAAACAAAACCCATTATAAAGAGGAATCCATAATACGAGCGTTTACTGTAACCACAGTAATTTTGAGTTCTGTGATTTTTCCTCTCATCCAAAAAAATTAATGATATAATCATTGTGATGATATTTGTTGTTTATTTGTTGATCTAGTTAGGTTCTTGATGGACACAATGGACTGAAGGGCTTGTTTCTGATCTGTATGACTGCTAATGGAAGGCACTATAACTTTTGGATTCCAAGGCATTTCACTGTCTAGGCCTAGACAAAGTGGACGTGGAAAGGACATTTCCAGTGATGGGGGAGTGTATGGACAGAGGGCACAGCCTCAGAATAGAAGGATGTACCTGCAAAATGGAGATGAGGAGGAAATTATTTGGACAGTGTAGTGAATCTGTGGAATTAATTGCCACAGATGGCTGTGGAGGCCAAAACATTGGGTATATTTTAAGGCAGAAATTGATAGACTCTTGGTTTGGAAGGCCATCGGGGGGGGGGGGGGGGGGGGGGGGGGGGGGGGGGGGGGGGGGGGGGGGGGGGAGGAGGGGAGGAGGGAGGGGAGGAGGGGGGAGGAGAGTTTATTGTTATATGTCACAAAAAGGAACAATGACAGAAGTGGTTGAGAGGGAAAAAAAGATCAGCCATGATTGAATGGCAATTGAATGGCAGTGTAGACTTGATGGGCTGATAGCTCTAACACTGCTCTTGTCTTATAGACTTATGGCCTTGTGAAGGCCCACTTTACTCGCCATGTCTCTGAGCATCCTCGCTCAACAGTGCACTGATTGTAGCTGACCCTTACGTAATCAGCAAATCTGCAAATCCCCAGTTCACGAACTTTCACCTCTGAATCTACTCATGTTGTAAGCAGCAAGCTAAGGTTTTATCAATTGTCAAGAATGTCAAAAGCTTGTGGTGTGAAGACTTAGCATCATCAGCTCTTTGTAAATGGTTAACTGAGATTTCACCACTTGCAAAATTACCAGCATACTAGGTCTCTAGGTCTCTGCCAATTTCCAAATGTCTTACACTGATGCTTTTCATGCATCTTAAGTAAAAATATTTAACATGCATGGCATGCACAATAGATCAATAGTCTTAGCTATTTTAGGGCTGTTTCAGTCGATAATCTCCCTTCTGGGAGAGATTGTGAATAAAAGCAGGATATTATTGAAATTATGAAACCTCCAAAGTGGACGTGCCCGGTGAATAGCAGAACGATACTTTCCCTGTGTAGACTCGGTAATACTATGTTCAAACCAGGCAGATTCACAGCATTTCAGAGAATCATTATCAATCAACTAACCTGTCTACCTTTTGTATGAATACAGTGTATCTGTACACTCTGGACGTTTGATTGTAATCATGTATCTTTATTTCGCTGACTGGAAATGTTCATAAATTCTCGGAGCATTCAGCCCATCGAATCTACTCTGCCATTTAATCATGGGAGATCTACCTTTCCCTCTCAACCCCATTCTCCTGCCTTTTCCCCATAACCTCTGACACCTTTACTAATCTAGAATCTGTCAATCTCCAACTTAAAAATATCCATTGACTTGCCCTCCATTGCCGTCTATGCAATGAATTCCACATATTTGCCACCTTCTGTCAAACAAAATTACTCCTCATTTCCTTTCAAAAGGAACGTCCTTTTATTCTGAGATTATGGCCTCTGGTTCTCGACTCTCCCACTACTGGAAATATTCACTCCATAATCACTCTATCCAGGCCTTTCATTATTCGATAAATTTCAAAGAGGTCCTTACATCCTTACAAATTCTAGCGAGCACAGGCCAAGTGCACGCATGTTAGCATGCAACAAAAATCTTTTCACTGTAGCTAGTCTTGCAACAAGATTTGTACATGAAACTGTATAAACTCCACAGAGACAGCATCCAATGTCAGAATTGTCTACTATAGTTTAGTTTAGAGATACAGCGTGGAAACAGGCCTTTGACCCACCAAGCCCATGCCGACCAGTGATCACCCCATACACTAGCACTATCCTACACACTAGGCACAATTTAAAATTTTGATCGAAGCCAATTAACCTACAAACCTATACGTCTTTGGAGTGTGGGAGGAAACAGAAGCACCGGGGGGAAAACCCACGTGGTCACGGAGGGAATGTATCAACTCCATACAGACAGCAGCATTAGTCAGGATCGAACCCAGGTCTTTGCCGCTGTATGGCAGTAACTTTACCACTGCGCCACCATGCTGCCCTATTTGAACCTGTGTCTCTGGCACTTTAAGGCATCGGCTGTATGAACTGTACCACTCTGCCACCCATTTGTGGGTTGTGAAGGTGGAAGAAGGGGAGGTGCAGAATGCTTCTGTAGTGGTCCCATAATGTTGTCAGCAAATGTGCCACCCGGTATGTGTGTGCGTAGATGACATGTCAACAACTCCCCTTTGGAAAATCATAAACGTGGTAAAAGGCTTCCACATATTTCAGCTGTCTAAGCCAACAAGGTAGTGTTTTAACATGCCAGGACATTTGAAAAGTTCTTATTAATTGTTTATTTTATCAATTTTTCAATTGTTTATTTAATTGACATTTTTTTAATATTCCAATTATTAAATAAACATATATTTGTGGGCTAATATTTAATGTCCTTGTGTGTTTCCTCCCCATTCCCACACATTAACAATCATGTGATTTCACTTTAAATTGAGTTCCAAAATGGGCTTAAGACTTTTCGTTAACCTTATCAAGGTCACATTTCCGTGGTGTGATGTTACTTCCCACCCTCTCAAAATGTATCTACCTTAGTTAATATATGCTGAATCCAAAACTTTCCTAACTTGAGAGGGTATGGCCTGCTGCACTGTCAACGTCCCCTTCAGATTTACTTGAAATTAAGGCCACCTGTGCCCTCAGATGAACAGAAAAATACCATCAGATAGCTCTACAATCATGGAGAATTAATGACGTCAAGGTCCTCGACTTGTATAAAGCCTTTCCTTCCCATTAAGCAGATTGAAATTTCATGATCACTAAACTAAATGAGTCACACGCAGTTACAGCAAAAACAGCACATTTTGCAGCTGTGTTATAAATACTACTTAATAATGGGGAGGTCAAGTATGGCAAGTCTTTTTATCTATCTGATTTTCCTAATAATTAAACTGCCATGCCTAAATTATCAAGCTCTTTGGATAATCTAGTGTCTAAACAGTGGCAAAGAACATGTGACTATTCTTGTAACCAAAACCTATAATTTCATTTTACACCCCCTGCTAATTCATACGTAAAACTCCATGTGAGAAACGACCTTCTCTGTCTGAAGGTTATGTTTATATTTGGTTACTCAACTTAGTGGTTCCAAACTTATTTTTTAAGTTTATCTATAGCAACATCATTCATTGGGTCATCAACTCCACAGCCTCCTCACAGTTTGCTATGTGGTCTGAGCTTTTATTTGACATTAGTGCATATTCCCATGTCTATTATTTTACATCATGAACATCAGATTGTTAATCAACATTCAAGAGAACTTGCTTTTGTTGAGAAACAAAACTGAAGACCTATAATTGCTATGTCAGATGGAAGTTGATGAATCAGTTGGAGGTCAGTGATATATGGAGCAGGGTGCAGGGACGGGGGTGGTCACCGTGTCCAATGGAGGTCATTTTGTTAGGGAGTGCAAGCATTGAATGCGATGAAGAAGTCATCACTTCACATGGAGTCAATTCGTGATCAGGTTGTGTGAGTGAGGTTTAGGCATCATGAGGCTTCGACTTATTATTATCACATGTACTGAGGTACAGTGAAAAGCTTAGTTTTGCATGCTATCCAAACAGATCAGATATATCATACATGGGTACAGTCAGTACAAACCCAAGAGCAAGGTGGAAAATATGATTAGGACATTTATAAATGATGCTGTACTTACTGGTAGAAAAGAGATTTAGAAGAATAGTGTGGGAAAGAACTGCAGATGCTGGTTTATATCGAAGATAGTCACAAAATGCTGGAGTTACTCAGCGGGACTGGCAGCATCTCTGAAGAGATGGAATGGGTGACATTTCAGGTTGAGACCTGTCTGAAGAAGGGTCCCGACCCGAAACATCACCTATTCCTTCTCTCCAGAGATGCTGCCTGTCCCGCTGTGTTACTCCAGCGTTTTGTGTCTATTTTAGAAGTGGAATGTTTGTATTGGACGACAGTATGCCCTTCTCTGGAAATAATTATTTCGCTGGAATTCTTTGAAGAAGTAAATAGCAGGGCAGACAAAGGAGAGTCAGTAGATGTTGTTTACTTAGATTTTCAGAAAGCCTTTGATAAGGTGCCATGCGTTAGGCTGTTTAGAAAGATAAGAGTCCATGGTATCAAAGGGCAGATACTAACATTGATAACAATTTGGCTGTATGGCAGAAGACAAAGAGTGGCAATAAAGGGGGCTTTTTCTGGTTGGCTGCCAGTGACTAGTGGAGTTCCGCAAGGGTCGGTGCTGGGGCCGCTACTCTTCTTGTTGTACGTATATCCATGATTTGGATGAGGGGATGGAAGGTTGTGTGGCAAAGTTTGCAGATTATACAAAAATAGGTGGAAGTGGAAGTAGTGTACAGAAAGCAAGGACTCTGCAGAAGGACTTGGACAGGTTGGGAGACTGGGCAGAGAAGTGACAGATGGACTATTATGTAGCAAAATGTGGAGTCATGCATTTTTGTTGAAGGAATAAAGGCATAGACTATTTTCTAAATGGGGTGCAAATCCAGAAATCAGAGGTGCAAAGGGACTTGGGAGTGCTGTTACAGGATTTCCAAAAAGTTAATCTGCAAGTCGAATCGGATTTCCAAAAAGTTAATCTGCAAGAAAGCAAACTCAATGCTAGCATTTATTTCAAGAGGGAGAATATACAAAAACAAGGATATAATGTTGAGGCTCTATAAGGCACTGATAAGGCCGTATTTGGAATATTGTGAGCAATTTTGGGCAGCATATCTGAGGAAGGATGTGCTGGCTCTGGAGAGGGTCCAGAGGAGGTTTACAAGAATGATCCCAGGAATGAGTAGGTTAACCTATGATGAGTGTTTGTCGGCACTGGGCCTGTACTCACTGGAGTTTATAAGAATGAGTGGGAAACTAATTGAAACATACAGAATAGTGAAAGGCTTGGATAGAGTGGATGTGGAGAGGATGTTTTTACTAGTGGGAGAGTCTAGGACTTGAGGTCATAGCCTCAGAATTAAAGGACATTCTTTTAGGAAGGAGATGAGGAGAAAGGGCGGAGAATCTGTGGAATTATTTGCCACGGAAGGCTGTGGAGGCTGTCAGTGGATATTTTCAAGGCAGAGATAGATAGATTCTTGATTAGTACAGGTGTTACAGGGTATGGAGAGAAGGCAGAAAAATGGGGTTAGGAGTGAGAGATAGATCAGCCATGATTGAATGACAGAGTAGACTTGATGGGCCGAATGTCCAAATTCTACTCCTATTCCTTATAACCTTATGATGAGAGTACCCACAGAGTCACCACTCTCTGGCACCATCTTTGAGTAGGTTGATGACAGAGTGTGAAGAGACAAAAGCCTGAGGTCAGAAGATCAACGGCAGAAGATTTCCGGAAGTGGCAGCGCTGGGAACGGCTGCGGCTCGCCTGCAGTCCGTTTGTCTTTTACTTTTTTGTGTTGTTTTTTTTCGTTTTGTGTAGTTATGTTTTTGGTTTTTTAGGCTGTGTTTATGTGGGGAGGGGGGTGGGGGGTGAAACGGGGGCTGCTGTCACTCCCTTCGGGGGAATACGACCTTTTTGTCGTATCCCCCTTCTTTGCCTCCGTCTACGCTGAGGCCTAGCGGAGCCGGCGACCTCGGGACTCTGGAGGCAGCTGACAGGACTCGTCCTGGACTCGCTCCCGGCCCAGCCCGGGATGGAACGGTGCTCCCGTGAGAGCGGCCTGGTGAGGGGCTGGAGTGGCCCAGCCCGAGGGAGGAACGGCACTCCCGCTGGAGTGGCCCAGCCCGAGGGAGGAACGGCACTCCCGTCGGAGTGGCCCAGCCCGAGGGAGGAACGGCACTCCCGCTGGAGTGGCCCAGCCCGAGGGTGGAACGGTACTCACGTGAGGGCGATCCGGTCCGGGGGCTGGGACGGTGCTCCGGTGGCTGGGACGACGTTCTGGCGGCGGTGTCCAGAGTCCTGGGTTCAGCCGCGGGCCGGCGGCTGCGTGTGCTGGACTGGAGGTGCGGCGGCTTCGACCACCCCGGGCCGCAGTGTTTGAACCGGCCCGTTCGCGGGGTTCGGTGAGCTGCGCGACTGTTTGTACCATCGCCTAGGGGGGAATTGCCTCAGCGCAGAGGGAGAAGAGGGAAGAGACTGCAGCCCTAAGATTTTTGCCTCCACCACAGTGAGGAGGTGTTTGGAGGACTCACTGTGGTGGATGTTAATTTGTGTTTATTGTTGTTTATTATTGTATCATTGTATGTATGACTGCAGGCACAAAATTTCGTTCAGACCGTAAGGTCTGAATGACAATAAAGGAAATTCAATTCAATTGTGGAGGAGATTAGGAGAGCAGGATGATTTTGGTTGGGGTGGTGTTTTGGTGCCATGTTGCATGGGGATTTGACGTTCAACTAAATAAATAAATGTAAAAAAAGAACTCTCTGAGTCAGGTTCACAGCACTGGACTGGAATTCCCCAAAATCATGAAGCAACAATGAGAGCAGCATTACGAAAACCTAGTTAACCAAGTGTGTCACAACCACATGAATACTTTATATGATGTGAACTAATTGCTCCTGACAATGTTCCAAGCAAGTGTGGTAGAACAAATGGCACATTGACCTTCATCAGTCAGAGTATTGAGTATAGAAGTTGGGAGGTCATGTTGCAGTTATATAAGGCATTGGTGAGGCCACATTTAGAATATTGTGTTCAGTTCTGGGCACCATGTTATAAGAAAGATGTTGTCAAGCTGGAAAGGGTACTGAGAAGATTTACGAGGATGTTACCAGGACTAGTGGGTCTGAGCTATAGGGAGAGGCTGAGTAGGCTGGGTCTTGGCGTGCAGGAGGATGAGGAGTAATCTTATAGAGATGTATAAAATCATGAGAGGATTGGATCGGGTAGATGCTCAGGGTCTCTTCCCTGAGTAAGTGAATTGAGGACCAGAGGACATAGGTTCAAGGTGAAGGAGAAAAGATTTAATAGGAATCTGGGCGGTATTTTTTTACACAAAGGGTGATGGGTGTATGGAACACGCTGCCAATGGAGGTAGTTGAGGCAGGGACTATCCAAACTTTTAAGGAACAGTTAGACAGGTGCATGGATAGGACATGTTTTGAGGGATATGGACCAAACACAGGCAGGTTGATGTGACATGTTGGTGTGAAATGTTGGCCGGTGTGGGCATGTTGAACTGAAGGGCTTGTTTCTATGATTATGACTCTAAATGACATCATAACATGTGTGTTCAATTCAGAGAACATGTCACTGGCATAAGGATAACTTGTAGCAAGAAGTGCCAATTGAGTTTGATTTTAACCAGAAATTATCAGAAACATGCTCCGTTCCAGAAAAATCAATTTTTATAATGTGGCATTGATTGAAAACAATAATGATATTGAACTTCTAGGTAACTGACTATAATTGATTTGCAAGATCTGGAATGTTTGCAAAATAACATTTTGAGGTTGTTATGGGATAGGTTAAGAACGGTCAAGAAATCAACATCATGAATTAGATTGGAGGCCTATTCCAATATCAAGCTACAGGACCAGGCAATAAATTGCCTAGTAGCAATGTTTAAAAAAGAACTGCAGATGTTGGAAAAATCAAATGTAGACAAAAATGCTGGAGAAACGCAGTGGTTGAGGCAGCATCTATGCAGCGAAGGACTAGGTGATATTTTGGGTCGACCCTTCTCCAGAAGAAGTGTCTCGACCCGAAACTTCACCTATTCCTTCGCTCTATAGATGCTGCCTCACCCGCTGAGTTACTACAGCATTATAGTCTAATAGCAGATACTTTCAGGAAGGTTCTCACCAAACTAGCGGGAGACTTTCAAAACTGTAACAATGTGTGCCCATAAAGGTGAAAGGTAAGGCCAAGCAAGCTAAAGTACATTGAGGTCTGAATAAAGTGGAAAACATAGGTAAATAGCAGGGATACAAAGCAGAAAATAAGAGGGGAAGGGGAGTGCAGGAGGTAAATAAAATAATTAGAAAACATATACAGTGGCTTGCAAAAGTATTCATACCCCTTGAACTTTTCCACATTTTGTCACGTTACACCCACAAACGTAAATGTATTTTATTGGGATTTTATGTGATAGACCAACACAAAGTGGCACATCATTGTGAAGTGGAAGGAAGTGGTTTTCAAATTACATGGTTTTCAAATTTTTTTACAAATAAAAAACTGAAAAGTGTGGCGTGCAAAAGTATTCAGCCCCCTTTACTCTGATACCCCTAAATAAAATCCAGTGCAACCAATTGCCTTCAGAAGTCATCTAATTAGTAAATAGAGTCCACTTGTGTGTAATCTAATCTCAGTATAAATATTGCTGTTCTGTGAAGGCCTCAGAGGTTTGTTAAAGAACATTAGTGAACAAACAGCATCACGAAGCCCAAGGAACGCACCAGACAGGTCAGGGATAAAGTTGTCGTAAAGTTTAAAGCAGGGTTAGGTTATAAAAAAATATCCCAAGCTTTGAACATCTCACGGAGCACTGTTCAATCCATCATCTGAAATTGGAAAGAGTATGGCACAACTGCAAACCTACCAAGACATGGCCGTCCACCTAAACTGACAGGCCGGGCAAGGAGAGCATTGATCAAAGAAGCAGCCAAGAGGCCCATGGTAACTCTGGAGGAGCTGCAGAGATCCACAGCTCAGGTGGGAGAATCTGTCCACAGGACAACTATTAGTCGTGCACTCCACAAATCGGGCCTTTATGGAAGAGTGGCAAGAAGAAAGCCATTGTTAAAAAAAAGCCATAAGAAGTCCCGTTTGCAGTTTGTCACAAGCCATGTGGGGGACACAACAAACATGTGGAGGAAGGTGCTTTGGTCAGATGAGATCAAAATTGAAGTTTTTGGCCTAAATGCAAAACGCTATGTGTGGCGGAAAACTAACACTGCACATCACCCTGAACACACCATCCCCACTGTGAAACATGGTGGTGGCAGCATCATGCTGTGGGGATATTTTTCTTCAGCAGGGACAGGGAAGCTGGTCAGAGTTGATGGGAAGATGGATGGAGCCAAATACAGGGCAATCTTGGAAGAAAACCTGTTAGAGTCTGCAAAAGACGAGACTGGGGCGGAGGTTCACCTTCCAGCAAGACAACGACCCTAAACATACAGCCAGAGCTACAATGGAATATAGAAACATAGAAACATAGAAATTAGGTGCAGGAGTAGGCCATTCGGCCCTTCGAGCCTGCACCGCCATTCAATATGATCATGGCTGATCATCCAACTCAGTAACCCGTACCTGCCTTCTCTCCATACCCCCTGATCCCCTTAGCCACAAGGGCCACATCTAACTCCCATATTCACGTGTTAGAATGGCCCAGTCAAAGTCCAGACCTAAATCCAATTGAGAATCTCTGGCAAGACTTGAAAATTGCTGTTCACAGATGCTCTCCATCCAATCTGACTGAGCTTGAGCTATTTTACAAAGAAGAATGGGCAAAAATTTCAGTCTCTAGATGTGCAAAGCTGGTAGAGACATACCCCAAAAGACTTGCAGCTGTAATTGCAGCAAAAGGTGGTTCTACAAAGTATTGACTCAGGGGGGGCTGAATACTTTTGCACGCCACACTTTTCAGTTTTTTATTTGTAAAAAAATTTGAAAACCATGTATCATTTTCCTTCCACTTCACAATTATGCACCACTTTGTGTTGGTCTATCACATAAAATCCCAATAAAATTTTGCAAGCCACTGTATATCACTGAAGGTGTATAATCCCAAAGCACTTTATGAATAGATTAATGTCAGGAGGTTAACCAGGCAAAAATCTACTTTATCTCTGCTTGCCTTACAGTGATGCCCTCCAGTGTTGGACATTACCACCCTATCAAAGGTGTCTAAATCTAGAGGTCAGTAGTTTTGGGTAAGGGGTAAGAGGTTTAGAGGAGATTTCAGGGTCCTAAGTGATGATATCAGGTGACCTGGCTGGAAGTTGTAATCTGGCACATGCTGCCTGAGTGAGTGATGGATGTACCGGTGGTAGTACTTTCACAATGTCAAAGAAATATCTAGATAAACAGTTAAATCAGTAAGGAATACATGGTTATGTAACAAGTGCTGGTAAATGGGATTAGAAAAGATATTTGATGACTTGCATGAACACGGTGGGCAAAGGGCCTGTTTCTCTAGCGTAGGAAGGAACTGCAGATTCTGGTTTACACCAAAGACGGACACAAAATGCTGGAGTAACTTAACGGGACAGCCAGCATCTCTGGAAAGAAGGAATGGGTGACGTTTCAGGTCGAGAACCTTCTTCAGACCTCGTAGCCCATTTCTTCTCTCCAGAGATGCTGCCTGTCCCGCTGAGTTACTCCAACATCTTCAGCCTGTTTCTCTACGAATCCTTGACTATTGAGATACTATGAGGTCATTAGCTTTTTAGAGGTTATTACCTCATTATTGTTACTTTTTCAAAGTAGATTTCATCATGTGTTAATGACTCATATCACAGTTCCCAACTGTAACCTTACCTCAGCACTCAGGACAAGGATATGAACCGTGCTAACATCACCTATAATTGAAAATTTCATAAGACTGGTGTTTCGCAATGAATCTCAGAAATCCACTGCATGATACTTAATAAAGGGAAAACTATTTAATCTGCTCTGACATGACATGCTTTTTATTTTCTGTTTATAAACTATGTTTACAGACCATGTATCCAAAGCTGCTTTGAAATTCTTGAAAGTAGATTCATTTGTAAAGGCAGACTGCAGTGCTGCAAAAACTGACTGGATACTGAATAAGATTTAATGCTCCAGGAGGAGTTAAATCATTTTCACACCATATTCCAGTAGTTTATAGCAGTAGCACTGCATCGTTTTTTTTGCTGGGCAACAGAATATTTTTCTGCTTGCTTCTACTTTCTAATGCCAAGATTGAACGATTGTTGGCCTAACACCAATTTTAGGTGAAAAAGATGTACAACACGAACCAAGAAAGGGTACCCACAGAAAAATATGAAAATGTTGGGAATACTCAGTAAGTCAGGCAGCATTTATGGCGGAAAAACAAAGGCGATATTTCAGGTGAGATACAGATTTCAGGCTGAAGTAACTCAGCGGGTCAGGCAGCATCTCTGGGGAAAAGGAATAGGTGACGTTTTGGGTTGAGGCCCTTCTTATTTCAGGTTGAAGGCCTTCCACTGTCACAAAACAGTATGTTTCTCCCTTCACAGATGGTGTCTGAATGGCAAAGTATTTCAAATGAATTTGGTTCTTTTGTCAGAAATCCAGTGTCTGCAGTTTTTTGAACAAACGGTGAGTTTCTATACTTTTTTCGATTTTCATATGGCATTAGAATGATCATTTTTCAGATCATTACATAAATTCATTTAAATTGCTTCTGAAACAATTTGCCCCTTAAACAATGTGTATAATAGGTTACTGAAATCAATCATTATTTGTTACCCAACAGTGTATCTCAAGTACCTCAGCATTCATGGTCCTCTCTTCCCACCAATGAGAAAAATTATATGATGCTTATAGTGCAAAGAATCAGTTTCAGTTCTACCACAATTCTGGATGGAGAATGTTCTCCAATTACCCAACATGACCCCATGCAGACACCATCCTCAGATTTATGAGGATGTTGCCAGGACTTGAAGGCCTGAACTATAGAGAGAGGGTGAACAGACTAGTTTTATTCCTTGGAGCGCAGGGCAATGAAAGGTCATCTTATAGAGGGGTACAAGGTCATGAAAGGAATAGACAGGGTAAATGCACACCAGAGTCCTTTACCAGAGTAGGGGAATCAAGAACCACACGTTTAAGGTGAGGGGGAAACATTTAAAAGGAACTTGAGGCACAACCTTTTTACAGAAAGGTGGTGGGTGTATGGAACAAGCTGGCAGAGGAGGTAGTTGATGCAGGTACAATCATAATTTAAACGCATTTGGACAGGTACTTGGATAGGATAGGTTTAGGGGGATATGGGCAAAATGTAGGCAGGTGGGACAAATGTAGATTGAGCAGTGCAAGTTGGGCCAAAGGACCTGTTTACACACTTTATGACTCTATGATAGTGGTCTGAAAGCAAAGGTGGAAATTACAGCATGCTTTTTAGCCTGGACAAGTGTCGGAAAGGCCTAGAAAATGATTATCACCTACTTTTGCCATTAAAAACATCGTCCGGCAGAAAGGGCTGCAGAATATCTCAAGACTTCAGGTGGCACCAGCTCCAGGAGACCCTGAACTGCAGGTGAATGTCACATGGAGGAAGTTCAGCGCACTGTGGGCAGAACAGCGCAGCGGTAAAATTGCTGCCTTACAGTAACAGAGATCTGGGTTCGATCCTGACTACGGGTGCTGTATGTTTAGAGTTTGTACGTTCTCCCTGTGACTGGGTAATTTTCCTCCGGGTGCTCCGGTTTCCCCCAATGGTCCAAAGATGTGCAGGTTAATTGGCATCTGTAAATTGTCCCTCTAGTGTATAGGCTGGAACTAGTGTATGGGCTGATCGATGGTTGGCGTGGACTTGCTTGGCCAAAGGGACTGTTTCCACACTGTATCTTAAAATAAAAACTAACCTAAAGGAGACTTTGTCTGCATGAAACATCTATGGTCATCTCCAAATTGTGATTCATTTGTGATGCTATTTTGCTCTGTCCAATAAAGTGTTAAACCCTCACACCAAGGTGTGTTGCAGTGACTAGGTTTGTATTTTCATCAGCGCAGCAGATTCCATGGTGATTTAATCAAAGATGATAAAGAGATTTGATTGAATGGATGGTTACCTGCGAAGATATCTAGCTGCGCTGGATTTTGTTTTAGGAATTATGTAACCATTTAACACACAAGATTGTCAACTGTGGCTGTGTACACTCAGTTTTGAAAGGTGTCACTTTGGTTTTGTGCATGCACAGGCGGTGAATGTTGACAGCATGCAGAGTAGGCAGATTACCATATTAATTGGTCTGCAGTGTTGGTTCGAAGTTGGTTCTGTCTTCACCTTTATCTTATCCTCACACAGCTAAATACAATATTAAATAGTGTTGACATCCTCATAACAACACGTTTTTCAAAGGGAAGATGAAATACCTACATTTAGCAGCTAAATTATTTTGCTGTCTGCTGATATACATATTTTTAGAAATTTTCAGTGTTTTTTTCAAGTTTCAAAAGTCCACAGGAAGTGGGCTGGCAGGTGCTGAAGTACTTTCTTATTGATTTAAAAGTTGGAATAATCTGCTTCCGGAGGTGGCCTGATCGAACCTCCCCTTAAAATTGACAACACTTGGATAGTGAATAGAGTGAGCGTAGCACATGTTAATCTATTGGAGAAGAAGGAGAAAGAGCATGAGATGGGATCTAAACGTCTCCTCCAAGAGTCTCTTAGGGAGCAATTTTCAATAATTGGAATCTTATTTCATGGAAAAGGTTGGGAATGAAACATAGTAAATGTTGCTACCACTCTAACAACTTCAAAGCAAAGTTAGGTCCATAATGCCTGTGGCTTTTGATATTAATGCACAAAGGTGATTTCAAGTAGTAAGAGATGTTAGTTTATGATTTGAGTGCTTTACTACATGGTGGGCTCTCTACTCTCAGCAAAACAGATACATCTCATAATTTTCTTGCCCGACAACAAACAGATGAAGCAAGCTCAACGCTTCAATGATTCTTTGTTGTCACGGTGTGCACAGTGAAATTCTTTTGCCCAAGCCACAAATACACAGTTGTCATATTTTGACTCCGTTTACAAAGAAAAAGACCAAAGTCCAAAATCCAAGTCATCCACTATAACAGCCCCGTAACCCATCGTCCCTCTCCTCACCTGATTGCCTCTGTCTCGGAGGACACCTCCTGCGTCACCCTACTACCGGCCCATTCCACGCATCCGTCATCGCTAATGGCTCCCACCTCCTCGACTCCCCTGTCTCTGCGGCTGCCGAGCTTCCCCCAGTAGGTCGAGGCCGGCCGGGTCTCCGTTCTCTGCGGCAGCCGATCCCATCATCATTTTCGGCCGGACACCGTTTTTTCGTGGCAGCTGTCGGGTCCGCTCTTGTACGCCTCCACGGCGCCTCACAGGAGTTTCGACAAGGGCTTCCATGAATTTCAGGCTTCCACATGATGCAGACTACCATTGACAGTGCACAAACTGTCTTCCATGTTATTCATGTTAACTCTGCCATTTTCCTGAACGTAAATAGATCTCGCTCTTCCCATTTGGGTCACAAACAGTGCATCATTTAATTGAATACCTATTACCTGCCACAGTTCCTTTATTCAGCAGTTATCTTCTGAGCCAACTGCAATTCGATCTGGCAGAGCAAGTCACGGATACACACACAAAAGCACATGCACATACAAACACACGCACATACACACACACACACTCATGCACATACACACACACACTCATGCACATACACACACACACACACACACACACACACACACACACACACACACACACACACACACACACACATACACACTCACATACACACACTCACTCACTCATAAATAGAAATAAACAACGTGTGAACATCAGTTTACATCCTCATAATCATTGTAATGGAATGAAGATCATGGATAAACCAGCTGAATATGACTGAACAGAGACACTGCCTGAGGAGTTACTGCAGTGAAATCTTGGTGTTGAGGCGAACGGCCTTCTATAACCTTTCTTTGGGTGAGGTAGGGCTGCAGGCAAAGTAGAGATTTCAGCCTGAAGAAGGGTCCCAACCTAATACGTTATCTGACCAGTCCTTCCACAGATTTTATCTAACCCGCCGAGTTCCTCCAGACCTTTGGTTTTTCCTCAAGATTCCAGCACCTGCAGTTTCTTGTGTCTGCAAAGAGTTTTCTTCCGCATTCTATTGTCTTTCACATTCCCAGGACTCATTTGACATCACAACCAGTCAATTACTATCTTTCCTCAAAAACAATCACTCGCACTTTACATCCATCTTTAGACCAAGGCTGCAGTGAGACGTTTAAATTAAGCCCATGGACTTAAAACACAGGTAAAAGCTTATACAGTTAATCAAAGAACATAGAACAGTACAGCACAGGAAAAGGTTCTTCGACCAAGCTGCACTTTTCCTTCCTTAACTCGTGGAGACCACCACTAGTTACAGAGACCCACCCTATGATGTGAGCAACAAAATGGGGGAGGATTAAATAAAAGATCTCCTTCACTGCTACTCAATGTCAAACTGCACGATAACCAATCAAGTTTCTAAGTCAAACAGAACTACATTAATAATTTTCACAGCATGTTCTCACTAATAGATCATAGATCAGTTCAGGAACAGGCCCTTCGGCCCACAATGTCTGTGCTGACCATGATGCCAAGTTAAACCAATCTCCTCAGCCTGCATGTGATCTGTATCCATCCATTCCCTTTTTATCCATGAGCTTATGTAAAAGCTTCTTAAGTGCCACAGTTGTAAGAAAAAGATAAACTGGTAGGAAATTTCATTTTACTTTTACGAAGATTGAAGCTGGACAAAAACAAAATAGTATGTGGAGGATGAAACATGGTTGTGAATCCTACCTGTTTGATGGTGTAACGGGAATATTCAGTAGGAACTAGGAATGGGAAGCTATTCCTGCATTTCTATTGCTATTGCACATTCTCATTTTGACTTCATTCCCCCAATGAAATAAAATAAACTGAAGTGACATGGAGTAAAGCTGTTGCTCAAAGTAGCTTGAAACTGATCCAAAATCAGTGCAAACCTCAGAAGGAGATTAATTTTAATATAGAATGATATAAAATGAGCCAGATGATTAATGGCACAGCAGCCATATCGCACGGAAATACATTAAATTCATCCAAGATATCATTTTTATTGACTTATTGCAGATTTCATTTCATCCTCAGCATAAAAATGGTTGCCTGTTTAGCAAGAACATTGAGAGCAATGTTCTATTGATTTGGAAATAGCATCTTGGCAAACTCATTTAAAACATTGCAGCCAATATTATAGTGTCCCATTGCATCAGGAGTTCAAACATTATAGATCCCAAGTTCATCATTTTACAGCTGCTTCTTGTGCAAACTGCATTCCTTAACATATGTCCCATTTTAAGGTTTTAATCATGTGCAACGTTTCTACTTTCTCATTGACTGTGAAATGATGCAGCTCCCATCTACATTTAGCGGGAAAGATTAAGTGAATTACTTTTGACTCTGATATGTACACAACATTAAAGCATTATATTTAAATAGAACAGCTCAATCAGCGTATTGACATCACATTACAATATCTGCTTCTGTACGATCCACTTATCAATTTTAACTATTTGACCAGTGCACCACTGTTATTTGGAAGTAAATCTTTATAGCTTCTGCATAGAATTGTTGTAATAAATTAAAGCAAAATGGTATGATATTTGTAATTATATAATTGAAGCGATGACAATATTTCAGTAACCAAGTAACAATGTGATTATCTAAGATTTTGAATTGAACATTTCTGCCACGTCTGTTACTTTCAATGGAGTATTCAGGTCAGGTCGGGGGGAGCTCCCCCCATCATGTGAACCATGTAATTCCGTGCTACCTGCTCCAGGGTCGGATAGTCGGCGACTAAACCATCTCCCCCATCTGATTTGCCAGGTGAGGAAGGGGCTGTGGACCCCCAGCAGGACCAAAAACAAGACCTGTCAAAGGGCGGATGAGGTTCTAGCGAGCCAACGGTCATCCACACTTCAGGAGAAGTTGCGATCACTGTAGTACAAAGCATTGTAAGGAAAGATGATAAAGCACACGCACCAAAATCCTATACTTCCAGCTGCGGAAGTCTGCAGGAACTGGAGGACAGAGATGTGTGGTGCATCCGTCACCGTTCCCGTCGGAAACCAACACCACTGCGTGGCTAATGTTTCCAACGATGCTGAATGATGAATGAATTTCCTGCACTCGAAATGTTTAGGAATTAGAATGGTAAGATTAAACGAGAACTTACCAGTTTGAAGTTTGATCTTTATTTTATGAGGAGTTATGTTGAGGGACTACGTGAAGAAGGCCCGTCCAGGCGCACGTGCATCAATCTTCAAAGCAGCGGTGTGAAATCACAGATGATATATACCGAAGGATAATAGTAAGCTACATGATACAAACTTAACTTACCTTTGATCTTTATTAGGGTGGGAGCGGAGGGCACATAGTCCCTCAACGTAACTCCTCATAAAATAAAGATCAAACTTCAAACTGGTAAGTTCGCATTTAATCTTACTATT
Source organism: Leucoraja erinaceus (assembly GCF_028641065.1). NCBI lineage: Eukaryota > Metazoa > Chordata > Chondrichthyes > Rajiformes > Rajidae > Leucoraja > Leucoraja erinaceus. The sequence continues at coordinate 46,841,577 of NC_073380.1, read as the reverse complement.
TTACTTCGGAGTCACGTGAGTGACTATGTGAAGATTTTAAAGCTTCTGTGATTTCATGCCGTAGATTCAATTCCGGCGTATCACTGCATTTTGATTGACTCTATGTGAAAGACAGTCAATAACATGCAACCATAACATTTGTTTAATCAGTTAATGGTTTATTTTATGGTAAACATTATGTGTCCCATTTTAATCACTGGGAACATTTAATACTGAATCCAAAACAGTACCACCAAATACACCAGGGTCTGCAATCTCTTTGTGGTAATACTTGTCAAAACATCCTTTCATTTGCCCATCCTGCGGCCGCGAGGATATGGTCTATTGGAACGTCAAAATCCTTGGCCGCTGAAGTTGCCACGGTGGAATGAGATTTAAATTTGTCAGGTTCAATTCCTGAATCCAATAGCACCTTCTTCAGCCATCTTGAAATTGTTTGTGTTGACACTTTTTTGTGTGTTTTTTTATGGATGATAAATAATGCGGATTCTAAACCTCTAAGGTGCTTGGTGGTCTCAATGTAGTGTTTCAAATATGTAACTACACATAGTCTTTGATCTGTAGTATATGCTGAAAAAAACAATTTACACCCCGAGACTCCTGGTCTGCTCTGTTTTAGCAAGTCATAGACATAGAATGTGATTTCCTCTGTTGTCATTCCCATTCTGTCTACCCGTAATTTGTGTAGTGTTTGTACTCTTTGGGCTGAGGCTAAAGGCTCATGACTACTTTCATAGTGGTTTTGTCTAAAGACACATTTTAGATGGGACTCCAATCTCTAAGTAGCGTGAGTACATCCCTCGCATTCCAGATTTGCGTATATCTCCGTCTCGGAGGTTTAGCATTAAAGATGCCCTTCATGTATCTACAAATCAAGGGGTGTGATCCTAGAACCTGTTGTTCAGATGCTCTCGATAAATATGCAGAGACGGCAATTCTTGCAGTGTTGATCGCACTATAACTTAAATTAGCATTAAAATGTAATGTTGACAAGAATTCTACAACATCTGAAGTGTCTGCAGTGTTGTAAGAAATGTTTTGTGTTGCACAAAACTGCTCCCATTTCTTAATGTAAGAAATGTACTGCTTCTGGGTACTATCCCTCCCGGATCCTGTAATTACATCAATAGTGCGATCTGATAGTCTTCTTCAGACATATGGCCTTGTTAGAATCTGCAAATCAACAAATCAATACGATCATGTAAAGGATGAAAATCACCAGTTACAGGGTGCACGAGTAGGTTTTCTTGTCTTGAGATATGCATTATAGGTTCTGTCATCATTTTTAACACTAGTGGATACCATGGTTGTGTGAGCCAATATGGGACCACCTACAATCCTGAAGCATTATCTTGTTTGATCTTCTGTAGACATCTACTGATAAGACAAAAGGGAGGAAATGCATATAAAAACATTCCACCCCAATTTAACGAGAATGCATCTACCCCTGTTGCACCTGGGTCTGGTTCCCACGAAACATATTGAGGTAACTGGTGGTTCAATCTGGATGCAAACAAGTCAATTTCTGGTTTTCCAAATTTTTGCACAATGTTATGGAAAATGTCACAATTTAACATCCATTCTGTATTGTCATTAAATTTCCGTGACCTAGTGTCTGCAATTATACTGAATTTACCTGGTAGGTAAATTGCAGAAAGCCAAATGTCTCTCATAATGCACCAGTGCCAAATCATGTTTGCTAATCTGTCACATGCTTCTGACTTGATTCCACCCATATGATGGACATATGCTACTGCCGTAGTGTTGTCAATCTGAACCTGTACATGCAAATTTTGTACCTTGCGGCAAAGGGCTTTAAGCCCATGAAATACACTTAGTAATTCAAGATAATTAATGCCATGTGTCTCGAGCAAAGGTTCTTCCTCTGCATTCCATCTACCTCCACAGCTCGAGATGGTATCAGCAGCTCCCCGACCTAGTGCACTTGCATCAGTTTGTAGGATGATAACTGGTGATTCAACTAGAATTTTTTCAATTAGTTTGCCAAGTAGGCTTGACACTTGACTGAATGATGGTTGTTTGTCTGAAATTAGTTTGTTACAACCTTCAATTAGCTGCAGCTTTTTGTCCTTGGATAAGGTCACTATCAAGTGCTCTGAATTAATAGTGAACACCAAGTAATCAATTATTTTGTTGGGTGTCAGTCTAGATTTATCTGGATGGATAAGAAAGCCCAAATTTTGAAATGTTAGTTTGACTTTTAAAACTGATGCTGTCGTTGTGGCTTCAGTGTCTCCCACAATTAAAATGGCATCCAAATAAGCCAATATCAAATGGCCTTGGGCTCTTAACAATGCTAAAATTGGGTTTAGCAGTTTTGTAAACAATCTAGGGGCTGAGGTTAAACATTTAGGCAATGTTTTGAATTGCCACAATTGATTCATGCAGACAAATTTCAAATATCTACAATCTTTAACATGCACAACTACAGAGTAATATGCATCTTGGAGATCTATGCTTGCCATATAGCATTCTGTTGAAATTAAATGCAAAGCATTAGTAAATGTCTCAATTTTGAATAGTTTATACTGTACAAAAGGTTTGAGACTTGTAAGGTATAAAATGATTCTACAGCCACCATCCTTTTTTGGTCTAGAAAAAATACTAGATATGAACTGGTGGTTTTGATAAATTGTTTTCTTAATTACCCCTTTTTTACTCAATATGTCAAATTCTACTTGAATGATTCTATTATCTTCTTTAGAGAAAGAATGTATACGTCTTGGGATATGTTGAGTAGGAGGATTTTCATTTTGGTAGAATTCAATTCCAAACCCCATTATACTGCACAGTATATAAGCATCAGATGTTATTTGTTGCCATTATTTTAGGAAGAATTGTAACCTTCCCCCAATTTGTGAATAGGAAACATCTGATATGTTTCTATCAGATCCAGAACCACCTACCTCAGGGTTTGCTGGTGTCACTTTTTGTACCTTGCCCATGTCCTCTACATCCTGGGGTCATGCGCCAATAGCGTGTATGCAGGTACGAGCAACTTGTTCCTTCGCCAGCTCCAGCCACCCTTCGGTATGGATATTGCCTTCAAACTGTTCTGCCAAACATCGGTGGTTTCATCATACCGATCGTTTTTGATTCTTCGTTTAGAACTTTCAGTTTTTTGGCAAGATCTTCTCCAAAGAGTAAGTATGGCAATTGTATATTAGATGGTTTACAGAGCCCTGCAAACTTAGGATGTATGTTGGGTCTTATCGCATTTTTATGAATACAGTTTATTTCAAAATGTGTATTACACATCATTCCCATAACATCCTGTTGTGACATTGTCAAATTTCCTTCTTCCAGGTCTCTGGCAAATGCCATAATGCTTGATCCCATTAATCTTAGTACCCGCTGTAACCTCATTTCTTGATCGCGTACTGCGGTTCCCATATAACTGCATACTTCACTGTTGACAGCTGGGACTCCTAGCGGAGCGCAATTCTGCGGGATTTCATATTTCATCCCATCAATCATTGGTTCTTCCAAATGATGGGAAAGCAGGTAATTTATACTTTCTGCTGTATCCTCTGGTAGAGGTTGTCCCTTGTGCCTGGGACTATAGCATTTTTGGGCCAGCCCTGGCACTTTGCGTTTTAGTGTTGGGCTCCGGTCTTCATATGATTCATTGTCAGAATCTTCTGGATATTCCTCCTCATAATGGGTTTCACCTGGCATTTCTTCATCAGGTATTTCATGCGCTGGCTCTCTGATATGCCTACGCTTCATTGACCCCCTTTGGGGTATCTCAGGCTCTTCTATAGAACCGTATTCTGGCAGCCTCTTTTGGATGCTGCTTCATACGCTGGCTCTACTGTAGACCAACGTCTGTGTTGTTTTTCAGACATTTCTGCTGCTGGCTCTGTGCTAGGCCAACATACATATTCATCATCATCATCAGGCATTTCGGTCGCTGGCTCAATTCTAGGCCAACGCTTCCCAGGACCTCTCCTGGGTGTTCCATACGCTGGCTCTCCTCTAGGCCCGCATTTTTTATACTCCTTCTGGAGTTTGCCTTTATAAATCATTTTACCCATGAGGAATTCCAATTGAGAAACTCTATCTGACATAACGCCTGGTTCAGACTCGTCCGAGTCAACTGGCCTGTTAGTTTTCTTTTTGGCCTTACACCCTGTGGGCGTTTCAACGGGGCTTTTTTCTCCCGTTTAGAAGTTGCTGGTTTTTCTACCGTCGACTTTTTAGTCGGGCGCCCGCTACTCACAGACATTTTGTCTTCTTGAGTGCTTACTGCGGTGCGCTTTCCCTTATTTCTCCCACCTTTCTCCATATAGTAAGACTTGCCTGTGTTCTCTGCACGCAGTCTCCACGGAGAAAAGCAGCCTGAAAGTGAAAGTAAAAAGTACTCACCTTCAGGTTTTCTTTCACTCACCGCTTGGAGGGCTCTGCACCTACCGCGGTCGCAGCGCAATGCGTCTGATGATATGACGCACGTGCGCCTGGACGGGCCTTCTTCACGTAGTCACTCACATGACTCCGAAGTAAAATATCAAGTGCCATCAGCTTCATATGGTATGCCCTGTTTTAAGTCAATGCACAATAATAGTTGGAGTCAATAGGCAAGACGCTGGTTGAACTGTGCATCTGTGGAGGGAAATAGACAATAAACAATAGACAATAGACAATAGGTGCAGTAGTAGGCCATTCGGCCCTTCGAGCCATGTGATCATGGCTGATCATCCAGAATCAGTACCCCGTTACTGTTTTCTCCCCATATCCCCTGACTCTGCTATCATTAAGAGCCCTATCTAGCTCTCTCTTGAAAATACCCAGAGAACCGTCGTCCACCGCCCTCTGAGGCAGAGAATTCCACAGACTCACAACTCCCTGTGAAAAAAAGTGTTTTCTCATCTCCGTTCTAAATAGCTTACCCCTTATTCTTAAACTGTGCACTTGGTTCTGGACTCCCCCAACATCGGGAACATGTTTCCTGCCTCTAGCATGTCCAACCCTTAATAATCTTATATGTTTCAATAAGATCCCCTATTAACGTTATTCCCTTTTCCTGTATCTAAACGCTGTAAATGGCTCAATTGTAATCACGTATCGTCTTTCTGCTGACTGGTCAGCACGCAACAAAAGCTTTTCACCATACCTCGGTACATGTGACAATAAACTAAACTGAGAACTGACTTGTTGAGTTCCTTCAGTTGTTTTTTTTAACCAAGATTCCAGCATCTGAAGTTTCTGGTGTCTCCACAATAATAATTTAGTTAATTATTTCTTAAACAAACCAATGCTGCTTTGCAATGCATGAACACTGAGGCCCTGGATTCCCTCTTCCCATTTATGTTATCTCTTGATAAAAAAAAAGCAAGAGTGGGTGACCAGTGAGGACAGTCATCCATTGCGTCACTTAAAGCTGCAAGAATTTATTACCTACCTCTACGCTTCATGTAATGATTGTATTTTACCATTGCCTTGAGGTTTTGTTTGTAATCTAATGTATAAAGACATTCTGTTTCCTTCCTATCATTCCCAGTCTACCCTTTTCTGCAAATGTAACAAATGTTACTTTGTTGTAATTTTGCTCCTCGGAGGCAGGTAACTGTGATTCTGCAATGGGTTTTGGATTAAATACCTCTTTTTAATTTGAGTAATTGAGTCATAAAGTGTTACAGTGTGGAAACAGGCCTTTCGGCGCAACTTGCCCACACCAGCCAACATGTTCCAGCTACACTTGGCCCGCCTGCCTGCGTTTGGCCCATATCCCTCCAAACCTTTCCTATCCATGTACCCATCTAACTTTTCTTAAACGTTGGTTTCGTCCCAGCCTCAAGTACCTCCTCTGGTAGCTTGTTCCATACTACCACCACCCTTTGTGTGAAAATGTTACCCCTAAGATTCCTATTAAATCTTTTCACCTTCACCTTGAACCTATGTCCTCTCATTCTCAATTCCCCTACTCTGGGCAAGAGTAGGGCAATCATCCTCTCATGATTTGATATACAATATTACCATTGACTAATATTGCTCCCTGTTCAAATGAAAAACAATTACCATAATTGGCAAGAAAATGGAAGAAGGTACAGAGATAAAGAGTTTTGGGGGTGAAGTTTGGGTGAGAGTTTGGTTATGTCTGTGTTTATCATTGGTGTTGAATCATTTACATGGTTTCTGACTTTGTAAGTAATTAATTTTCTTTTCAACCATTCATTATCTCTGGAATATTCAGACAGAAAAAACCCATAAGGAACTGTAATTTTTTGAGATAATTGTCTTCCAATAAACAGCCATAAGTGTGCACAACACATTGCAAAGTGCACATGGGGTTAGTTTGGAACATTCACACTTTCTGTGAGCTGATTATGGTTGGATTAATGTAAATAATTCCTCAGTTATTAAGCACTAATCCTAGTTAATATTTTCCTTCGTGTTTAGGTAACCTCCCGGGATGTGATACTTGGTTAATGTTTTGAGAAAACCTCGGCTACAAGTGAAATGGAATCATTTATGAATTCTTGCAAACTTGCAAACCTCGGCTGCAAGTGAAATGGAGTCATTTATGAACAACACATCTCACTTGTGGATCACAAATCATAGACTGGAAACTCATGCTTGCACAAACTGAACGGGTTGGTAACTTAATTGGCCACCATATGTCGCTTCTAGTGTGAAGGTGAGTGGTAGAATCTAGGATTAGTCATTGTCATTGTAAATTATCATTGTGGACTTTGTGGGTCAGAAGGCCTCTTCCCACGCTGTATCTCTTTCTAACCTTATGACTCCAAGCAGCAGACATGCGAAGAGTGTCTCTGTAAATGGAGTATTCTGAGCAAAATATTTTGTGAATGTACTCTGATTGATTCATGAGAAATTAAGATTAAGAGGGGAATCTTAATTTTAATTGATTCATTTAGTGGAGCATGTATCATGAGTTTGGAAAGGAAATGCAAAAATATATGCAGTGTAATTCACTTGAGAAACAGGTAAAAGACAGGTGAAGAGTGAGTAGTGGGATGGCAATCATGGTGAGATAAGGAAAAATGCCAATTTTCCAAAATTTCCAGCAATCAGTCTATCCATTTGTACATTGAAACTGTAATCTGCCCCTATTTGTGAAAGAAGAAATGGAACCAATGATAATATTTAAAGAGTGTTGGACATGTAGGTGCATAAGAATGAGTTCGACAGATGTGAGCCAAATACAGGCAAATTGGACTAGCTCAGGTTAGGAGATTATCGGCATGGACAGGTCGGGCTGAGTGACCTGTTTCTGCACTCTATGACTCTATGGCTATATGTTTGAAATGACTCAATCCGCAATATTTAATATAATTCAGATGAGTACCGGAAAATCAACCTATATGATCATGAACGATCAATGTTAAAATGTAGATGTAAATGCCGAGAAATCAGCTGAATTAATCAATAGTTATTTTTATTTTTAAAAACTCATTATGGAGTAAAATGTTGCAATTTTATAGTGGTAAAACACATAACATAAAATATGTGGAAATCAAATATTTTTGATATTAGCTGTTCATACAGACTGAACTAGATGAAAAAATTGGCAATCCTATATGCACTAACACAAAGATTTCCATCTCTTCCAATATCTCCCAATCTCGCCATCGCCTCATTATCTTTGTCTTAAGTAGCTTTTAATCAAACAGTTGCAATTTTTGGATTTGATTGGGACTTTAGATAGGACAGATAGAGTGTTTAGAATGTTCAATGAATCCTATATAAAGTCCCAATTGCTTATCCTTCATCAATTCCTCATGGTTCCACACAAACTACTGGCCCCATCTCACACCCAAATAATTGTCTTAAATTTACTGTCCCTGTTTACATCGCCCACCAACCCCAAGGTCTCTGGTCTGTATTTGAAACTTATGGTGTGTACGAATCATTCTCAACAGATTCTCCACACATTCTATGGAATCTACATATCCTTCTTAAATTACGGTGGCCAGAAATGGATGAAATGCTCCACTTATGGTCTAATCAGTGTTTTCTGCCATTGCATCACTTACTTACTTACTTACTTTTATTACAGACGTAAGGCCCAGATAAAAGCAAAACATTGCATAGAATAAATTGCAATCAAAAGCACGATAAACTACATACTAAAGCACAGTAAATTACTTACAAAAGCACAATACATGATTTAAGATCAGGAATAAAAAAATTAGTGTCCTACAACGAGCCAATTATACCAATGTCTTCACAGCTGGGATTGGTAGCGTGTAGTGCTAAACTTTATGTTTGTTGAGGCCAAGATAATTTCATTTTCAGAGTCTTTAATCTGGCAAATAAATTTATACATAAGATTTCTTAAGAAAGTTTATAAAGTATTGACTCCTGCAACCACAAACATTTCACTTGCATTACACAATCTCAGTCTCTTAAGTAATATTCTTAAGTAAAGTTCAATATAACCTTTGTTTCTGTATTCTGAGTGTCTATTTTTTAGATCAGTAAACCATTTTCCAGAAGATCAGGAAACCATTTTCCTTTCTAACCTGTCTCTCAACTTGCCCAGTCTCCTTCAAATATTTATATGGACAGATCCCACTTTTCTTGCATACTATTTAGTATTGGGTCGTGTTGCCTGTTTGGCGTCTCTTTATTGCTATTGAAAAAAACAATTCAATTCATCCCTTTCTCTATCTGTTTTTTGTTGCACACTCTGCCAGTAAACTCTCACCATAACCAAGTCAGTAATGAATATTAAATAAACAATGATCACTGGGCAACATCATTCTTTACCTTCTGCCGAAATGGAAAATAATGACGCAGTAGCGCAGCTGGTAGAGCTGCTGTTTCACAGTGCCAGAGACCCAGGTTCAATCCTCATCTCAGGTGCTGTCTGTGTGGATTTTACGCATCCACTCTGTGACCATATGAGTTTCCTCCAAGTGCTCCAGTTTCCTCCCACATCCCAAAGAAGTAGAGGTTTGTCCCTAGCATGTAGTCAACAGATGCAAAAGTGGGATGACATAGAACCAGAGTGAATGGGTGAATGGTGCGCCAAAGAACCTGTTTCCATGCTGTATCATTCAATTATTCAATCAAGTAGGCAGTAGGCATGAAGAGCATCTGTTTTTCAGATCATTTACCTCTCGTCAGAAATGGAAGAGTGAGAACATGTGTGTGTTTCAGGCTGCAGAGAGGGGGAGTGCGGAGATTACAGAGAGAATCTCCGTGATAGGATGCTGTCCAAAGTTGTCGAGGTAATCATCATTTCAACGTCCAACATTAGATGCAGCAAAGAAAGGAAAAGCAAAAATATAAAATGACAAATTGAAACAGATATAACCAGCAAAACTTGTGGAGAGAAAGAAAAATCTGATTACATGACATTGTTGAATTCAATCAGTTTCTTCTTTCTGTCCTTAAGCCAATTTCCATTCCTGCCACCCTTTTATTCCATCAGCTTCAATTTGTTTGACCAGTTTTTCAAAGGTCCATATAGATTCTATTTACTGCCTTCCTTTCACCAAACCCATCAAAAAGTTCAGTTTCATTTTTCATACGTTTTCTGTCTTTAACAACGTTGAGTTGAAACATAAAAGAAAGAAACATAGAAAAATAGGTGCAGGAGTAGGCCATTCGGCCCTTCGAGCCAGCTCTGCCATTCAATACGATCATGGCTGATCATCTAAAATCAGTGCACTGTTCGTGCTTTTTTCCCCATATCCCTTGATTCTTTTAGCCCTGAGCTAAATCTAACCCTCTCTTAAAAACATCCAGTGAATTGGCCTCCACAGCTTTCTGTGGCAGAGAATTCCACAGATTCTCAACACTCTGGGTGAAGACTGCAGAAACTAAATTTCGTTTGAACTTCATGTGAGGTTCAAATGACAAATAAACGGTATTGTATTAATGTATTGTATTTTTCATCATCTCAGTTCTAAATAGCCTACCCCTTATTCTTAAACTGTGGCCCCTGGTTCTGGACTCCCCCCAACATCGGGAACATGTTTCTTGCATCTAACATGTCCAATCCCTTAATAATTGTATATGTTCTATAAGATCCCTTCTCATCCTTCTGAATTCCTATGAATACAAGCCCAGTCGACCCATTCTTTCATCATATGTCAGTCCAGCCATCCCGGGAATTAACCTAGTGAACCTACGCTGCACTCCTTCAATAGCAATAATGTCTTTCCTCAAATTAGGAGCTACATCTCTGAATAAAGATTTGAAAATTTCTCTTTTAAGGGGCCTTCTCTCCTATTTCTACTTTCTACTTTTTCTTTTTTTTATATATACACACTTCATGTTTTTTCTATTCTCTACCATCTATTTTTCCTCTTTTTCCCCTTTCTATTGTTTTATTTTTCTTGTCTTGCTTACTTCCTTCTCAAAACATAAAAGTAGAGGTTGTACATAGAATGGATTACGGCATGACATAGTTGGCACCTAAAATTAGGTTCCACTGCACTGTTTTGTACTGTATTAACTTCTAATTAAAAAAAATAATTAAAAAATAAAAAAAATAATTAAAAAATTAATACAAAAAAATATATAATTTAAAAAAAAGGAGACCAAAATTTGACACAATACTCCAGGTGAAGTCTGACCAGGGCCCTGTACAACCGCAGTATGATTAATCTATCCTAAACTCAAATCCTCTCGCAATGAAGGCCAACATGCCATCAGCTTTCTTCACTTCCTGCTGTATCTGCATGCTTACTTTCAGTGACTGATGTACAAGCACACCCAAGCCTCATTGCACCTCCCCTTTTCCTAATCTGGCACCATTCAGATAATAATCTGCCTTCCTGTTCTTGCCACCAAAGTGTATAACCTCACATTTGTCCACATTATACTGCATCTGCCATGCATCTGCCACTCACCCAACCTATCCAAGTCACCCTGCAGCCTCATCGCAGCAGTTCACACTGCCACTCAGCTTTGTATCATCCGCATATTTGGAGATGTCTTGGAGATTACTTCTTTTGAAGATTGACACAAAAAGCTGGAGTAACTCAGCGGGTCAGGCAGCATCTCTAGAGAAAATGAATAGGTGACATTTCGGGTCGAGACCCTTCTTCAGATTGACTGTGGCCATGGAAGAAATGGAGAGCTTTAAGGCCTTCCTGGTGGGGGGTGGAGGTGTAGAGTGACTGAATGTCCAAATGACTGACTTTATTTTATTAAAGGTTTCAAAGGTCAAAGGTTTCAAAGGTCTTTTATTGTCACGTGTACCAATTAAGGTACAGTGAATTACTATACAGTCATACTAAAAAAAGCAACAAGACACACAACAACATAAAAGTTAACATAAACATCCACCACAGTGGATTCCCCACATTTAAAACTGTGATGGAAGGCAATAAAGTCCAATCTTCTTCCCCTTTATTCTCCCGCGGTAGGGGTGATCGAAGCTCCCGCGTCTGGGCAGTCTAAACTCCTGCAGCTTGGAGCGCCCGAAGTCGGTCTCTAACCAGAGACCGCGAGCTCCATGATGTTTACGTCCACAGGCTTCCGTGATTGGAGCTCCTGAAGTTGGTCTCCAGCAAAGGCCCCCAACTCCTCAATGTTAACCACAGTGCGGACGGAGATACGATATGGGAAAAAAAATCGCATCTCCATTGAGGTAAGAGATTAAAAAAAGTTCCTCCCCCCACCCCCCACATAAAGCTAAAGAACACTAAAAACATACATTTAACGCATACTATTAAAACAACAAAGAAGGAAGTGACTGTTGGCAAGGCAGCCATTGCTGGTGCCACCAGGATATAAACTTCTTTTAAGTGTCTAATCCTTTCTTACCACTGACGTTTAACCCATAAACCTATTGACCACATCCTCACACCCAATGTTTTTAAAATAATGCTGTATGTACCATTTTCCAGTCCTTTATTACTTCACCCCGAGGTAGGGAGGTTCAGAAGAATGTGACAAACCCTTCCATGATCTCCATCAACCTTTTCCTCAGCAAACTAGCATCCATCCTAGCTGAATCAGGTGATGTCATTTTAAGCCTAGCAAGCCTTTCAAACACAAAAACCAGAAATTAATAGAAACCTGTTGGAATTGAAACAGAGTCAATGTTACTGATCAGAACCCTTTGTCAGGACAGAGATAATTCTGACCACGGGTCTCCAACCGGAAACAATGGCTCTGTTTCTCTTCCCATGGATGCAGCCTGACCTGCTGAGTATTTCTGACATTTTCTGTTTTTGTTTCATATTTCTAACGGCTGCAGGTGTTTTTTATTTCCACAGCCTTTCTAACATCTCCTCAACAATGAGTTTTTCAAGTAATCCTACTATGATTCATTTTGCTGAGTTTTTGCGGCAGCCTCTTTCATGGTTAAGACCAATACAAAGCACTCCTAATATTACAGCAATAGCCTCCACCTGTGAGCATAGATCACCTTCTCCATCCCTAATTAGCCCTGCAACTCTTCTAACTACTTGCTTACTATTTATAGGCCTTCAGGGGAATGTTGTTAACTCCAAATGCTTTTCATTTTTTCCCCATTGCCAGTCTTTTTTTTTTTTCTCTCTCTCTCCCTCTCTCCCTCTCTCTCTCCCTCTCTCCCTCTCTCTCTCTCTCCCTCTCTCTCCCTCTCTCTCTCTCTCTCCTCCCTCTCTCCCTCTCCCCCCCCCCCCCCCCCCCTCTCTCTCTCTGTCCCTTGCTTTTCTCTCTCCTTGTTATATCCAGGATTTCACTTAAATTAGTTACCTGACATCTGTCATACACCTTTTTTTTGGTTCAACAAATTCTCAAGCTTTCTCAGAGACAGAACTTTGGTTCTCCTACCTTTCCTTCTGGCCATTGCTCTGTTGTAGTTTAACTTTCTAAATTAGACTCCACTTTATTCGAGCTAGATTTCTATGAAAAGAAAATTATGTTTGACCAATCTGCTGGAGTTCTTTGAGGCCATTCAATAGGATAGTAGGAAGCAATAGATGTGATGTATTTGTATTTTCAGAAGGTTTTTAATGAAATCTCAAACAAGAGGTTGATCAACAAAGTTAGAGCGCATGGAATTGGTGGAGAATAAGTGTTTAGACAGAAAGCAAAGAGTGGGAATAAATGGATCTTGAGGTTATTAAGCTGTGAATCCTGGTATTATGTAAGGAATGGTGACTTTTGTACAATACAATACAATACAATACCTTTATTTGTCATTTGAACCTCACATGAGGTTCAAACGAAATGTAGTTCCTGCAGCCATGCAATAAAATAACCAAAACACACACCAACGCTATTCACATAAACATCCATCACAGTGGCTCTCCTCCTCACTGTGATGGAAAGCAAAGTTCTTGTCTCTCCCCTGCATTCCATTTCCCTCCCGAAGTCGAGGTCAAAGCCCCCGGCCCTATCCCCAAACACTATCTCTGTTACATTGGTGCAACCTCCTGCACCCATGCAGAACTCATGGACTTCACCACCAATTTTAATCCTGCACTCAAATTTACTTGGATCATCTCCGACACCTCCCTCCCCTTTCTTGATCTCACAGTCTCCATCACAAGAAATAGACTATTGACTGGCATCTATTACAAACCCACTGACTCCCACAACTCTCGACTACATTTCTTCTCACCCTGCTTCCTGCAAAGACACTATCCCCTACTCCACATTCCTCTGTCTAGGCCGCATCTACGCCCAAGATGAGGTGTTCCATACTAGAACATCCGAGATGTCCTCATTCTTTAGGGAATGGGGGTTCCCCTCACCCATCATAAATGAGGCCCTCACTCGTGTCTCCTCGGTACCCCGCAGCTCCGCCCTTGCTCCCTCTCCCCCTAGTCACAACAGAGACAGTCGCCCTAGTCCTTACCTTCCACCTCATCAGCCGTCGCATACAACACATAATCCTCCGAAATATCCGTCACATCCAACAAGATTCCACCACTAGCCACATTTTCCCATCTCCACCACTTTCTGCCTTCTGCAGAGACCGTTCCCCCCACAACTCCCTGGTTAACTCATCCCTTCCCAGCCAAACCATCCCCTTCCCAGGTACCTTCCCCTGCAACCGCAGAAGATGCAACACCTGTCGCTATGCCTCCTCCCTCAATTCTGTCCAGGGACACCGACAGTCCTTTAGTGGTTAGACAGAAGTTCACTTGCACCTCCTCCAACCTCATTTACGGTATCCGTTGTTCAAGATGTGGACTCTTATATATCGGCGAGACCAAACGTAGACTGGGTGATTGTTTTGCGGAACAGCTTCGCTCAGCCCATGTGAACCAACCAGATCTCCCGGCTGCTGGACACATCAATTCTCCTCCCATTCCTACACAGACCTTTCTGTCCTCAGTCGCCTCCATTGTCAGAGTGAGGCTAAATGCAAATTGGAGGAACAACATCACATATTTTGCTTGGGCAGCTTATTGAATATTGATTTCTCTCACTTCAGGTAGTCCCGGCATTCCCTCTCTCTCTATCCCTCCCCCACCCAAGTCGCAACAACTACTCATTTTCACCCTACAAATAGCCGTCCTTTATCATCATTACTTTTTTCCATATCTTTCATTCATTGTTCTTTATCTCTCCACATCTCTGTTTATATCTCTCATTTCCCTTTATCCTTAATCCGTCTGAAGAAGGGTCACCCATTCCTTCTCTCCAGAGAAGCTGCCTGTCCCGCTGAGTTAATCCAGCTTTTTGTGTTTATCTTCGGTGACTTTAGGCTTTATACTTTAGGGATACCGCTCAGAAACAAACCCTTCATTCACTAAGTCCCCGCCGACCTGTGATCACCCCCATACACTCGCACTATCCTACACACTAGGGACAATTTACAATTTTACCAAAGCCAATTAATCTACAGACCTGTACGTCTTTGGAGTGTGGGAAGAAACTGAAGTACCCTGGGAAAAACATGTGGTCACAGAGAGAACGTACAAATTCGTACAGACAACAGCCATAGTCAGGATCAAACTAGGGTCTCTGGCCTCTGGCGCTGTAAGGCAGCAACTCTACAGCTGTGCCATTGCGTTGCTTGGGCCCCAGCTAGCTATATGATAATCTATAACAACAGTTTCTCTGAGAGGACCATATGTGGTCATTCCAAGTTGATGCATAATTTTCAGCTGGCAGTATCATGAGTATGGAGGAAGCATCACGGGGATGTGGACAAGCTGCATGGGTGGGCGAGAACATGATAGATGAAATATAGTGTGGAAAAATGTGAAGTTGTCTATTTTGGTGAACATAGCAGAATATTTGTTCCATGGTGACAGATTGAGTAGTGTTGATGTTTAAAGGGTCCTGGATGTGTTCTATGATTGACAGTTGGCCTTCAACCAAATCCAACAAGACGTCCTCCCATTTCATTGCAGCAAAAGCATAATTCCCCAGAACACATTTTGGAAAACTGTATCCCTCCCCACCTGGCCCTTTATTCTGACATTATTTCAAACAATATTGGGATAGTTAAAGTCCCCTTATATGACTTCTCTAAATTTCCCAATGTGTTTTCTTCTCTATTCCCCTCTAGGTGTTTGGCATCTACAGCATACCCCAGGTCTAAATAGAGAGATGCTGTTCTTAATCTCACAAGGACATGTTCTCTCATCGACACCTTAATATATTTGTTAATCAGTATTGCTTGCCCATCTCCGTTCACCTATATTTTTTTCTGAATATTTTGCATCCTGGAATACCATTACTCGACATATGAGCATTTTGTTTTTAAAAAGCCAGTGTTTATTGCAAGGTAATTTCCTTTGAGAAAGTGACAGTGAGCCACCTGGTTGAACAGTTGTGTTCCTTTCAGTAAAAGGACTCACACAGTATAATTATATTTAAAGTTCTGGGAATTATGCCCAGTGATAATGAAGTAGTGAAATATTTTGAATTCAGGATTGCAGGTGACTTAAAAATGTTCTTGCTGCCTTTCATGTCCATGTAGAGAATAGAGATTCAGATGCTAAAATCTTGAGCAAAAGATTTGGAGGAAATCAGCAGGTCGGGCAGGATCTGCAGAGGGAATGGGCAGATTACATTTTGGGTAGGCACCCTTCTTCAGATGATGGAGTAGGGGCAAAAAAGCTGGAAAAGAGGGCAAACCCAGGCAAGTGGATACTGATGAGTTGATGATGCGTGATTGCCAGATGGGTCGTAGACTAAAGTAGGAGACAATAGACAATAGGTGCAGAAGTAGGCCATTCAGCCCTTCGAGCCAGCACCACCATTCAATGTGATCATGGCTGATCAGCTCCAATAAGTACCCCGTTCCTGCCTTCTCCCCGTATCCCCTGACTCCGCTATCTTTAAGAGCCCTATCTAGCTCTTCCACTGTTTCCACTAGTGGGAGAGGCAAAAGGGTGGCAGATAAGGAAAGAACCCTGGGAGTGAAGTGCAAAGCAGAAGGGAGCGATATGGATGTAAAAGGGGGATCGGAGAGGGAAAAGTAGGATAAAAAATGAAATGGGGTACGGAGATGGGGGGTGGGAGATAAGCCAAAGAGGGGAATAGGGTGATGGAGATGGTGAGAGAAATGATGGGGGGAGAGGGGCTAGAAAAGAAGTAGGGTAGGGGGTGGTTTTTGAAATTGGATAATTCAATGTCCGTAACATTGGGTTGCTGGCTACCCAAGCAGGGTATGAGGTGTTGTTTTTCCAGTTAGTGTGCGGTGTCACTCTGGCAATGGAGAAGGCAAAGGACAGAAAGATCGGAATGGGAATGGGAATGCCAAAGTCAAAGTAGCCTTTATTGTCATTCAGGCCTTTCAGTCTGAACAAAATTTTGTGCCTTGCATTCATACATATAATAAAAATGACAAAACACACTATAAACACAAATTTAACATCCACCACAGTGAATTCACCAGGCACCTCCTCACTGTGATGGAAGGCAAAAGTCTTTGTCTCTTCCCTCCTTGTCTCCCTCGGCGCCGAGGCGATCCAGGTTTCCGATGTCGTGACCCTGCCGGGTGAAGGTAAGTAAGTCAGTCCCGCGGCTGAATCCAAACGCCGAGAACGGGCCGGTTCAAACTCCACGGCCCGGGGCAGTCGAAGCTGCCGCCCTCCAGTCCAGCGGACGAAGCTGTTGTTGCCGGAGCTCCGAAAAACCAACCTGCAACCTGCGAGCTCCCGACAATGTCAAAATGGTTAGGAAATGGGAGCTCCAACGGGCCTTATGGGACAGGGCGGAAAGGATGTAATGCTGAGGCTCGATCAGGCACTGATCAGGCCGCATTAGAAATATTGTGAGCAATTTTGGGCACCATATCTGAGGAAGGATGTGCTGGCTCTGGAAAGGTTCCAGATGAGGTTTACAAGAATGATCTCAGGAATGAGTTAACCTATGATAAGCATTTGTCGGCACTGGGCCTGCACTGGCTGGAGTTTAGAAGAATGAGAGGGGACCTCATTGAAACATACAGAATAGTGAAAGGCTTGGATAGAGTGGATGTGGAGAGGGTGTTTCCACTAGTGGGAGAGCCTAGGACTAAAGGTCATAGCCTCAGAATTAAAGGATGTTTTTTTAGGAAGGAAATGAGGAGGAATGTCTTTAGTCAGAGGGTGGTGAATCTGTGGAATTCTTTGCCACAGAAAGCTGCAGAGGCCAAGTCAGTGGATATTTTTAAGGCAGAGATAGATTCTTGATTGGTGCAGGTGGCAGAGGTTATGGGGAGAAGGTAGGAGAATGGGGTTGGAGCGAGAGAATGATCAGCCATGATTGAATGGTGGAATAGACTTGATGGGCCGAATTTCACTCATGTCACGAATGACCTTAAATGGTGTCTTAGTTATGCTTGATATCACTGTTGTAGCGGATGCCACATGTAGGTGATATTTTGCATGCAATACACAGGAGAACATTTGTATACTTATGTTCTGACCTTTTACAACTGGAAATTGCAGCTAAGAACTGCAGTAGTTACAAATGAGCAATAAAGCAATTTAAATGGACTAGCGATCTTATGATCGACCGATAGATTCAGCAGGGAATAAAACAATATGAATTATGTGCATGTAGATAAGATTTGGCGTTGGCGTATGTTTGGTACAGACATTAAGGGCTGTTCCTGTGCTGTACTCTTCCATATTCTATGCACGGATATGGTCATCTTACATAGAAACATAAAAACATAGAAATTAGGTGCAGGAGTAGGCCATTCGGCCCTTCGAGCCTGCACTGCCATTCAATATGATCATGGCTGATCATCCAACTCAGTATCCCATACCTGCCTTCTCTCCATACCCTCTGATCCCCTTAGCCACAAGGGCCACATCTAACTCCCTCTTAAATATAGCCAATGAACTGGCCTCGACTACCCTCTGTGGCAGAGAGTTCCAGAGATTCACCACTCTCTGTGTGAAAAAAGTTCTTCTCATCTCAGTTTTAAAGGATTTCCCCCTTATCCTTAAGCTGTGACCCCTTGTCCTGGACTTCCCCAACATCGGGAACAATCTTCCTGCATCTAGCCTGTCCAACCCCTTAAGAATTTTATAAGTTTCTATAAGATCCCCTCTCAATCGCCTAAATTTTAGAGAGTATAAACCAAGTCTATCCAGTCTTTCTTCATAAGACAGTCCCGACATCCCAGGAATCAGTCTGGTGAACCTTCTCTGCACTCCCTCTATGGCAATAATGTCCTTCCTCAGATTTGGAGACCAAATCTGTACGCAATATTCCAGGTGTGGTCTCACCAAGACCCTGTACAACTGCAGTAGAACCTCCCTGCTCCTATACTCAAATCCTTTTGCTATGAAAGCTAACATACCATTTGCTTTCTTCACTGCCTGCTGCACCTGCATGCCTACTTTCAATGACTGGTGTACCATGACACCCAGGTCTCGCTGCATCTCCCCTTTTCCTAGTCGGCCACCATTTAGATAATAGTCTGCTTTCCTATTTTTGCCACCAAAATGGATAACCTCACATTTATCCACATTATACTACATCTGCCAAAAAATTTGCCCACTCACCCAGCCTATCCAAGTCACCTTGCAGTCTCCTAGCATCCTCCTCACAGCTAACACTGCCCCCCAGCTTAGTGTCATCCGCAAACTTGGAGATATTGCCTTCAATTCCCTCATCCAGATCATTAATATATATTGTAAATAGCTGGGGTCCCAGCACTGAGCCTTGCGGTACCCCACTAGTCAATGCCTGCCATTGTGAAAAGGACCCGTTTACTCCTACTCTTTGCTTCCTGTTTGCCAGCCAGTTCTCTATCCACATCAATACTGAACCCCCAATGACATGTGCTTTAAGTTTGTATACTAATCTCTTATGTGGGACCTTGTCGAAAGCCTTCTGGAAGTCTAGATATACCACATCCACTGGTTCTCCCCTATCCACACTACTAGTTACGTCCTCGAAAAATTCTATAAGATTCGTCAGACATGATTTACCTTTTGTAAATCCATGCTGACTCTTGTTCCATTCCTGCTATCTCAATCTATATCATCGGGTGGTCAAGTGCCAACCATTCTACATATGAGATAATTTGCTGCCATCATCCTGACTGCAGTCCACATCCCACTTCTGGCAGATGTTAAACCAACACTTGGGGAACTGAGTGCCAGGATCAGCAAGCACGAACTGGCATACTCTGACATATTCCTTATCATTGTTGGCAACTTCAATTAGGCTAGCTTGACGAAGTCTTTGCTTAATTACCAAGAACACATCAACTTCCACAGCAGGGGACCTAACACACTCAGCCATTGCTATACCACATCAGGAATGCCTCCAGCTCCATTCCATGGCAGCAATTTGGAAAATCTGACCACCTATTTGCGCTTCTCCTTCCTGTGTGCAGGCAGAGACTGAAGAGATGTTCTTGGGAAGCCTAAAAGCATTTATGGAACTACTTTAAATTGGTGGACTGAGCTACAGTATGTACAAAGATTTGTGAGTGGATCCAACTTCATAAATAAATGTCTTTACACGTGTCTACCTCCAAAAACATTCAAAGTTTTCCCCCAACCAGGAGCCATGGATGAACCAGTAAGTTCGTAATCAGATGAAAGCTGGATCTATAGCTTTTAGAATGGGGTATTATTGTTGACTCTTGTTAGTAATGGCAGTGCTTGCCCACCATCGCTTCTACCAGGTAAAACCGTGTAATATGTGGCAATGATGTATCACTTCCTTATCCCTTTATGCATGATTTGAAAGAGAAATAAATTACATACATGCATGAGCTCCCACAGCTCCAAATGACTCTGTAATCTCAGTCTCTGAGGCCAACATCAGAGCATCCTTCACTTAAAGCATCCGGCCCAGGTGGTGTAATTGGCTGAAGGCCACTGCAGACCAACTGGCTGGAGCAATCAAGGTCATTTTCAACCTCTGGCTTCTGCTGTCTGAGATTGTACCACTGCCCAACAAGAGCACGGTGACCTACCTCAATGACATCCACTGTAATGAAGGTAGACAAAAATGCTGGAGAAATTCAGAGGGTGAGGCAGCATCTATGGAGTGAAGGAAAGGGCTACATTTGGGGTTGAGACTCATCTTCAGACTGTAATGAAGTGTAATGAAGTTCCACTGCAATTAATTGCTTTGAGAGGTTGGTTATTGCACGAATAAAGTCCTGCCTCAGAAATGACCTGGATCTGCTTCAATCTGCCTGTTGCCAGAACAATTGCCACACAGCTCAGCACCCTACTCTACACCCATAATCCGAATTAGTGGATCAATGCCATCCACTAATTTGCCAATAAAACCATTGTTGTTGGCTGAATCATGGATGGTGATGAGTCAGCATACAAGAGGGAGATAGAACCATTGGCTGAGTGGTGCCACAACAACGACTGTTTGCTCAACGTCAACAAAACCAAAGAACTAATCATTGATTTCAGAAGGGGGAAGTCGCGAGACCAGGCCCCAGTATTTATTGGCACTTTGAAAGAGTTAGAAGTTTCAAATACCTGGATGCTGACATCTCAGTGGGCCTGTCCATGACCCACGCAAGGATAATAATAATAATAATAAATTTTATTTATGGGCGCCTTTCAAAAGTACAGAATTTAACAAGAGTAAAAAACATATAATCGGAGTAAAATAAATAATAACGACATCACCAATACACAAATTAAAGACAGAATTCGATCCAAAGACAAAAAAAATCAAAAACACAATGTGCAGAGAGAGCAGCGGCAGCTAAACCGTGCCAGCGTATACTCTCTCTTCCGACAGCCATCTTGGACACAAACTAAAATAATCACTTACACACAAAAATCATCCCCCCTCAATGGTTACCACTGTGGGGGAAGGCACAATGTCCAGTCCCCATCCCCAGTTATCCCAAAGTCAGGCCTATTGAGGCCTCTGCTATTGCCTCTACGGAGGCCCGATGTTCCTGGCCGTTCTCGCCGGGTGCTGTTGCCCCGGCGTTGGGAGAGTCCTCTCAGCGGCTGGGCCACCTGGAACGGCCGCTTCCTTACCGGAGACCGCGGCTTCCGAAGCCGACAAGGCCGCGCCGGTTTGGAGCTCCCAGGCTCCCGATGTTGAAGTCGGCGCATGAAGGATGCAATCATGAAGACGGCACGCCAGCACTTCTACTTTCTTTGAGGTTTAAGGAGATTCAGCATGTCACCAAATACTTTAACAAATCTCTACAGACCCATTGTAGAAATTATTCTAAAAACACACAGATCTATAGATGCTGGAATCTTGAGCATAACACAAAGTGCTGGAGGAAGTCAGCAGGTCAAACAGCATCTGTGGCGGTTTGCACCAGGACCACTCTTCAAACAGGTTCAAAGAAATTATCCAGACTGGGTCTATCATGGCCTGGTACAGCAATTCTACTGCACCAAAATGCAAGAGGCTGTAGAGAGTGGTGGACTCAGTCTGATCCATCTTGGGCACAGCATCCTCAGCATCAAAAGCCTCTACATGAACTACTGTCTCAAAAAGGCAGCTTCGATCATCAAAGAGCCCCACCATCTTGGCCATGTTCCCTTCTGGCTGTTACTGTAGGGCAGGAGGTACAAACGGCTGAAGTCCAACACCACCAGGTTCAGGAACAGCTTCTTTCCTGGACCTTACGTTCTGAACCAACGTGCACATCCTAGTTCTACCTCAGCAAAGCAACACCAGGGGCTACTTGCATTACCATTGACTTGTTTTTGAATTGTCTTTCTGCACTAATGTCATGCTTTTGCACAGTTTTTTATCTTTTCACTGCTTTGTATACGTTATGTATAATTGATGTACTTTGTGTTCTCTTAGTCTACACGCCTGTGATGCTCCTGCAAGCAGCTTCTCATTGCAGATGTATCTCACCATACTTGTACATATAATAATGATCTCAAATTGACTTGACCTGACTTGCCTTCCAGTTCCACTACTAGTATTTCACATGAGCCACTTAACTTAGCAATCAATGTGTATTTGGGATGTATTTGTAAAACTGGAGCGCCACATGTGGTCAGAGAAAGAACGTGCAAAAGGGCCTGTCCCACTGCGGCAACCTAATTGGCGAGTTTAGAAGAGTTTTCCCTCGGCATACCCGCAGCGTGGTCGACACGAGGTCCTAGGAAGTCTTTGTAACTCTCCTTCATGCTCAAGAGTAGTCCTTGCATACTCGAGGCTTCAGCTAGGTTGCGGCGTATTTTTCAACATGCTGAAAAATGGCCGCGGGTAAAAAAAGTCGCCATGGAAAAAATCGATATATTTTTACTCGTAGGTTTAGTCGAGGTAGGTTGTAGTAGGTCGTAAAGCTATCGTAGGTAATCAAAGGCAATTGAAGGTAATCGAAGGTAAAGCTTGTTGAGAAAAAAAGGTAACTAAACCGACCGGTAATGTTAAATGCCCGCTAAACATAATTAAAAGTTGTCTGGCTTCTTAAAAGTGTCTCCACTCCTTCTCCCCCCCTTTTCCACCCTTCTCCCCCCTTCTCTCCCCTTCTCTCCCCCTCTCTCTCCACTTCTCTTTCCCCCCCCACCCCTCTCCACGCTCTCCAAAGGACTTACTGTAACTGAGCCAGCCGTCTTTTACCATCCTGGTCATCACGGGTGTGAATTTCATATAGCGCTCCCCTGCTTTCCCTGGCCCCCGCCTTTGCGATGTGTTTGTGTGTGTATGTGTGTGGAGACGGCCGATCCGGCTCACAGTTTCATCGCTGACGGTCGATCCAGCTTGAGGTTTTTCAGGCGAGTGCCCTCGAGCTTGCAGGTCGAAGACAGTCACTGAAAAGTCACGTTAGTGGGACAGGCTCTAACAGGGAAAAGATAGACACAGAGTGTGGAGTAACTCAGCGGGACAGGCAGCAACATCCGGAGAAAAAGGATGGGTGATATTTTGGGTCAGGACCTTTCTTCAGACATTTGAAAGGTCTCGAACCGAAACAACACCCATCCTTGAGTTACTCCAGCACTTTGTGTCTATCTTTGATATAAACCAGCATTTACAGTTCCTTTCTCCAGACAGATAGAACTGGAGATTAGGACCCAACCTGGTTTGCTGAACTCTCCCCAGAGCCCTATACAACTGCAGAAGAACCTCTTTACTCCTATACTGAAATCCTCTCGTTATGAAGGCCAACATTCCATTTACTTTCTTCACTGCCTGCTGTACCTGTAAGCCAGCTTTCAGTGACCGGTGTACAAGGATGCCCAGGTCTCGCTGCACCTCCCCTTTACCTAACCTAACCCCATTGAGATAATAATCTGCCCCCTTGTTTTTGCTGCCAAAGTGGGTAACCTCACATTTATTTATATTATATTGCATCTGCCACACATCTGCCCACTCACTCAACCTGTCCAGGTCACCCTGCAACCTCCTAACATCCTCTTCACAGTTCACACTGCCACCCAGCTTCGTGTCATCTGCAAACTTGCTACTGTTGCTCCTAATTCCCGCTTCCAAATCATTAATATATATGGTAAACAGTTGCGGCCCCAACACCGAGCCTTGCGGCACTCCACTCGCCACTGCCTGCCATTCTGAAAATGAGCAGTTCACCCCTACTCTTTGCTTCCGGTCTGCCAACCAATTTTCTATCCACGTCAACACCCTACCCCCAATACTATGAGCTTTAATTTTAGTCACCAGTCCCCCGTGCGGGACCTTATCAAAGGCTTTCTGAAAGTCTAGATACACTACATCCACTGGCACCCCTTCATCCTCTTTTCTTGTCACATCCTCAAAAAATTCCAGAAGATTAGTCAAGCATGATTTCCCTTTCATAAATCCATGTTGACTTGGACTAATCCCTTTACTGCTATCCAAATGCCCCATTATTACCTCATTAATAATTGACTCCAGCATCTTTCCCACCACCGAAGTCAGGCTAACTGGTCTGTAATTCCCCGTTTTCTCTCTCGCTCCTTTTTTGGAAAATGGGATAACATTAGCTATCCTCCAATCCACAGGAACTGATCCTGAATCTATTGAACATTGGAAAATGATCACCAATGCATCCAACATTTCTAGAGCCACCTCCCTGAGGACCCTGGGATGCAGACCATCAGGTCCATGGGATTTATCTTCCTTCAGTCCCATTAGTCTACCCAATACTATTTCTCGCCTATTGAAAATTGCTTTCAGTTCCTCTACCCTCTTAGATCCTCTGTTCTCCAGTACATCTGGGAGATTGTTTGTGTCCTCCTTAGTGAAGACAGATCTGAAGTACCTATTCAACTCTTTTGCCATTCCCTTGTTGCCCATAATAATTTCACTCGTGTCTGCCTTAAAGGGACCCACATTTGACTTTGTTACTCTTTTTCCCTTAACATATCTAAAGAAGCTTTTACTGTTCTTCTTTATATTGCTGGCCAGCTTCCCTTCATACTTCATCTTTTCAGCCCGTATTGCACGTTTTGTTTCCTTCTGTTGTCCTATGAAAGTTTCCCAATCCTCTGGCTTCTGGCTATTTGCTGTGTTATACATCTTTTCTTTTAGTTTTATTTTATCCCTAACTTCTCTTGTCAGCTACGGTTGCCTCCTACTCCCCTTAGAATCTTTCTTCCTTGTTTGGTGCATCTGCACAAGGGGACATCTGCATTGTTTCCTGCTGATATTTCATTATGCAAGAACAAAGCTGGGCATGCTACCTTTATGTACATGCCAAGTTACACCTTGATCTTCCTGATGTTTTGGATTTTTATGTACGGTCATGTCATGAAGAATGTTACTTGTTCTCTTAACTGCCGAACGTTAATCCTCTTGGTCTCAATACAATTACGGATTCTGCAGTTGGTAATTTTTTTTTGTCACTTGATGTGCATCATAGACTATTGGAGGTGGATTTAGTCAAGCTGCTGAAGATAACGACAGAAATACATTGACGACTGAAATCCACCCACATGGTAGAGCAGTAATGACTATATCCTTGTATATTTGCAATGTTGTTGTCAGGTTGATCCTTTGTGCTTCCAGACATGCTTTTTTTTCCAATCCTTTGCATGAAGAACCGACTCCCTTGATGTGACGGAGCATTTCGCTCTGTATTAGAACATCATTTGACAACCTGGAAGTGAACCAATTGATAACATTCAGTCTTGTATTGCCAATAATTATTTGGCTTGGTGTCACGCTTCTTTGAGACTGTCTGATAAATGTCTTGTGTTTCCTTCAGAAGATGATAAGGTTGCAGCCCTCTACTGCTATACGAAGCTTGTTGATAATAATTGTCAGATCATCACGAACATGAATCTCTAGGTGCAGTTATCTTGAAACTGAAGCTCACTTATGAATTTCTCTGCGATCATTTTTTCTGGTTGAAAAGCTTTTGAGATGTGTGGATACATATATTAACACTGGGCCTCTTTTGTCACGAAGCACAGACTGAAAGAGAGCACTAGTTCCCAGCACAAATCCTTGCTCAGGTCTATCGGGAAGGAAGTATGTTTATTTACACCAACAAGGCTCAAAAGTGGACAAATCTCAGAAAAAAAACTGCTGAAGATGCTGGAGATCTGACACAAATGGAAAGTGCTAGAAATCCTTAGAATCCTCAAGCAATAGTCAATGGTTATGGGGAGAAAGCAGCAGAATAGGGTTAGGAGGGAAAGATACACCAGTAGACAATGGGCCAAATGGCCTAAACTCCTACCACTTATGTGGACAAAGCTGTGACGTGAGAAAAAATTGTATTGTATTGTATTGTATTCAAATTTATTGTCATTGTCTCAATTTGAGACAACGAAATGAATTTCCCTTACAGGCAGTATCATTAAAAAAAATCACAAAGAAATAATAAAAATAAATAATAAATAAATAATAAAACATATTAAAAATAAAATTGAAATTGAATGCTAGCAAAACACATAAAGTCCACAACATAACAAAATCCTCAGGTGAGCACCATAGTCAAGCCTGGTTCATGTGGGGGGCCTTCCGAGCACAGATGTTCAGGCCCTCACGCCGGGCTGGTGGAACGCCGACGCCGAACCCCGACGGTGAGCAGCCTCCTCCTCAGCGGCCCAGACCTTCTGATCAGCCGCCTCCCGCTCCCGGAGTCTGCAGCTCCTGAGTCCGCAGGCCGAGCCGGGCAGAGTCGCAGGACCCCGCGTTGTATCAGCGCCGCCCGCGTGGGCCAAAACCGCAGCTCCATGGTCCAGCAGGTCCGGCAATTCTACTCCCACCCCGCGACTTAGCGCTGTCCCGCCATGCTGATGACCCGTGGCAGTGACGTTTGGGAGGCAGGTCCGGAATCGAATAACATCTCCTCACCAGAAGCGGCTGAAGATCACCCCCGCACCGTTCTTCCCCCAAAAAAACACACCAAAAAAAACACAAAAAAAACACACTTTAACATAACTAAATAAACAAAAAAACAAAAAGATACCGGGCTGTAGGTGGAGGCTGCTGGCACCAGCGCCACCGGAAGTACAATACCTCATTAACATCTCATGACGATGATCTTTAAAACTAGGAAAGTTATAAATAAAAGTTATAAACTACAATCTTTATAACTAGGAAAAGTTATGAATCAAACCTGTTTTCACTTTTAGAGGAGTGGTGGTGTGAAATAAGCTAATGTGTTTGATAGTGTGGAGATATCTAACTGGCACAAAAATCATTTGAGGAGTGAAAAAAACTAAGTTACGATTACAGGTTGATGCTCGGCTGGTTCCCTTGCCCACTGGAAAGGCTTTTTAACCAAAAGTGTGGAATTTATTGCTGAGTCCCGATAGGTATAACATGCCAAGTCTGAAGATAAAATCTATTTCTTGAGTTTATGTTGGTTTTGGAACAGTGTAACACTGCTTTGATACTGTTTTCTGCACAATTACAGAATTCAAATATTTCTTTGTTTTTACTGTAAAAATCTGCCCTACCCTCACTTTCTCTGGCTCTTCCCTTTCTTTTCTTGGCTTTTCTATATCTATCTTTCATACTATTACTAAAAGTCTCGTCTTGACCACTTCCTGTCTACGTTGTAAAAAATATTTTAGAAAAAAACGCTACCCTATATCATTACGATTTTTTTTGCCATCTTACTCACCGTCCCCCTCTCCCCCAAGGTTTTTCTGACCAGTGAAATAATAAAAAAAGTTATGAATGTTTTAAAAATCATGAGATCAGCAGATTGGTCATCTCGAATGTCAGTCACCATGATGAACCTTCTGGGGGGGGCAGGAGAATAAAGCCCCAGAGGCCGGAAGACCGTGAGTGAGAGTTGAGTCCAGAACTGTGAATCTATGCTGCTAGTGAACTGAACTGTGAGTCTGCACTGTGCTGCTTCAACTGAATTGACTGAGCTGATTGCCCACCAGGCTCGAGTGACTGAGCTGCCAGCCCACCAGGCCCGAATGCCAGAGCTGCCAGTCCACCAGGCCCGAGTGACTGAGTTGCCAGCCCAAGAATACATTTGGACCACAATGTCCATACTAGCCCTCTGGAAACCAGTCCCTTTTGCCCACAACACCCATACTAGCGCTCCAGAAAGCCCCCACCCCAACGGGTCCCACTTAGTCTAGTATTATCTAAAAGGAGAGATCAGTGAGCAATGTCTATGACAAGCCCTCCCAACTGTTTTCAGGTCTCTTCACTATTCTCTATAAACCTCACAGGACTCACGATAACAATTTCCTATACTTGACCTATGCTCCTTCTGAGTTGTACATCTATCCTGGCTACACCCCTTCCACCCTATTTCCTTTCAAGCCTCCATTACAATCTCTCACCTTCTACATTACTGCTGTAACCATTCCATAAAAACACTTTGCTGTGAGGCACTTTGCTAACTTTTCCTTAACCACAGCTTCCCCTCCGTAATTACAGGGCTCATAAACCCATCTGGCCCATTTACTGCACTTACAATCCTCTTGATGGAAATTAAGGGTTTGATCAGGAAAATGGAGCATATGTCAGGTATAGGAAATTGGTGCCAACTGAGTTCTTTAAGGTTTATATGGGATAATGCAAAGTACCTAAAGCAGTGTGAGGAACAAAGGAGGTTACATATAATGACCTGGGTCACAAGAATTAAAGAACATTCCAAAGCCCTCTATAAGTATATTCAAAGCAAGAGGACAGCTAAGGAAAAAAAGTGGTTCCTCACAGGGAACATAAGGAAAGTTTTTGTGTGGAGAAAGGGGATATATGTCTCTCCTGAATAGCTATTTTATGTCAGTATTCACCAGAGAGAAAGATGGGGAACATGGAGAGTTAGTTGATCTGCAGACTGGGAGTGTGCTCCATGTGTGTATCAGGAGGAAGGAAGTGTTAGAGATATTGACGCACATTAAAATGGACAAATTGCACAGGACCTGATGAAATCTATCCCATGGTGCAAGGGAATCAAGGGAGGAGACTGCTGCAGCTTGTACAAAGATTAATGCAACATTAGCCAGAGGTGAGATATCAGCAGACTGGAGGATAGGTAACAATGTCTCCCCATGAGACCTGCCTGGGTTGTCTCTGAGATTTTTTTTATCTCCCACACGCCTAAGACATGCTGGTTTGTAGGTTAATTGGCTTGCTATAAATGTAGACAATAGGTGCAGGAGTAGGCCAGTCGGCCTTTCGAGCCTGCACCGCCATTCAATATGATCATGGCTGATCATCCAACTCAATATCCTGTACCTGCCTTCTCTCCATACCCCCTGACACATTTAGCCACAAGGGCCACATCTAACTCCCTCTTAAATATAGCTTCGTACCTCATCTATTCTCCCCGTATTGCCTTTTTAGTTATCTTCTGTTGCTCTTTAAACATTACCCAATTCTCTGGCTCCCCGCTCATCTTTGCTATATTGTACTTCTTCTCTTTTATTTTTATACGGTCCCCGACTTCCCTTGTCAATCACAGTCGCCCCTTACTCCCCTTGGAATCTTTCTTCCTCTTTGGAATGAACTGATCCTGCACCTTCTGTATTATTCCCAGAAATACCTGCCATTGTTGTTCCACTCTGATCCTTGCTAGGGTATCTTTCCAGTCAACTTTGGCCAGCTCCTCCCTCATGGCTCATGTTCAACTGTAACACTGCATAGTCCCCTTTGTAGATTTATTATGGTCAGTACATCCTGTAACCTCAAGTTCCCTTACAAATGACCACCCCTGGTAGGCCCAATACAAGATTCCATCACCCATTCCTCCTTTTCTTGTGGTCCAGTGCAACCTGATTTTCCCGTAGTTGATTAAAGCGTACATTATTATGGTCAGTACCTCCTAAGGCCTGATGCCCATTAACCTCAAGTTCCTTAGTTCCCTACTGCTCCACATCTCCTGTTTCAGTCCCCCCCAAGGGACTGACAACATTTACCTATTTGCCCCCTGTCTGTCTTTTCGATCTCCCTTGATATTCAATTCCCAGCCCTGCCTCTGTAATTCCGTCAAAATCTATTTACACTGAGTCTCAAGGTACAGGACTTCGCATTATACAACAGAGATAACCACCCCCGACCTTACTCTGCTACCTGCATTTAAGTCTTTTGTAACTTTTCTAAAATTCTTTAACCCTAGTGTTTGTTCTAGGATAGTTTAGTTTATTGTGTGTGGCCTGCCTGATTTCCACTCCAGCTGGTCCTGGTGGTCTGACTTCCTTGGTGTCATTCAGTTTTTATTCCTGCCTACTGTATCTCTATAACCACCCTAAAACCTGCTAAACTAAACTGAGGAGGCCACTTGTGAGCCTCATGGTCAGCGGTGGGGATGCTACAGGAAACACTTCTTAGGGATAGGATTTATGACCAATGGAAAAGGCAGGGATAGATTAGGGAAGTCAGCATAGTTTGTGCATGGGAAATATTGTCTCATAAATCTGATTGAATTTTTTGAGGAGGTGACTAAGAGATCTAATGAACGTAAAACAGCAGACGAGAATGGTGGCGATCTGGTAAGTAAATTTGCTGATGACGCAGATTTGGAAGTTGTAGATAATGAGGATACCTAAGGATACAGGGGGACAGAAATTAACTGGAAAATGAGAGGAGCAGTTGCAGATGGAATTTAATCCAGGCAAGTGTAAGGTAATGCATTTTTAGTTGCCTAATACTGGCCAGGCATATACAGTAAACAGAAAATACTTTGAAGTTCAAGTTCATAGCACCCCAAATATATTGACATGGGTGGATGGGGCAGTGAAGAAGACATTTAACTTGCTTGCCTTTAGAGGCAAGTGTACCTTGTACTTTGTACCTTCCGAAGAGTCCACCAGGGACTATACTGGAAGTTAGGCAATTTTATGCTGGACATTTTTTTTAATACATTTATCAAGCCAATTAATCTACAAACCCGTACATCTTTGGAATGTGGGAGGAAACCGAAAATCTCGGAGAAAACCCACGGAGGTCACGGGGAGAACGTACAAACTCCATACAGACAGCACCCATAGTCGGCGCTGCATTTTGCTGTAAGTCAGCAACACTACCACTGTGCCACCATGACTGTATTGAGTTGGGGGTCACTGTTGCAACTGTACAAGACCTTGGTTAGGTCACAGTTGGAATATTGTGTGCAGTTCTGGTCACTGCACACAATAAGATGCAGAAATGCTTTAGTTAGAAGGAGAGATTGGATCAGCTGGGATTGTTATTACTGGAGGGCAGAAAGTTGAGGTGACACTATAAAGATTAATAAAATTAGAAGGGGCATTGACAAGGGCGAATAGCCTTTTCCCGAGGGTAGAGCAGTCTAAACCTGGAGGCTATCCACACTATCACACATGTTGTCCCTTCCTTTTCTCTGCAATTGAAAACACATTTGATTTCTGTCACTGGTTCTGCTGAAAGGGCATTGAGTGGATAAGTTAACTATTGGCACATTTCTATTTGCAGACAATCTTTCTGCACATAAAGCAGGGATGGTATAAAGGATTCACAAATGGTGAATTATTTTCC
Source organism: Leucoraja erinaceus (assembly GCF_028641065.1). NCBI lineage: Eukaryota > Metazoa > Chordata > Chondrichthyes > Rajiformes > Rajidae > Leucoraja > Leucoraja erinaceus. The sequence continues at coordinate 46,810,362 of NC_073380.1, read as the reverse complement.
CTAAAATCCGCTGACTGATGAAAATCATCTGAGTAATGCTGCAATATGCTGCAATGTTTTATTGTGCCTCCGTATGGACTCTGTCAACGACACGTTAAAGCGGTTGATTGAAATGCAGCATTACAAATATTTTCCAGCACATGAAAAATGGCCAAGCTCCTCAATAGTTACTGCGGATGCTATTCTTACCTCTCCGCTCACAGAAGGTAATATTTTAGGTTTTGTTGAGCAGTGGCATCTCTCCAGCTGTCAGGCTGATCGCTGAGAGTCCTATTGCTAAACATATACATCACCACAGAGACCCAATCTGGCCCTTGGGTTTTGCCTGTCCACATTGCTTTAATCATCGAATCATAGAAATTGTTTGGTGGAAAGGGAAACCATTTGCCCCATTTTATCCATTCTGTCTGAGAAATAACTCTCCCACTTTATCTAACTGTCCAGCTCTTGGTCTATAATTTATAGATTATAGTACTTTATGTGTTATTATCCTGGTATTTTTTTAAATGTGGTGAAAGTTTCCACTTATACACGCTTTCAAGAGCAATTTCTGGATGTGCTCCACATTCTTAGTAAATGAAATCTCAGCCCTCTAATCCTTCTATCAATTACTTTAACTCCTTGTCCCCTCTACACTTCACAATTATATACATGTATCCTAACTTCCTAAATTTTATACATTTTTATTAAATCACCCCTCGTTTCTGCTCTAAAGGAAAGAACCGCATAGTATCTAATGTTTTCATAGACTGACATTCTCCAGTTCTTGCAATACTATTGCACTCATTTAGTAGAAACATATCCTACCTGTGATGTGATATCCAGATCAGTACACAATAATCCTTCTTTGGCTAATCTCTATTTTATATTCTGTACCTTAACCAATAAGGAAGAGAACCCCTATTCCTTTTTCACTGCCTTTTTATTTTTTTAATTTGTATTTAACATCCTTACTTATTTTACTCTCTTAAGTGCCTGTAAAATGCTTTTGGGCATCCTTTTGAGTATAGCCTTTTCTTTGACTGGATAGCACGCAAAGGATTTGAGTATAGGAGCAGGGAGGTTCTACTGCAGTTGTACAGGGTCTTGATGAGACCACACCTGGAGTATTGCGTACAGTTTTGGTCTCCTAATTTGAGGAAAGAGATTCATTCTTGCCATAGAGGGAGTACAGAGAAGGTTCACCAGCTGATTCCTGGGATGTTTTCATAGAAACTAGACATTCTCCAGTTCTTGCAATACTATATGCACTCATTTAGTACAAACATATCCTACCTGTGATGTGATATCCAGATCAGTACACAATAATCCTCCTTTGGCTAATCTCTATTTTATATTCTGTACCTTAACCAATAAGGAAGAGAACCCCTATTGCTTTTTCACTGCCTTTTATTTTTTTAATTTGTATTTCTACCTGTGGACATCCTTTCTTATTTTACTCTCTTAAGTGCCTGTAAAATGCTTTTGGGCATCCTTTTGAGTATAGCCTTTTCTTTGACTGGATAGCACGCAAAGGATTTGAGTATAGGAGCAGGGAGGTTCTAATGCAGTTGTACAGGGTCTTGATGAGACCACACCTGGAGTATTGCGTACAGTTTTGGTCTCCTAATCTGAGGAAATACACTCTTGCCATAGAAGGAGTACAGAGAAGGTTCACCAGACTGATTCCTGGGATGTCAGGACTGTCTTATGAAGAAAGACTGGATAGACTTGGTTTGTACTCGCTAGAATTTAGAAGATTGAGGGGGGATCTTATAGAAACTAACAAAATTCTTAAGGGGTTGGACAGGCTAGATGCAGGAAGATTGTTCCTGATGTTGGGGAAGTCCAGAACAAGGGGTCACAGTTTAAGGATAAGGGGGAAATCTTTTAGGACCGAGATGAGGAAAACATTTTTCACACAGAGAGTGGTGAATCTCTGGAATTCTCTCTCGCAGAAGGTAGTTGAGGCCAGTTCATTGGCTATATTTAAGAGGGAGTTAGATGTGGCCCTTGTGGCTAAAGGGATCAGGTGGTATGGAGAGAAGGCAGGTACAGGATACTGAGTTGGATGATCAGCCAGGATCATATTGAATGGCGGTGCAGGATCGAAGGGCCGAATGGTCTACTCCTGCACCTATTTTCTATGTTTCTATGTTTCTATGTTTCTAAACAAAAGCTTTTCACAGTACCTCGGTATAATGACAATAATCAACTAAACTAAAAAAAACTAAACAAATGCACATATTGTGGAAGGAACCTGCAACACTGCACTCACTGACAGTCAAAACCAATATTGTCACCAAAATTGCTGACAAGTGTGGGGCAGTTGAGGTTTGACGAACTCACCCTTACCCATAGTGGTTGAACGTCAGTTATCAGAAACATCCTCATGCCTCCCACCATTCAACATCAGGCCATTGTTTCCCATCCACTTCACTCATTTACACGTGATCTTCTGTCTGGGGCCTCCAGCCTCATAGTTCCCAAAGAGACACAGCCTGCTTATTCCTTCTTGTCAAGATCCACAAACAAGGCTATCCTGATAGATTCATTGTTCCAGCCTGCCCATGCCTCCCAGTGCCTTTCCACATCAATTGCGGCACACCTAATGCTCTCACCCACATTGGCTATGTCCACAGTGCCAGATTTAGATGAAGAGAGGCCCTAAGCTGTTCCACTTGTGAGGCCCCCAACGACCGGACAGCCATGGCGGCCAAATCTCCCACAATTCAAAGCGAGGGAGAAAGTGCCCAGAGCCGACCAGTTGCCGTTGCAGTGCGCATGCGCAGGGTGGCCGATGATGTGCTGGCCGTGGTTGTGCGCATGTGCAAGGCGGCCTGCCATGCCGGTGGATGAGGAGCGAGTGGAGCCCGGCGGCCCTGATACGGATAGCGGGGGTAGATGGAGAGAGAGAGATAGAGAGGGGGGCCGCCCAGTGTTGAACGGTAGGCGTTCTGCCTTGGCCGGAGGCCCCCCTAGACCTCGAGGCCCATCAATTTTTTCGGGGGGCCCCCTAGAAAGTGGGGGCCCTAAGCTATAGATTGTTTAGCTTATACGTAAATCCGGCACTGTATGTCCAGTTTCCTTTTTCCAGCTGGTACAATTGCCCCATGAACCTTCCAATCTCTCAATGCCTGCAAATGTGGTGTGAGGGCACTTCACTTCTTCTGTGATTAGGTATCCAGCATTACCCCTCCATCATAGTCTCTTTCATCTGACCAAACTGACAGAGTTAGAGTCATACAGTGTGGAAACAGACCCTTCAGCCCAACTCGCCACACCGACTCCCTCTTACTTTAAGAAATTTCTCCTTCAATTCTGCTCAATTCCTCCAAGGGAAACATGTATCCATGCAGACACATGTGTACCTAATTTAAACCTTTCTCTTTGCTGGCTATCAAGGACATTCTTTGTGTTTGTTCTGTTCAAACCCCCTCCCTTATTGTTTTCCCTATTACATTGATGCTTATATTGGTGTTGCATCCTTCATTTAAAAAAAGTCATTAACTTTGATTACAGATTACACATTCGTTTATTGTCATGTACACCAGGGCAAAATGAAATTTCTTGTTCATGAAGCTCAGAGTAAAGTATACATAAATTAATGGGAAATACATTATGAAATGCAACACTGAGGGAAAAACAGCAAAATGGATTATAGTTCAATCCAAAGTAGTGCATGAAATATTAAAGCACAACAACTGAATGAGGTAGATTAAAGGTACACAAAAATGCTGCAGAAACTCAGCGGGTGCAGCAGCATCTATGGAGCGAAGGAAATAGGCGATGTTTCGGGCTGAAACCCTGCTTCAGACTGAAGGAAGGAAAAAGGGAGGAGGAGGAGCCTGAGGGCGGGGGATGGGAGGAGACAGCTCGAGGGTTAAGGAAGGGGAGGAGACAGCAAGGGCTAGCAAAACTGGGAGAATTCAACGTTCATGCCATCAGGACGCAAGCAACCCAGGCGGAATATGAGGTGCTGTTCCTCCAATTTCCAGTGTTGCTCACTCTGGCAATGGAGGAGACCCAGGACAGAGAGGTTGGATTGGGAATAGGAGGGGGAGTTGAAGTGCTGAGCCACCGGGAGTTCAGGTAGGTTATTGCGGACTGAGCGGAGGTGTTCGGCGAAACGATCGCCCAACCTTCGCTTAGTCTCCCCGACTAAGGTAGATTAAAGAGTATGCAGCAGGACCTCTGAGAAAAAGTATTCGAAAGAGGTGAATGGGTTCAAGAGTCGGCTAGCAGTGGGAAAGAAACTGCTCCTAGATCAAGACACCTGAGCTTTCAAGCTCTTGTATCTTCTTCCAGGAAGGTAGAAGTGGGAAAAAATAAATGGCCAGGATGGCAGGCATCCTTAACAATGCTTCCATCCTTCAAACACACTTTGAATGGTGGACTGGATGAGAAGAAGTGAGAAACCTGAGGGAGTCTTGGGTTGCCAATTTCTATTCTGCCCACATTTTCACATGTTCTTTCTCTGACTCATCATGTCCCTTTGGCTTCTCTCCCTCCATCTCAGGGGATGGGTTAACAACTACGATCTATTACATGCCATGGATTTCCACAGCTAGCTCCACTACACATTGTTCCACTGTGTTTTCTGTCAAGTCTCCATTTCTTTCTCTCACTTTCCCTGTCTCCATTGAATCTGTTCTGAACATGTCATTTTCCATATCAGTGATGTCTCCTGCGTGTGACTTCACCTCCATCATAGTTGACAGAACTCTTATCTATTTCCTGCTTCTTTACTTTTATCTCCCCTCTTCCCCCAGCTAAATCTATAATGAGGTTCCCCTTGTCCATGTGTTTCACCCCACCAGCTGGCATATTCAATCCATCGTCCTGCATAAATTCTGCAGCGGTCAATGAGCTTCCACCACCACCATCTTCCCCTCCCTGTGCGGCAACTTCATTCACAACGTCATGGTTCATGGTCCAGCTCTACCACAACCACTCTCCTTCCTACAGCCCATTCCCAATCAAATGTTCATCTGTCCTTTTCCTCTTCCCTTTTCATCATTGAGAGATTCAAACAGACAAAGAAACATAGAAAAAAGGTGCAGGAGGAGGTCATTCAGCCCTTCGAGCCAGCACCGCCTTTCATTGTGATCATGGCTGATTGTCCCCAATCAATAACCCGTGCCTGCCTTCTCCCCATATCCCTTGATTCCACTAGCCCCTAGAGCTCTATCTAACTCTCTCTTAAATCCATCCAGTGATTTGGCCTCCACTGCCCTCTGTGGCAGGGAATTCCACAATTTTACATCTGTCTGGGTGAAAAAGTGTTTTCTCATCTCAGTCTTAAATGGCCTCCCCTTCATTCTAAGCCCCTGGTTCTGGACTCGCCCAACATTGGGAACATTTTTCCTGCATCTAGCTTGTCCAGTCCTTTTATAATTTTATATGTTTCTATAAGATACCCCCTCATCCTTCTAAACTCCAGTGAATACAAGCCTAGTCTTTTCACACAGAGAGTGGTGAGTCTCTGGAACTCTCTGCCGCAGAGGGTAGTCGAGACCAATTCATTGGCTATATTTAAGAGGGAGTTAGATGTGGCCCTTGTGGCTAAGGGGATCAGAGGGTATGGAGAGAAGGCAGGTATGGGATACTGAGTTGGGTGATCAGCCATGATCATATTGAATGGCGGTGCAGGCTCGAAGGGCCGAATGGCCTACTCCTGCACCTAATTTCTATGTTTCTATGTTTCTATTTCTTTCAATTTAATGCAAGTATTTGATTTGGTACTCATAAAGTCATTCCTCTACATTGGAGAAACCCAAGGCAAATTTGGGTGAATACTTTGCAGAATACCTTCTTTCAATTCACGAGGGCGACCTCACGAGGGTGATTTAAGAATAAGGGGTAAGCCATTTAGAATGGAAATGAGGAAACACTTTTTCACACAGTTGTGAGTGTGTAATTCTCTGCCTCAGAGGGCGGTGGAGGTCGGTTCTCTGGATACTTTCAAGAGAGAGCTAGATAGGGCTCTTAAAGATAGCAGAGTCAGGGGATATGGGGAGAAGGCAGGAATGGGGTACTGATTGGGGATGATCAGCCATGATCACATTGAATGGCGGTGCTGGTTCGAGGGGTCGAATAGCCTACTCCTGCACCTATTGTCTATAGTCCATTGTCTATATGACCCTGAATTTCCAGTAGTCTGGCACTTTAATTATCTATGACTTTGACCTCTTTCTTTGACATCATTCATTATCCAACTATGAACAATGTAAGGTCGGGAAGGACACCTTTGCTTTTGTTTAGCCTCAAGATTTAATTCAAAAATTTCATACAACCAGCCTTTCCTGTTGAGATAGAACCAGTCAGCTCAAATGAAACATTAAACTCAATTCTTCTCTCTCCACAACAGCTGCCAGATCTGCTGAGTATTTAAAGAATTCTCTTCGATTTAGAGTTCTGTCAAGTGTTATGTTCTTCATGTCACGTATTAAATGTTTTATTTCACACGTTCCTTTCTTTTCTCTCTGCAACTGTGTCATAGGAAGAATTACATTCCCTGCGCAGCACTGTGATAAAGTGATGCCTCACAGCGCCAGAGACTCGGGTTTGATCCTCAGGTGCTGTCTGTGTAGAGTTTGCATGCTGTCCCCAGTGACTGCGTGGATTTCCTCTGGTGCCCCAAAGACATGCAGGTTTGCAGGTTAATAGTCCTTTGTAAAATTCCCTACAATGTGCAGCAAATGGATAAGAAAATGAGATAACATAGAGCTGGTGTGAACTGCTGATTGGCGTGGATAGGTGGACCGAAGTGCCTGTTTCCATGCTGTATATCTAAACTAAATTATACTGCGGTCTTAACCTGCTCTGACATTCCTTATCATTCCTCTTTCTCCCTGCAATTTACACTTGTTTTCTTACTTTTATAATTCTGATGAAGGTTACCCTTAATCCTCTTTCTTGCTCTCATTCCAAATGCCACCTAATGTGGTGTGTTACAGGCAGTTTCTGTTTCAGTTTTCAAGCATCTGCAGTTTTTTTTACTTTATTAACTGCATCCTCCTTCAAATCATTTTTCACATTTTAATGTGAGCCAGGTTTCCCATATTATAAACAAATTATTCAGAGGGTTTTATTAGCTGGGAGAAGTGGCCTTCTTTTAGTTTAGTTCAGAGATACAGCGCGGAAATGGACCCTTTGACCCTTTGACCCACACCAACCAGCGATCCCAACACATTAACACTATCCTACACACACTAGGGACAATTTACATTTATACCAAGCCAATTAACCTACAAACCTGTACGTCTTTGGAGTGTGGGAGGAAACCACAGATATCAGAGAAAGTCCACGCAGTCAAGGGGATAACGTACAAACTCTGTACAAACAGAGCCCGTAGTCGGGATCGAACCCGGGTCTTTGGTGCTGTAAGCACTGCAAGGCAGCAACTCTACCACTGCACTCCCATTCTTATTCAGGTTATTATACAGTGACCCCTGTATGATTATAGCATGGAATTCCTCTGCATTTATGAATAATTTGATCAGAAGAGTCTGAAATAGAATGCACTACTTCTGTGTAATTTTATCTTTGCCTAAAATGAGAAAGCATTTTTGTGATTGACACCATGGTAAAATGCCTTCAGACATTCCACTATTCATTAACTTCTCTGTGCTCCTGTGATGTATATTGAATCTTGTTGTGTTCTTTGATGTTGCTACTTAATAAGACAAATAATAGAGTTTGAGATACTTCCTAAACATTCTTCAGATGGACTGTTAACAAATGCATCTGTGACTTCCGGTGGCGCCATGCTGGACTAGCAGTCGCAACTTTTAGCTCCGCTGCTGTAAGGTCGGGACCAATTCAAAAAACTCACCGGAGCCCCGGGACGTCGCGCTGATGACATCATCAGTAAGCGCTGTGATTTAAACGGAGGATAAAGGATTTTAAATGAAAAAAAAGTCTTCAGCTCAGAGCCCTCAGAGAACAATCTCAAAACTGCTGAAAACCCAGAAAACTGAAGAACAGACCTCTGAAGTGGATTCTGGAATGGCTGCAAGGGCCATGACTGAGATGGCTACTAAGGAGAAAAATGAAATGGAGGAGATAAAGAACTCGGTAAAAGAACTGAGAAAGGATATTGAGGCTGGAAACTCAAAAATGATGGAAAATATTAATGTTAAATTGATGGAAAATATGTCGAACATCAATGCTGGTATTCAAAAAGTTATTGACTGCATTGGCATTATACAAAAACGAATTGAGGATGTGCATGAAGAGCTAATGGGGAGTATTAATAAAGGGGAATAAGAATCTAAGAAGAAGTTTGAGGCTGTGCATGTAATTGTTTCTTCACATGTAACTGAAATGAAAGACATGGAAACAGTTGTTGATCAAATGGCTGAAGATATGCAGGGAATGAAGCTAGAACTAGACAGCCTCAAGAGTCAACTGGCGAAAGTCTCAGATAAATGTCTTGATCTCGAAGCTCGCTCACGACGCCAAAATTTATGAATACTGGGAGTAACAGAAGGGGCAGAGGGGAACAACGCCCGTGAGTTCACTGCCAACTTAATCAAACATGTACTCAATTTACCTGTGGAACCGGAAATTGAAGTGGCACATCGAATACCTAGATTTAAGCCAAGATCACAAGCAGATCCAGCCCACCCACGACAGATCATAGTCAAACTTCGGGACATTTCAGCACTTGAAGAGCTGATGAAAAAAATCAAATACGGAGTGAAGATGACGTTTGGAAACGACTCTATCAAACTCCTCCGGGATTATCCCTATGAGATCGTGCAAAAGAGAAGAAAGTTCCCACAGACAAGACAGATTCTCCATGGAGTTAAAGATGTCAGATGTGGCGTTTTTTATCCAGCCAGGATGCGCATTACTTTCAAGGGAAAAGAGAAAACTTTCACTAATTCGGACGCATCTTATAAATATGCCCAAGAGATTGTGGCAGAAACAGAAGATTAATCAAGGCAGCGGGACGATATGGACAATTTCTTTCCTTTTATTACTTCACAGAGAACACCTGAAGATAAGGGAAGAAACACCATTCTCTAAAAGTTTAAAATGGAAGAGCATTTCCACGTGCACTGGTCTAGACACCTTATCTCCTTTGGACGCTTTGGAATTCAACTCAAGGACATTCTTTGTTCAAAATGAAGGAAAGACTGATAAGCAACGCAGAGACGAACAGCAGAGCCGAATGTGGAAAACATCATAAGGACAAATGGCGGTTTAAGATCTTAAAACAGCTTTACAAAACATAAAGAATTAACAATAATTAACAATACTAATATAGAAATATAAATGGAAACTAACCTGAACTATATAATGGACAAAATGTAATAATGTGCTAAAAGAATTTAAGTGTTATGTAGTTTGTGTGGGGAAGGGGGGAGACTCAGGCACCTGGCACAATAGGAGCCTGTTTCTGGTTAACCCTTACAGCTAACAGCTTACTATTATCAAAGGTATAACTAATTATAAATAATTAGTAGATGAAAGTGTTGGATAAATAAATTTCACAGTAGCTGAACACAGATCTGATAAGTCTAAATGAAAATATATATATTTCAGTTATATATATATATAGTGTAATTGGGTGAAATATAATTGATTTTGAAATGGTACCGCCCTTTTAGGTTTAGAGTAATAAAAGGAGTGGAGCTAATTGTACAACATCAACTTCGGAAGTCGAATAGATGTCGAATCCCACAGACGCGCACTAGTGTTGAATACTTCAGACACTGTAATTTTACTTGTTCAATTTTTTTTTTATTATCACAATATGTCACTACCATGTGTTTTTTTTTCAAGGAAAATCACAAAAGGGATCTACCAAGGAAGTTAGTAATATAAACGGCCCCCAAATATCCAGAGTCCTGAGGTATGGATGCACCGTAATAAATAAGGGTATTAAAATCAGAGAAAATGCAAGATGATAAACAAAAGAAAATGGGAGGAATCACACTGTGTAGCTGGAATATAAGGGGTATTAATGAACCAATTAAAAGGGGCAAAATACTAGCTCAGTTGAAATCATATAACACGGACATTACTTTGCTACAAGAAACGCACCTTAAAAATCAAGATCAGATGAGATTGAGGGCAAATTGGATAGGCCAAAAATTTCACTCCTCATATACTTCAAAATCCAGAGGCACCGCAATTATTATTCGCAAAGGAATACCATTCAAATCAAAGAACATTATATCAGATAAGGAAGGGAGATATCTTATACTTACAGGAGAGATCCATGCTACGCCAATCACTTTGGTAAACATATATGCGCCCAATTTTGATAATCCTCAATTTTTTAATAAAATCCTGAATGCAATCGTAGAATTTAACTACCAAAATGTTATAATTGGAGGAGACTTCAACTGTGTTTTAGATCCGTACTTAGATAAATCGATGCAAAAACAAAGAGGTAATATGAAATCTAAAACTAGTGAACTCTTAAATACATATATAAAAAATACAAATATAGCAGACGTCTGGAGGATCGCAAATCCGACTGGAATGGAATACTCGTTTTATTCAATGGTGCACAAAACATACTCATGTATAGACTACTTCCTAGTGGATACAAAACTAATCCCTTATACTATGAACCCTAAATATCACACCAATATGATTTCAGATCACTCCCCGCTAGCTTTTGTTTTAAAATTAGAAGGAATGTCTACGAACAAATCGTTCTGGAGGTTTAACTCGCAAATTCTGAAAGTCCCACAAGGGAGTATATATCTAAAAAAACAGATGGACCTATTTTTTGAGACAAAAGATACACCAAATATATCGCCCACTTTATTATGGGAATCATTCAAAGCATTTATTAGAGGAGTCATTATCTCGTATCAAGCTTTTCAAAACAAAAAGAATAAGAATGAACAAAGACAATTAGAAGAACAAATCAGACAACTAGATATAGATAATGCTAAAGATCCAACTATGGATAAACATAATAAAATTTTAATACTGAAATTTAAGCTAAATAAATTATTATCAGAGAAGGTTATAAGATTATTCCAAATTACAAAACAAGAACATTTCGAATTTGGGGATAAACCCCATAAACCTTTGGCACGCCAACTGAAAAAACGGGAAAAAGATCATGCAATTTTAAAGATTAAATCAGATAGAGGGGAATTATTAACACTACCTAATGATATCAATAAAAGATTTGCTCAATTTTACAAGAATTTATACACATCGAAAACGCTAATAGACAATAATAAAGTTTCAGAATTTTTGGACAATTGTAACCTTCCAAAACTAGAACTGAAGGAACAAGAGGAACTGGGAGCACAAATTACATCTAAGGAAATAGAAGACACAATAAACACACTTAAGAATGGAAAAACACCAGGATCAGACGGATTCAGTAATGAATTTTATAAATGTTTTTACGACATAGTTACACCACGTCTACAGAAAATGTATACATACGCTTTTAAAGAACAAATCTTACCTCAAACACTAGCAGAATCAACGATCACATTAATACTTAAAAAAGATAAAGATATAGAATAACCAGGCTCATATAGAGCTATTGCTTTGTTAAATACGGATCAAAAATATTAGCGAAAACACTAGCTAGAAGACTGTCAATATGTTAGTAAATTAATAATTGAGGATCAAATGGGATTTAATTGTAATTGTAATTGTAATTGTAAATCTTTATTGTCATTAGGATTTATACCTAAGAGACATTCATTTAATAACCTGAGACGTCTGCTTAACATAATGCACTCTCACAAACCTCAAGAACAAGAGTTATCTATCATTTCATTGGACGCAGAAAAAGCGTTTGATCAAGTAGAATGGGATTATATGATTAAAGTATTGCAAAAATTTCAAATGGGAGAGAACTTCATCGCATGGATAAAATTATTATATAACAAACCCACGACTAGAATATTAACTAATAATATACTATCTACAAAATTCCAATTAACAAAGGGGCAATAGACAAGGATGTTCATTATCACTGCTGTTATTTGCTCTGGTAATTGAACCTTTAGCTGAAAAAATTAGAACACACCCGGATATTTACGGTTATAATACAAAATATTCAAATAACAAAATATCCTTATACGCAGACGATGTATTACTGTATATCACAAAACCCCAAATCAGTATACCAAACATATTAAATCTAATTGAGGACTTTGGATCTTTCTCAGGATACAACTGGAACAAAAGTGAAATTATGTCGATAAAACCAAAAGACTCAACACATCTCTTGAAATTCCCCTTTAAAATAGCCACAGAAAATTTTAAATATTTAGGAATTGAAATCACTAGAAACTATCACGCTATATTTAATGCCAATTATAGCCCCTTACTTAAGAAACTAAATAATCTAATCAAATTCTGGAAAACGCTCCCGATGTCTTTAATAGGTCGAATAAATGCTATAAAAATGATCTTTTTTACCACAAATCCTATATTTATTTCAATCAATTCCAATATATCTTCCAAAAAAGTTTTTCAAAAAACTACTCAGACATTACAAATTTTATATGGGATTATAAATCCCACAGAATACAAAGAGCACACCTTAGTAAACCAAAAGAGATGGGTGGTCTAGCGCTCCCTAACTTTATGTACTATAATTGGGCAGTAAATATTAAAAATATGATTCATCTGCTGGACAACTGCCCAGCAGGTGGACTGGATTGTAATGGAGAGAGAGGACTGCTCTCCGTGTAATACAGGAGCGACTCTCCTCTCACCAATGAATCTGAATAACAAAAATTATAATAAAAATCCAATGATACATAGTACAATTAGAACTTGGAAACAAATAAAACAGAATCTAAAATTAAGAAATCTATCTCTTTTAATGCCAATAGTCAATAACCCATCGTTTAAACCTTCAATTATAGATAAATCATTTACACAATGGGAAAGAATGGGAATCAAAACGCTCAGAGACTTGTATGAATTAGGAAAATTATTATCATTTCAACAATTACAACTGAAATATAATTTGAAAAATAATCAATAATTTAAATATCTTCAAATCCGTGACTATCTGAAAAAATACACAAAAGACTATCATAACATGCCCCCAGACTTACTGGATGAAGCCATGGAGACAAAGGCTGAATCAGCAAATCTAATATCATACTTATACAACATTATTTTAAATATAGAAATACCTACAACCGATGGTATGAGAAGAGACTGGGAACAAGAACTAGCTGTAAAAATTTCATAAGAGAGCTGGGATAAACACTTACTATATGTGCATAAATGCTCAATCAACATATGACATACTCTAATTCAATATAAAACATTACATAGACTATATTATTCAAAAACTAAAATAAATAAACTTTTCCCCAATGTCTCACGCATTTGTGATAAATGTCAGTCACAAGAAGCTACCATAGCCCACTCTTTTGTTTTTTGTATAAAAATCCAAAAATTCTGGAACGAAATATTTGAAATCTTCACAAAATTAATTAAAATAAAACTTGTACCAAAAGCAGAATGGATCATTTTTGGAATATCGGAAGGTAACCCCGAATTAAACGTGTTTCAAAAGAACTTACTTAATTACGGGCTAATAATGGGAAAAAAGCTTATACTCAAATTTTGGAAAAATGCTCCAATACCAACAATAAAAATGTGGATTTCAAACATGTTCGAAACACTACACTTGGAAGAGATGAGACTCCTCGTAGTAGGCAAAGCAGACTACTTCCAAAAGACGTGGTCTGCATTTATGGAACTATTACAAGCATAAGGTGCAATAGTAATTTAAAATATAAATGGTACCAGGATCTGGTAACGGGGGGTATAAAATATATATTTTTTAAAACACGGTTGGTATATCCTTTTTTGCGGAGTTTTGTGTTACAATAGAGTGATTGTTTTTCCTTTTTTTTTCTTTTCTTTCTAGGGTCTTATTTCCTTTCTTTACTTCCTTCTCTAACTTCTTCCCTAAGGGGCTTTCTTTTCCCAACACTTTCCTGCACCTTCACGATTCTTGCTCACTTTCCTTACTTCTTTTATTTCTACCTTTTTTAAAGCTTGAAAAACGAAGTGGTACAACAAATGTAATAAGATATATGTGATGTGTATTACATGTAATTTACTGTACTTCTAATAAAAATAAAATTAAAAAAAAACAACAACAAAAAACAAATGCATCTAGTCAATTCAGTGTATTGCTATCCACAGCTTGATCATCACACCTATCTAAATGGCATCACAACTATCTAAATGGCATCACAACTATCTAAATGGCATCAAGTTGGGAAAAGGGGAAGTACAACGGGATCTGGGGGTCCTTGTACATCAGTCTATGAAAGTAAGCATGCGGGTATAGCAGGCAGTGAAGAAAGCGAATAACATGTTGGCCTTTATAACAATCGACTATAAGAGCGAAGAGGTCCTTCTGCAGTTGTACAGGGCACTAGTGAAATCACACGTGGAGTATTGTGTGCAGTTTTGGTCCCCTAATTTGAGGAAGGACATTCTTGTTATTGAGGGAGTGCAGCGTAGGTTTACAAGGTTAATTCCCGTGATGGCGGGACTGTCATATGAGAGAATGGAGCAGCTGGGCTTGTACACCCCGGAGTTTAGAAGGATGAGAGGATATCTCATTGAAACATATAGGATTGTCAAGGGCTTGGACACGCTAGAGGCAGGAAACATGTTCCTGATGTTGGGGGAATCCAGAACCAGGGGCCACAGTTTAAGAATAAGGAGTAAGCCATTTAGAACGGAGTTGAAGAAACACTTTTTGTCAGAGAGTGGGGAGTCTGTGGAATTCTCTGCCTCAGAGGATGGTGGAGGCGGGTTCTCTGGATGCTTTCAAGAGAGAGCTGGATAGGGCTCATAAAAATAGCGGTCAGGGGATATGGAGAGAAGGCAGGAATGGGGTACTAATTGGGGATGATCAGCCATGATCACATTGAATGGCGGTGCTGGCTCGAAGAGTCAAATGGCCTACTCATATTGTCTATTGTCTATCCCTTTGATAAAAGCAGACTATTGCCATTATAGTTATTCCAGGTTATGCTTTCATTTGTGATCTCAGGAAATGGAATGGTTGCAACCAATCTCTCTTATTCCCCGACGACTTTATTTTAGCTGCAGCCTGTGAATCAGCCAGAGCTGTGTGTCTTTTAAAATATGACGTACTTCACTTTGTGTGACTCAAGCCAACATATGCCCATGGTCACTGGTACGCAGCCTTGGCCTATAACTACAACAGACAACTAGACTCATCCATCTCTAGTGGCAGCCCACAAATTATCTTTGCCACAATTTGCAGAGTTCCTTTTGCATTGATAGCCAATATTATTTTACTTTGCCTTAAGGGAAAGTTATTGAATTATTTTCAGTAAAAGTTCTGGCATACAACAAGCCAGCTTGCTGCCTTACCAATATGCGTGCTTGATTAGTACAGGTGTCAGAGGTTATGGGGAGAAGGCAAGATAATGGGGTTAGGAGGGAGAGGTAGTTCAGCCATGATTGAATGGTGGAGTAGGTTTGATGGGCCAAATGGCCTAATTCTACTCCTATTCCTTATGACCTTATTGTTGCATTTATAAGATGGTCTTAAATGTGTTTTCTTCATCATTTTGGATGTACAATAAATGCCGTTTTATGTTCCATTTTCCGACTCCTCGTCATCCATTTCCACATGCATATAGTACATTGGCATAGCTGTTCCAACATTCACTCCCAGTACCTCAGGCAAATGGGAGCTACTATATTTCTAGGTGAACTATTTCATAAAGGACTTGCACACCATTCAATATGTTACACTTATAGCACTGACCTATCTTAAATAGGCTCTTTGAGGCAGTGTAGCTCCGTTTGACTGTGGTAAGGCAACCCACCTTTTGGGACCACATGACTTGAAGTCAACCTGGCTTTTGCTCATACAGTTTTCCTGCAAGCTCACATGTAGCATCCATCCACATAGATTATGAAGAAGATTGCATTAAATATGACCATTTGCATTTCTGTGAACTTAATTTTACTTCGGAGTCATGTGAGTGATTCCGTGAAAAACCCGTTCAGCACGCATGCGCGGCATTACGTCCAGCAGAGCAACAGCGGCACAGCGGGAGTCAGGCGCTCCCGCTATGGAGGTGAAAGAACGGACCGTCAGGTAAGCTGACGTCGGCTTCCTTCACAGGGAGCCTTCTGCTGTCCGGCAGAGAAGAAAGGCTCTGCAACAAACCTGTCCCCCGCTCGACTCCACGGAGGAGCGGCCATCTGGGGGGGCAGCAATGGAACAGACCTGTCCCCGCTCGACTCCATGGAGGAGCGTTTCCATCACGGGGGCAGCAACAAGGCGGTAGGACCGCTTACCCGGCACTCCGCTATCCTGACACCGCGACCGAGCCCAGCCCCATTAGCGCCTAAGCAGCGGGCTGGATGTAAAAGCCAAGGAAGAGGCGTTCTGGCCGGTGGCTCCGACTTATCGGACGGGGACGTCTCTCCACCCAGGCGGGGGAGAGACAGCCGCCTGAGCCGCATGGAGCGGCTCTTGGAGCAGGAGCTCCAGCGAGGTGCACCCCAGGAGGGGCGCTCTCGCAAAGGGGGGTCAGGCACTCCCTCCACAGTGCCTTGTGCACTGTCCATTGCTTCCTCCTTTCCAGAGGATAGCTTTGATGACCAGGACTGGGCTGGTCAAGAACAGGGGAAATGGCTGAAGATCTCGGGAGTATGCAAGGGGTGCAGGAACAGGAAGAGCTGCTAGGTGTGGTGGACAGCTATGTGGCAACCCCACGTGCAGGAGGCCGTTAAAAGCCTGACGACAGCCATCACATTGTTTTTTTCTCGTTCCATTGACAAATACGGAGATGACCACAACCTTCGTAAACAAGTCATAAGACCCCAGCCACTGAACTAGACCCACTGCTCTGTGGCAAAAACCTCACAAAGCATATGAAGGACATGCAAGAGGTTTTACTAATCTTTCGGCTCATGAGGGCAGGGCCGGGACGAGTAACCAAAAACAATAATTCCTACACAGCAGCACCCCATCGCATCCATCAGTCAACGTCTACCATATCGGACTGATGAAAGCTCGGGGTCCGCATCTATCACCGAAAGTCTTATTTAGACCAGGGCCCAGAGTGGGCCCCATGGAAAATGTGCCAGCCCCCAACGTCACCGCCACGTCAGACGACGTGCAACATTCGTTGGACCAGCAGGAAACAGAAGAATACCCATAACCATGGAGGTAGGTGGGTCTGGTTCCTGCCAGTATATAGAGCATACTAACACATGGGAGTCTATCATGAGTGATCAGTATATACTCAATGGCATTAGTGAATACAATTCATACTAGAAAAATTGCCAGCAGGTCAACATTCACCCCAGAGGGTATTTTTCCTCTCTCCGTTAAAGAAACAAGAGGGACAAGCTGAACTGGTGAGACTAATTACAAACGGTGTCATGGGAAAACCTGAACCCTTGCAATTCGTATCAAATATATTCACTAAATCCTAAAAAGATGGTGGATGTCCCATCATCATTGACTTAACTTCACTAAATATGTTTGTTAAGTATATACATTTCAAAATGGAACTGATTGTTACTGCCAAACAACTAAATTCCAAAGGATACTTCATGGCAAGCATTCATCTTACAGATGTTTACCATTTAGTACCATTCACAAGGATCATTGCAGATACCTGAAATTTACCTGGATGGGGCAGCTATAGCAGTTTAAAGCGTTACCCAATAGGCTCACATCAGCCCAAGAGCGTCACCCAGACACTAAAACCCGCTCTGGCAATATTCAGAAGACAAAAACATATTGTCATGGCATATCTTGATGATATCCTAAATGTTAGGCAAGACCATGAATTTGACTATGTTAGCTGTTCAGCTACCAAACAGTTATTCGAAACCCTGGGGTTGTCTTACATCCAGATAAATCAAAGTTGAAGCCATCCTCTATCATGGACTGCTTGGGCTTCACAATTAATTCAGTCTACGTGACTGTAACATTGCCAAGGGACAACATAGTTGAATTGGCACAATCGTACAACAATTTAATGGTCAACAAACTACCAATTACTCGACAAGTAACAGAGTAATTGGAATAATGGTAGCAGCATTTCCAGCTACATAATTCGGACCTTTGGACCAAAAATGACATACAGGTCATTATGATCGTTTCATGAAGTTACCCACTGAAGTAATATCAGAACTACAGTGGTGGGCAAAAAACGTTTGACATAGTTTCAGCCTATTATCATCACTAACCCTACGTCAGTTATCCAAACAGATGCCAGTGCTCAAGACTGGGGAGCAACTAACTATATCCAGCACAAGTAGTAGATGGACTAACCCAGAATCATCGTTACCACTTACACTGGGCATTAATTATCTAGAGATGTTTGGGTGACTTTTTATGGTTTAAAAGCATATGCACAAATATGCATCACTTGCATGTATGGTTATAAATAAATAATACTACGGTGGTGGCCTACATTAACCATATGGGCGGCATAAAATCGGTATCATGTGACAAGTTGGTCAATACAATTTGGCAATATGTCGAAAGACATATTTGGCTATCAGTAACTTACCTGCCAGGTAAGCTAAATACAGTGGCAGACACCAGATCACGTAAATTTAATGACAACATCGAATGGATGTTAAAACCCCAAAAATATATATTTTTCACAAAAGTTATCAAGCAATATGGCACGCCAGATATCGATTTATTTGCATCTAGGCTAAATCACCAGGTACCTATGTATGTCGCTTGGGAACCAGACCCTGAGGCAGCAGCGGTAGATGCGTTCGTGCTGGATTGGGGAAATTTTTCTTCTATTCATTTCCTCCCTTCTGCCTCATCAGTCAGGGGCTACGCACAGTACAAATGGAATCTGCTTCAGGTATTTTGATAGTACCCGACTGGCCTACACAGCCATGGTTCCCAATACTCCATGACATGGTTGTTGAAACTCCGATGGTATTCCCCAGTGACCCAGAGTTATTAACACCCAGTGTTGGGCACAAGCCACCCGTGCCATGAGAAAATCAAACTTCTGGGTTGCAGATGCTGCACAAACCACTTCTGGGACTGGGATTATCATAACAAACCATCGACACCATGTCAGCATCCCTCCGAACATCCACTAAAAAACAGCACTTGTCCAGCATCAAAAAATGGGAGAAGTACTGCTTGGATACAGGGACCACCTACTCAACCGCTACAGTTACCAACGTACTGGAATTCCTGGCGAACCTTCACCACGATGAAGGACTTCAGCTACAGAGCCATCAACACAGCTAGAATTGCCCTGCCTGTCTATTTAAAACCAGCTCCAGGACAACAGGCCATGGGGTCCCACCAGCTGGTGGTCAAACTAATGAAGGGTATTTACAACTCTAACCCCTAGACCAAGGTACACCCATAAATGGGATGTCAGTGTGGTCCTGACATACCTCAGGGGATGCCCACCAGCCAGATCCCTCAACCTGAAACCATCTATGCTCAAAACACTCATGTTGATGGCACTTGTAGCTGCACAGAGGGTCCAGTCACTACACCTATTGCGACTGGACACCATGCTCACAGCTCCAGACCAGATCTCTGTCGTTATCCAGGGAATGATCAAACAGAGCAGACCAGGAACATCTAATCCAGTCGTGGAATTCCGGGCTACCCGCCAGAAACACGGTTATGTGCCATGACCCTATTATCCTACATAGACACAACCAAAAGATTTGAGGGAGATGAAAAGCCTTGTGGATCAGTCATAAAAAACCTTATGGTCGGGTGACGAGCCATTTCGAGATGGCTCAAGCAGGTGCTAAAAGCTGCTGGGATAAAAACTAACATGTACAAAGTTCATTCCACCAGGGCAGCATCCACGTCGACGGCTAAAAGAATGGACGTGCCCTATAAACCACATCCTGGCAGGATGGTGGGGGGGGAAAGACCGTTCAGAAATTTTATAATAAGCCGTTGGCAAAACCTGTTTTATTTGCAGGAAAGATTTTACAGACTGCAAATATTTAATTTAAGCCCAGGGGAACAATTTAATTTCTTTGTTGTTATTGTTAAAAAATACCATTGTGTTTTTCTACAAACAGATTCATTGGTTGATTACGATAACACACTTCCTCCCTCAAAGACTTCGGCAGTGATGTAGTACTAACTGTTACACGGTTTGAAATCACAGAGCTTTGAAATCTTCACGGAATCACTCACGTGACTCCGAAGTAAAATAGTAAGATTAAACGAGAACTTACCAGTTTGAAGTTTGATCTGTATTTTATGAGGTGTTACGATGAGGGATTATGTGCCCTCCGCTCCCACCCTCAATAATATGGGTCAAATTCATAAACTGATGTCTCCTTATCTTTACTATGTTTACTTCAATAACTGTGTCTATCTGTGATTCCACACCGCTGCTTTGAAGTATGCCGCGCATGCGTGCTGAACGGGTTCTTCACGTAATCCCTCATTGTAACTCCTCATAAAATACAGATCAAACTTCAAACTAGCAAGTTCTCGTTTAATCTTACTATTTTTGTTTGCAACCCGACACTGCGGTACGCAAGACTGTTTTGTAAGCACAAAACACAATGTAGGAGGAACCTTGCTCTAATTCTTGTACACCAATGACTGCGTGGCCAAGTCCACCACCAACTCGATTTATAAGTTTGTCGACGAAACCACCGTTGTCGGCCGGATCAACAACAACGATGAGACAAAGTCCAGAAAAGAGATCGAGGACAACAGCATAGGCCTTAATGTCAGCGAGATGAAAGAGTTGTTTATAGGCCTAAGGAAGCAAGGGACTGAATACAGCCCTGTCCTCACCCATGGAACTGCTGCAGGGATGGTCAACAGCTTTCTATTCCTAGGCATCCATATCATCAGTAATCTAATCTGGTCCCATTACACATGCAGTGATTAAGGAAGTGCATCAGTTTATCTACATTCTAAGGCATCTGAGAAGATTTGGTGTGTTTCAAAGGTTTCAAAGGTTTCAAAGGTCTTTTATTGTCACGTGTATGAATTAGGGTACAGTGATATGCGAATTACCATAGTCATACGGGAAAAAAAGCAACAAGCCACACAACTACATAAAATGTAACATAAACATCCACCACAGCTGATTCCTCTCCCTTCCTCACTGTGATGGAAGGCAAAAAAGTCCAATCTTCTTCCTCTTTATTTCCATTGGAATTCTCCTTAATTTCGACAGATGCACAGAAGAAAGAATTCTAATGGGATACATCTCAGTCTGGTATGACAACTGATCTGCTCTTGACCACCAGAATCAAGAAAGTGGTGAACATACCTCAATCCATCACAGTCTTGTAACATCCTTCCGTACAGTCCATCTTCATTGTGTGCTTCAACAGTAAGATTGGATGGATCATTGGGGATTATTCCCATTTCTCTCTACTACATTAACCAAAGGCCCTCCATATAGATAACAATATAGTGAAGGCAATCGATTTAAACTGAACAGTGGTTTCTGGTACAATGATAGACAATAGACAATAGATAATAGGTGCAGGAGTAGGCCATTAGGCCCTTCGAGCCAGCACCACCGTTCAATGTGATCATGGCTGACCATCCACAATCAGTACCCCGTTACTGCCTTCTCCACATATCCCCTGACTCCACTATCTTTAAGAGCCCTATCAGCTCTCTCTTGAAAGTATCCAGAGAACTCTACATACTCACAATTCTCTGTGTGAAATAATGTTTCCTCATTACAGTTCTAAATGCCTTACCCCTTATTCTGAAACTGTGGCCCCTGGTTCTGGACTCCCCCAACATCGGCAACATGTTTCCTGCATCTAGCGTGTCCAAACCATTAGTAATCCTATATCTATCTATCTATCTATCTATCTATCTATCTATCTATCTATTAATATATAAAACTCTCGTGCCATCCGACCGGCTGACGTCCGACTGCCTTTCAGGCTTTTGATTCGTTCCATCGTGTGATGTCACAATGCCCAACACTCGCAGATGCCCAATCGGAATGCCCAATGCTCGCAGATGTCCAATCGGAATGGATCCATTTACATGTACGGCTGCCGGCTACCTTTCTTCCTTTGATTCCTTGCCACACCGAATCCAGACGCACAATCGCCGAGATCTTTTCCATTTCGGTAGAGATTTCGCTTTTCTTTCTAAGTATCCACTCCTTATTACATTTCATCATGTTTATGCACACTTTTTTAATCAAATCTTTCTCTCCCCTCTCCCCTCCCCCCCCCCAATATTTCTAAAATAAACTGCCTTCTCACCCATAGAAGCAGCCCTGATTTTTTCCATTTCGGTAGAGATTTCACTTTTCATTCCAAGTATCCACTCATTACATTTCGTCGTGTTTATGTACACATTTTAAATCAAACCTTCCCCCCCCCCCCCCACTCACTAATTTTGGCACCATAACGGCTGCTGGCGCCCGCATCTCGCCTCAAAGACGCCATTTAAAAACAGCCGCACTGCTGATTCCTGAGCCACTTGAGTTGGAGGACCACTTCTCCCGTGGGGGCTACGGGTAGGGGATGGCTGCGTTGGGAGAGCAGACCCCCACTCCTGATTACATTTCGTCGTGTTTATGTACACATTTTTAATCAAATCCTTCTCCCCCCCCAATATTTCAAAAAAAAATAAACTGGCTTCTCACCCATAGAAGCAGCCCCAGCCCCAGCCCCTGGTGAACGTTCCATCGTGTGATGTCACAATGCCCAATGTTCACATACAGTGGGTTGACCAACACAAAGTGGCACATAATTGTCAAGTGGAAGGAAAATGATACATGGTTTTCAAATTTTTTACAAATAAAAAACTGAAAAGTGCGGCGTGCAAGAGTATTCAGCCCCCCTGAGTCAAAACTTTGTAGAACCACATTTCACTGCAATTACAGCTGCAAGTCTTTGGGGGTATGTCTCTACCAGCTTTGCACATCTGGAGACTGAAATTTTTGCCCATTCTTCTTTGCAAAATAGCTCAAGCTCAGTCAGGTTAACTGGGGAGCATCTGTGAACAACAATTTTCAAGTCTTGCCAGAGATTCTCAATTGGATTTACGTCTGGACTTTGACTGGGCCATTCTAATACATGAATATGCTTTGATCTAAACCATTCCATTGTAGTTCTGGCTGTAGGTCGTTTAGGGTCGTTGTCCTGCTGGAAGGTGAACCTCCACCTCAGTCTCAAGTCTTTTGCAGACACACAGGTTTTCTTCCAAGATTGCCCTGTATTTTGCTCCATCCATCTTCCCATCAACTCTGACCAGCTTCCCTGTCCCTGCTGAAGAAAAGCATCCCCACAGCATGGTGCTGCCACCACCATGTTTCACAGTGGGGATGGTGTGTTCAGGGTGATGTGCAGTGTTAGTTTTCCGCCACTCATAGCGTTTTGCATTTAGCCCAAAAACTTCAATTTTGATCTCATCTGACCAAAGCACCTTCCTCCACATGTTTGCTGGGTCCCCACATGGCTTGTGGCAAACTGCAAACGGGACTTCTTATGGCTTTTTTTAAACAATAGCTTTCTTCTTGCCACTCTTCCATAAAGGCCCGATTTGTGGAGTGCATGACTAATAGTTGTCCTGTGGACAGATTCTCCCACCTGAGCTGTGGATCTCTGCAGCTCCTCCAGAGTTACGATGGGCCTCTTGGCTGCTTCTCTGATCAATGCTCTCCTTGCCCGGCCTGTCAGTTTAGGTGGACGGCCATGTCTTGGTAGGTTTGCAGCTGTGCCATACTCTTTCCATTTTCGGATGATGGATTGAACAGTGCTCCGTGAGATGTTCAAAGCTTGGGATATTTTTTTATAACCTAACCCTGCTTTAAACTTCTCCACAACTTTATCCCTGACCTGTCTGGTGTGTTTCTTGGGCTTCATGATGCTGTTTGTACTCTAACAAACCTCTGAGGCCTTCAAAGAACAGCTGTATTTATACTGAGATTAGATTACACACAAGTGGACTCTATTTACTAATTAGGTGACTTCTGAAGGCAATTGGTTGCACTGGATTTTATTTAGGGGTATCAGAGTAAAGGGGGCTGAATACTTTTGCACGCCACACTTTTCAGTTTTTTATTTGTAAAAAAATTTGAAAACCATGTATCATTTTCCTTCCACTTCACAATTATGCGCCATTTTGTGTTGGTCTATCACATAAAATCCCAATAAAATACATTTACGTTTGTGGTTGTAACGTGACAAAATGTGGAAAAGTTCAAGGGGTATGAATACTTTTGCAAGACACTGTATGTGAACATTGGGCATTGTGACATCACACAATGGAACATTCACCAGGGGCTGGGGCTCCTGCAAAGGCATATGTAAATGAATCCATTCCGATTGGACATCTGTGAACATTGGGCATTGTGACATCACACAATTCATTTACATATGCCTTTGCAGGAGCACCAGCACCTGGTGAACGTTCCATCGTGTGATGTCACAATGCCCAATGCTCAAAGACATTGTTGCCATAGAGGGAGTACAGAGAAGGTTCACCAGACTGATTCCTGGGATGTCAGGACTTTCATATGAAGAAAGACTGGATAGACTCGGCTTGTACAAGCTACAATTTAGAAGATTGAGGGCGGATCTTATAGAAACGTACAAAATTCTTAAGGGGTTGGACAGGCTAGATGCAGGAAGATTGTTCCCGATGTTAGGGAAGTCCAGAACAAGGGGTCACAGTTTATGGATAAGGGGGAAATCCTTTAGGACGGAGATGAGAAAAACATTTTTCACACAGAGAATGGTGAATCTCTGGAATTCTCCGCCACAGAAGGTGGCTGAGGCCAGTTCATTGGCTATATTTAAGAGGGAGTTAGATGTGGCCCTTGTGGCTAAAGGGATCAGGGGGTATGGAGAGAAGGCAGGTACAGGATACTGAGTTGGATGATCAGCCATGATCATATTGAATGGTGGTGCAGGCTCGAAGGGCCGAATGGCCTACTCCTGCACTAAATTTCTAAGTTTCTATGTTTCCCTCTCCTCACCCCTCTCCCTCTCCCACCCCTCTCTCTTCCCCTCCCTTCCCCTCTCTCCCCCACCCCTTCCCCTACCCCTCTGTCCCTCTTCCACCATTCCCCGTCCCTCTTCCCCCACTCCACCCCTCCCGCTACCCCTTTACCCCTCCCTCCCTCCCCACTCTTCCACTTCTCTCCCCCTTCTCTCCTCCCCTCTCCGTCTCCTCACCCCTCCCCCTCTCCCCACCCTTCCCTCTCTCTCCCCGCCCCCTTCCCTTCCCCCTACCCCTCTGTCCCTCTTCCATCACTCCCCCTACCCCTCTCCTCCTCCCTTTCCACTTTTCCACTTCTCTCCCCCTCCCCCCTCCACTCTCCCTCCCCATCCCACCCTCCCCATCTCTCTCTCCCCCCCCCCCCTCTCTCACCCCCCTACCCCGCTCTCCTTTCCCTCCCAAATCTGGCCCGTTTCCTCCTCCTCCTCTCTCCGCTCCCTCCCCTCTTCTCACCCCCCCTCCCCCCACCTGTGTGTTTGGGGGGTGGTTCATGTGAGTGTGATGCCGCAGCCCCCCCCCCCCCCCCCCCCCCCCCCCCCCCCCCCCCCCGCAAACGCAGTTGGGGAAACAGACCCAATGGGTCTGCACTTGGTCTAGTGTTTCAATAAAATCCCCTCTCATCCTACTAAATTCCTGAGTATACTAGCCCAGCTGCTCCATTCTCTCAGCATATGACAGTCCTGCCATCCCGGGATGTAACCTTGTGAACCTACTCTGCACTCCCTCAATAACAATAATGTTCTTCCTCAAATTAGGGGACCAAAACTGCACATAATACTCCAGGTGTGGTCTCACTAGGGCCCTGTTCAACTACAGAAATACCTCTTTGCTCTTATACTGAACTCCTCTTGTATGAAGGCCAACATGCCATTCACATTCTTCACTGCCTTCTGTACCTGCATGCTTACCTTCATTGACTGATAAACAAGGACCCCCAATCCTGTTGTACTTCCCCTTTTCCCAATGACACCATTTAGATAATAATCTGCCTTCCTGTATTTGCTACCAAAGTGGATAACCTTACATTTATCCACATTAAACTGCATCTGCCATGCATCTGCCCATTCACCCAAGCTGTCCAAGTCAACCTGCATTCTCATAGCATACTCCTCACAGTTCACACTGCCACCCAGCTTTGTGTCATCTGCAAATTTGCTAATGTTACTTTGAATCCCTTCATCCAAATCATTGATATTGTAAATAGCTGCGGTCCCAGCATCGAGCCTTGCAGTATCCCACTAGTCACTGCCTGCCATTCTGAAAGGGACCCGTTAATCCCTACCCTTTGTTTCCTATCTGCCAACTAATTTTCTATCCATGTCAGCACTCTACCTCCAATACCATGTGCCCTAATTTTGTCCACTAATCTCCTATGTGAGACCTTATCAAATGCTTTCTGAAAGTCCAGGTACACTACATCCACTGGCTCTCCTTTGTCCATTTTCCTAGTCACAACCTCAAAAGATTAGTCAAGCATGATTTCCCCTTTGTACATCCATGCTGACTCAGACCAAACCTGGTACTGTTTTCCAAATGTGCCACTATTTCATCTTTTAAAATTGACTCCAGCATCTTCCCCACCACTGATGTTAGGCTAACTGGTTTATAATTCCGTTTTCTCTCTCCCATCTTTCTTAAAAAGTGGGATAACATTAGCTATCCTCCAATCCACAGGAACGGATCCTGAAATTATAGAACATTGGAAAATGAACACCAATGCGTCCACGATTTCTCGAGCCATTTCCTTAAGTACCCTGGGATGCAGACCATCAGGCCCTGGGTATTTATCAGCCTTCAGTCCCATCAGTCTACCGAACACCATTTCCTGCCTAATGTGGATTTCCTTCAGTTCCTCCGCCACCCCAGATCCCCTGGCCACTAGTACATCAGGAAGATTGTTTGTGTCCTCCTTCGTGAAGACTAAGTACCTGTTCAACACATCTGCCATTTCCTTGTTCCCCATAATAAATTCACCTTTTTCAGTCTTCAAGGGTCCAACTTTCTATTTTTTTCCTCTTCACATAGCTTTTACTATCCTCATTTATATTCTTGGCAAGCTTACCTTCGTAACTCATATTTTCTCCCCGTATTGCCTTTTTAGTTATCTTCTGTTGCTCTTTAAACATTACCCAATCCTCTTGCTTCCCGCTCATCTTTGCTACTTTGTACTTCTTCTCCTTTATTTTTATACTGTCCCTGACTTCCTTTGTCAGCTACTGTCGCCCGTTACTCCCCTTGGAATCTTTCTTCCTCATTGGAATGAACTGATCCTGCAACTTCTGTATTATTCCCAGAAATACCTGCCATTGTTGTTCCACTGTCATCCTTGCTAGGATATCTTTCCAATCAAGGAACTTAGGGATTTCACAATGGTGGTAGGGGATAAAGCAGGTTTTTTTTTAAATAGCTTATCGTCATTATTATCTCGTTATAGTTATTGTATGTAATTATATAGAAACATAAAAAATAGGTGCAGGAGGAGGCCATTCGGCCATTCGGCCCTTCAAGCTTACTTGCTAAGCAACTCAATATGTCATAGTTATTACAACTTGAAAGTTTTGTGATTAGTAAGGATGTCAGGGGTCACGAGGAGAAGGCAGGAGAATGGGATTGAGACAGAAAGATAGATCAGCCATGATTGAATGGCGGAGTAGACTTGATGGGCAGAATGGCCTAATTCTGATCCTATAACTTATGAACTTATGAAAGCGGTCGGACGGAGATCTTGTGGAAACGTTGAAAAGGGATTGCCAAATGTTTACAAAGGAATACTGTACATACCTTTCAAGTCAGAGTGGGTTACTGAAGTGAATGGCTCTTCCAAGCCACTACTATTGGCATGATTAGCTTTAAGATTCTGCAGAAGCAATATTTTGCGGGGGCAGGA
Source organism: Leucoraja erinaceus (assembly GCF_028641065.1). Lineage (NCBI taxonomy): Eukaryota > Metazoa > Chordata > Chondrichthyes > Rajiformes > Rajidae > Leucoraja > Leucoraja erinaceus. Next base: position 46,782,496 of record NC_073380.1, on the reverse strand, counting down.
AGACACACCTGTCCCCATCTTGAGGCCAAACTGAAATCACACTCAGCCTGATTAGAAACCAGTCAATGACCAGCTGAGTATTGCCGGAGTGCACTTCATTTTGTGACGTGCTTGCTGGCAGTGTTTAAATGAAGGTCAGCAGTCACGGTGGCATTGCCGTCTGCTCTCTCTGTTGTGCAGGAAATTAACATTGTGCATCGTTCAGTCTGAGCTTCTGCTGCTGAATTTTATTTTGCACATTAGCGTGTAAAATAAGGGGGAATCCAAGCTCTCATTGCTCACAAATCTGCCAATCTCTGCAAAGACATGATGACAATAATGAGTGCACCACTTTTAGTATTACTGGTAACTATGTTCACCAACCGGAAACCAAGGATGAACCATTAGGTCCACTCCCAGATGAATTCCAAGTCTGCAGCGTTCAAGACAAACGATCAAGAGCTGTACAAGAAATGTATTTACAACTTTCACAAAGACATCACGGAAGTCAAAAGGAAATTCCAGACCAAGTTACAGTCTCAAGATAACAACGTGTCCACCTGTCGATTGTGGCAAGGCTTACATGTAGTAAAGGGCCTGTCCCATTACGTGTCCTTGGCACGCAAATTACGTGACCTCGTGGTTGCGTTGAAGCGCATGGGCATCGTATGGCTGCGTGGGGCCGGTCCCACTTAGAAGCGCGGAGGGGTATGTAGTTGTGCGCGACATCGTGCGGGGCTCCGAAATTTTTGTAGTGAACGAAATCTTTGCGCGCCAACGGCCTGTCATGGAACTGACGGCCAAGTGGGACAGGCCCAAGACCCTGGCGCGATGCAATGTCTCACCTCTAACAGCAGCAGAAGCAGGCAAACGATCGCCGAACTCGGCCTGGGGCTCACGGCTGTTGCGGTCCGATCCGCCCCCACTTATACTCCCAGAGCGGGGCCAAGAAAATTGAAGATAGACACAAAATGCAGGAGTAACTCAGCGGGACCGGCAGCACCTCTGGAAAGAAGCAATGGGTGACGTTTCGGGTCAAGACCCTACTTTTCAGACTGAAGAAGTCTCGACACAAAAGGCCACCCATTGCTTCTCTCCAGAAATGCTGCCGGTCCCGCTGAGTTACTCCAGCTTTGTGTCCATCTTCAAATGACATTACGCATTCCAGATGGCTGTGCGTATACATGTAATCGTGCCCGACCTTCGTGGGACCGTTGCGGCTCAACGCAACCACGAGGTCGCGTAATTTGCGTGCCAAGAACACGTAAGCGGGACAGGCCCTTAACTGCAAAGTGAAGTCGCGCAGTATCCATGGCAACAGTGGATCCCTTCCCAATGAGCTCAATCTATTCTGTGCTCACTTTGAATAAAGGTTGGTGGAATAATGTCATTGGTAAAACTCAATGCCAGATTCGCCTTCCTGAAAATGAACCCGTGGAAAACAACTGTCCCAGATGAAGTCCCCAGCCGTGACCTCAGGACGTGCATGGACCAGCAGGCAGGTATCTTCATTCACATCTTTAGCCTCTCACTGCTCCTTTCTGAGGTTCCGACCTGCTTTAAGAAGACTGATATCAGCCCAGAAGACATCATTGCAGTGGGTTGGATCTCGAACAAAGACAAGACAGGAAGGAGATAGAAAGCTTACTAACATGGTGTCCAGAAAATAACCTCTCCCTCAAATAAAAGCAGTGTAGTGAGCCTTCATGACTACTTTCCGTGGATTGACATCCACCATCATATTAAGTCCAATCTCCCAGAGAGCCTTGATCCACTACAACTTGCCTACTGTTGCAACAGATGTAATCTCCTTCTTAGGAACATTTAGATAACAAAGACATCCACGTCAGACACTTATTTCTTGACTGTTGCTCCACCTTCAACACCATAATCTCGACCAAACTTTTCTCCAGATTCTTGTATCCAGAAGTAAACATCCACCTCTGCCATTGATCCTGGACAAAAATTCTCCACAATAATTCTCAATATCAGTGTCCCTTACTATACTCCTTATATACTCAGACTGTGTGGCCAAATTCGGCTTTAAATCTATAGGTTTGCAGATGACACCACTGTAGTGTGCCGGATCTTGAACTTTTTTGGAGGAGGAGCCATCTTGGGGAACGGCTGCTAACCAGCAGCCGTCCGTTTAATTCATTTTTTTCCAGTTTTTAGTAAGTCTTGTCTTTCGTTTGTAGGAGAAATGGACTTCTTAATGTGGGGGGAAGGAGGTAATCTTACTTCTAGTAGGTATGTTACAAAACCTACCTGAATCGTGGCTGAGTATCTGCCCCACCCCTTGTGTGTGATTTTGGCGCTGTTTAGAGGGGGCGGGTTTAAAACGCGATTTTTACTAGGTGTTGCAATCGAAAATGTTCAGCCTAGTAAATCATTAACGGAAAATCGCTGAAAGACCGCAAAATGTATTATTAGTTTTTATGGCCTTGTAAAATAGTTAGAGTAGTTTAAACATTACTCTCTCACTCCGCAACCTCTCGCAGCCCCAGGGTTTTATAAAGCAAACAATTAAAGGTATGTACCTTATTTTTACATTAAATGGGGCATGTATATAACCCTGTATATAAGATTTTCTATAGCGAGTAGTTCATTTTGGGCTCTTTATATCCCGCAGTATTTTTCTGGGCATTTGAGGGCACAAATCCAGCGCAATGTGAACATTCTAAACCAGCGCGTTCCACAGGAACCCACTAGAAAGCCGATTTAAATAGACTTTAATTTACAGCAATTGAACACTAATTTCCTTCCATTTGGCCTATAAATTGATGTAAATGAGATTTTAAAATCACGTTTTATTGTGAATTATTTGTGAATATTATTTGGACACTTGGGCTATTTAAAAATGTTAATCATTTATTAAGAAATGGATAGATGTTTAGATCTAGTAAATTGAAGTTTGAAATTAGCTACAATTGGGTAACTAACTAATTATATGCTTTAATTTCAGGTCATCCAAGTTAGATTATTTTATATTTGTTTCAGAATGTTTCAATCTATGATAACTGAAAATTTCATTCAGTTCTCTTAATTTTTAAGAAGGTTATGTGCTTTTGACTGTCCACGATCACAGCTTTTTTGTTATGTCCATAGAAAATCAATAGGGAACAAGATGCTAATTTCCGAGTATGAAAATGGCCATAATTTTTTTATTACTTGAGATATGAAAGTGAATTAGGTGTCAAATTAAACTTATTGTTATGCTTTATCTGATGGGATAAATTGCAGACTTGATTTTTTAAATATCAAAATTTTGTAACATTGCTACTTCTAGGTCCCTACCTGGTCGGTGAGGCAGCTTTTTCTCCGGGCTGCCCGTCGACCCGTCCTCGTGGCCTACCAGCGGGCTTGGAGCGCCGTTTCCTGGCGGGGACCGCCCAGCACCTCGGCTTCAGTTGCGGAACAGCACTGGAGCGCTATCGTGATGCGGAGTGGGCGATGCCTTGCCTGGGTCGCCGTGCTGGATTGACGCGCAGGAGCTCCAGTGAGATGTGACCGCCGAGATCAACACCTCCAGACTGCGGGTCTGCGGAGTGGAGCGGGCGGCGCCGTCTTTAATATCGGGAGCCTGGGAGCTCCAACCCGGTGCGTCCCTGTCGGCTTCAGAAGCCGACATTCCCCAGCTAGGAAGCGGCCGTTCCAGGTGGCCCAGCCACTGTGAGGACTCTTCCAACGCCGGGGCAACTCCACCCGGCCAGAACGGCCAGGAACATTGGGCCTCCGTAGAGGCAATAGCGGTGGTCTCAATAGGCCTGACTTCTGGGAGAACTGGGGTTGGGGGCTGGACTTTGTGCCTTCCCCCACAGTGGTAACCATTGTGGGGGGATGATTTTTCTGTGTGTAGTTACTGTGTCAGTCTGTGTCCAAGATGACTGTCGGAAGAGAGAGTGGACGCTGGCGTGCTTTAGCTGTCGCTGCTCTCTCTTCACATTGTGTTTTTTGATTTTTGATGATTTTGTGTCTTTGGAGCGATTTCTATCTTTAATTTGTGTATTGATGATGTCCTTATTATTTATTTTTCTCCGACTATGTGTTTTTTTCTCTTCTGTTAATCTTTGTAAGGTGTTCTTGAGAATTGAAAGGCACCCGAAAATAAAATTTATTATTATTATTATTATGACGAGACAGAGTACATGAGGGAGATAGAGAGTTTAGTAACACAGTGTCAAGACAATAACCTCTTCCTTAAAGGTAGACAGGAATGCTGGAGAAACTCAGCGGGTGAAGCAGCATCTATGGAGCAAAGGAATAGGTGAACTTCTTCCTTAATGTCAGGAAAATGAAGGAGCTAGTTATTTACTTCAGGAAGCATGGAGGAGTAAACGCCCCAATCAGCTTCAATACTGCTGACATGGAAATGGTCAAGAGCTTTAAGTTTCTAAGTGTAAATATCACCAACAATTTGTCTTGGACCAACTACATTGAAGCTATGCCCTTAAAGCACACCAAAGTCTCTACTTTTTCAGGAGAACAAGGAAGGTTGTATGTCTCCACCAATTTTTATCAACTTCTACAGATTAACTGCATAAAGCAAATAATTGTATTTGATCACAGCTTGGTTTGGGAACAGCACTGCCCCTGGACGACAAAACAAATTACAGAGCTGGAGATGGAGCACAGTCCATCACACAGACTAGCCTCCCCGCCATCGACTCCATAATCACTTCATGCTGCCTTGGGATTCAGGGACAATATAATCAGGGACCTTTCTCACCCCAGCCATTTCCCTCATCCCCCATCTATCTTTAGGTAGAAGATGCAAAAGCTAGAACGCACATGCCACCAGATTCAGGAACAGCTTCAACCCCTCTGTTATCAGACTACAGTGACACAGCTGTAGAATTGCTGCCTTACAATGTTTGGAGCACCGGAGACCCGGGTTCGATCTCAACTCTGGGTGCTGTCTGCATGGAGTTTGTACTTTCTCCCTGTGCCCTGTGTGGGTTTTCTCAGAGATCTTTGGTTTCCTCCCACACTCCAAAGACGTGTATATGTAAATTGGCTTGATAAATGTAAAAATTGTCCCTAGACTGTGTAGGATAGGGATCATTGGTTGAAGCGGACCCAGTGGCTTGAAGGGTCTGTTACCGCACTGTATCTATATACAGTATGTCTAAACTAAATGAAATTGCTGAACATTTCTCCCTCATTATAAAACTTGTACTTTTTCTCAGTAATGTAATGCTGTAAAACTACATTCTGCACTCTGGTATTTTTCTCTTTGCAATATCTGTTGCACTTGTGCATGATTTGATTGCACTAATGCAGAGCATAATTTGATTTGACTTGATAGCACGCAAACAAAAGCTATTCACTATATCTTGGCACATGTGACAATAATAAATCAATACTAATACCTATGCAAAGCTGATTTAAGCTGCAGCCTAGTTCTTGGAGTTGGCACAGATATCTGGCAACTTTGCTGATGTATGGGTTAGTCAGCCAGACCTAAGCCTCAGTTAGACATCAGAAGAACAGTCACATTGCTTGAGGCGTTATCAAATTGATCAGATTTCTTCTTAGTTGTCTGACTCTCCTCATTCCTTCCAACTCCTCTTTTGTAATGGTCAGCAAAGTAGAAACTCCTGAAGTACCCAGGATGCGGTGTAGTAGACTGCTGCGTTAATTCTAACTTCTGGATCGCCACACTTCAAATATTGGGAGAATATTCTCCTTAGAAGTTGATGAAAATTAGTGAAGACCATCCAAGCTTCCTTTGTCTCATGAAGAAGTAGAGGCTTTGGTGTGCTTTTTAGCTTCAAACGTGGTCCAAGACAAATTGTTGGTTATATTTACACGTAGGAACTTGAAGCTCTTGACCATTTCCATGACATTACCATTGATGCTGATTGGGACATGTAATCCATCGTGCTTCCTGATGTCAATAACTCCTTCATCTTCCTGACATTAAGGGAGGGATTACTGTCTTGACACCATGTTACATCTCCCTTGTGTTGGTTACATGTTATAAACTCAGTGTGATTTTCCTGGCCAGTGACACCAATGGAAAGAGAAGACAGTGGACTTAGTTTCAGGACGTTCGTCTGACGTTGCCCATTTTACAGTGCAATAATATTACACTTTCTAGGTAATGAATGCTTGAAAGGCAAGCATAGGAAAATGTCTCACTGCTTTGAAGTCCAGTTTAACAAATATTTGGTGAAATAAATATCACTGCCTGCTAACATGATTTATGCTTCTTCACTTCCAGCACAAGGTTAGGAGTGTGAGGGGAAAAAAACTGACATCACATTGTTGATGCTAACCACAAAATTACTACATCTTAAAACTGTCTGTGCATCTTCTACCTCTGACGTGCAAGGCAATCATGCCCACCTCCGCTGCCTGAGAAAATACCTTATCTGTCGGAAGAATGGGTTTAGAATTGACTAGTTAAGGAGTTTTAAAGTGTTTTTCTTAATTTACCTTTGCTTTAGTGACTCATTTGGCAAACACAGTTCCTGATGTGAAATTGAACAATACAGAATAGGAAGATCCAAAATCGAATCCCCCTATTGGCTGATTTCATGCTGGATCCAAGTTGCAGAATTAAAAATGTCTCTTATTCTGTTTATTAATTTGCTCATGACATATAAATGTTGCTGTTTGTTCTACTTCTCCGATTGCTCATGAGCTAAGGAGGTTTTTAAGAGTTATATATATCATGCCAAGAATCACATTAAGGCCAATCTGAGCCAGGGTGGTAGATTTCTTTCATAAAGTCATACAGCACAGAAACAGGCCCTTTGATCCAATTTGCCCATGCCAACCAAAATGCCCCATCTAAACTAGTCCCACCTGCCTGCATTTGGCCCATGTCCCTCAAAACTTTTCCTATCCACGTTCCTGTCCAAATGTATTTTAAATATTGTTACTGTATCTGCTTCACCTACCTCCTCTGGCAGCCCATTCCAAAAACTCATCACCCTCTGTAGGAAAAAGTTGCCCACTGAGATCCTACTAAATCTTTCCCCTCTCAGCTTATGTTCCCTGGTTCTGGATTCCTCTACTCTGGTTAAAAGACTGTGTATTCACCCTATCCTCTGCACGTTAAACAGGCCCCTTCTCTAGCTGTTTTTAAATCACTCCTGAAGACATATCTATTCTCCATGGCCTTTGTAGACCAGTGAGGCGTCGAATTGTTTATTAACTTTATTTGCTTGGTTTTGCTGCGTTGTTTGTACTTGTGTTTTATGTTTTTTAATTTATTGTTTGGATTTTTGTATGTAATTTATGCGCCTCGTGTTAGTTGTATGTTCTGTTGTTCTGCCTGTTTTATGATGTCTTGCTTGTTTTCTTTTTTCTGTACAGCACTTTGGTCAGCTTTGGTTGTTTTTAAGGTGCTTAACAAATAAAGTTATTATTATTATTATTATTATTATTATCCTCACCCCTCTCTTTATGTTATACACCTCTATAAAGTCATCCCACAACGTTCAATGCTCCAAGCCAAGGAATAAAGTCCTAGTCTGCCCAATCTCTCCTTATAGCTCTGGCCTTCGAGTCCTCCTAAATCTTCTCTGCACTCTTGAAGGATATTAATGAAATGAGTGGGTAACTTAGAGCAAATCTTTCTTTGAAGGGATTAGGTTCTTCATGAATGTGAAAGTCACCCAGATCTACTTGACAGGGCCACAAGGCTACAGGTTTTGGATTTGGATTAATATGGAAGGTGATCATGAGAACCACTCAAGGAGAGATGAGACAATGGAACCAGGTGGGGGAAGGAATCCGGTGGGGTGAAGTGCTTAGGTAGTAGATCGATGAAACCAGGGCAGAGGAGGAAATGAAAATGCGTGATTTGGGTTGGATTTAGCATATGGGAAAGGGAACTAAATGGGAGGTCCAGTGGGGAAATGGAAAGCGTGAGACAGGGGGAAAAAGGGCATTGAAATGTCAAAGTTAATACCATTTGGGTTGTATACTATCCAGGGGGAATATGAGGTGTCATTCTTCAAGTTTGCATCGGGCCTCACACTGGCGGTAGAGAAGGCTGTGAACAGACTGATTGAAATGGGTATGGGTTTGGAAATGGCATGCAATCGGGAGCTCAAAATGGCTATTGCATTCTCAGGACTCGTGGCTTCCATTTTACTGTCCCTTTCCCATCCTGCATTTCCTCCATTCCAGAAGAATTGAATCTATGAGCAAAGAGGTTCTTCTGCAGTTGTACAGAGCCCTAGTTCCTGATGTTGGGGGAGTCCAGAACTAGGGGCCACAGTTTAAGAATAAGGAGTAAGCCATTTAGAACAGAGATGAGGAAACACTTTTTCTCACAGAGAGTTGTGAGTCTGTGGAATTCTCTGCCTCAGAGGGTGGTGGAGGTGGGTTCTCTGGATGTTTTCAAGAGAGAGCTAGATAGGGCTCTTAAAAATAGTGGAGCCAGGGGATATGGAGAGAAGGCAGGAACGGGGTACTGATTGGGGATGGTCAGCCATGATAACATTGAATGGCAGTACTGGCTCGAAGGGCCGAATGACCTACTCCTGCACCTATTGTCTATTGTCTATTTTCCAGACTGTTGGTCTCACTTCATTCCCTCCAACCACAACAGGCATAGAGTTCCCTTGGTCCTCACCTTTCAGCATGTGACCCTCCATCATTTCCACCAGCTGCGAGTCACATCTTTCCCTCCCACCCCTTTCCGCCTTCCACAGGGACCACACTGTCTGACATTCCCTGATCCGCACATTCCTCCCTTTCCACCGCTCTCCAAACCCTGGCACTTTGTTCCCGTAACTCCTCTCTCTCCACCATCCAGGGACCGAAACAGCCCATCCAGGTGAGGCAAAGATTCATGCACACGTCCTCCAAATTGGTCTCCACAACGGGTATCTTGAACTGCTGTTGCATGCATTCAATTCCCCTTCCCATTCCCACACCGACCTCAATCTCTGTTCCAGTACAGTTTTAGCCCGAAACATCGACAATTCCTTTCTCTCCTCAAATGTTGCTTGACCCATTGAGTTCCTCCAGCAGTTTGTTTTATTTTCTACAGATTAATAATAATAATAATACATTTTATTTATGGGCGCCTTTTAAGAGTCTCAAGGACACCTTATAAAAATTTAGCAAGTAGAGGAAAAACATGTAAGCGGAATGAAATAAATAGTAGAGACATGACTAGTACACAAATTAAAGACAGAATTCAATTCAAAACACAATATGAGGCAATTCAAGCACAGATGAAAAGGGAGGGGGACGTGGGGCTAAGGATAGGCAGAGGTGAAGAGATGGGTCTTGAGGCGGGACTGGAAGATGGTGAGGGACACGGAATTGCGGATCAGTTGGGGGAGGGAGCTCCAGAGCCTGGGAGCTGCCCTGGAGAAGGCTCTGTCCCAAAAACTGCGGAGGTGGGATTTGTGGATGGAGAGGAGACCGGCTGATGTGGATCTGAGGGACTGTGAGGGTTGGTAAGGGGAGAGGAGGTCAGTGAGATATGGGGGGGGGGGGCAGATGGGGGAGGGCTTTGTAGGTGAGGATCAGGATTTTGTAGGTGATCCGGTGGGAGATGGGAAGCCAGTGAAGTTGTTTGAGGACTGGAGTGATGTGATGCCAGGATTTGGTGTGGGTGATGAGTCGGGCGGCTGCGTTCTGGACCAGTTTGAGTCGGTTGATGTAGGTGGAGCTGATGCCAAGGAGAAGTGAGTTGCAGTAGTCTAGTCGGGAGGAGATGAAGGCATGGATGAGTCTTTCAGCAGCGGGAGGTGTGAGAGAGGGTCGGATTTTGGCGATGTTGCGGAGGTGAAAGAAGGAGGTTTTAATGACATGGCGGATGTGAGGCTCAAGGGAGAGAGTGGAATCAAAGATCACGCCAAGGTTGCGGGCCTGGGGAGATGGGGAGACAGTGGTGCCGTTGATGGTGAGAGTGGGGTTATTGATTTTACTGTGGATTTGGAGCCTATGAGGAGGAATTCTGTTTTATCGCTGTTGAGTTTGAGGAAGTTATGTTGCATCCAGGTTTTTATGGCTGACAAACAGGAGTTGATATGGGAGGGGGGGGATTTGGTGCCAAGGTAGATCTGGGTGTCATCGGCGTAACTATGGAAGTCCAGGTTGAATTGGCGGAGTATCTGACCAAGGGGGAGGATGTAGATGATGAATAGGAGGGGGCCGAGTATGGAGCCTTGGGGAACGCCTTGAGTGAATGTGGCTGTAGCAGAGGTGTGGTTATGGAGAGAGATGAAGTGGGATCTGTTGGAAAGGTAGGAACATAGCCAGCTGAGTGCAGAACCTTCAATGCCAAGGTCCCCAAGTCTGGTAAGATTACAACCTTTACAATCTCTTGGGTGTATCTAGTTCTACCTGTTTAGAATCTGTCTTACATAGAAAAGCACAGTGCAGGAACTAACTTATTTGACCCCCTTATATATCTGTCTACCGCGATGCCAATTTAACCTAATCCCATCAGCCTGTACATGGTGTATATCCCTCCATCTCTTGTAGTTCATGTGCATATGTACAGGCTCTTAAATGTTACCTTTATATCTGCTTCCACCACCTCCCCTGCCAGGGGATTGCAGGCACCCACTACTCTCTGTGTACTAATCTTCTCACAAGTCTTCTTTAAACTTTCCCCCTCTCTCCTTAAATCTGTGGTCTAGTATTTGTCAATTCAACTTTGGGAAAAATACTCTGACAATCTAATTTCTCTACACCTCAGATAATTGTATACACTTGTGTCAGGTCACTCTCTCGGTCTCTGACATTCGTGAGAAAGCAATCCATGTTTGTCCAACTTCCTCTGCAGCTTGCGCACCGGGCAAATAGATCAGTGGATGACGCAGTCAACCAGGCCTGTACTTCATCCTCCAGCACCTGGACCACCAGGGGACCTATGTAAGGATTTTGTTGGTGAATTTTAGTTCTGCTAGAGCTACTACACTCCAAACTCTTCAGGCTGTGCCTGAACCCCTCTGTCAGTGGATCATCAACCTCCTGACAGCCAGGAAGCAGCATGTGATGCTGGGAAAGCACATCTTGGACCCGCAGACCCTCAGATGGGAGCACCGCAAGGCTACGTACAAAGCGGTAAAGCTACTGCCTTATAGCACTAGAGACCCCGGTTCGATCCTGACGACGGGTGCTTGTCTGAATGGAGTTTGTACCTTCTCCCCGTGACCTGTGTGGGTTTTCTCCAAGATCTCCGGTTTCCTCCCACACTCTAAAGATGTACAGGTTTGTAGGTTAATTAGCTTGGTGTAAATGTAAATTTGTACCTAGTGTGTGTAGGGTAGTGCTAATGTTCGTAGATCGTTGGTTGGTACGGACTCAGTGGCCTGAAGGGCCTGTTTCCACGCTGTATGTCTAAACTAAACTAAACTCTGGAGATAGGTCATAGTCCAGTAACTTAAGCAATGTGTTAAAGTAAACTGCTTTGGATCACTGCCCCTTGCATCTTGCTTAGACAGATTTTAGTTGGAGAGACAAAGACCTGGTTACATTGGACTCCCTGGGCCGATGGCCCTGCCGGTACTGGGTTTACTCATAAAGAATGGCATCAGTGTAACACACTGGATGGCAGACTGTGCTTGGAAAACCATACCCAGAGTGTCAAAGAATGTTCCCGAATGAAAATAAATTGAAGCAAGGGGGAACATTTCTTCTGGAGCAGCATAATTATTAGAGTGTTTAGCACTGTGGTAATATATGCAATCAGTATTTTGCTTTTATTTCTATTCACTAAGTGAGGTTTGAGTCGGAGACCAGTGAAATCAACAAATGTCCAGATAATGTGAAGACTTTATTTTGGACTGCATTTATGTACACTCAAATGAGATTTTAAAATCTCTATTTTCTTAATTTAGAAAATGGGTATCTTAAGGTTGCACATAAAAATGACAGATGTTCCACTTTATGTAAGTAGAGGAAGTCATAATCACAGTGCAGGACCAGTGCCAACACTTACAAAATGATAGCTCCCTCCATAGTATGTGACACCATGGAAAATCGGTACATATCAAACAGGAAAGCTCAGAACTATCTGCCCTAAATGATCAGAATGTCTTCTACTTGAGAGGCTATTTATAATTCTCAAATGTATGATTTAATAAAAGTGCAATTTCATGCACAGACTGGTATATAGCAAGGCAAAAAATATTTTGAAAGATGGCAAAGTATATCATTTAAAACACTTATGTTTGTACAAGAGCATGATTTCATAGATCGTACCTGCTCAATCTCAAAGGAAAATAATTCCATACATTGTGTAGTTGTAACAATCTTGGATGAACAATCCATAGGAATAATGTGGTCCATCCGAAATTTGGAACCCTTTCAGGCAATTTTTGTTTCTTTAACTCCTTATTTCAATTCTGCTTTGTAATGTAGTAGACAAAAGTAACAGGAAACTGGCTTATACCTTTACCAAAAGCTCGAGCTGCTAATTTAACTACTTTATAAATATTGCTGTTACACCGTATTTTCTAAGAGTGAGAATTTTATTTAATATCAAGTTTTGGTTGCTTTCCAAGAAATCTGCTGCCTCATAGAAATAAATGCCATAAAATTTATATTTTACTGTCCAATACTTATTAGTGGTCATTCTGGGCTCGCCTATTTGCCTGCATTTGCCCATATCCACTTAAACTCTTCCTATACATATATCTGTCCAAATGTCTTATGAAAGTCGTAATTGTATCTGTGTCCATAGCTTCCTCTGTCAACTCATTCCAAAGACTACACGCTATGTGAAAAAGTTGCTCCGGAAGTCCCTCTTTAATCTCTCCCATCTCATCTTAAACCTATACTCTCCTGTTTTAGAATTATCTATGCTGGTAAAAATGTCTATGAGTCTTTTTCTATTTATTCATGCACCCCACGGTAATGCCAACCTTAGTAGATACAAAGGGAACATTCTACTGCCAAGGATAGGCCATCTTTGCTCTTGGGTGAACCTAAAAGATCCCTTTACCGATATTTTGAAGAGGACTAAAGGGATTATCCTGGTGCATTGGAGTTATCCAGGACTAGCAGACTAACTAGTCATTAGTTTGGGGGAGTCTTCCTCTAATCTATATGCTGCAATGTTGTTGATATATCACACTAGTGACCACACTTCAAGAAGTATTTAATTGGCCCTCAATCAATGAAGTTGTCATGGTGACATCAGTTGTCATGAAGGCAATGATGACATTAAAAAATCACTTTCCAAGTACCTTTATTCCTCTAACATCACAAAAACAGGTAATCTGGTTACTATCGTATTGACATCTGTGGAGCTTGCTATGTACAATGTAACTGTTAGATTTTCTACATTACAGCACCAACTGTGCTTTTATAAATAATTAGATGTAAATTACTTTGGTATGACCCAAGGCTGTTAAAGGCCTTACATAAATAAGTTTTTATTGTTCTGTCAGTTCCCATGAGATGTAGCAGTTTGCAAGATGGGCCATGATACTGGAGTGTTCAAGTACCCAGAACTCCATGGGATATAATGACATGATTTTGTTGCAAATATTTATTGATCTACAGAATGAAAGCTGTTTGAATTCTGTCTTTGATTTTGTTTGAGACTACACACTTCCATCAAGACACACAGCTTGACATTTTAAGTACTGCAATTGGAGCATATGTAGATTTATTTTCGATGTAATGCACTTAAAATTGGATTTTGATGTTGTGTTAGCAGAGAACCCAATATGTTACATTTTGTATACGGACGTCTCACACATTTAGGAGAGCACACTCTAATAACGATGGAGCTCAGTGTTGCAAAATGTGAGCTTGGCTGCCTTGCATATCTTTGCTCCACACTTACATTTCAGGGCCGGCACAGGGTAGGTGCGATGGGGAGAGATGGGCAGAAGGGGCAGGCTAGCATTATGTGATAAGGCAGACGAACAGGAAGGGACCCGACTCCCAATAATCATGTGCAGGCTGATGGGATTAGGGTAAATTGGCATCATGGTGGGCTCATTTATCAGATGGTCAAATAACTTGTTGCCGCACTGTACTGTTCTATGTAAAACAAATTCTGAACAGGTAGAACTGGATACGCACCTGAGATTGTAAATGCTGTAATCTGTAGATAGAAAAACTGCTGGAGGAACTCAATGGGTCAAGCAGCATTTGGGGTGAGAAAGGAATTGTCGATGTTTTGGGTTGAAACAGCGTCAAGATTGAGACCGAGGTCAGTGTGGGAATGGGAAGTGGAGTTGAATAGCGCGCACCAGGAGCTCAAGATGGCAATTGCAGACAGAGAACAGAGGCATCTGCTGCCCAGTAATCATTAATCAGTGAGTCATCAAAGTGTGCCTCCAAAAGAGGGCAAGCTGAGATTCTTGTGCACATCCTTGCTCCAACATGCTGCACCCATTGCACATTGCAATTAGCATTTCCTTATGGTAGTGAGCTCTTATATAACTTCCCTGTCTGACTGTACTCTTTCCTCTCTACTTTTGACAACAGGTTGGTGGAAATTTTACTTGGCATATTTGTCTTCAGCATTTCTGATAGAAGTTAATGGATAGTGCAGTTCCAACAGCTTTTTTTGAGCTGGGGTTTATTGACGTTACAGGAAATGTACAATTCCAAGGAGCAAGGGTTGCAATATTACATTATCATGTTGATTATTTCTGCACATTGCACTGGGTGACTATTCTTGCATCTAGTCTTTGGTTTAGCTGAACAAGGGTGCCCTCTGTTGTACAGTTTTAGAAGCAATTTGTAATTTCAATTTTTATGTATAGGTTTTATGAGAATTTGCTTGAATTCATTATTATTTGCAGATTGTTTTTAAACACTGACATGCAAATGCAATATAATTAATTTATTTAACACAGTGGCTTGAAATGAGCATCTTAGACAAACAACAACATTAATCTTGACCCAAATAGGTGTCAACGGCAGTGGAAATAATCAATGCTTGTGTATTAAAAATAGTATTCGGTTTAAACCCTTCATCATTTTTCAAGCACTGTAAGAATATTAAATTTAGATAATACTAGTAAAGCTGCATTTTAATGAGAATTTTCATCTTTCAGTTTTACTGCAGAATAAATTACTGGTATATATTCATGATTAAAATAGAAAATAAGATTGTTTTCAACGCTGGTAGCACTTGTAATTATTCTTCTGCTTTATTTTCTATGAGGCCTAAATGACTTGCTGTTTGTTCCTTTGTTTTACAAGCTAAGCAAATAAAAATATTTATGATAAGCAAATAAAGCAGGAGGCAGCTTCCTGGCCATTCAAACTCAGTGTCCTATTGAGGATACCATTAGTTACCTCAAGACGTGCAGCTGGTAAAGCATTGTGCTGAGGAATGCTCCAAGGCTGAAAGATCTTAATGCTCGAAGAGCAAACCAAAGTGGAACATGAAAGTTTGTTTAAAAATGCACATCTCACTGTGTGAATCTGAGTGGATTAAGCCCTTCAGGAAACATGTCATTGCTGCGGTAAAAAATATTTATCCCAAATTTAGTTTAGTTTAGTTTAGAGATACAACGTGGAAACAGGCCCTTCAGCCCACCGAGTACGCGCCAACCAGCGATCGCCGCTCATTAACACTATCACACGCACACTAGGGACAATTTACACATTCACCAAGCCAATTAACCTACAAACCTGTATGCTTTAGTGTGGGAGGAAACTGAAGATCTTGGATAAAACCCACGCGGTCATGGGGAGAATGTACAAACTCTTTACAGACAGCACCCGTAGTCTGGATCGAACCCGGGACTCTGGCACTGCAAGCGCTGTAAGGCAGCAACTCTACCGCTGCGCCACCATGTCGCAGTGAAATATTCCCCAGAAATACCCCCTCCCCAAAAAAATGGAATTTATCTCAAGTTCCAGATCTATTATTTTCTTGACTTAATTGTGGCTTTTAAGCAATTAAGAGAAAGTGCACTACAAATTAAATGTTCATGCATATTCAATGGGTCATGACTGTTCTGGATGTTGGCTTCTACCCCAATCTTTTTTGCCTGAACCCAACAACACTCAATTCCACATGACATTCAACAAAAAGATAAATGCAAAAAATTGCATTTTGATGTGCTAAGCCAGCATTCCTCGCCATACAATGAAGGGTGATCACAATGAAACATACAACTGCTTAAGGGAGAAATAAGAGACTGTAGATGCTGGAATGTGTAGGAACAAACAGTCTGCTGGAAGAAACACAGTGAGTTGAACAGCATCTGTGGGTGGAATGGAATGGTCGATGTCATGGGTTGGAGGGGCCTGGTCAGACTGGCGGACAACATCACCCTTCAGAAGGTTTTTTCCTGTACTAATGGAGCCTCCTGCTCTATAGCTCAGAGTGTAATTTGACGTCACCAGAAGGTATCTGTCGGGAATAATATCGCACTTTTGGAAAGCCTCCAGTGTTGGCAAATCCTGTTGTCGGTCTGGGTGATCCCTGTGGGTTGAAGAAGTCTTAAAGGGGCGGTCCCACCGGCGACCTAATCCGCGAGTTCAGGCGAGTTTTCCCTCGACTCATACTCGCAAGATAGTCGACACGAGGTCCTAGGAGGTCTTTGCAACCCTCCTTCATGCTCGAGAGTAGTCCTGGCGTACTCGAGGCCTCGGTGTATTCTTCAACGTGCCCATGATTAAAAAAATGCCCATGAGTAAAAAAAAGGTCGCCATGGAAAAAATCTCAACTTTTTTTACTCGTAGGTTTAGTCAAAGTAGGTTGTAGAAGGCGGCATGTTATTCGTAGGTAATCGAGGGTAGTGAAGGTAATCGAAGGTAGTCAAAGGTAGTCGTAGATAGTCTTCAACATAGTCGAAGGGAGGTTGAAGGGAGATCGAAGGAGGTTGTCTTCACTCTCCACTATCCGGCGTCCAATTTTCCCAAAGCTAGTCGAAGCTGGTCGAAGTTAGTCTTCAACATAATCGAAGTAGGTCAAAGGGGGTCTTCTACATAGTCGAAGGAGGTCTTCAACATAACATGTTTTCAAATTCTTCTAAACTCGCCAATTAGGTTGCCGCAAAGGGACATCCCCTTAAATCTGACTGAGGGTGTCTTTCTGAAGGATAGCCTATACAGATACAGAATAAGCATACGTATCTCTGAAAGCTCTGGATGGATAAAATCTTGAATTAATTCTCCTATCACATATGGGATTTGGGACTACTATGCTGATGATTGTTTCCCATTTATCCAGCAAAGGTAATGATTGATATAATACACCTTAGGTGTATGAAGACAGTTTAGTAGATGAAAGTTCAAGAAAGATTCAATAGTCAGTGTGGTCTGTATGTCAAGTAAGCAATGTCACTACAGAATGTAATTGGCTCCTTAAATAGCATGGTTTTGGAGAATCAGCTTTAGACAAAGCTGGTTATTCTATTAGAAACTAACCACAATCAATTTTCAGACAAATTAAGTTGAAAATCATGATAGACATTGGGTGTTGCACCTTTACTAACCACTAGGACACATTTCACACTGGAACCATATTTCTAGTGCTAACAAAAGAGAAAGAAAAGCTAAATTCAACATGTGGGTGCTAAGATGCCTGGAAATGGCTACAATTTTGTTCTAGTTCAGGTTAAATCTATTTTCAAATGCACTGTAATGTTTTGGGTGCTATGAGAATACATTTCGAGGTAAAGAAACAGGAACTCTGAAAGGGTCTTGAATAACATGTTTATCTTGTTAGATCAGACCAAAGAAACTCCTCTGAAAAGTTTGACTCATGGTAAAGCCCCTATCCCAGCATGGGCGGCATGGTGGCGCAGCGGTAGAGTTGCTGCCTTACAGTGCATGCAGCGCCAGAGAGCCGGGTTCGATCCTGACTACTGGTGCTGTCTGTGCAGAGTTTGTACATTCTCCCCGTGACCGCGTCCGAGATCTTCGGTTTCCTCCCACACTACAAAGAAGTACAGGTTTGTAGGTTAATTGACTTGGTTAAAGTGTAATTTTTCAGTTGTGTGTGTAGGGTGATATTAATGTGCGGGGATCGCTGGTCGGCACGGACTCGGTGGGCCAAAGGCCCTGTTTCTGCGATGTATGTCTAAAACTAAGACCAAACTAAAACAGCTTTGCCAACTGTTAAAGTCATCAAGATATATTAAAAAACATTTTATAAAACTATTAAAAGTAACAATCACTTTATTTCAATGACTTAAAAAACTTAAATAATTAAATATATTTCAGGAAATACTTATAGTTTAAGAAGTAATTTCACTTTGGTTTCTCGGTTTCTCATTCAAATGTCTAATCAGACTGGATCCAACAGCAATTACAATCAAAAATGTTGGAAAGTTCCATGAAGTTTCTGCTCCCCAAAGTATATACAACCGGGAAAATTATTGGCAGAGATTAACCATTAGGTTTGGAAGTACAGTGATTGAATAGAAGTCCCTCTCTTGCATTTCTACACTACCGCTGGCAAATCCAGCAAAGGCCATATAAATAAGAATGATAACTGAAATCCTGCAAACATCAGACAGTAATATAATTACAATCAACAATTGCCATAGAGCTTACTACAGTATAGCCTAAATTGATTTTCTCTGTTTATTTTACACTTCATCCTTCCATAACCACTAACATATGGTGTGAAAACATCTTTATTGCAGGTGCATCAAGATTGGTCTAGTTTCTGTTCTTACTCACAACCTATTCTGTAAGAATTCAACGGTGGACACTGCATCATGGGTCCTAATATTGATTAGCATTCATTAATTCTGGAGAAGTAACTTTACGAAGATTGCTTCTTTGAGCAAAAAAACATTTAAATTAAAATACTTTGGAATTAAAAAAAGTATTTACAGTATTGTGTTCAGTTCTGGGTACCGTGTTATAGGACAGATGTTGTCAAGCTGGAAAGGGTACAGAGAAGATTTACGAGGGAGGATGTTGCCAGGACTAGAGGGTCTGAGCTATAAGGAGAGGATGAATAGGTTGGGACTCTATTCCTTGGAGCGCAGGAGGATGAGGGATAATCTTGCCCACAGTAAGTGAATCGAGAACAAAGGGCATAGGTTTAAGATGAAGGGGAAATTATTTAATAGGAATCTGAGGTGTAATATTTTCACACAAAGGGTGGTGGGTGCATGGAGCAAGCTGCCAGAGGAGGTAGTTAAGGCAGGGATTATTCCAACATTTAAGAAACAATTAGACAGGTACATGGAAAGGACAGGTTTGGAGGGATATGGATCAAAGGTGGGATTAGTGTAGCTGGGACATGTTGGCTGGTGTGGGCAAGTTGGGCCGAAGGGCCTGTTTCCACACTGTATCACTATGACTTTAAGAAAATGAAATAAGAATATGAAATAAATGAAATAATGATTACCAGATCTGGTCATATAAGGCTTGCAGCAGTCTTGATTAGCAATATTTGATTGAGGAGCTTTGTGTGGATGCAGAGATTATGTTTTCTCGTGGGAGAATCTAGAATCAGGGGTCACTGTTTTAAAATAAGGGATCACCATTTGAAACAAAAATGAGGTTACATTTTTACTCTTGGAGAATTGTGAATCTTAATAACTCCCATCCTTCTCCTTCTCACAGCCACTTATCCATCCTGATCCTCCTTGACCTCACAGCAGCCTTTGACACCATCTCCCACCCAATTCTTCTGGAACGTCTATCTGCCACCGGCATCAACAACAATGCACTACTTTGGTTCAGGTCCTATCTACACGACAGAAAACAGTTCATCCAGGGAAATAAAGTCACATCCACAACTGCCACAGTCACCCACGGTGTTCCTCAGGGATCGGTGCTGGGGCCACTGCTTTTTATCATCTATATTCAACCTCTTGGCAATATTCTCCGTCATTTTGGAATCAATTTTCACTGCTACGCCGATGATACACAATTTTACCTCTCCACAAAACCAAACACCTCCCTTCCCCCAACTGCCCTCAGCCACCTGTCTTCAAGCTATCAGCAACTGGATGTCACTCAACCTTCTAAAACTCAATGGAAATAAAACAGAAATCATGCTAATTGGCTCAAAGTCCACACTCTCCAAAACCCACCCGTTCACCATTTCAGTTGATGGCTCACCCTTACCCACCTCCTCCCATGTCAAAAGTCTCGGCGTCATTCTGGACAGTACACTTTCCTTTGGCCCCCACATCAGCAATATCACACGCTCTGCATACTTTCATCTCCGCAACATCTCCAGACTCCGCCCCTTCCTCTCCAAAGACAATACAAAAGTCCTCATCCACGCTCTGGTCACATCCCGCATCGATTACTGCAACTTGCACCTCCAATAAACTTCTTCATCGCCTCCAATGCATTCAGAACTCTGCAGCCCGGATCATCACCCGCACCAGATCATCGGACCACATCACACCCATCCTCACTCAGCTCCACTGGCTCCCTGTGCACCACCGGATTAACTACAAGATTTTACTGCTGACCTTCAAAGCCCTACACCACCTTGCTCCCCAATACCTCTCTGACCTGCTGCTACCATACACTCCTTCCCGGTCACTTCGTTCCTCCTCAGCTGCAATTTTAACTGTCCCCACATTTAGACTCAGCACCATGGGTGCCAGAGCCTTCAGCTGCTCTGCCCCACGTCTCTGGAACACTCTCCCACCTCCCATCCGTCACCTGGACACTATCGATCAATTCAAATCACAACTCAAAACACACCTGTTTAGATTAGCATACCCGACATAACTTCCACCATGTTCACCCTGATTTTAATGACTTAAAATGTTTTGTGTATTTTTTTTTTTTTTTTTTTTTTGTTTTTAATCAACTTGATTTTAATATTGATAAATGTATTGTGATTTTATGTCCTGTAAGGTGTCCTTGGGTGTCCAGAAAGGCGCCAGCAAATAAAATGCATTATTATTATTATTATTATTATTATCCTCAAAGGAATGCGGAAGCAGAATTTTGGAATATTTTTAGGCCGAGGTAGAGAGATTTGTTTAAAGCAAGGAGGTGTAAAGTTATCTGGAGATAGGCAAGAATGCTGAGCTGAGGTTATAATCCAATCAGCCATGATCTTATTGAAGTGGAACCGGCATAAAAGCCGGCATAAAATAATGAGAGGCCTCCGCCTATGTTTAACTCCAATGTTTAACTAACCCGTTTGTGTGCACTTTATGGATGGAGCTACAAATGTAGTCCAAAATCAATGATCCAAACACAAATAAGAACAGCAGCTGACAAATCAACGATCTTGCAGGAAATTCAGGAATAAAAGTGCAATACTGATCAGTTATAAATATTGGCAACATAGCAACTTTGCCTTTGCTGAAAAGACCAAATTTTGATTAGGTATTGAGGTTTTATTTCACCAGTTCATTGTTTTATATATTTAACTCGTTCCAGTTCAATAGGACAGGATCACAACAGGAAACAATAGCATTCCTGCAAAGTGAGAGCACTGTTAATAATTAAACAGATTTAAAAATGTTAGTTTGTGGAATCTTGGCATATATTGTAGCATTTATCCCTAAATGCCTTTGAGAAAAGTGACAAAGTCAGGAGCATTCAAGTCAAATTAGCACGAGTGGTACAAGAAATCTATCTATGACCTTTGCAGAGTCATTTAGGATGCCATGAAGGAATTGTGCATCAAGCTGAACTCCTGAGGCAATGATATGGATAGCTGTAGATTGTGCCAAGGCTTGCACGCTATATAACAGGTTACAAATCAAAGATGGGCAGTATCATTGGCAATAATGGATCCCTAACCAATTAACTCAATGCATCCTGCGCCTGCTTTGAACAGTAAGTCGGTGGTGGCATACCATCCACCCACCAATGATGACTGTGGCAGACTTAAGCACAGCTCTCCTGAGAGTGAATTCATGAAAAGCAACTAGCCCAGATGGAGTCCCTGGCCGCGTGTTCACGACCTGTATGGATCAGCCGGCAGAGATCTTTAGTCTCTCATGACTCCATTCTCAGGTCACCACCTGCTTCAAGAAGACCACTATCATTGTGGTGCCGAAGAAAAGTAAGGTAGCATCCTTTAATGACTACTGTCCGGTGGCTCTGACATCTACCATCATGAGGTGCTTTGAGGGACTAGTGATGGCACCCATTAACTACACCCTTCAAGAAAGACATGATCCATAACAGTTTGTTACCGTTGCAACAGGTCTATAGTAGATGCCATCTCCCCGGTCTAAATTAATCTCAGGAATACCTAGACAGCAAGGACTCCTCTGTAAGACTCCTATTTATCAACTCTAGCTCTGCCTTTAACACTATGATCTCATCAATACACATCTCAACTCCTGGACCTAGGAATCAGCAACCCTGTCTGCAACTGGATCCTTGACTTTCTGATCCACAGACCATAATTGGCGAGGATAGGTGACAACACCTCCACAATAATTCTCAACCACAAGGTTTAGCAATAATGTGCTCTCAGACCCCTCTCATCTACCTGCCCCAACTATACTCCCTCACAACAAAAGTTGCCAAATTCTGCTCTAACTCGATCCACAAGTTTGTATATGACACCACTGTGGTGGACCAGATCACGAACAATGAGGAGTACAGGAAAGAGATAGATAACTTTGTAACATGTCATGACGAAGGAGCTAGTTATTGACTTCAGAAACAATGGTGGAGTAGATGTTCCAATTAGCAGCAATAGTGGCAAAGAGGAAAATATTGAGAGCTTTAAGTTCCTTGGCGTTAGTATTGCCAACGATCTGCTGTGGATCAACCATGTTGATATCTACAAACTCAGGAACACACTCTGTTATAAAACATCTGAACAATCCTTCCATAAGATAGGTACTGTCCGATTCACCTCCACCCCATTGGGCATTGTCCGTGGAACTGATGTGCCACAATGCTGAGAACTATATTCTGCATTCTGCATCTCCTGCACATGTGCATTAATGAACCTAAAGATAAACACAATATTCTCCAACCCAAGGGTTTCAGATAACTCCGGTGTTAATCCCCCCCCCCCCCCCCCCCCACCCCCCTTCACTTTATTCTGATGCACCTCCAGTCCTACCATTTTTGTCCCTTTCCCATAACTCTCCTGCCCCCACATTTCCCACTTTAATCCCGAAAAGCCCTTGTTCCATCCATCTGCTACTACCACATTACACCCAGTGAATCCCCTCCCCATGTGTTATTGGTTCCATCTGCCCTTCACATCTTCCTGAATGATCCCGTTAATCATCTTCCATATCAAATTCCAGCATTGATAGCCTTTGTGTTCCCACTGATCACCCTCCAGGATGTCTCTGGCTCACTCCTCCCCCCCCTCACCTGGCTTTATCTGACTTTTTTTTGTTTTCTTGTCAGCATCCATCTATTAAATACTGTCTGCAAACTAACTCTGTGCCACCCTCCCCCCTCCCCCCCCTCAAATCTGGCTATATCTGCCCATCGTTCTTCACCAATCCTCAGGGTCCAAATATCATCTACTTAAACTGTGTCTTACTCCTTCCCCTCTCCTCTTTATACTGGATATCTCCCCCCTCCATCCTCAGTCCTGAAGCACTTTTGACCCAAAATGTCAGAGAATGGAATTGAATATAGTGCAATCACACATGAACATCTCCACTTCTGACTTTCTGTTGGAATGAAGGTCACAATTGAAGATGGTTGTGCAGAGAGCATTACAAAAATACAATCCACAACTTATAAGAAAAACTCTTCAAATGTTCATGAATTGTCAGTGAGCTGTATTTGTGGATCCAGAAGCAATTTGCAATGCAAATGATTTCAATCTTGTCAATTAACCAAGATAATTTTCAGTTTCCGTTTAGTTTATTGTCATGTGTATCTAGGTACAATGAAAAGCTTTAATTGCGTGCTAACCACAGCAGAAAGACAATACATGATTACAATTGATCTATGTACAGTTTCTATTTACATGATGAGCGAATACCGTTTAGTGAAGGGTGAAGCCAGCAAAGTTCGATCAAGAACTGAAGAAGAACTTTAAAGTTCTGAAGAAGGGTCTCGACTCGAAACATCACCCATTCCTTCTCTCCAGAGATGCTGCCTGACCTGCTGAGTTACTCCAGCATTTTGTGTCTACCTTTGTTTTAAACCAGCATCTGCAGTTCTTTCTTACACAAAGTTCTATCAAGGATAGTCTGTGGTCCACCAAAGAGGTAAATAGTGGTTCAGCACTGTTCTCTGGAAGTAGAGCAGGCCTACGAAAAACTGTCAGAATGGTAGATTTTAAAGTTAGTTAGAAATACTGAAACAAACACAACTGCTCTTCAAAACAATTTGGAAATAAACTTTAAATTGGGGTGTCTAACAGTAGTCTCTGGTAGTGGGAAATTAATCTCTTGGGTACAGCCGCAAGCAACCCACAAGGAAAGGAACGTTTGCACTTTTTGTTTTGTGTCAATCATTTGTGTTTTTACTTGCTGCAGGCACTTTTCCAGTCACCATAACACTGCTGGCCCAGTGGTGCAGTTTGTAGAGCTGCTGCTTCCCCAACCCATTCCCACCACCGACTTTGTGGAGTCAGTATGGAATTTGCACGTTCTCCCGATGACCACTTTTTTTTAAACTGCACTGTTTCTGCGGTTCTAACACTAAATACTGCACTTTATTCTTTTTCTCCTTGGCACTATCTTGATGTACTCATCTTGGTGTGATCTGCCTGGATTTTACATAAAACAAGGTTTTTCACTCT
This sequence comes from Leucoraja erinaceus, assembly GCF_028641065.1. Classification (NCBI taxonomy): domain Eukaryota; kingdom Metazoa; phylum Chordata; class Chondrichthyes; order Rajiformes; family Rajidae; genus Leucoraja; species Leucoraja erinaceus. The sequence continues at coordinate 46,757,937 of NC_073380.1, read as the reverse complement.
ATCTCAGTACATTTGACAATAATAAACCAATACCAATCGCAATACCATTACCACGGATGTCGTTAAACTAGAAGGGATGTAACAAAAATTCATAAGAATGTTACCAGGTCTGGAAGCATTGAGTTCTAAGAAGAGGTTGAATAGGCTGGGGCCTTTCCTCTCTGGACTGATGGATGACCTTAATGAGAGGCACCGATAAGGTGAATAACCACGGTCTTTTCTGCAAGGTAGGGCAGTCAAAAATGAGAGGGTGTAGGTTTAATACGAGAGGGGAAAGATTTAACATGTACCCAAGGGGCAACTTTTTCCACACAGAGGGTGATGCACACAGAATGAGCAGCTAGAGCAGGTGGCAGATACAATTAGAACATTTAAAAGACACTTGGACAGCTAAATAGATCGGAAAGGCTTGGGTAGATATGAGCCAGGTGCAAGCATGTGGGATTAGTTTGGTCTACTCAGTCAGCATGGACAATTTGGGCCATCATGGGCCCATGATCACTGACATCATGGGCTGAAAGGCTTCTTCCTGTGCAGAAAGGAACTGCAGATGCTGGTTTCTACTGAAGACAGACACAAAATGCTGGAGTAACTCAGCGGTTCAGAGAGCATCTCTGGGGAAATGGAGTAGGTGACTTTACGGTTCAGAACTTTTCTCCAGACTCCCTTCCTGTGCTGACATGTTTCTATTAAGATACTTGACCTGCAATTTTACATTCCATGCTAAGTTAAAGAAGGGTTCCCATTCTAGACCTGTGACTAGAACCAGTGTATAACTGGTAAAAAAGTGTATAACTGATAAAAAACACTTACAATTCAGGAATTCAGTGCCAAAGTATTTCTAATTAACAGGCCTAGGTCACATATTTAGATGGGAAGAAAGAACAAAGCACATTTGAGAATTTAAAGATTTATTTTAACAGTTGAAAACCAGTGGAATTTGTTTTTTTATTCAATTTGCTGTACACACTGAAAAAAATGGGCACATAATTTGAAGCCCCATGTTCTGATTTATTAAAGCTGGTTCATGGTTGATAGGAGCTATGTGGTCAAAATACCAATTATACGAATGTTGCAACTCGATGCCTGCAGAAAACAAGTAATAATAATATCACATAAAGGATGGATCTGACAACAGAGATTTGTGAACTACTTTTGCTTTACAGTTAAAATGTCTCCTCAGTCACCCAGTTGAATTAAAAGTTAATTTCCCAAGTGCAGTGACAATACAGGGAACTATTTTTCAATTCTATAGAAGAACATAATTACACTAAATGATATGTGCATTATCTTAATAGTACACTGTCTCTGAAGTCAATTTCTGTAATTTAGATACCGTGCATTCTTCAGATTTTCTGAGCAGAAGAAATGCTGATCTTTGACTGAAGCTTGGACACTCAAAATGAAATGTGATTCTGATTCTGTCTGATGGATAGTTGCCACAGCAGTTAATTTTCCCTGGACTCTTCTGTCTTTTCTCAGCCAACTATGCGTTCCCAGTTTGGCAAAAGAATAAATCAGGGAAGGTAGTACATCCGTGGATAACAAGGGAAATCAGGGATAGTATCAAAGCGAAGGATGATGCGTACAAATTAGCCAGAAAAAGCAGCATACCGGAGGACTGGGAGAAATTCAGAGACCAGCAGAGGAGGACAAAGGGCTTAATTGGGAAAGGAAAAATAGATTATGAAAGAAAACTGGCCGGGAACACAAAAACTGACTGCAAAGGTTTTTATAGATATGTGAAAAGAAAGAGATTAGTTAAAACAAAATGTAGGTCCCTTGCAGTCAGAAACAGATGAGTTGATCATGGGGAACAAGGATATGGCGGACCAATTGAATAACTACATTGGTTCCGTCTTCACTAAGGAAGACATGAATAATCTGCCGGAAATAGCAGGGGACCGGGGGTTAAATGAAATGGAGGAACTGAGTGAAATCCAGGTTAGCCAGGAAGTGGTGTTAGGTAAATTGAATGGATTAAAGGCCGATACATCCCCAGGGCCGGATGTACTTAAGAGTACTTAGAGTACTCTCAGAGTACTTAAGGAAGTAGCTCCAGAAATAGTGGATGCATTAGTAATAATCTTTCAAAACTCTTTAGATTCTGGAGTAGTTCCTGAGAATTGGCGGGTAGCAAATGTAACCCCACTTTTTAAGAAGGGAGGGAGAGAGAAAACGTGGAATTACAGACCAGTTAGTCTAACATCGGTAGTGGGGAAACTGCTAGAGTCAGTTATTAAAGATGGGATAGCAGCACATTTGGAAAGTGGTGAACTCATTGGACAAAGTCAGCATGGATTTACAAAAGGTAAATCATGTCTGACGAATCTTATAGAATTTTTCGAGGACGTAACTAGTAGCGTGAATAGGGGAGAACCAGTGGATGTGGTGTATCTGGACTTCCAGAAGGCTTTCGACAAGGTCCCACATAAGAGATTAGTATACAAACTTAAAGCACATGGCATTGGGGGTTCAGTAATGATGTGGATAGAGAACTGGCTGGCAAACAGGAAGCAAAGAGTAGGAGTAAATGGGTCCTTTTCACAATGGCAGGCAGTGACTAGTGGGGTGCCGCAAGGCTCAGTGCTGGGACCCCAGCTATTTACAATATATATTAATAATCTGGATGAGGGAATTGAAGGCAATATCTCCAAGTTTGCGGAAGACACTAAGCTGGGGGGCAGTGTTAGCTGTGAGGAGGATGCTAGGAGACTGCAAGGTGACTTGGATAGGCTGGGTGAGTGGACAAATGTTTGGCAGATGCAGTATAATGTGGATAAATGTGAGGTTATCCATTTTGGTGGCAAAAACAGGAAAGCAAACTATTATCTAAATGGTGGCCGACTACGAAAAGGGGAGATGCAGCGAGACCTGGGTGTCATGGTACACCAGTCATTGAAAGTAGGCATGCAGGTGCAGCAGGCAGTGAAGAAAGCGAATGGTATGTTAGCTTTCATAGCAAAAGGATTTGAGTATAGGAGCAGGGAGGTTCTACTGCAGTTGTACAGGGTCTTGGTGAGACCACACCTGGAGTATTGCGTACAGTTTTGGTCTCCAAATCTGAGGAAGGACATTATTGCCATAGAGGGAGTGCAGAGAAGGTTCCACAGACTGATTCCTGGGATGTCAGGACTGTCTTATGAAGAAAGACTGGATAGACTTGGTTTATACTCTCTAGAATTTAGGAGATTGAGAGGGGATCTTATAGAAACTTACAAAATTCTTAAGGGGTTGGACAGGCTAGATGCAGGAAGATTGCTCCCGGTGTTGGGGAAGTCCAGGACAAGGGGTCACAGCTTAAGGATAAGGGGGAAATCCTTTAAAACCGAGATGAGAAGAACTTTTTTCACACAGAGAGTGGTGAATCTCTGGAACTCTGCCACAGAGGGTAGTCGAGGCCAGTTCATTGGCTATATTTAAGAGGTAGTTAGATGTGGCCCTTGTGGCTAAGGGGATCAGAGGGTATGGAGAGAAGGCAGGTACGGGATACTGAGTTGGATGATCAGCCATGATCATATTGAATGGCGGTGCAGGCTAAAAAGGGCCGAATGGCCTACTCCTGCACGTAGTTTCTATGTTTCTATGTAACCAATCCTCTGGATGTGGTAAATCACAGAAAAACAAAAGCAACTTCTGTGTCCCATTACCAAAATATGACAAGGCTACAATCTTTCACTTTCAGAAACCCTACACATTAATAAAAAAAATACAATACTGTGCCCTTTTGATGTATTCTCGTTTTGCGACCAGAAATATAGCCTGATGGATTTTCCTAGAGAGCTGAGGTGTGATTAAATGACTCGACTGAAGTAGCATGAATAATAAAATAAATTTTTAATAAATATTCTTGATGAAAATTTGTACATCATTCATAGTTGTACATAGAAACATAGAAAATAGGTGCAGGTGGAGGCCATTTGAACCTTCGAGCCAGCACCGCCTTTCATTGTGATAATGGTTGATCATCAACAATCAGTAACCCGCGCTTGCCTTCTCCCCATATTCCTTGATTCTGCTAGTCCTTAGAGCTCCACCTAACTCTCTTTTAAATTCATTCAGTGAATTAGCCTCTACTGCCTTCTGTGGCAGAGAATTGCACAAATTCACCTCTCTGGGTGAAGTTTCATGATATAAGTTTCACAGAAATTGTGAAATCTTAAATATCAATGATCTTTGTTCAATTCAGTAGATTTGTATAGGCTGGGCAATCATGTTATGACTGACAAATGTTTAATTGAGTAAGCATAACCATTATGCAGAGGGAAGATGAATGCTAAATCTAAAAGCCTCAGGAAGAAATATTAAGAGCTGATGGATAAAGAGTTCTGAACCTTTTAAAAAGGGATCTGTGTATCATAGAATCAATGACAGCACAATGGCGTAGGGGTAGAGTTGCTGCCTTACAGTGTCAGAGACTTGGGTTTGATCCTGACCACAGGTGCTGTCTGTATGTAGTTTGTAGGTTCTCCCTGTGATCAGGTGGGTTTTCTCTGGGTGCTCTGGTTTCCTCTCACACTTCCACAAAAATCTAAACTGTTCCTAGTGTGTAGGATAGTGCGAGTTTGCAGGGTGATCACTAATTGGTGCGGACTCAGTGGGTCGGAGCCTGTTTCTGCGCTGTATCTTTAAAGTCTAAAGTAAAATCTAAAGGAATCAGAACATTCAGCCCAGTGCGCCTCTGCCAGCTCTCTAAAACCAACCTTGTTTATCCCACTTCTCTTTCCCTTTCTTTTGCTTTCCAATTTGTTTTTCTTTAAAAAAAACTAATCAATTTTCTTTCGGAAATGGTGATAGAATCGGCTTCCAACATCCAGGCAATCAATTCTAGTTCTGACTGCATACAGTGCCCTCCATAATGTTTGGGGCAAAGACCTATCATTTATTTATTTGCCTCCGTACTCCACAATTTGAGATTTATAATAGAAAAAAATCACATGTGGCTAAGTGCACATTGTCAGATTTTAATAAAGACCATTTTTATACATTTTGGTTTCACCATGTAGAAATTATTGCAGTGTTTATACATAATCCCCTCATTTCGGGGCACCATCATGTTTGGGACACAGTAATGTCATGCAAATGAAAGTAGTCATGTTTAATATTTTGTTGCATATCCTTTGCATGCAATGACTGCTTGAAGTCTGCAATTCATGGACATGTATTGCAGCCATCTTTAGCTTATGCTTGTTTTGGGGGCTAGTCCCCTCCAGTCTTTTCTTCAGCATATAAAAGACATCCGGTGGGCGGCGCGACTCTGGTCAGCAGCGGCCTCTGCAGTCTGTCCGCGTTTTATTATTTTCTGTCTGTGTTTAAATGTAGTTTTTGTTATTTTTTGTTGGGGTGTGTGTGTGGGGGGGGGGGGGGGGTGGTGTGGGGGGGAGGAAGAAACTTTTTAAAATCTCTCCCTGCACTGGAGACCCGACCTTTTCTCGTCGGGTTTCCGTTGTCGTTGGGGCCGCAACGAGGAGCGGCCTCCAACAGGAAGAAGCCGGGGACTCTGGTGCTACGACTCACCATCGCCGTCGCGGGGCTGGCCGAGTCCGGAGCGGGTGGAGCGGTGGAGGAGCGCTGCTGCTGCTGCTGCTGCTACCGGAGAGTCGGAGGCTCCAACGGCTGGTCTGTGGACGGCGGCACCGGGAGCCCGCGGCCCCCTGGAGGGAGACCGCTTTTCAGGGCTCTCGCAACGGCGACTTCCCCCGCCCGAGTTGCGGGGTTGAAGAGCTCCTGGAGCGGGGCCTAACATCACTGCCCCGCGCGGCTTGGAATGGCCGCGGGACTCTGCGAGCGCACGCCGGGGGCTCCAATATCAAGACCCGGTGTGCGACCTCGCACCACCCGGCGTGGCTTTAATGGCCGCGGGACAATCGCCATCGCCAGCCGGGGGCTTTGACCTTGACTCTGACATCGGGGGGAGGGGGGGGGGGAGTGCAGTGGAGAGATAAGTTTATTAGGCCTTCCATCACACCGATGTGATGGATGTTTATGTAAATTATGTTGTGTCGTGGGTCTATGTGTTTGTAATGTATGGCTGCAGAAACGGCATTTTGTTTGGACCTCAAGGGGTCCAAATGACAATTAAATGTATCTTGTATCTTGTACATGCTCAATTGGATTCAGATCGGGTGATTGACTTGGCCACTCAAGAATTGACCCATACAGCAATAGCCCTTGTTGGTCTGGAGACGAACAACCTGTCCACTGGAGAGAGGTTTAAGTGGTTTACTGGACTTGCCAAAGAAACGTTTTTGTGCATCATGCTTCGATTGTAGATCTTTCTGGACCACGGGAGGAGAACTGACCTGTGACTGCAAAAGCTGCTGAGGTACAGGCAGGGCAGCACGAGTTTGACGAGACATCAGTCGTTGGGCTGGAGAACCCAGTATGGGATCCCTGGTGATGTTCCTTAAATTGAGCAGGTCCAGGTAGACGTCAGATTTTGCTAGATAGCGCAGACCTCAGTTTTGTCACGTATGTACTTGGTCATTCCAGGCCAGTAAAACATGCCCTGTGCCCATTGTAATGTTGCCTCTACACCGGGGTGGCCCCTGTGGGTGGCATCGTAGCTCTTGTACTGGAGAATGGCTGGGACAACTGCTTTGTGACCCTTGACTGTAATCCCATCCTGTATCACCAGCTTGTCGCGAACCAGGAAGTATGGGCGAATCGCGAGCGGGGTGCTGTGTTGTTTATCCGGCCAGTCACGCCGGATGACTGCAGACAGCAATTGTAGAGTCTCGTCAGCAGCCGTGTGCTCTGGCAGGCTGCTTAGGCAATCAGTGGGAACATACAATACCTTCATTACTGAGAACTGGTCCTGTTCAGAGAGTTGTTGGTCGCTGGTTTTGCAGTTGTAACATAAATGAAGATAAGTGAGCCAATACCATCAGCAGCCATACATGCCCATGCCATAACACCCCCACCACAATGTTGAGGTGGTATGCTTTGGATCTTGGGAAGTTCCTTCTCTCCTCCATACTTTGCTCTTGCCATCACTCTGACATACGGTAATTTTCATCTCATCTGCCCACAAGACCTTTTTTCCAAAACTGTGGTTGCTCTTTTAAGTACTTATTGGCAAACTGTATCCCAGCCATCCTATTTTTGCGGCTATCCAGTGGTTTGCATCTTACAGTGCAGCCTCTATATTTCTGTTCATGAAGTCTTCTGCTGACAGTGGTCATTGACAAATCCACACCTGACTCCTGAAGAGTGTTTCTGATCTGTCGGACAGGTGTTTTCTTATAGAGAGAATTCTTCTGTCATCAGCTGTGGAGATTTTCCTTGGCATGCCACTCCATCTGTGACTAGTAAGCTCACCAGTGCTCTCTTTCTTCTAAATGATGTTCTAAACAGTTGATTTTGGTAAGTCTAAGGTTTGGCTGATGTCTCTAACAGTTTCATTCTTGTTTTTCAGTCTCATAATGATTTCTTCTGACTTTCATTGGGCACAATTTTAAACCTCATGTTAATAAACACCAATAAACATTTCCAAAGGTGATGGAAAGTCTGGAGGAAAGACAAGGTGCTGGGAGCTCTCTCATACCTTCATTAAGGAGGCAATTAAACACACCTGAACAATTACAAACGCCCGTGAAGCCATGTGTCCCAAACATTATGGTGCCCTGAAATGGGGGGGGGGGGGGGGGGGGGGGGGGGGGGGGGGGGGGGGGGGGGGGGGGGGGGGGGGGGGGGGGGGGGGGGGGGGGGGGGGGGGGATAAATATAAACACAGCTGTAATTTCTACATTGTGAAACCAAAATGTATAAAAAAATACCCTTTAATAAAATCTGACAATGTGCACTTTAACCACATGTGATTTTTTTTTCTATTACAAATCTCAAATTGTGGAGTACAGAGGCAAATAAATAAATGATGGGTCTTGTCCCAAACATTATGGAGGGCACTGTATATGGTGGAAATGTTACATAATGTTAGTAATGAATATTTATTTCACACTACGCTCTGATTGCATGAACTAACTCTCTGGTGCGAAAGCTATTTAAAAAGCTTGCTGTTGCAACTTGTGTTTTGCTCAGCAATTTTACAGCATCTTTAATAATGTCTCAAATTGATATTTTAAAGCAGCTTTTGATTTCTCTTACAACTTTAAATTTCTTGCAAATTGTAAACCACTTTGCTTTTGCGTAATGTTGTTCTGTTGTACTCAGTATATCATTAAGAGCTAGCTGTAATTCAGGTTGCTGCTGGTACGTAGAGGGAACAACAATATCAGCCGCCACTCCACTGCAATGTTGAGGGGTTACTGTATTGCTGGAGGCACCAACTTCTGGACAGAATATGAAACTGAAACTTTGTTGTTCCCCAGGTGGATGTAGCAGGTTACATTGTATTGTTCTGAAGCAAGGCAAAGGAGTTATCCCTGGTGTCCTTATTTCTCACTCAAAATTAATAGGCAGACCAGTATTTATGATATTGCTGCTTGTGGGAGTATTATATTATGCCAACTGCTTTCTGCATTTCCTATGTCAACAATACTTGAAAAATAACTCCTAAGTACTTTGATATTCATGTTTGCTGCTTACGTAACTACAATGCTATTAAAGGCAAATTAACACACGCTTTTAAAAGTATTTTCTCTCCATAACTTTTCTGATATATAATGCTGTGACTGGTGTTTTGCTTTTATCAATTTTCTTTCAAATTTCTCTCAATACGATGACTTGTTCTCCCACGCACTATTGCCACAGCTTTACGAGACTTCACTATGGCTTGTAAACATGTATCATCATTGGAGCCTTCAATGACCACATCCAAACATCAAAGCAGGAAGAAAGAGTAAATATTTAAAAGACATATTTCCCATAAAACAACAAAAACAAACTATAAATCTACTCTATTTCAACCCTGGTTGAAATAAAGCTTCCTCAGATCCCCCCCCCAACCTCCACTCCTAGGAAAACAAACCCAGCCAATCCTGAGGACTCATGAGGGCAAGGTAATGGATGCAGACTATATGAACCAGCAAGACCTTTGATGGGAAACCACATGGTAGACTAGTCTGGAAGGTTAGATCAAATGAATTCCAATAAATATTAACCAATATATAAAACTGGCTTGGAGGAAGGAGACAATGGGTAGTTCTGGAGGGTGTTTCTTCTGATTGGAGTACTGTGTCCAATGGAGTGCCATAGGGATCTGTGCTGGGTCCCGCTGTCATTTCTTACATACATTAAGGATTTGGATGAAAATGTAGTTAACATTGTTGGTAAAATTGCAGGTGATACCAAAATAGGCGGTATAATAGACATGAGATCAGTTAGAAAGGTGGATCACGGAATGGCAAATGGAATCTAATTCTGACAATGGTGAGGTGGTGCAATTTGGTATGTCAAACCAGGGCAGGACTAAAACAGTTAATCGTAGAATCCTGGAGAATGTTGCAGAACAGAGAAATCTAGGAGTACAGGTACATGCTTTCCTAAAAGTGGTGAGTCAATTGGATAGTGTGGTGAAGGTGTTTGGCCCACTTGCCTTCACTGGGAAGAGTATTGAGTTCATATGATGGGAAATCATGATGTCGCTATACAAGTTACTATAGACACCATACTTAAGAGTACTGTGTGAAATTCTAGTTGCCCAATTATAGGAAGGATGTAAATAAGTTGGAAAGGGTGAAAAAGAGATTTATCAGGATGTTACCTAAGCTTACGGGCTTGAGTTATAGGGAGAAGTCGGACAGGTTGAGGCTTTTTCCATTGGAGCATATTGAAGGGTGACCTTATTGAGGTATTCACCGTCATGAGAGGCATGGATAAGGTGAATGCTCACAGTCTTTTTCCCAGGATAGAGGATTCAAAAACGTAGGCTTGAGGTGAGAGGGGAGAGATGGATCTCAGGGGAATCTTTTTCACTCAGAACGTATGCCGTATCTGGAATGAGCTGTCAAAGGAAGCAACAGAAGAAGATAGCATTACAACTTTTAAAAGACACTTGGGAAGATACTGTATATGGATAGGGAGCTGAGAGGAATAAAGGCCAAATGTAGGTAAATGAGATCAGCCTAATATGCCAACTTGCTTGGCATGGACAAGATTTCCGTTGTACACCTATGTCTATCCAGTCTCTCCTCAAAACTGGAAAACTCCATTCCAGGCATCATCATGGAGAATCTCCTCTACTCTCTCTCCAGTACAATCACATAGTTTTGCAACCTGACTCCAGTCAGACCCTAAACGATATTGTATAAAGTTGTCCTGAGAAGCCCCCGCTCTTATATTCTTGGCCCTGTCAATGGGCAAGAATCCCATATGTCTTTTTTACCACCATATCTATCTGTGCTACCACCTTTAGGTGTCTTTGGATTCATCCACCGAGGTCCCATTGTTCCTTAATACTCCCAACTGGTTATACTTTATGTCCTATCCTTACATTAAGCTCCTCCTCCCCAAAATGTATCAGACTTTTCAGGATTAAATTCCATCTGCCATTGCTCTAGTCTCCCATCTCTAGTCTAAGACTACCCTCCTCGCTATCAACAACCCACAGATTATAATTAATTTTGTTCACAGATATTAAGTAATTACTGTAAACTGTGGGCAGGCTCTCACCAGCAAGTGAAACATTGATTAGAATGGTATCAGAGTTTAAAGGGGTGAACAAGACATTGAATAATTTTGGTTTAAGTTCCTTAATGTTTTGAAGTTTTGGACCTGTTTTATTTGTTTAAAATGTTAAAAGGAGTTGGAAAGGCAAATAAAGTATTACATTTGTTGATAGGAAACTATCTTTTAATGCAAAACTTGTAAAAATCTGGAATTATGGAATGCGGTAGATGCTGTGTTAATTGAAAATGTCAATGTCTTGAATTTATAGGTAAAAATATCAAGGAATAGGAACCAAAGATGTAAATGAAGTTGAGGTTCAGACCATCAAGAGTCTGACAGAAAGCTGGAATTTTCGACACCAGCTCCGATGTTCTTTACTATAATCCCAGGAAAAATCTAGATGGTGTTTCCACTCTAGCAAATGGCCATAGAAACAAGACTTCAAAAAATGCCATACCATGACAGTATGATTGATGATTGCCGTGAACTTTCAGCAAGTTGTCATCTAATTTTTACAAGGGAGTGAACTGTAGATTACTGAGCATGCATACGTTTGAAAGAGTTCAACTTTGAGGAAGACTCTGGATAAGAATACTGTAACTATAACTGTAACTGCAACTGTACTAAAGTAATAATGTTCTCCAAAAAGGAGACAGGTCCAAGACATGATTATTATTGTGAGATTGTAGTGTTCTTCTTTCATACATCGCGTGTACTGGAATACAACACATCTCATCGATTACCGTAGGGATGAGACAGGTCTACCTGTTCCTTTCAGTTACAGCGAGTGTGGTGGTTGGATCGATTTTAATCAACAGGTTCCCAGCAAAGCAGTCTTGCTGTACAGAGAGGGAATACGCCTCACCGTGACCCCAAAATATACCACGGGTCGTGCTTCATTCTCCGAGATGGGTTGGGAGACAGCCCGCGGTCAGGCGGTGATTGAGGCCGCTAAGACGTAATGAACAGTGTACTTACTCAACCAGATCAAGTCCAGCGATCCGGACACTGGTTCATGCAAAGCACCTAAAACAAAGTTACTTTCCTCTGGTAGACGCACGATGCTGGAGTAACTCAGCGGGACAGGCAACATCTCTGGAGAAAAGGAATAGGTGACATTTGGGGTTGAGTCCCTTCTTCAGACAGAGGCACAGATATCTTTAGTTTCTCTCTCCCCTCACTCTCAAACTGAAGGAAGGTCTGGACCCGAAACGTCACCCATCCATTTTCTCCAGAGATGCTGCTTGACCCGCTGATTTACTCTTGCAATTGTGCCTACCAGAGGACAACTGGCAATCAGTGGGGTTCAGTAAACTGGGGAACCACACATTGATTAGGTGGGTTTGGGAGCCGGTGAAACCCGGGACCTCTACAGCAGTCTCACTCACCGTACACCTCCAATTGGACTTTTGCCTGAGTTTCACCTCCTGATCTTGTTCCAAAAGTCACCTCATATTCACCAGCGTCCTCGCCCTGTAGATCACGGATTAAAAGACTGAAATTCCCATGGTGAAGTTACCCGTCCTGTGTAATTGCCGTAATAGTATTCAATGTTCCCATTCGAGTCTCGGCGCTACCACAGAACCCGCTATATAGACCACCGCACGGAATCCAGCTCCCCATAGACTAATATACAGCTACCTGTTATTGAGCACAAGAGGGCGCTGTTACTTTTTCTAATTAGCTTAATTAATTAGTGTGCAACATTTTGCACTGACAAATTCCTTCTCAATGATATTTTATCAAAATCTTTGCCAAATTTCAAGTAGATATCAGACATGGGTCACAAAAGTTAAATTCTAGACACATTTTCGATGTTCGGCCCATGGCCTACAGTGAAAAGCTTTTATTTGCATGCTATGCAATTAAATCAGATCATACTGTACATTAGTACAATCAAGCCATACACGTGTATTCCTTTGATACTTAATGGCATTACCAGCAGTGAGACACCATTTTCATTTTTCCGAGAATCATCCTTGACCAGTAACTCAACTGGACTAGCCAGATAAATACACGAGCAGATCTGAGGGTATGTATCGCCTGGCAAGTGACTCGTGTCTTGACAGTCCAAGTCATTTCCATTATCTACTCGGCACGTCAACAGCATATAATCTGATTCACACTTTTAAAAATTAGATATGTCTTTTCTAATTTTCTTGTTTATGTCAGACTATATTTTAAACTTTCCTAATGACTTTCTAGAGTAGCTTTATTGTTTTGGTTAAATTTTAAATTCTCTATTTGTCTGTGAGACACATGAATATAAGAGCACAATAACATAAGAAATAGTTATAGGATTCGACCAGTATACCCTTCATGTCAGCTCTACAAATTAACGTCCATTCCTGATCTTCTCCATTAACACCATTTTCCTACTTTATCCCCATAATCCCTAGATTCCTTCAATATACAGAAACCTATTGATTTCTGTCTAGAATGAAATCAATGATTGAAACACCTCAGCTGTCCGGGTTAAAGAATTCCATGATTAACTAGCATCAGAGTAATGATATTTTCCCTCTTCAGCTTGGAGCAAACCTATGGAGCCCTTGAATAACAATGTATCAATCAGGTCATTTCTCATTCTTCTAACCTCTAGAGAATAGAGACCAAACCTCCTCAATCTCCCTTCATATGACAGACTCATTGTCCCAGGAATCCGTCTGGTGAATCTTGTTTACTCATTTATTCTCCGATGAAAGTTAAGAATACGACAGCACGGTGGCACAGCAGTAGAGTTGCTGCCTTTAACAGTGCTTGCAGCGCTGGAGACCTGGGTTCGATCCCGACTACGGGTGCTGTCTGTACGGAGTTTGTACGTCCTCCCCATGATTGCATGGGTTTTCCCCAAGATCTTTGTGTCCTCCCACACGCCAAAGACATACAGGTATGTAGGTTAATTGGCTTGGTGTAAATGTAATTTGTCCCTAGTGTGTGTAGGATAGTGCTAATGTGCGGGAATCGCTAGTCGTTACCGACTCAGTGGGCCAAAGGGCCTGTTTCCACGCAGCATCTCTAAACTAACTAAACTAAATCTATTGTGATCCTATCTGCTGATTTATTATTGTTTCAGTCTAACTTTGTTTTCCCAGCACTAAGAGGTAGAAAAATAGTAGATGAGATGCAACAAAAGGAGGTAGTTATAATGTGTACAGAGGGAGGAAAAAAGGTAGAGAGGTAAAGATGTTGAGAGCCAATTTATGAACATAGGATCTTGCAAGGTACTGTAAATGCACGGCTACCAGTGGTGTACAAACTAAATTTAAGGATGTAAATAGGGACAGAATTGTTGGAGTCTTGATATCTCAGGGATTTATAGAGTTTAGGGAGATTTTGGAATTTAACCTAAACAGCATTCTAGGCATGTGAGAGATCTCTGACCCTTAATAGGCTGTGTGCTGGGGTGCTTTTTCGTTTAAGTTTGTGACCCAAATCACATAACTACCTGAATTTTTAACATCTTGTGTAAAAATATTATATAAATCATTCCTGAAACATGTCAAGAACAAAACCTGCACATATTTTTAAAATATGAGAAAAACCTCCAATTTTCCGAATAGTAATTGTCCAATCAAAGCACGCTCGACATTTCATCGGACGCCAATTGACCAATCACGCACTTTGTTTCATGGTAGCTAGGCAACGAACACTCTGGGATCATGGCTGAATCCTAATTACATCAAAACGATAGCACGGTTTTGAAGGAATAAAGGTAATGCTAACCTTGCTGATAATTGTGTTTTACAATTGATTTATCTTTGTAAAGTTATGACGTGAACTGTTAAATAAAAATGATAAATAATATGTAGATCTAAGGTTAGGATTAGGGTCGGTTGGTCAGTCAGTCGGTCGGGCTGTCGGCCCGCCGGTGAGTGCTGTGAAGGGATGGTCAGGCTGTCGGCCTGACGGCGAGTGCTGTGAAGGATCAGTCAAGCTGTCGGGCTGTCGGTGCTGCAGCGAGAGAGTGGGCAGACTGACGAACCCAACGCTATGGGGGTGCTGAAGGATTCCCGGGTGGCGTGCTCCCCACCATCATGATCCAAGGGCATGCTGGCTGAGGTGGACACGCTGAGCGGCCACACTTACGGAGCCTGCAGCCGGTCCCAAAGCGGCTCCAACTCCAGACGTGGGCAGCTCTGGAAGGGCGGTGAGTGAGGGTTAGGCATTATCCTCTCAGTAGAAGATGCCGTAGCCTTCCCCCAGCCTGGCACTGCCCCAATCCCACTACTGCCGTGACCCCCACTCTGCACACTGGCAGTCAGTGGGGGTCAGTAAATGGGGGAACCCACAGGAACTGCCTCACCCATTAATTAGGCGGGTTCAGGAGCATATATATATGCTAGACTAAGTGGGACCCGTTGGGTTCCAGCATCAAATGGGAGGGCTGGTCCCCCAACGCAATATTCCACCTCTCCACCAATTCCAATATTGGTGGCCAGTGGGGGTGGGCTTTCTGGAGCGCTAGTATGGGTGTTGTGGGCTGAAGGGACTGGTTTCCAGATGGCTAGTATGGACATTGTGGGCCGAATGGATTCTTGGGCTGGCGGCTCAGTCACTCAAGCCTGTTGTGCTGGCAGCTCACTCACTCACGGCTGGTGGGCTGGCAGTTGACTCACGGCTATTCCTTGAAATTCCATTTCAAGCAGGGTGCAAGGCCACCAAATTCAAGTGCAGTTTCTTACCACTTCAAGCAGGGTGCAATGCCAACAAATTCAAGTGCAGTTTCATACCATTTCAAGTAGGGTGTAAGGCCACTAAAGACAGCGAGTCGTGACCTCTCCCTCCTCCATCTTGCAGACACTGAGCCACACCCACACTTCAGGGTTTTATAGTCCCTCCCCCCTCCTACCAAAAGGGGCGTGGCCATCATGACGTGATTGACAGGAGAGAGAATCTCAACATTTTAAAAACATCAATAACTCCTTTATTTTTAATCGATGGGAAAAATCCTCGGCACCTGATGAGCGGAGGGGGACTCTGAGTGAGGTGGCCAAAAATCACAGCCGTATGTGGTAACGTGTTTTCTAAAATCAATATAAAGCGCAAGCTGGAAGTGGTCAAGATTAGACTTTGAATTAAAAAGAAGGCAAGGCAACTTGAATTAGGCAAGGCGACTTTAATTAGGCAAGACAACTTTAATTAGGCAAGGCAACTTTAATTAGGCAAGGCAACTTTAATTAGGCAACACAGCTTTAGCATTTCCAAACCAAAGGCATCACAGCGTCAGCATTTCCAAACCAAAGGCAACACAGCTTTAGCATTTCCAAACTAAAGACAACACAGATTTAGCATATCCAAATTATATTTTCGAACCACATTAAGGGCACTGACAGGTCAGTAAAACCACTCACAGTTTAGTAGACATGTGTTCAGTGTTATTCGCAGCTCAGACTGAGAGACGTGACCCTATCGCTTCCCCCATCTTGCAGAGACTGACTGAGGCACTCAACACTTCCAGGTTTTATAGTCCCTCCGAAAGGGGCGTGGCCTTCAGGAGAGAGAATCTCAACATTTTTTGAACAGTAATAAATCTTTTATTTTTCATCGATGGGAAAAATCCTCTTGTCCTGCGCAGCGGAGGAGGGCTCTGAGTAAGATGGCCAAAAATCACAGCTGTAAGTGGCAGCGTTTTTCTAAAATCAATATAGAGAACAACAGGAAGTGGTCATGATCAGACTTTTAGTAATATAATAAGATATGGTATAATAATATATGGTTTAAATAGACAGCAGCACGGAATTAGGCTCCTCATGGAGTAAAGGGCCTGTCCCAATGTGGCGACCTAATTCGCGAGTTCGGAAGAGTTTAGGAGAGTTTGATAAAGTGTCATGTTGAAGACCTCCTTCGACTATGTAGAAGACCTCCTTCGACTATGTTGAAGACTAGCTTCGGGAAAATTGGGCACCGAATAGTGGAGAGTGAAGATGACCTCCTTCGATCCCCTTCGACCTCCCTTCGACTATGTTGAAGACTATCTATGACTACCTTTGACTACCTTCAATTACCTTCGACTACCCTACGATTACCTACTACAACTAAACCTACGAGTAAAAAAAGTATTGATTTTTTCCATGGCGCATTTTTTTAACGCGCGGACATTTTTAAGCATGTTGAAAAATATGCCACGACCTAGCTGAGGCCTCGAGTACACGGGGACTACTCTTGAGCATGAAGAAGAGTTACAAAGACCTCCTAGGACCTCGTGTTGACCATGCTGTGAGTATGAGTCGAGGGCAAACTCTTCTAAACTCACCAATTAGGTCGCAGCAGTGGGACAGGCCCTTAATATGAGCATTGAACACTAGATGGCACTTACTTTATCGATGTCATTTTCTAATTAGCTTAATTAATTAATGTTCAACTTTTGGCACTGACGAATGATGACTTCCTTCTCAATTATATTTTATCTAAATCTGTGCCAAATTTCAAGTAGATCCCAGAGATGGGTCATGAAGGTCAAATTCTAGACACATATTCGATGCTCGGCCCACAGCCTATAAGTGAGAAGCAGACAAGGCCAACTACTGCCATATTATCCTGATCTTAATTTACCAGCCCTTGTTTATGGAGGTTCTGATGTGAAGACAGGGATGAGTTCCCTGTGGATTTACCTCTGATTCACTGTTTTCCTCTGTTACTTTGGATAACAGGTGGAGAATAAGACTACCAGTTCAACATGAAACAACTTTGCTTAGTTTTTAGAGTTGGAAATATATTTTCCATTACGATCTAAGCCTATGTATTTTGCATAGTTAAAAAAATATTTTTTTAAGATTATTTAAAACATTTTCTAATTGATACACCAAGGCATGTATGGAAGATGTTGCGGCAGTGATGGCTTTAGATATTACTGCTCGACATTATGATTTATTTGCTATATCATTCTTGCTACAAAAGCCTTATCTCAGTCGTTTTAATGTACTAAATTAACATATTTTGTCTAATTTTCAACGAGATGGCTGAAGTTGCTCAAAGCAACACATTTTTCTGTTGTAATATAAATGACATCATGTCATCAGCTTGATTGTAAACAACCTCACTGTTTTTAATGCTTACCTTTAAAAATGCAACATTACAAGAATACCCAGAAAGGTTCTCATCAAGATTGTTCATTGCTTTCTTTGGCTAGCAATAATAACTTGCACATTAACTGCTTAATGGAATTGTATCCATTTAATTCCATCATGTCTTATCTAAGCTTTGTTAAATCTAATAGTGAGATTGACATTGAGAATATTAATTACAGAATGTTCAAAGGTTGAACTGAAATTAATTTAATGCCAACTTGATAATATAAAATCCTATTTGAAAATATTTTCATTATTAGCTTTTTTTAATTCTTGATGGATTTTGTAATATCTTGATCTTCTTAGTTTAATTCTTTCTAAATGCTGGAACCAGTATGAATACCATTTTCCTACTCTAGCAATAAACATTAATAGAATTGCATCTGAGTTTCTTATAATATGCCAACTCAAATTCAGTCCATAAAGACAATTAAAATATCTCATTGTAGTGCCTATTAAAGTTCCAATTTGAAACAATCCTAACAGGTCTAACTAATCCCACATTCACCATACAAAGTAGACCGTCGTTTTTTTATCGTTTACCTGACCATCATTTTCTTTGACGGCAGGAGTTTAGAAGAATGAGGGGGGATCTCATTGAAACGTACAGAATAGTGAAAGGCTTGGATAGAGTGGATGTGGAGAGGATGTTTCCACTAGTGGGAGGTTCTAGGACTAGGTGTCATAGCATCAGAATTAAAGGATGTTCTTCTTGGAAGGAAACTAGGAGGAATTTCTTTAGTCAGAGGGGAGTGAATGTGTGGAATTCTTTGCCACAGAAGGCTGTGAAGGCCAAGTCAATGGATGTATTTAAGGCAGAGATAGATAGATTCTTGATTAGTACAGGTGTCAGAGGTTATGGGGAGAAGGCAGGAAAACGGGATTAGGAGGGAGAGATAGATCAGCCATAATTGGATTGGTGAGTAGACTTGATGGGCCGAATGGCCTAATTCTGCTCCTATCTCATGATTTTATGGTACAATTCCAGTAATGTAGTGAATAAGGAAAAAAGTGATAACATTTAGAAACTGTGCTCAATACATTATTACTATTGAACTGGATTATGTTAGGAGCCATATGTTGCAAGTGCTTAGGTAGACCTCTGCTCATTCCAGAGAAATGCTTAGCTATGGAACTAGCATATTGTTTGGCTGCAAATGCTACCACAGCCATGATCCAAAAATCCTTAGATTCTGGAGGATCAGTAGAGGATTGGAAATTTGTTAATGTAATAACCTTATTCAAAAAGGTTGGGAGCCAAAACAATGCCAACAATTAGTTAGTTAGCTTGATTTTTGATTATTGGAAAAATGTCAGTATAAATTAATAACAGAGCATTTAGAAAGTCAAATTCTGATCAAACAGCATCTACATGACGGGGAAATAATGCTCCACATAATTTATTAGAACTTTGAGGAAGTATCAACCAGACTGAATATAGGAGAACAAGGAATTGCAATATATTTGATCTTCAAAATGCATTTGACAAATACTCAATACTGGTTTGCTTTGCAATAAAAAAGCTTGTGGTATTGGAGATAATACTATTGGCATGGATAGAAAACTGGTTATGCAGCAGATAGTCATAAGGATAGGGTAATTTTTCAACTATTTACAATCAATTGGGGTGCTTCAGAGATCAATGCTGGGTCACAGCTTTTTACAGAATCTACTGTATTGGGACTTAAGAAAGGAAGTGAATTTAGTGTAGTCAGATTTGCAGATGCAAAAGTAAGTGGAAAAGCAGGCTGTGGCAAAGATACATGCAGTTTACACAGGGATATTGATAGGTTCGACGACTGGGCCAAAAAATGGCAATGAGAGCACGACGTGAGAGCAAGTGAAGCTGTTCACTTTGAAAAGAAGAATAATAAAACATGTTGATTTCTAATGGAGTAAGCCTGCCGAAAAGTACAACACAAATTAATTTGATGGTTCGCATATGTGAAAGACAGAAAGCTAGCAATCGGCAATCAGAAAGCTAATGGAATGCTAGACTTTATCTGAAGGTATCAAAGTAAGTGAGTTTTATTGCAACTATATTAAGCACAAATTAGACCATATTAAAAAAAACTGTGAATAGTTTTGGTCCCCTGATTAAAGGAAACATGCATTAGTATTGAACAGTTTCCCTTGGATGATCTCAAATCTGCAGGCAATATCTGAGGAGGAAAGGTTGAGGAGGTTGATCTGTAGGCATTGAGGTTAAGAAGAGAGGCAATCTTATTGAAATATTTATCATTCTTAGGTCAGAGGTTCTTTTGAGGTACTCTATCCTGAAATGATAACACTGTCTCTCCTCCTAACTGCTGAGTATTTCCAGCATTTTCTGCTTTCGTTTAAGATTCTTAGAGAGATTGAGTGCTAATGTTGCAATTACAGGAGAGTCTTGGACCAAAAGGCACAGTCTCAGAATAATGGGGCATCCATTTAAGAATGAATTGAGGAAGAATTTCTATTCTCAAAGGATTATGAGTCCTTGGGCCGGAAAGCGGAAGTTAAATCCTTTGAATATATTCAAACTAAGCTTGATTTTTGTGCAGAAGGGAATCAATGGGGTTTTGGGAAAGCTGAGGCTAGTGGATGAGGAAGGTTGGATGAGCCTTGAAATATTTGAATAACAGAGCAGGCTCAAGGGGCTGAATAATATACACCTGTTCTTAATGCTTATAATCTTATGATCCAGTTCTTGATTTAAGAGTTGACTGCCAGAAGTGAGGAAGTTGCCTTGTCATTCTGCAACGGCCGAGTGAATATGTCACCACAGAGCTCTCACAAAGATAAGGTCAATGGGAATCAAAGTAAAATCTCTCTAACGTCTGAACGAATTTCTGATTCAAAAATAATTGGATGTAGTTGTCAGAAGCCACATTTTCCCGACTCCTATGCCATCAGAGTAAAGTATCTCAGGTCAAATCTTGACATAGATAGATAGATCCTTTATTGTCATTCAGACCTTTCGGTCTGACCAAAATTATGTTGCCTGCAGTCATACACAGAATCAATAATAACAAAACATACAATAAACACAAATTAAATATCCACCACAATGATTTAACCAAGCACATCCTCACTGTGATGGAGGCAAAGTCTTAGTCTCCGTCTCTTCCCTCCTTGTTCTCCCTCTGCACTGAGGCGATCGATCCAGGCCGGAGATGCCGCTCTCCAGTCCAGCGGACCTCCGTGGTGATGTCGCAGCTGCCGAAAGCCGGAACGCCGTCTCCGCTCCGAGACGGCCCGCCACAGCATCAGCTCCGGGCCACCGCCCCCCGCTCCAGGCCCCGCAGTCCCCGCTCCAGGCCGCCACCCCAGCTCCAGGTCCCAGTCTCCGTTCCGGGCCACTGCCCCAGCTCCGGGCTGCCGCCCCAGCTCCAGGTCCCACAGTCGCCATTCCAGGTCCCGCAGTCTCTGCTCCGGGCAGCCGCCCCAGCTCCAGGCCGCTGCCCCAGTTCCGGGTCCCGCAGTCTCAGCTCCGAGCCCCGCTGCATTAGCTCCAGGCCGCCGCCGAAAGCCAGAACCCCGCACCAGCAAGTCGGGCCACCGCTGCCTTAGCCCCGAAGACGGCCAGCCTCTCGTTGGTAAATCCTGGCTGGCTCTGCCTCCGGAGCCTCGGGGTCGGTCGCAAGTTGGAGGCCGCCAGCTCCGCCATTAGGCCTCAGCGCAGACGAAGGCAGAGAAGGGGGAAACGACACGAAAAAGTTGCATTCCCCCGATGACCCCATCATCTTAAGCTGCTTTAACAATGATATTCACTACATCGCAAGTTCAGGAATGGAGCAGTTCAGTTCCATTCACAACATCTCTAATAACACCACTTGCAGCAGATACTGAACAGGGATGTTTTACAGAAACGATATGGCAGATACTGAAGATAGACATAAAATGCTGGAGTAACTCAGTGGGACAGGCGCCATCTCTGGAGAGAAAGAATTGGTGACATTTTGTGACAAGACCCTTCTTCACATTGAGAGTCAGATGAGAGAGGGAAATAGAGATATGGAAGGGTAAGGTGTGAAAGCACAGATCAAAAAGGATGATAATCAAGGATATGTAGAATTTCTTGCAAATAGAATTACCAGAAAAAGAGCATCCCAAGCAGAAAACACAAATTTAGCTCCCCTTGATTTTCAATAGCAGCATTATAGTCCTCGCCATCAACACCATTAGGATCACTAGAAAACATAAGTTTAATTGGATCAGCCACATAAACACAACAGAGTCTGACAAAGAATAAGTGCCATGTGATGAATGGTTCCACTTTAGACTGCTGCATATCTTTTTGGATGAGGAGATCAAGTGTAGTTTGTTCACATCTGCTGGTGTGACAAAACTGGATTGCAGTGTGGGCTGTGAGGAGGATGCTGAGAAGCTGCATGGCAATTTCAACAGGTTAAGTGGATGAATACAGTCAAAGCAGAGGGAATAAAATATGGAAAATGTGGCATCATACATTACATAGTAAAAATAGAAATGCAAGGCACTTTTTCAAGTCGAGAGTTTGAAAGATAATAGTAACAAGCTGGTTGGTTTTCAGGGGGATCTGGATGTACCACATCCCTAAATTTCTCAAAATTTAATATGCAGGGAATTTGTAAGGCAAATGTTATGTGGCTTTATTGCAAGATAAATTGAATGAGGGAGTTATAACAGCTTGCTACAATTATCTAGGGCACTGATGAGAATTGAAGTTGGGAGGTCATGTTGCCATTATATAAGACGTTGGTGAGGTTGCATTTACAGTATTGTGTTCAGTTCTGGGCACCATCTTATAGAAAAGATGCTGTCAAGCTGGAAATGGTACAGAGAAGATTTACGAGGATGTTGCCAGGACACGAAGGTCTGAGCTATGGGGAAAGATTGAGCAGGCTGGGACTCTTTTCCTTGGAGCGCAGGATAAGGGGTGATCTTATAGAGGTGTATAAAATCATGAGAGGAATAGAACACGAGTCTCTTGCCCAGAATAGGGGAATAGAGAAACAATGGACGTAGGTTGAAGGTAAAGGGGAAAAGATGTGATAGGTATCTGAGCGGTAACTTTTTCACACAAAGTTGGGTGTATTGTACGAGCTGCCAGAGGTGGTAGTTAAGGCAGGGACCATTGGAACATTTACAAAACACTTAGACAGGTACACACACACACACAGTTTTAATAGATACTAGACCAAGTGCAGACCTGTTGGGTCTGTTTCCCCAACGCGCGTTTGCGGGGGGCGGAGGGGAGGGGGGCTGCGGCATCACACTCACACTAACCACCCCCCAAACACACAGGTGGGCGGAGGGGGGGGGGGGGAGGGGGGGGAGGGGAGGGGAGGGTGAGAAGAGGGGGGGGGGGGGGGGGAGCGGAGGAGGGGGGAGGAGGAAATGGGAGAGATTATGGAGGTAGGCCAGAGTAGGGGGAGTGAAAGGGGGATGGGATGGGGGAGGAGAGTGGGGAGGGCAGGAAGGGGGGAGAGGGATAGGAAAGGGGTAGTGGGGAGTGGTGGAAGTGAGAGGGGAAGGGGGGGGGGTAGGGTAGATGGGGGTGAAGGGGGGTGGGAGAGGAGGGAGTGAAGGGTGGGGAGGGGAGGGGGGAGAGTGGTGGGAGGGAAGGAGGAAGAGGGGGTGAGGAGAGAGGGAGATGGAGAGGGGGAGAGTGGGGGAAGGGGAGGATGAGAGTGGGGGGTGGGGAAGGGGGGAGGATGAGAGAGGGGTGGGAAAAGAGTGAAGAGGGAAGAGGGAGGGGTAGGGGAAGGGGAGAGAGGGGGAAGAGTGTGGAGGGAGGGGGAGAGTGGTAGGGGGTGGGGGAAAGTGGGAAATAGGAGAGGGGAGAGGGGAAATAGTGGTGGAGGGAGAGGGGAGGGTAAGAGTGTGGAAGAGGGGCAGAGGGGGGTAGGGGAGTGGTGGAAGAGGCAGAGATGGGTGGGAGGGAGAGGGGGGGAGAGAGGGTGGAGGTTGGGGTGGGAGGGGAGGAGGGAGAGGGGAGAGGGGGGAAGGGAGGAGGAGAGAGGGGTGAGCAGGAGGGGGTGAGGAGAAGGTGGGGATAGGGGGGGGGAAAGAGGGTGGGGGTATGGGGGGAAGGAGGAGAGGGGAGGGGAGGATGGAGGGGAGGGAAAGGGGTAAGAGTGTGGGGGAGGGGGAGAGGGGGAAGAGGGGGGAAAGAGGGAGGGGGAGGGGGGAGAGGAGGGTAGGGGTAGAGTGGGGAGAGAGAGGCAAGGGAGGGGGGAGAGAGAGAGGGGTGGGGGGGAGATGGGCGGGGGGAGATAAGTGGATGAATGGGGAGGGAGGAGAGGTGTAGGGGGAGTGGTGGAGTGGGGAAGAGGGAGGGAGGGAGGGAGGGGGGAGAGGGAGTGGGTGGAAAAGGGACAGAGGGGTAGGGGAAGGGGTGGGGGAGAGAGGGGGGGAGGGAGGGGGGGAGAGGGGGAAGGAGAGGGGGAGGGAGGCGGAGGGGGAGCGGGGGGGGAGGGGGGGGGGGGGGAGGAGAGGGAGGGGGGGGGGGGGGGAGTGAAGAAGGGGGGGTGGGGGAGAGAGAGGGGGGGGCGTGGGGGCAGGAGGGGGAGAGAGGGGGGTGGGGGGGAGGAGAGGGGGAGAGGGGGGGGGAGGGGGGGAGAGGGGGGGGGGAAGGGGGAGGAGAAGGAGGGGGGGGGGAAGAGGGAAGGGAGGGAGGTGGAAGGAGGGGGGGGGAAGAGTGGGATGGGAGGGGGTAGAGGGGTTGGGGGGGAGAGAAGTGGAAGGGGGGGAGGAAGGAGGGGGAGAGGGGTGGAAGAGGGTGGAGGGGAGGGGTAGGGGTAGAGGGGGGTAGGGGGGAGAGAAGTGGAAGAGTGGGGAGGGGGGGGGGGAGGGGGAGAGAGGGAGCGGGGGGGAGGGGGAGAGCGGGGGGGGAGAGAGGGGGGGGGGGGGGGGGGGGGAGCGAGAGGGGGAGAGAGAGGGGAGAGGGGGGGGGGAGAGAGAGGGGGGGGGGAGGGGAAGGGGAGGGGTGGGGGGAAGAAGGGGAGGAGAGAAGGGGAAGAGGTGAGGGGGGAGGGGGGGGAGGGGGAGGGGGCGAGAGGGTGGAAAAAGGGGGAGGGGGTGGGGGGAGGGGGGGGAGGGGAGAGGGGGGGGAGGGAGGGAGGGGGTGGAGGGAGGGAGGGAGGAGGGGGGTGGAAAAAAGGGAGGGGAGGGGAAGAGGGAAGGGGGAAGGGGGATGGGAGAGAGGGATGGGTTGAGAAGGAGGAGAGGGAGAGGGGTGAAGAGAGAGGGAGATGGGGGAGGGGAGGAGGGGGAGGGGTGGGGGGGGGGGGGGGGGGAGAGGGAGGGGGGGGGGAATGAGGAGAGAGAGGTGTGTTGGAGTGAGGCGTGAGACGGAGAGAGGGGTGGCAAGGGGTAGAGGGGGGAGAGTGTGGAAGGAGGGGGGGGAGGAATGGGGAGAGGGAAGGGGGGGAGAGAAGGGGGTGGGGGAGGAGGGGTGGGGGGGGGGGAGGGAGGAGAGAGGGAGGGGGAGAGGGGGAGGAGAGAGGGGTGGGGGGGGATGGGAGGAGAGAGGGATGGGGGAGAGAGATGTGTGGGGGAGGGGAGGACGGCAAATGGGGGGAGGGAGGGAGAAGGGTGTGGAGGGAGGTGGGGGGGGTAGGGGAGAGGGGAAAAATTGGGGAGGGAGAGGGGGATAGAAGTGGAAGAGTGGGGCGGGGGGGAGGGGAGGGAGAGGGGTAGGGGGAGTGGTGGAAGAAGGACAGTGGGAGTGGTGGAAGAGGGACAGAGGGGTAGGGAAAGGGTTGGGGGAGAGAGGGGGGGTCGGGGAGAGAGAGAGGGGGGGGATAAGGGGAGAGAGAGTGGAGGAGTGGGGAGGGGAGGGGTAGGGGAGTGGTGGAAGAGGGACAGAGGGGTAGGGGAAGGGGGTGGGGGGGGAGAGAGAGGGAGGGGGGGAGGTAGATAGGGAAGGGGGTTGGGGGAGAGAGGGATGGGACAGGGAGGGGTGAGGAGAGGGAGATGGAGAGGGGGGGAGAGGGGGGGGGGGGAGGCGAGGGGAGAGGTGGCGAGAGGTGTGGGGGGGGGGGTGGGAGGGGAAAGGAGGGAGATGGGGGGTAGGGGGTAGAGGGGCAAGAGTGTGGATGAGTGGGAAGAGTGGGGGGGGGGGGGAAAGGGGAGAGAGAGGGGAAGGGGTGGGGGGGGAGGGGAGGGGGATGGGGAGAGAGGGGGAAGGGGGTGGTGAGGGAGGGAAGAGGGGTGGGGGAGGAGAGAGAGTGATGGGGTGGGGGGGGGGGAGGAGGGGGAGAGGGGTGAGGAGAGGGAGATGGAGAGAGGGGGAGGAGAGAGGGATGGGGAGGGGAGAGAGGGAGGGATGGGAGAGGTGTGGGGGAGGGGAGGGAGGGAGGGGAGGAGGGAGATGGGGTAGGGGAGGGGGGGGGTAAGCGTGGGAGGGAGGGGGGAGGGGGGGGGGGAAGGGGGTGGGGGGAGAGAGGCAAAGAGGTGGGGGATGGGGGGTGGGGGAGGGAAGGGGATGGGGGTGGGGGAGAGGGGAAGGGGGTGGGGGAGGGGAAGGGGGAGAGGGAAGGGGGGGGGGAGGGGGAGGGGAGAGGGATGGGGGTGGGAGGGGAGAGGAGAGGGGAGAGGAGAGGGAGAGGGAGGGGGAAGAGGAGAGGGAGAGGGAGAGGGGGGAGAGAGGGATGGGGAGGAGACGGGATGGGGGAGAGGGAGAGAGATGTTGGGGGGGAGGATGGGGTAGGGGAGGGAGGTGTAAGTGTGCGGAGGGAGGGGAGAGGGGTAGGGGAGATAGGAGAAATAGTGGGGAGGGAGGAGAGTGGAAGGGGGAGGGGTAGGGACAGTCCATCTGTTCCCCATTCCCTATCACCCCTAATCCTCTTTCTCTATTCCCACACGTGATGACGCGCTTCGATACAGGCTGCGGGGGTGAGGGAGAAGCTGAGGCTGGTGCTGGGGCTGCTGCCTCTCTCCACCTCCCCTCTCTCTTCCGATTGGACATCTGTGAGCATTGGGCATTGTGACATCATACGATGGAACGTTCACCAACATTCTATGGCTGAGGGCTGTTTTTTTTTAATTAATTTGGGGGTGGGGGGTGGGGGGGGTGGGAGAAGGATTTTATTAAAAATGTGTACATAAACACGACAAAATTTAATCAGGAGTGGATACTTGGAATGAAGATCGCTACTGAAATGGAAAAAATCTCGGCGATTCTGCGTCTGTGATTGGTGCAGCGAATTAAAGGCTGGCCGCCACAAGTCACGCAAACACACACACACACACTCAGTTTTATATAATAACTAGACCAAGTGCAGACCCGTTGGGGAGGAGGTGGCGGGGTGAGGAGAGAGCGGGGAAGGGGAGGAGGAGAGTGCAGTGGGGAGGGGATGAGAAAGGGGTGGGGGAGGGGGAAAGGGTTTCAAGGAAACAACCATTTGCAGGAAGTGCTTTTTTACTTCAAACTAACCATATTTTCATTTTCAAACCACATTAAGGGTACTCACAGCTGTGTGGGCATTTGTTCAGTGTCATTCAGAGCTCAGAGGGACCTCCATCTTGGAGAGACTGATTGAGGCACACCACTTCCTTGTTTTATAGTCCCTCCCCCTCCCTCAAGCAGGGGCAGCAGAGAGAATGGTGAATTTTTTTAAACATTAATTTCTCTCTGATTTTCACCGATGGGAAAAATACTCTGGTCCAGGAAGGCAGACGTGGGCTCTGATCGAGGTGGCTAAAAATGACGGCCTTAGGTGGCGACATTCTCTCAGAAATCGCACCACAGTAGGCAAAAAGCGGTCAAGATCAGACTTTTAATAATATCTATATTACTAAAACTCTGTTCTTGACCGCGTTTGGCGATCTGTGCTGCGATTTCCGAGAGAACGCCGCCTCCTACGGCCGTCATTTTTGGCCACCTCGCTCAGAGCCCCCCTCTGCCGCATGTGTGCCGAGGATTTTTCCCGTCGATTAAATATGACCGAGATATTAATGCTTTTACAACATTCCCCATTTTCTCTACTGCCCCCGCTGGCAGCAGGGGAGGAGGGGACTATAAAACCCGGAAGTGTCCTGCTTCAATCACTTTCTGCCGGACCACAAAGTGAAAGGGTCACGGCTCTCTGAGCTGCGGCTCTACTCCAAGGTGAGTCCCCTGCATATGCTTTTTCAGCCAATTGATATGTATGGTGTTCACTATTCACCGTGGTCTAACGTTTCTTGGCATTTTGTTGGAAAGAGTTTGTAAATTTATCTCTCTATATTGTGTTTGAAACGTGTATTGAACATGAAAAGCATTTGTATATTTATCTATCTATTGAACATGAAATACATTTGTATATTTGTCTATCTATAATGTCTTTGAAATGTGTATTGAACATGAAATGCATTTGTATATTTGCCTATCTATAATGTCTTTGAAATGTGTATTGAACATGAAATGCATTTGTATATTTGTCTATCTATATTGTGTTTGAAATGTGTATTCAAAATAAAAACCATTTGTATATTTGTCTATCTATATTGTGTTTGAAATGTATATTGAAAATAAAAACTATTTGTATATTTGTCTGTCTATATTGTGTTTGAAATGTGTATTGAACATGAAATGCATTTGTTATTGTTATAAAGCGTTTGTAAATTTGTTTCTCTTGGGTTTTGAAATGTTTGCACCCGTTTTCAGGTGACTAAAGCATGATGTCTTTGAAATGTTGATGTAAATTGAAATGCATTTGTTGCAACGTTTTCAGGCGAGTAATGCACGAATAAAGCTTTATATTTGGACCAGAACTGTGTTTAAATTTAAAATCAGCGCTCATTTTGTGATTTTGGCGGTTGCAAGATGGCAGCGATGACGTCATTTCCGGCGATCGGTAAGCCGACAGCGATGACGTAATTTCCGGTTGGAGGCGAGATGGCGGCGATGACGTCATTTCCAGTCGGAGGCAAGATGGCGCTGCCCACAGAGTGCACGAGTTGTTGAAAAATTCTACAGAACTGGTAAGTGTTTGTTTGTTGCAGCCACAGCGGCAATTGTGTTTCAGCAAAAGCTGCAATTGTGTGTGTGTGTGTGTGTGCATGTGTGTGTGTGTGTATGTATGTGTGTGTGTGTGTGAATATGTGTGTGTGAATATGTGTGTGTGTGAATATGTGTGTGTGTATGTTTGTTGGACGTTATTTAAAAGCAGCATTGTGTTTCAGCCACAGACTCTGTGTGCAGGCTCTGAAGATTCGTTTTACACACTGTATTGTGTGTGAATGTGTGTGTGTGTGTGAATATATGTGTGTGTGTGTGTATATGTGTGTGTGTGTGAATATATGTGTGTGTGTGAATATATGTGTGTGTGTGTGTTTGTGTGTGTATATGTGTGTGTGTGAATGTGTGTGTGTGTGTGTGTGTGTGTGTGTGTGTGTGTGTGTGTGTGTGTGTGTGTGTGTGTGTGTGTGTGTGTGTGTGTGTGTGTGTGTGTGTGTGTGTGTGTGTGTGTGTGTGTGTGTGAATATATGTGTGTGTGTGTGTGATATATGGAACTCTACAGAGGGTAGTTGAGGCCAGTGGCTGTGATGTGGTCCTGTGGCTAAGGGGATCAGTGGAGAGAAGGCAGGTATACTGAGTTGGATGATGCCATGATCATAGTGAATGGCGGTGTGGCTCGAAGGGCCGAATGGCCTACTCCTGCATGTGTGTGTGATTGAATGTATGTGTGTGTGTGTGTGAATATATGTGTGTGTGTGAATATGTGTGTGTGTGAATATGTGTGTGTGAATATATGTGTGTGTGTGTGTGTGTATGTGTGTGAATATGTGTGTGTGTGTGTGTGTATATGTGTGTGAATGTGTGTGTGTACGTGTGAATATATGTGTGTGAATGTGTGTATATGTGTGTGTGTGTGTGAATATATGTGTGTGTGTGTGAATATATGTGTGTGTGTGTGTATGTGAAATATGTGTGTGTGAGAAATAATATAGTGTTTTGTAGTTCAGAGCTTATTTGTTATGTTTAGTACCGTGGTGGCTGTCAGGAAGAAGCTGTTCCTCAATGTATATGTTACAGTTTTCAGTTTACATAAGTTGGATCTGACTCCAGAAGTCGGGCATCAGTCAGTCCACAAGCCGTGAGAGTCAGTCAGTCCAAAGGCCATGAGTTAATCCCAAGGCAGTGAGTGAGTCCACAGGTCATGAGTAAATCGCTCACTTCCCCCCTCCTCCACTGACATCCCCCACCTCAAGACGCTGCCATCCATCTGGCTATAGGATGCACCCCCTACTGAAGCCCTCCACATCCCCTGCATGAGGACACCCCACCCCAAACCAATCAGTTCACGACAACCCCTGCCTGAAGTTGCCCTTGGCTGCACGACATTTACCATCCATAGGGCAGTGTCTTGAGGTGGGGGATGAGTTTGTGTATGTGTGTGTGATTGAGTCTGTGTGTGCGTGTGTGTATGAGTTTATGGGTGTGTGGGTCTTTGTGTGAATGTGTGTGTGTCATTGAGTTTGTGTGTGCGTGAATGAGTCTGTGTGTGTGTGAATATGTGTGCATATGAATATGTGTGTTTGTGTGAATATGTGTGTGTGTGTGTGTGTGAATATGTGTGCGTGTGTATGTGTGTGTGTGTATGCGTGTGAATATGTGTGTGAATATGTGTGTGTGTGTGTACGTGTGAGTAAGTGTGGGAGTGAATATGTGTGTGTGTGATTGAATGTGTGTGTGTGTGAATAAATGTGTGTATGAGTGAGTGCGCATATGTGTGTGAGTGCGTGAATATATATGTGTGTGTGAAATAATATAGTATTTCGTAGTTCAGAGCTTATTTGTTAAGTTTAATAGCGTGATGGCTGTCAGGAAGAAGCTGTTCCTCAATGTAGATGCTACCATTTTCAGTTTACAAAAGTCGGACGTGACTCCAGAAGTCGGGCATCAGTCAGTCCACAAGCCGTGAGAGTCAGTCAGTCTAAAGGGCATGAGTTAATCCCAAGGCAGTGAGTGAGTCCACAGGTCATGAGTACATCGCTCACTGCCCCCTCTCCTCCACTGACATGCCACACCTCCGCCTGGCTATAGGATGCACCCCCTACTGAAGCCGCCCTCATTCCCTGCATGAGCCCCCGCCCCCCATTTCTCATCAGCTCACGAGAACCCCCACCTGAAGCTGTGCCCCTCCCTTGGCTGCACAATGTTTACCACCCCCACCCTGACAGCCCCCACCTCAAAAAAATGTTTTGCACAAAATCTTCAGTGTTCATTAACAAGTGAAATTGTCTTTAGGCTGCTTTTTCAACATCATGTCAGGAAATGTTAGAGGTCAAGGTGATGTGCTATTGCTGTAGTATCCTCTAGGATAGCAGCTACATTTCTGCCTGGTGGAAGAACTACACATTCTCGATTCAAGATACCCATCCAAGTGGTCGAGGATACATTGTGCAACATCGAGAAGAAGTCTAAGACGGCACATTTCACGAGGCAAGTTGGCAGTGAAAGTCATTGTTTGGGATGAATGTCCAATGATTAGGAGCGAATGCCTTGAAGTTGTGGACAGAACTCTTCCAGATGTCTTCAGCAACACTAAGCATTTTGGTGCCCCCCTGCCAGTACAGGCCTCAGTGACTGAGCTGCCAGCCCTCAGTGACTGAGCTGCCAGCCCAAAAATCCATTCCGCCCACAAACTCCTTACTAGCACTCTGGAAACTAGTACCTTTGGCCCAACATACTAGCTCAACAGAAATATGAAGGGAAATGTCAAAGGTTTCTTGAAGGATGGAACATCGCCCAAGAATGTTGTCATTAATAGCGTGCTTCGTTGAATGATGACCTGAGATATTCTCAGATTTTCCTTCTCAAAATTTGACCGCTGACTTTCTCTATATTAAAATTGTCTCTTTTTATCAACAGGAAATAGTCATCAAGAGGCAATTTAAATTGTTCTTATATTTTAAGAGTCATTCACATTTTAAAATTTAATAACACCTTTTTGCACTTTTAATGCCATGTTCTTCATCACAATAGAACGTAATAGGCAGGAATGGCTGCTCTGTGGGAGAGCCACTAAGAGTGCATGGGGAGGAGGTTGTTTGGAGATGTACTGAATGTGTGGGTGGGAGGGGAATGGCAAGGAGCAGTTGGGGGGGGGGGGTGAAGGTAGGTGGGGTGACTGAGTGAACTGCCAGCGTACCAGGCGTGAGTCACTGCACTGCCAATCCACAAGCCGTGAGTTAGTGAACTGCCTGCCCACCAGCTGTAAGTGACTGAACTGCCAGCCCAATAATCCATTCAGTCCACCCTCTTCCCCCTTCTCTCTTACAGTCTCACCTGTTTTGGGCAGAATTTCTGGCAGTTTCTCAGCCGCCAGCCTGCCAGGTCCGAGTGATTGTACTGCCAGGCATCAGTGACTGAGTTGCCAGCCCTCAGTGACTGTGCTGCCAGCCCAAACATCCATTTGGCCCACATCTGGAAATCAGTACCTTCGGCCCCCAACACTCATACTAGTGTAACAAAAAGCCCCCCCATCCCCCACAGGCCAGCAATATTGGAATTGGTGGAGAGGTGGAATATTGTGTTGGGTGTCCAGCCCTCCCGTGCGATGCTGGGACCCAACGGGTCCCACTTAGTCTAGTAGATAGATAGATAGATAGATAGCCAATGAACTGGCCTCAACTACCTTCTGTGGCAGAGAATTCCAGAGATTCACCACTCTCTGTGTGAAAAATGTTTTTCTCATCTCGATCCTAAAAGATTTCCCCCTTAAACTGTGACCCCTTGTTCTGGACTTCCCCAACATCGGGAACAATCTTCCTGCATCTAGCCTGTCCAACCCCTTAAGAATGTTGTAAGTTTCTATAAGATCCCTCCTCAATCTTCTAAATTCTAGCGAGTACAAGCCGAGCCTATCCAGTCTTTCTTCATATGAAAGTCCTGACATTCCAGGAATCAGTCTGGTTAACCTCTCTGTACACCCTCTATGGCAAGAAAGTCTTTGGCAAGGGAGATGGAGAGGGGGGAGGAGAGAGGGGTGGGGGAGGGAGATGGGGGTAGGAGAGAGAGGGGGAAGAGTGTGGAGGGAGGGGGAAGAGTGGGGAGGGAGAAGGGGGTTGGGAGAGAGAGGGATGGCGTGGGGAGGAGGAAGGGAGGAGAGGGAGAGGGCTGAGGAGAGCGAGATGGAGAGGGGGAGGAGAGAGATGGGGAAGGGGAGGGAGGGGGAAAGAGTGTGGAGGGAGGGGGAGAGGGGTGGGGGGAGAGAGGGGAAATAGTGGGGAGGGTGAGTGGAAGGGGGAGGGGTAGGGACATTCCATCTGTTCCCCATTCCCTATCACCCCCAATCCTCTTTCTCTATTCCCACACACGTGATGACGCGCTGCGACACAGGCTGGGGCTGGGGCTGCTGCAAAGGCATATGTAAATTGATCCATTACGATTGGACATCTGTGAGTATTGGGCATTGTGACATCACACGATGGAACGTTCACCAGGGGCTTGGGCTGGGCTGCTGCAAAGGCATATGTAAATGGATCCATTCCGATTGGACATCTGTGAGCATTGGGCATTGTGACATCACACGATGGAACGTTCACCAACATTCTATGGCTGAGGGCTGTTTTTTTTTTAATTTGGGGGGCGGGGGGAGAAGGATTTTATTAAAAATGTGTACATAAACACGACAAAATTTAATCAGGAGTGGATACTTGGAATGAAAAGTGAAATCTCTACCGAAATGGAAAAAATCTCGGCGATTCTGCGTCTGGTGTTAGCGTAGCAATGAATCAAAGGCTGGCAGCCACAAGTCAGGCTGACACACACACTTTTATATTATAAGATAGATATGAAATATGATAGTCATATCAAAGGTTGATGAGGGAAATGCAGAATCTACATCCTGATGATGTGTTAATGGGTTAACTTGCTACTATAAATTGCCCCTTAGTGTAGGTTAATGACTAAAAGAGATGGGCATGTGTGAGTAGATGGGCATGTGTGAGTTGAATAGGTTACGTGAGTACTGGAAAATGTAGAGACCAGGTTCATTTTCCCTCCTTCTCCCAAAGTCCCATGATACAAGGAGCTAGCAAACATTTGATGCGTTAAATAGAACATAGAAGAGTACAGCACAGGAACAGGCCCTTTGGGCCACAATGTTTTTGCCGTACATGCAAACATCGGGACAGGAAGCATCTCTGGAGGGAAGAAATGGGTGAGGTTTCGGGTCGAGACCCTTCTTCAGAAGAGTCAGAAGGGTCTCGACCCAAAACGTCACCCATTCCTTCTCTCCAGAGATGCTGCCTGTCCCTGCTGAGTTATTCCAGCATTTTGTGCCTATTTTTGGTTTAAACCAGCACCTGTAGTTCCTTCCTACATACCTGGTTAAACTAATCTTCCCTGCCTGCATCCTTATCCCTCCATTCCCTCCCTGAACATCCATGCACCTATCTAGGATGCCACTATTGTATCTGCCTCCGCCACCATCTCTGACAGCTCATTCTAGGTATCCACTGTTCTGCGTTAAAAAAA
Source organism: Leucoraja erinaceus (assembly GCF_028641065.1). Lineage (NCBI taxonomy): Eukaryota > Metazoa > Chordata > Chondrichthyes > Rajiformes > Rajidae > Leucoraja > Leucoraja erinaceus. The sequence goes on along the minus strand of NC_073380.1, from coordinate 46,723,864 downwards.
ATCTATTCTCCATGTCTATATAACTAAAAGTCTCATCAAGACCACTTCCTGTCTGTATATTGATTTTAGAAAAAACGCTACCATATATCGCTATGATATTTGGCCATCTTCCTCACAGTCCTCCTCCGCTGAGGCAGCCCCGAGGATTTTTCCAATCGATAAAAAAGAAAGAAGTTATGAGTGTTTAAAAAATCTTGAAATCAGCTGATTGGTCCGCTTGCCTGTCAGTCACCATGATGAAGGTAACGCTTCCGGGGGGGGGGGGGGGGGGGGGGGGGGCAGGGGGGCTACAAAACCCCAGATGCCTAGATGTGAGTCAGAAGATTGCGAGGGAGAGGCCACAACTGTGAGTCTGCAATGTACTTGCAATAAATGATTTGTTAGCCCTTAATGACAATGCCATGAGTTGTTTGGCCTGCGCTGCCCGTGCTTGAAACTACAATGCAAAATTGGAAATGAAATGTTAATGCCACGAGCTGTTTGGCCTGCCCTGTCTGTGCTTGAAACTGCGATGCCAAATTGACAATGAAATGACAATACCATGAGTTGTTTGGCCTGCACTGTGTTTGAAATGGATTGACTTGACTTGACTTGAAATGGATTGTTGGAAATGGATTGTTGGCTGCACTCACTGTACTTGACTTGACTTGACCCACAACACCCATGCTAGCCCCCAGAAAGCAGTACTAATCAAGAATCTATCTCTATCTTAATTATATCGACAAACCTGGCCTCCACAGCCTTCAGTGTCAAAGAATTCCACAGATTTACCACCCTCTGACTAAAGAAATTCCTCATCTTTTGAAAATAACGTCCTTTATTTCTGAAGCTATCTCTAGTCCTACTCTCCCACTAGTGGAAACATCCTCTCCATATCCACTCTATCCTAGCCCCCCCCCCCCATTCTTCTAAATTCCAGCGAGTATAGGCCCAGCGCAGTCAAACGCTCATCAAATGTTAACCTATTTATTCCTGACAGTTCTAAAACATATACAAGAACAGAGATACATGGGGGTTCATGTGCATGGATCATTAAAAGAGGTTGGATGTCACAGAAAAGTTACAGTATAGAAATAGGCCATCTGGACCATTAAATCTATACTGGCTATCTATAGGATAATCTATAAGAGCAATCCAATTTTAGTTTCTTGTTATTGCTTCTCTTTGCATCTTTATTAATGCTCTCAACTATCTGTCATAATCTATCTCCGCCTTGGTAATAGTTTATCCTTCTCCAAAAGGGAAGAATAACATCTGCTATGGTCTTTACACCAGCAAGTCCATCAGGTGCTGGACTATGTTTGTTGAAACTCTCTCTGCTTGGTACCAATCTGAAAATGCATCAAAAATATCCCAGAAGACACGTTGAAGTTGCTTAAGGACACACAGTCATTACCAACCTTTCCATGGCAAAATCCAGGCTTGGCATTTAGCCAGTGAAGATTTTTGTTCTGCCTGCAACCTGGCAGGTTCAAGTTCATTAAGCCAAGTTTTCCAACTGAGCATGGACAAGATGGGCTGAAGGGCCGATTTACATGCTGTATACCTCTGTAGTAATACTTGATAAAGAACTGCACGTTGGAAATCAGAAACATTTGCAGAGATGTGCTAGCATTGGAGAGTGCCCAGAGGAGGTTTACTGGAATGAGCCCTGAGATTGGATTAACATATGATGAGTGTTTGTCGACTCTGGGCCTGTACTCGCTGGAATTCAGAAGGATGATGCGGATCCTGATCGAAAATTACCGAATAGTGAATGACCTGGATAGAGTGAATGTAGAGAGGATGTTTCCACTCATGGCAGAGTCTAGGACAGAGGGCACTGCCTCAGAATAAAATGACGTACCTTTAGAAAGGAGATGAGGAGGGGTGGTGGATCTGTGAAATTCAATGTCAAAGACAGCTGTGGAAGCCAAGTCACTGGGTATTTTTAAAGCAGGGATTGTAAGCTTCTTGATTAATACAGGTATCAAAAGTTTCAGGGAGAAAGCAGGAAAATGGGGTTGAGAGGGACAAATAGATCAACCGTGATTGAATGGTGGAATAGCCTAATTGCCTAATTCTGCTCCTATAACATGAACCTAGATGCTGCCTGACCTAGAGTCGTAGTCTTACAGCGTGGAAATAGGCCCTCCGGCCCAACTGCCAACGTCCCATCTACACTAGTCCCACCTGACTGCATTTGGCCCATATAACTCTAAGCCTGTCCTATCCATTGTCTAAGATTTTCCAGCATTTCCTGTTTTTCTTGCTGCAGGTTTTGTGATCTGATAACACAGACTGGCACAGGGGGTTTCAGCGTACCGTTGATCATTTGCTTCAGCAGGTCGTTCAACCATTAACCCGATGGCTTACAGTGGTGCAGCGGTAGAGTTGCTGCCTTACAGCGCAAGAGACTCGGCTTCAATCCTGTCTACGGGTGCTGTCTGTGACCACGTGGATTTTATCCGGCTGCTCCGATTTCTTCCCACATCTCAAAGACGTCCAAATTTGTAGATTGGCTTCTGTAAATTGTCCCTATTGTGTAGGATAGAACTAGTATACGGGGTGATCGTTGGTCAGTCTGGACTCAGTGGGCCAATAGGTCTGTTTCTGTGCTGTATCTCTAAACTACACTAAGCTTCATTCTTCTAGTTTAGTTTAGTTTATTTATTGTCACGTACCCAGGTATAGTGAAAAGCTTTTGTTATGTGCTAACCAGTCAACAGAAAGAAAATAATTGATTACAATGGAGCCATTCAGTGTACAGCTACATAATAAAGGTAATAACGTGAATAAAGTTTTTTGCAAGATAAAGCCAGTAAGGTCCAATCAAAGATAGTCCGAGGGTCACCAATGAGGTTCAGGATTGCTCTCTAGTTATTGGTAGGATGGTTCAATTGTCATCGGTGGTAGGATTGGAATTAGTCTATTCAGCCCATGAAGTCGACTCCGCCATTCAATCATGGGTGATCTATCTCTCCTTTCTAACCCCATTCTTCTGCCTTCTTCCCATAACCCTTGACGCCCATACTAATCAAGAATTTATCTATCACTGCCTTAAAAATATCCATTGGCTTGGCCTCCACAGCCTTCTGTGGCAGAATTGCCTGATAACAGCTGGGAACTAAACTGTCCTTGAATCTGGAGGTGTGTGTTTTCACACTTGTGTACCTTTTGCCCGGTGTGAGTGGGGAGTGTCGTCCATCGCCGGGTGTCGGCCGTCCCGCTTTAGGATGTTTGGTCCCGCTTGCCCCGACTTCAACCCGCCCAGGTCAGGGGTCAGCGAAAGAGCAAGCAGTTCCGGGAGCGGATGGCGGCCAAGTTCCCCGCCGTGCGGAGGATGGCGGCCTTTACCTTCATCGGTGAGTGTTGGAGCTGAAGGGCGGCCCTGCACGGGAGGACGCTGGGCCGCGGGCTGGCTCCCGGCCTGACCGGGGCCTTTAGCAACAGCGGGCGGGCGGGCGGCTCCCTCCCTCCCGGGGGCCGGCCTGTGGACGGGGCTCCCTGTTCCCTAGGCCCTTGCCGGCAGCTCCTGCAGCCTGGCGCCCGGCTCAAGCGCCCACACGCCGGCCGGCCGGCCAGGGCCAAGCTCTTGTAGCTTCGCTATAAGATCACTGGGCCAGGGTGCAAGCGCCCGGCCGACGGGGACCGCCCAGGTCGGAAGGGGAAGCTCCCGGCGACTGCAATTCTCCCCATAGAGCCTGACCCACTTCCGTTAAACGACATCGCTCACCCTGTCCTGCTTCATCCAGTGAATCACCTACACTCTCTCTGTGTAGAAAGATGACCCAGATGATACATCCCCTCACTTTAGTTGTACTGGGAATGTTGATGAAGCTGTCCTTTGCCTTGACGGTGGCAGTGGCTTTAGTCAGAGCGTGTGACTTGGAGATGACAGTACTATCCGAAATACATATCCTGATATATGTTGTGACAGAATTCCCATGAGATGCACCTTTGCAGCAGTGCGTTTGGCGTATGATCTGTTTAAAATATAGTTCATGTTAAATCACGTTTTCTTTCAAAATAGTGCAGAAAAATTGATTTAATTATGTCCGTAAAAAAGACTGTTTTCGTCTGAATTAAGTTGAAAACATTGAATTTAAGGACCAGGACATTTAACCATAAATATAGGCTGATATAAATAAGACAATTGAATAAACATCAATCTAAATGAATTATTGCGATGAAACTAACGCTTTTAAACACGGTTATCATAATAGGAGATAGTGTGAAAGCAAGATTGTTGCAATACAAAAGATAATATTTTGCTGTTACATTCGGCAACAAAAGTTGTTAACGGCTCCACTATGTTGAAGTAAAATGATAAAAGCATAGTTGGTAAATTCATGTGGAATCTCATTTCTACTTACCAAAGAGCATGAATAGCTGTGGACATAAATATTAGCAAATTTTGCAGTCAGTAGGCAAAAGACAATGTACAAAATAGCATAAAGAAACATGGCATATGTTTACTTAAGACAGAAATAGACCTTTTGCTGACTTCAAGGCCTGGTGGCAAAATTAGGATTAAATACTTTTTATTTATTATAATGCATTTAAATCAACATCAATGTGACTTTAACACTGAAATAAAAACAAACTAGTGAACATACTCAGGTGGTCAGGCAACATCTGTGAGAAGAGAAACAGTTAATGTTTCAGTTCGGATCCTGGAATGTTCCCCATGTTGGGGGAGTTCAGAACCAGGGTTTACAGTTTAAGAATAAGGGGTAGGCTGTTTTGGACTCAGATGAGGGAAAACTTTTTCACCCAGAGAGTTGTGAATCTGTGGAATTCTCTGCCACAGAAGGCAGCGGAGGCCAATTCACTAGATGTTTTCAAGAGAGTTTAGTTTAGAGAGTTAGTTTAGTTTAGTTCAGTCCACCGGGTCCGCGCCGAACAGTGATCCCTGCACATTAACACTATCCTACACCCACTGGGGGCAATTTTTTACATTGACTAAGCCAATTAACCTACAAACCTGTACGTCTTTGGAGACATACTACTTTGTTAGGTTTAGCTCTTAGGGCTAACAGAATCAATGTATATGGGGGGGAAAAGCAGGAACAGGGTACTAATTTTCGATGATCAGCCATGATCATATTGCTGGTTCGAAGGGCCGAATGGTCTACTCCTGCACCCATTTTCTATGTGACTAGTTTTCTCTTTCCACATGCTGCTTTACCTTATGAAAATTTGCCACATTTTCAGGTTTTATTTCAGACTTCTAGCATCTAGTTTTTTTTATGGTGTGTTTTGGATACTGGTTGTTTTCACAGCTTGAGATTTATTTGTCGCAATTATCAGAACTTTTAAACCTTTTTAGGGATGAATGATAATATATCTATTATGTTCAATAATACATTCTGTTGTCACAGCGTGCTAATATTCAGTAGGTGGATATTAAGGCCAATGTCCTATTATCTTGAATAATTATAATGAGATGTTCCATTATTCTCTTTCCTGTTTGAAGAATTCAACATTCTTTAATTAATCCCTCGCATTTTAGTATTCTGATTCTGAAAATTATTTTTTCACTTTTACTTTATTACCCTGGAGCCCAGAATAATTTATTGTCAAGATATCAGAACACAATACTATATTCAGAATTATAGGTTGCTTTATTCTCAGTGATTTGTAACATTTTGACATTCTGCAAGAGATTTCAAACTAAAATAAGTGAAATGTCTCCAGCATGAATCATTTTTTCCCTTGCTTGTGAACTGATTGGATTGTGAATCAGCTTAGTTATAACCATTGAGTTGGTGCTTTCTGGCCCCGTTGAATTGGTTTGGACGAATATTTACCCATTTTGATTTAAGTTTAGTTTGGAGATACAGTGCGAAAGCAGGCCCTTTGGCCCACTGAATCCACACCGACCAGCGATCCACACACATTAACACTATCCTACACACACGAGTGCCAATTTACACTTGTACCAAGCATATTAACCTACTAACCTGTATGTCTTTGGAGTGTGGGGGAAAACAGAAGATTTCTGAGAACGTACAAACTCCATACAGATAGAACCTGTAGCGGAGATCGAACCTGGGTCTCTGGCGCTGTAAGCGCTGTAAGGCAGCCCCACCATTCTGAACATATTCTGTGAGCTAAAATATCAGAGGTCCGGCCAGCGCGGCCTGAGAACTTTGGACATTGCAGTCTTCAGGGAGGAAGCGGCCGCTTCAGTCCAGGCCGCTGAAGAATGTTCACCCGAAGCCGATGATCCAGCTTCGCGGCAGAGGACCTGAAAACATCGAGTTGGCTGAGGAGGCCACATATAGACCCCGACCTCGGGTGGACTATGAGGGGGAGAACTGGATATTTTTAGTACCTTACCTCACAGTGAATTCTGCTGTGGGGGGACGTTTCTCGTTGATTTCTATAGTGTACTGTTCTGTGTCTTTTTTCTTTTTCTCTTTTTTGTTTTGTATGGATTTATTGACATTTAATCTGTTCAATTAGTTTAATCAATCTCTATAAAGCACTTTGGTTCAAATTGATTTTGTTGAAAAGTGCTATATAAATAAACATTATTATAACAAAAAACAAACTCCTGAAGGAACTCGATAGGTCAAGCAGCATCTATGGAGGCAAAGTCATTGTGATATTTGTAATGGGACCCTGCATCTAACTTTTCCTCAGTAATTTTATTCTTCCTCCTCGGTATCTTCAATTATATCACTGTGATTTAAAATAGTAAAAAATGATTGAACGCTCAGCACACCCACATTGGAACTGCAGAGGCTGGTGTACAAAAAAAGACCCAAAGTGCAGGAGTGACTCAGTGGGTCAGGCAGCATCTCTCAAAAACATGGATAGGTGATGTTTCGAGTTGTGTCTGAAGTCCGAGGTATAGATGGTGAACAGGAAGGGAGAGAAGATCATCCCCTGTGTTGCTCACTACCATGTCTGAGACACAGTTCTGTGGCCTGACACACTGTGGTCATCCAGTCGGGTAGTTGGATCATCCACCCGCATCTTCGTCGATTTACTCCCTAGCAGTGCAGGCCGGATGGTGTTAAAAACACTGGAGAAGTAAAAAAACATGACTCTCACAGTTATCACACTCATCCAGGTGAGCATAGGAACGATGGAGCAGGTGGATGATGGTATAGTATAGTATAGTATATCTTTATTGTCATTTTCCTGAGTACTCATACCCAGAGGAAACAAAAAAACGTTGCTTAACCAGTGTCCATTCAGTGTGCAGTAAAAAATAAATAGAATTAAAAATACATATATCATGAACAAATTAAACACTACTCTCCACTAAACATCAACAGGCGTTCCGATCGGCAGCGGCACGGCAGTGGCTCTGCTGCAGTGTGTCCAGGTTGGTGGTTGGTGCGCGATACTTTGGCAGGGGGCAAAGTCCGTTTATCAGTCTTATAGCCTGCGGAAAGAAGCTGAGGAGCATCCTTGTCCTTGACCCCCACCTTTGTTTGGTAGGCGAACTGCAGGGGTCCAGGTTGGGTTTAACCAGGGGTCGCAGGTGAGTGAGAACCAGCCTCTCCAGGGAGATTTATGCACAGAGAGAAAGAGCTAACATTCTTGGCAATTGACCTTTCATTATGATTTATCAGGAAGGTATAACTTGAAACAATAACTCTATTTTCTGTACCAACGCTGCCTAACCTGTTGAATTTTTTTTTAAATGTCCTATTTTAATTTTATTTCTAGCATGTATAGTTTATTGCTTTTTTAATGAAACTAATTTGTTTTGTGGAATATTTATAAATTACTCATCTAAATTTAAATATAAATTAGTCACTTACTATTTAAATTGCAGGTACCATAATTTATTTATGGTCTTTGCTGTATTAGCTGACATGGTTAAAGTTGTGTAGAAGCGAACAGCAGATGCTGGTTTATACCGTAGAGAGACACAAAGTGCTGGAATATCTCGGCAGGTCAGGCAGCATCTTTGGAGAAAAAGAATAGACTGAAAGTCTGAAGAAGGGTCCAGACCTGAAACATCACCTGTCCTTCTTCTCCAGAGATGCTGCCTGACCCACTGAGTTCCTCCAGCACTTTGTGTTTATCTTCTGGTTAAAGTTGTAGTGTTTGTATGTTTGGTTAGAATGTGTATCGTTTCTGACGGCTATCTTTGATCTCTGCAGGAGGGTGAGAATAATTTTGGTCTGATCCTTCATCCCTGCCCCAATGCCTTGGTTCACATTTAAACACAAATATTTGTTGAGTGAACAACCCTGCCATGTATAGGAGTAGATGCCCCAATAAATCAGTGTTAATAATCCAGGGAAGAGAAAAACATTAAAAAAAACTATTGAGCTGCTAAAAAAATTGTATATCTTGATGACTTTTTAGCACAACACTGAGATGAGGTGAAGAGCTGGACATATCTGGCAAAGGTTAAATTGTCTCTTGGCGATGATGTGCCACTGACAGCATTGGCTTCCATTACTTTGCTGAAAATTGTACATAGACTGGCTGGATAGCAATTCGTTTTTTTTCCTGCTTCATGTGAACAGGACATGCTTGGGAAATTTTCTACATTGTCATATATATGCCGTTGTGGTAACTGTTCTGGAAAAAAACTAGGCTTGAAGCACTGTTAGTTCTTGAATATAGGTTACCAGTCCTGAAAGGTAAACTTAATAGAAAAACTGTTAGAAATTAGAACTGTGGAAGGGATGGAAACCTCATTCAAATATTCAAACACAGAAATATTACAGGCATATTGAACACACGTGGGTCCCTATAAAATATGACAATAACCAATTAATATATTGCATGGAATTTGGTTGAGGAATGAATATAATATTGTTCTGGATGCCAGTGAGAACTCCCCTTTGAACAGAAGAAACACTATCCTCATTGCTGCACAGGAATAAAGAGGAAGAAGATTGGACTTGTTTTGCCTTCCATCACAGTGAGGAATGTGGGGAATCCGCTGTGGTGGATGTTTATGTTAACTTTTATCTATTTGTGTGTCTTGTTGCTTTTGTTCGTATGGCTATATGGTAATTTCCATATCACTTAATTGGTACACGTGACAATAAAAGACCTTTGAAACCTTAGAATGTTAAGGTAGATCATGTACTTCTCTTTGGACTGGGATCTACTAACTGGAAGGCAAGGGTCCTGAAAGATGAGCTAAGGCTGACCCTAGGGTTACCTGTGGTTGTGTGCTTCCCTGTGGCTGGCCAAAACAAAAACATTCATAAAGTCTTGTAGCAAAAGAAGGGCTCCGGCTTGAAATATTGCCTGTTCATTCCCTCCTTGCTTGCTGCCTGGCCTGTTTAGTTCCTCAACACCGGCAAGTTGTGTTTTGTTCATAAATTATAATGCTGCTTTTAACAAATGAACAGCATCCATTGCCGTTTTCATTGTTCCAGGGAATGCATTTTCAATTGGATTGTTTTCTGAGGTGGTGCTTGTGTGGGCCAATTCATAGTAATTCAATAACACACAGTTTTTTATCCTTAATTGGGAATTGCTTTCATGCTAAAATATGTCAGGGAAATACACAAAAGCATTCACAATATAAATATTAATGAAGCTTCTGTAAGATATTTATAAACCTTATTGTTTTCAATGTAAAATAATTGATATAAATTTTCTGAAATGTTCTCTTGGCCTTTAGTGTTGTTTATTTTGTTTACTGTTTAATCCCGTAATCTCTTTAATTTATTTAATATTTTATTCCCTTATCAGACATTGGTATAAATCTGACTGATCCTATGTTTCATGGGATTTATCGTGGTACTCAAAAGCACCAAGGTAAGTTTAATAATTTAATCTATGTAATAATGTTTTCATACTCTATTCAAAGAACGTGATTATCCAAATAGTTTGTGAAATGCTGCTTTTTATGGTCGTGCACTGTAAGCTAACATGGCTAAGACACCCTATTGTTCTAATGCTTACATTTTGAAATTTTGTACATGAATGTAAGGTACCTTTCAGTTCCCTTTAATGGTCATTAATAGTGATGGTGGGATAAAAATCACAAATTTGAATTAGTTTTTATTTCTAGTGAAATTTGTGCGTACAACACAATTCAGGATTAAGTGTTTTTTATACCAGTAGCATTACCACGTCATCAAATAATCAGGGAAGAGCATTTTCACCTATTTGTCGTTATTTTTTGGTGGCTTCAAGATCTGTTATAATTTGGACGGGTACATGGATCGGATAGGTTTACAAGGATGTGAGCCAAAAGCAGGCAGGTGAGACTGGTCGGCATGGGCAGGTTGGGCTGAAGGGCCTGTTTCCATAAAAAAATATTGACAATCAAGGATCTCATGCAAATTATATGAAGTCTGTAACACTTTTTAAAATTCAAAATTCTCTTTGTCTGGTATGTTATCACTTGGAGAACGTCATAAGTGTCTTATGGCATTCAGGGTTTGTGGTGTTGCACCTAAATTTTAGGAGTAAAGGGCCTGTCCCACTTGCGTGTCCTTGGCATGCAAATTACGCGACCTCGTGGTCGCGTTGAGGGGCACGGGCATCGTATGGCCGTGCGGGGCCGGTCCCACTGAGAAACATGGAGGGGTATGTAATTGTGTGCGACATCGCGTGGGGCTCTGAAATTTTTGTAGCGAACAAAATCTTTGAGCGCCAACGGCCTGTCGCGGAACTGACGGCCAAAGTGGGACAGGCCCAAGAACCTGGCGCGACGCAACGCCTCACCTGCAACAGCAGCAGAAGCAGGCAAACGATCGCCGAACTCGGCCTGGGGCTCACGGCCGTTGTGGTCTGGATCCGCCCCCAATTCGACTCCCAGAACGGGGCCAAGAAAATTGAAGATAGACACAAAATGCTGGAATAACTCTGGGACCGGCAGCATCTCTGGAGAGAAGCAATGCGTGACGTTTCGGGTCAAGACCCTTCTTTTCAGACTGAAGAAGAGTCTCAACACGAAACATCACCCATTGCTTCACTCCAGAGAAGCTGCCGGTCCTGCTGAGTTACTCCAGCTTTGTGTCCACCTTCAAATGATGTCACGCGCTCCAGACGGCTGTGCGGTCAAATGAAGTCGGCACGACCTTCGCGGGACCGTCGCGGCTAAACGCGACCACGAGGTCGCTTAATTTGCGTGCCAAGGACATGTAAGTGGGACAGGCCCTTAACACTACACAACACTTTTTCCAGAAGCATGTATTCAAGTGCCTGAGGCTTGCCTCAGCATGGCGTGATAGGGCCTAGGCAGCTGTTCCATGCAAGTTAATACTTGCTTGGGTCTCCTTAAGAAATACCATTCCCTCCACTATTCATAATCCTCGGTGATCCCAGGTAGCCAACTCTTGCCTTAACAACTATCTTCATTGATAAGCCCTGATCTCCTCCTCCCACAACTGAGCCTCTTGTCCACTGCTTTCCAGGGGCTCTAGTCTAAAGAAAAGGCCTTTTTTTAATAGGACGTGATTGGTTACTTAATTTCCTAGCATCCTACCCAGAATATTGTTTGTTGGCCCGTCCCACGATAATGGGTTAACAGGTGTTTTGTTTGTACACCTGTTTCGAGGCAATGCTTTTTTGGTTTATGCCCACAAGTACTCTTGGAGTGATCTCTAGTGGTAGCAAGACTATCCTAACAACATTAGTAATAAGCGAGTTCGGTATCTCGATAAACGCAAGGAATCATGGGATTTGTCAAAGGTCATTCGGAATTTTAAAAAGCGAACGCAGTGCTGTATAAACTGTGTATAAATTGTTAACTATTCTACAAAGGATTTATTATTTTCATTTAAACCTTAATGTGTTTGCTAATGGAATAAGAAAATATTACTTGTGTTTGAAACATTTTCTTATCTTTATTCATAATTTATGTGTAAAAATGTATTTAATCTGAGGCAGGCAGCGACTGTATCAGTGTGATGTGGGCTGATGCTTTGCCGACATGTACCATTAAGGCAAAGATTAATCACCGAGGAAAACGGAGTACAGTGTTGTCCATGTGAAGAAGCCGCCAATCCAATATAAGACATTTAACTGCGAAATACCTGCCCTTTAGTATTGGATAGATTGAGTAGAGGGTCTGTGCTGTTCCATGTTTGCGGTGGTTGCGTTGCGTTTTCCCCAGCCATCTGGCCCAGTGCACGTTGACCAGCACAGTTCGCCAGCCCTTGTTTGCAGAGGCTCTTTGTGCAGGTGTTACCCTAAAGGTTTTGTGGAAGTTCTGTGTTAGGATTGGGCACGCAGTGAGCTATCGAGAGGGCTGTTAGATCAGATCAGCCAGGTTGCCGAGTGGCCGATGGGTGGATTTTGATGGGTCGTTATTAAACTGTTCTGTCTGAGCGACATCGCCAGCTCGCTCTCTCCCTGATCCCCCCCACCCCAACTGTTGTCAAAATCTGACTGAGAAACTCTCTCACTCATATTATGGGTTGGCTCAGCGTTTGCCCACTTGCTGGGGCGGGTGGCACCTCCTTCAAAGAGAGCGAGTACAGGTCCCGTTAGCCGGAGAGCTGTGACTCACTCCTGAGTGAAGCCTCTAGTTTGGCTTTGGTTCAAATGGCTGCAAATTCTCATAATTATCACCGCCCGGTCAGCCGGACCAGGCTCCCAACTGTGTGCCCTGACAGACTGGAACCAACCCCAGAGGTTAAAGGGACAGCGTCTTTATTTAAGCCAACCCACCTCTAAAGTTTAACCAGCCTGTTTGAATCCAATCTGAACTTTCTAACCTATCCCTACATGGCACATTCTCCTCGTTTCCTTTAATCCAGGAAGATTGTTTAGATAGGACTGCCTCAATTTGGTTGACCGCACAATTTGTAATTCGTGTAAATCAATATCAAATTTGAATGGCTGTGCCTCAGGCTAATGCCAGGGATTTGATAATTGACAGGTTCGTTCCAGGCATTCTTGCGTTTTCAATGCTGGTGCTGTATGGAGAATATTTTAAATAGATACATTGTGGATTTGTGCAGCCTCAGTACGCTGTGGCTACCTGCTGACATATTTGACAGATACATTTTAGGCAGGGGAGTGCTGGAATCTTAACGTTCGGGAATGGTTTGAGTTGGAGGACCACGCCTCCCATGGGGGCAACGGGTAGGGAACCGGTGCATTGGAGGAGCAGACCCAGCACTTGGTCTAGTTTATTTATGAATCTCATTGAAATTAATATGCAGGTCCGTACACACACACAGTAGCTAGGAACTTAATTTTAACTCTTGTTAAAAAAAAAATTTAAATTGCAGGAATTGTGGGGTGGGTGGATATGACACAGAAAATATTAGATACATCCTGAACAGCTTTTGAAATTTTCAAGGAGAAGCAAAAAAAAACAGACTAAAGAGGCTGAGCAATGGCACAGCTGGTAGAGCTGTTGCCTCACAACGTTTGCTCCCACATTCCAAAGACATGCGGGTTTGTCGGTTAATTGGCCTCTGTAAATTGCTCCGGTGTGTAGGCAGTGGGAAAGTGGGATAACACAGAACTAGTGTGACCAAGTGATTGAAGATTGGCTTGGGCCAAAGGGCCTGTTTACATGTTTCTCCAAATAAACTAAAACTGGGGCAAATTTTGAAAAATAACACTTTTACTTCAAAAAAGAACAAGCTGCATATTTGGTTTGCAATTGCTGCACAGTGTGTTGCTAAAACTCCACCTAGCCAACCAATGAAACCTATAGTGTTGAAATGTTATGATATATTTACCATAATGCTGGTACCATCTCCTCCTGCGTGCAAAGTGTTGTTTAATTACTAGCGGCTTGGACAACAAAAGCATTTATTTACTTGTCCCAAATGAGGATTTTTAAGATGCAGAATCTGTTTGTGGACTCTTACAGATGACTTTCTGGATGTAATCCAAAGAGCAGCAAAAATTGGAGTTCAGAAGGTAAACCGAATTGTCTTTTATGTGGAGGAACAGCTTTTAACAATTTTGTTTGAAGATCAATTTGTAAATTGTTTGGATATTCAGAATTAAGATCGAGTTGCCAGATTGATGTGTATCAAATCCTGCAAGAAACGCGGAATTTGCGGATAAGTTGTTAAAAGATGGCTGGAGATGACTCGTGAGTGAACCATATCTTAGCTAAAAAAATTGCTCTCTTGATTATAAAATAACATTTTGGAATTTGTGTAGGAAAGAACTGCAGATACTGCTTTTAATCAAAGGTTGACACAAAATGCTCGAGTAACTCAGCAGCACAGGCAGCATCTCTGTGGAGAAGGAATGGGTGATGTTTCTGGTCGAGACCCTTTAAACTGATGTCAGGGGAGTGGGTGGGACAGAGATAGAATGTAGTCAGAGTCAGTAAAACTGGTGAGAGAACTGGTAAGGCGAGGGGATAGAGAGAGGGAGAGGGAAAGCAACGGCTATTTGAAGTTAGAGAAGTCAATGTTTATACTGCTGGCGTGTAAGCTACCCAAGCGAAATATGAAGTGCTGTTCCTCGAACAGGAGGCCCAGGACAGAAAGTTCAGATTGGGAATGTGAGGGGGGAGAATACACCTCCGCTCAGTCCGTCTTAAAAATATCTCCGCTCAGTCCACCTTAAAAACGCCTCCGCTCAATCCGCCTTAAGAACACTCTGCTCAGTCCGCCTTAAACTTCTGTACATCGGCGAGACCAAGCGCAGGCTCGGCGATCGTTTCACTGAATTCCAGTTCAGAACCCAGTTCTCCAACCAGTCTTAAGGGCCTGTCCCACCTGCATGCGGCAAGCGCGACCAAACCGGAAGTGGGGGCTGTGCGGAGGCCGAGTGAGTGACGTGAAGTTCGAGCGAAGTCCGTGCGTGACGTACGGCATCAAGACGCTGCGCACGCCCGTCGAGGTGCAACGTACGGCGTTGAGGCGGCTGCAGGCCGGCAGGTTGTTGCCGTGCGGAATTTTTGAACACAGTCAGGTTTTTGGAGCCCCGCGCGATGTCGGGACCAGCTCCGCACAACTCCATACGGCTCTGGCGATCGAAGTGGGACCGGCCCCGCGAGGCCGTACGGCTCAAGCGACCATGTTAGGTCGCGCTTGTCGCATGCAGTCGCATGCTGGTGGGACAGGCCCTTAACTGTCCCTGACTACATTCTATCTCTGTCCCCCTCACTCCCCTGACATCAGTCTGAAGAAGGGTCTCGACCCGAAACGTCACCCATTCCTTCTCTCCAGAGATGTTGCCTGTCATGCGTTGAAATTTTGTCTTTAAAGAATCGGCTGAACACTAACATTTAAAAAAAAATTGAACCTTTGTTGGATCGTTCAAAGAAACTATTTGAAAAGTTTTTGAAAGAATTATATTGACATCACGCATTTCCTAATAATTAGTCTGTATTTAATCCTTTCTTGAACTTTTTGCATTCTCTGTGTAATTTACTATCTGTCCGCATTTCCCTATGGATGTAAAACAGGAAATTATCAAAAACTACACAATATGGCAGAGAAATTTCAGGCCACTTTAAAGGCTGTTAGATTGTCCTAACAGCAGACGATCTCTAACCATTTAGATCCCTGGCTCCCCTCCTTTGTTTGCTAGTGTTGGGTTGGGTAATGGAGTGGGGTAATGGGCAAAAATGCGGGAAAGCATTGGAGCCCAGCATTAATCACTGGTGTTGTGCTCTGACTAGATGGTGTCCAAAACTAGATGGGTGGTTGGAGTAATGGAGTCGTGTTGGTGGCGAGGGTATGGGTATAGGTTTGGGGGAGGGGGGGGGGGGGGGGGGGTGCATGGGGTGTAGAGGGAGAATCAAAAGGAGCCTGACATTGAAGGATGGCAGTGTTTGGTGATATTGGTCATTTGAGGACATTGATATATTTGAGATTTGCGGAAAATCAGGAAGCCAGGGGCTGGGTCATTGTTTGAGCAGACCCCCATCTTAGCTGTTGATCTAGAAAGGATCACGATTGCATTCAACCATCAAATTGCATATGCCAAGTGAAAGAATACAATTATATTTCTAGGCATATGCATTTAAACTTTGTCTTGCCTAATGATTTTTCTTTTAATCCTCAGTTCATGATTACAGGAGGCAGTTTGCAAGATAGTACAGATGCCCTGGAACTGGCAAAGACAAGTGGTAACAGAAGAAATTTATTCTGCTTAAGTATTTCTCTTGGAAAGCATACTGTACAAATTTAGGTGTAGCTACAGTTCCCAAGATAATGTTTGGGACAAAGACCCGTCATTTATTTATTTGCCTCTGTACTCCACAATTTGAGATTTGTAATAGAAAAAAATCATATGTGGTTAAAGTGCACATTGTCAGATTTTATTAATGGCCATTTTGATAAATTTTGGTTTCACCATGTAAAAATTACAGCAGTGTTTATACATAGTCCCCCAATTCAGGGCACCATAATGTTTGGGGCACATGGTTTCACAGGCGCTTGTAATTGCTCAGGTGTGTTTAACTGTCTCCTTAATGCACGTATAAGAGAGCTCCTAGCACCTAATCTTTCCTCCAGTCTTTCCATCACCTTTGGAAATGTTTATTGCTATATATCAACATGAGGACTTGGTCAATGAAAATCAAAGAAGCCATTATGAGACTGAGAAACAAGAATAAAACTGTTAGAGACATCAGCCAAACCTTAGGCTTACCAAAATCAACAGTTTGGAACATCATTACAAAGAAAGAGAGCACTGCTGAGCTCACTCATCGCAAAGGGACTGGCAAGCCAAGGAAGACCTCCACAGCTGATGACCGAATAATTATATCTATAATAAAGAAAAATCTCCAAACACCTGTCCAGCAGATCAGAAGCACTCTTCAGGAGTCAGGTGTGGATTTGTAATTGACCACTGTCCACAGAAGTCTTCATGAACAGAAATACAGAGGCTACACTGCAAGATGCAAACCACTGGTTAGCTGCAAAAATAAGACGGCCAGGTTACAGTTTGCCGAGATGTACTTAAAAGAGCAACCACGGTTCTGGAAAAAGGTCTTGTGGACAGATGAGACGAAGATTAACTTATCTCAGAGTGATGGCAATAGCAAAGTATGGAGGAGAGAAGGAACTGCCCAAAATCCAAAGTATACCACCTCATCTGTGAAATACGGTGGTGGGGGTGTTATGGCCTGGGCATGTATGGCTGCTGAAGGTACTGGTCACTTATCTTCATTAATAATACAACTGCTGATGGTAGTAGCATAATGAATTCTAAAGTATAGACACATCCTATCTGCTCAAGTTCAAACAAATGCCTCAAAACTCATTGGCCAGCGGTTCAATCTACAGAAGACAATGATCCCAAATATACTGCTAAAGCAACAAAGGAGTTTTTCAAAGCTAAAAAAATGTCAATTTTTGAGTGGCCAAGTCAATCACCCGATCTGAACCCAATTGAGCATGCATTTTATATGTTGATGAAAAAACTGAAGGGTACTAGCCCTCAAAACAAGCATAAGCTAAACATGGTTGCAATACAGGCCTGGCAGAGCATCACCAGAGAAGACACCCAACAACTAGTGATTGTCCATGAATCGCAACTTCGGAAGTCATTGCATGTAAAGGATATGCAACAAAATATTAAATATGATTACTTTAATTTACATGATATTGCTGTGTCCCAAACATTATGCTGCCCTGAAATGGAGGGACTATGTATAAACACCACTGTAATTTCTACATGGTGAAACCAAAATATATAAAAATGGCCTTTATTAAAATCTGACAATGTGCACTTTAACCACATGTGATTTTTTTTTTCTCTAATTAATTGTGGAGTACAAAGGCAAATAAATAAATGATGGGTCTTTGTCCCAAACATTATGGAGGGCACTATATACTTTTTACTTCTATATTTCCACAAACAGTTTAATGAGAGCAGCCGTTAACCTTCTCATAACTAGGGAGTGCAGCCTGGATATCTCTCATTCTTTAGACAGCCTCTTGCCTTGATGTATGGTTTTATATAAATCTCACTGATGATTTCTTTTTCATTTTATTGGTTCAAAGATATTTTCTACAGTACGGTTGGTTGTCACCCCACACGGTGTGGTGAATTTGAGCAGAATAATCCAGAACAGTATCTGAGTGATCTTAAAACATTGGCCATAGAAAACAAAGGGAAAGTAGTTGCCATTGGGGAGTGTGGCTTGGGTAAGTTTAACATAAAATCATGGAACAGTTGTTTTAGCTCTATTTTCTATTGAAAATAACCTTAATATTTTTTGTAAATGAACGATAGAGGACACTTCTAAATGATAATTTTAGAACCTAAACTTAACTTATTTTTATTTATTTTATTTTTCATAGATTTTGACAGATTGGAATTCTGTCCAAAAGAGACTCAATTAAAGTAAGTATTGTTCTTTGTTTAAACCAACGTTGATTACATTTTGTTCTCAGCCCTCCACAGATTTCTTTCTATGTTATACATTGGACGCACAGTCACGGAATGTAAGCATGCAGGTACAGCGGGCAGTGGCAACTAATGGCATGTTGGCCTTCATTGTGAGAGGATTTGAGTTTAGGAGCAAGGAGAGAGTTGTGAATCTGTGGAATTGTCTGCCACAGAAGGCAGTAGAGGTCAATTTACTGGATGTTTTCAAGGGAGCGTTAAATTTAGCTCATGGGGCTAGGGGAATCAAGGGATATGGGGGAAAAACCAGGAATTGGGTACTGATTTTAGATGATCAGCAATGACCATATTGAATGGCGGTGCTGGCACGAAGGGCCGAATGGCCTACTACTGCACCTCTTTTTCTATGTTTCCATGTTTCTATGTATTTTGGTGAGAAACAGCCACCTGTCAATCACAACATCTTCTCAAGCTTTTCACAGGAACGATGAGACAAGAAAGCAACAGTGCCGTCAAATGTTTCCCTACTGTCATGCAATGTGTCAATGTTACCACAGAGTTTTGAGCTCCGAATGACAATTCATTTTTTAATGTGAAGTGAACACGTGTAGTTCAATAAATCATGGATAATCTCTCATATTATGTTCCTACAAATAGTAGTTTAAAAAGTGACAAAAAGTCTCTGTCCATGGAAAATAATGGTTTATGGAAGTCTTTAAACAATTTCTGTTGCGGCTAAGTATAAATTGTCATCGTGCATGTTTATTTTTGAGGTGCAGTTAACCTATTAGCCTTAGTGGCAAAATGTATCCCTATTCTATCATGATATGAGTGGCGTCAGTTAATTAATCTCATTTTATGTTTTCTTCTCACTTGAAATTTCCTTGTTTGAGAACAAATGTCTAATAATTCAAGACCAAGGAGTTTTTCAACATTATGCAATTGAAAAGCTATATTATCACCTGTACTGAAACAGAGAAACAATCAACAATCAACTGAAACAGAGAAAAATCCAGATTATTTCACATCACTCCATAATTTTAACTGGGCAAAAATTATCCTAGTTCCCTTGAAACAATTTCTGCATCAAGACACACAGGGCGAGGTATTTTTTCCTACAATAGTCCATTTAACACCATTATGGAGATCCTGGACCATTTTGCATAGGAATGCAGTTCTCTGGCACTCCTGGACCACCATGTTTTAAGATAGAAAGGCAAGGTTGAGGAACAAACAATGAGTAATGTTGTATATTTAGTCAAAAAGGAAAAGGAAGCATAGGTAAGGTTAAAATGGACAGGGACGTGTGGATTGTTTAGAAAGCAGGAAATAAATTATTGGAGAGGCTGCAGAACACGCTCAAGGGGAAGCAGCCAGAAGTGTTGTGCACGTCGGCATGAATTACATAGGTAGGATAAGGGAAGAGGTCCTAAAGAATTAATACATGGAGTTAAGCAAAAGGTTAAAATGCAGGACCTTGGTGGTGATAATCTGGATTACTACTGGTCCCATGTGCTAGTGAGGGTAGCTATAGGAGGATAGAACACATGAATGCATGGCTGAGGAGTTGGGATAGGGATTCAGATTCAGAGAGTGGCGGAGGCCTGGAACACATTATCAGGGGTCGTGGATGAGGCAGATTTGATTTATTTTCTTTATCAGTTTTTATTTGTGATTTTGATTTTGACAACATGACTAACTCCTGCCGAAAGCCGAGTCCCCTCGTGTTTGATTCTGACATAGCCGAACGTTGGCGAATGTTTGAGCACGTCTATGCTCACTACATCCGTATCGTTCACTGAAACGACCCCGACGATCTGAAGACATTGCTACTACTTAATCTAGCGGGTCCGGAAGCAATGATCCATGCAGACAACCTCGAATTCGCCCCAGCACGCCTCGACGCGAACTGTCAGGTCCTGGTGCCAGCAGAAACTATCGATAACCCTACGGTCCTACTGAGAAAGTTTAGATAACTATGCGACCTGCTCTCGAACCGTATGCTCGAGAGAACACAATTCTTCACCCATCAGCAGCAGGTCGACGAACCTGTCGAACGATTTATCAGCAATATACGACACATGGCTACACGGTGCCGCTTCGGTGAGTTGACTAACGAGCTGGTACGCGATATAATTGTGGGAGGAATGAGCGACCGCAAGCGAAGAGCTGAACTGCTTCAGAACACTGAACTGACTTTAGATCAAGCCATTCACTCGTATCGAATGGCAGAGACTGTGGCCCCATTAGCAGATTTTGACCCTGCCCTCAAGAGCAACATAGCGTAAATCTAGCCAACTATCCGCAGAAATGTTTAAACGCGTCTTGCAAAGATCCCAATATGCCTGCAATTATTTCCACTCTAAGGGGTGCCAGTTTTGCGTCGCTCATGGGAAAGTTTGTCACAACTGCAAGAAGCTTAATCATTTTGCCACATGTTGTCGATCTCGTGGGAACACTGCTTCAAGGACAAATCTGAACCTACTTCAACAAGAGCTGTCTGACTCTGATTCCCAAGAGCAAGACGATGTTTCCCACGGGAATGATTCCGATAACACAAACAACGACTCAACCGTGCTGTAATTCCTGAGCTCCTCAGGCACGCTGCTGGATCCTGCGGTGACCATGGTAATAAACAACAAGGTTCTGACCGCCAAGGTCGACACTGGTGCAAAGGTGAACGTAATGTCACTCTGGGAGTTAACCAAGATAAGAACCACTGAGGATGTAGTTGCGCAAATCGGAAATGGAATGGTGTTCTCAGTCCTTGCGTCCAAAAGCTCTTTCTGGCAAATACCACTGGACCAGGCATCGTCTGCCCTAACAACTTTTGCCATTCCATTTGGCCGCTACAGGTTTTTAAGGATGCCTTTTGGCATCAACTCTGCAAGCGAAGTCTTCCAACGTGCAATGGAACAACGGTTCGCAGAATATCCAGGTGCCATCATTGTTGACAATATCTTAGTTCACAGCAGCGATGTTGCCGAGCATGACGCTAACCTGAAATATATATATATATATATATTTTTTTTTAATTAGAAGCAGTGTACAAAAGTATAAACCGCGGCATATGACATAGTACAGTTATTGTACAGCTTCAAATTTAATTTTTAGCTAAAGATGAGAAAGAAGGAGAGAGAGAGAAAGTGAATGTGCTAGAATAGAACCCCTAGACTACCAAATTGGTGTAGCCGAAGAGTGAGTAATAACCATATAACCATATAACAATTACAGCACGGAAACAGGCCATCTCGGCCCTACAAGTCCATGCTGAACAAATTTTTTTCCCCTTAGTCCCACCTGCCTGCACTCGTACCATAACCCTCCATTCCCTTCTCATCCATATGCCTATCCAATTTATTTTTAAATGATACCAATGAACCTGCCTCCACCACTTCCACTGGGAGCTCATTCCACACCGCCACCACTCTCTGCGTAAAGAAGTTCCCCCTCATATTACCCCTAAACTTCTGTCCCTTAATTCTGAAGTCATGTCCCCTTGTTTGAATCTTCCCTATTCTCAAAGGGAAAAGCTTGTCCACATCAACTCTGTTTATCCCTCTCATCATTTTAAAGACCTCTATCAGGTCCCCCCTTAACCTTCTGCGCTCCAGAGAATAAAGACCTAACTTATTCAACCTATCTCTGTAACTTAGTTGTTGAAACCCAGGCAACATTCTAGTAAATCTCCTCTGTACTCTCTCTATTTTGTTGACATCCTTCCTATAATTTGGCGACCAAAATTGTACCCCATACTCCAGATTTGGTCTCACCAATGCCTTGTACAATTTTAACATTACATCCCAGCTTCTATACTCAATGCTCTGATTTATAAAGGCTAGCATACCAAAAGCTTTCTTTACCACCCTATCTATATGAGATTCCACCTTCAAGGAACTATGCACGGTTATACCCAGATCCCTCTGTTCAACTGTATTCTTCAATTCCCTACCATTTACCATGTACGTCCTATTTTGATTTGTCCTGCCAAGGTGTAGCACCTCACATTTATCAGCATTAAACTCCATCTGCCATCTTTCAGCCCATTTTTCCAAATGGCCTAAATCACTCTGTAGACTTTGGAAATCCTCTTCATTATCCACAAAACTAAATCTTAGTATCATCTGCATACTTACTAATCCAATTTACCACACCTTCATCCAGATCATTGATGTACATGACAAACAACAAAGGACCCAACACAGATCCCTGAGGCACCCCACTAGTCACCTGCCTCCAACCCGATAAACAGCCATCCACCATTACCCTCTGGCTTCTCCCATTCAGCCACTGTTGAATCCATCTTGCTATTCCTGCATTTATACCCAACAGTTGAACCTTCTTAACCAACCTTCCATGAGGAACCTTGTCAAAGGCCTTACTAAAGTCCATATAGACAACATCCACTGCTTTACCCTCGTCAATTTCCCTAGTAACCTCTTCAAAAAATTCAAGAAGATTAGTCAAACATGACCCTCCAGGCACAAATCCATGTTGACTGTTCCTAATCAGACCCTGTTTATCTAGATGCTTATATATATTGTCTCTAAGTATCTTTTCCATTAATTTGCCCACCACTGAAGTCAAACTAACAGGCCCATAATTGCTAGGTTTACTCTTGGAACCCTTTTGAGTAAGTAAAAGAAATAAGAAAAACATAGAGAAATAAAAAGACAAAAACAGAAAGAAAAACAAAAAGTGATGTTATACCTGCTTCGTATCTCTCCCCACCCATCACCCAACCCATAATTCGATTTAATTCCTAAATGAAGAAGATATTACATCGTGCCAGAGACATCAACCTCAAACTCAACCCTCTTAAATGCAAATGTCCTTGGTGAGTAAGATAAGGAGAATCCCAGGGCATTTTATACGTACATTTGGAGTATTGTTTGCAGTCCTGATCATCCCATCGCAGAAGGATGTGGAGGCTTTGAAGAGGATGCAGAAAAATTCACCAGGATGTTGCTCAGATTATAATGCATTATCTATAAGGAACGGGTGGACAGACTCTGATTATTTTCTCTGGAATGGACGGGCAACCTGATAGATCTTCTATCGTGTCTTTATGCTATATAGTGGCTCGCCTCTGCTGTACACATTGTTGCGCTA
The DNA here is from genome assembly GCF_028641065.1 of Leucoraja erinaceus. NCBI lineage: Eukaryota > Metazoa > Chordata > Chondrichthyes > Rajiformes > Rajidae > Leucoraja > Leucoraja erinaceus. The sequence continues at coordinate 46,700,545 of NC_073380.1, read as the reverse complement.
TTGGAGTGTTAAGTGCAAGGTCTGCAGTCGTACATGGATTATCCAGCAATGACATTGCAGTAGGTGTTGCATTGTCTGGGTCTGTGTGCCACAGTCACAGGTTGTTGTACCCTTGATGTAGCCCCATTTGTGCATTGTCACCCTTGACCGCCTGACCCCGGTTCGCAGTCGGTTGAGACATCTCCAGTTCAGCCAGGGTTTGTTTTGGGGACTGTCTAGTGGGTCTTTAAACTTAAAGGCCCACAATGAAAGAGCTAATAGTCAAATAACCATATAACAACCATATAACAAATGTAATATAGTTTACAAAATGGAGTTGTTCTTCTACAAAAGCATGGTCTAGTCGAACAAAAGAATGGCTCGGTGCCAAGTCTGAATGACTTTGCAAATTATATGGAATTAAATGGAGGACAGGTTGTCTTTTTAATAAAGACATTAAGATGGAAACCTGTGTAATAACATGTGCTTCTTTCAAGGCCATAAAGAAGCCAAGATTTAAAAAATAACTGATGTTCCAGGTATGAGTAATAACTTGTTATTGGATGAGCTTGATTTGGACCCAGCTTTTCCTATATTCTAAAAGGCTATAGAATCTTTCAGTCATGCCATATTCAGACTTGGTAGGAGTGTTTTACTGATAAGAAAAATGTATAATTACGCTAACTTTCCTTTGTTCTGTGAGTGGAGTCCGAGAAGCTCTGAGCAAAGTTTAAGCTCATTGTAGATCTTGCCACTCCCGTCTGACGAATCTATTAAAGATTGCCATGGTTTACCTTTAATAATTTTGTAGCTGTCTGCTTTTTTAAGAGATGAACTTTGACAAGACCTGGTGGTTTGTAGACATGTAATGATAACATTACTGAGTTCGAGAGTTCGGATTTCGATGTTATCCTCTTCAGACCTTTGCGGTGGTATTGATGTCTATGCCATCCTTAATAAAGATTGCACTACCTGATAGATGCATGTAGCACTTTGAGAGGCATAGATAGAGTAGATAGAATAATTTTCTCAAAGTGGAATTGTCACATACTAGAGGGCATTGGTGTAAGTTGAGAGGGGGGAGGTTTAAGGATTATTTATAAGGCAATATTTTGTTACACAGAGTAGGAGATGCATAGAATGTGCAAGGTAAATGGTGAAAGCAGATACAAATGCACTTTTGAAGGCCAATGAGACAGACACATGAACAGGTTGGAAATAGAATAGAATAGAATACGTTTATTGTCATTGCACAATACTGTGCAACAAAATTCCATTGCATCTCCTTCAGTTTAAAAAGAACAAAACACAACAGCCATTGACTCGCCTATACACAAAATCAGTAAAGAAAATAATAAATAGGTATTAAAAATATTTTAAAAGAATATTGCACATTATCTTGCACCCCGAATTATATTGTGCTTCCCCAGTGTTCTCTGTTAGAATTAAGTTATTTTATCGCACATGGGTAGAAACTATTTTTTAGTCTACTGGTGCGAGCCTTCAGAGACCTGTATCGCCTCCCAGAGGGTAGCAGAGTGAAAAGGTGGTTGGCAGGGTGGGATGTGTCCTGCTTGATGTTTGTGGCCCAGCTCAGCCATCGGGCCCTGTATATGTCATCCAGGGAGGGCAGTTGAACGTTTGTGATACTCTGTGCAATTTTAATCATTCTCTGCAGCGCCCTCCTCTCAGCCACAGTGCAGCTAGCAAACCACACCAGGATGCCATAGGAGAGGATGCTTTCCACGGCGCACCGGTAGAAGGACAGCAGCAGCGGCTGTGAAACGTTTACTCTCCGCAGAGACCTCAGGAAATACAGCCACTGCTGTGACTTCTTCACGAGAGTGATGGTGTTCATTTGTCATTTGAGGTCCTGGGAGATGTATATTCCCAGGAACTTAAAGTCAGTGACTCTCCACCATGTCTCCTTTGATGTATAGAGGAGCAGGTTCCTCTCTCCTCTTCCTGAAGTCAATAACCAATTATTTTGTTTTTGTTAGGTTGAGTACCAGGTTATTTTTAGTGCACCAGACAGTCAGTTTTTGGACTTTATCTCTGTAGACAGACTCATTGTTGCTATTTATCAGCCCCACCACAGTCGTGTCATCTGCAAACTTGATGATCCGGTTGGCCCTCCGTTGCCCTTGTAGTTGGTAAGTTGCTGAATACCCTGCCAGACACGCTGAGGGTCCCTCTCATTAAAGTGCCCCTCTAGTCTTCTTCCATAGGCTGCCTTTGCCTCTTTGATGGCTCTCTTTAGTTTGGGTCTGGCAGTGCTGTACAGTTCATCATTGCCAGATCTATAGGCTGAGTTGCATTCCCTCAGCAACTTCCTAACATCACTGGTCATCCATGGTTTGCTGTTTGGATAACACCTGACCTCTCTGTCGACAGTGACGTTATTGATGCAGTTCTGTATGTAGAACATGACTGTGGATGAGTTGTCTGTTATGTCCTGGTTTTCAAAAAAATCCCACTGGGTGCGCTCAAAGCAGTCCTGAAGTAAGGCGGCAGCGCCCTCAGGCCAAGTCTTTATGTTTCTCACACTGGGCTTAGTTTTCACGATGAGAGGTCTGTATGCTGGGGTGAGAAAGATGGTCAGACTGGCTGAGGTGAGGGAGGTTGGAGGCTTTGTATCCATCCTTGATGTTGCTGTACACATGATCCAATGTGTTTTGACCTCTCGTTGGACACGTGACGCGCTGGTGGAATTTAGGGAGGACATTTTTGTAGATTTGCCTGGTTAAAGTCTCCAGCCACGATGAAAATCCCATCAGGGTGCGCAGTCTGTAGTTTGTTGATGGATGTTAGCAGGGTGATCATTGCTAGCTTGACATTAGCGCTTGGTAGAATGTAAACAGCCATAGTAACAACAACTGTGAACTCCCGCGGCAGATAGAAGGGTCGGCATTTCAATGTTATAAACTCCAAGTCTGAACAGTGTCTCTCAATGGAGGGATATAAACCATTTGAAGGCTGATGAGATTAGTTTAAATTGACATTGTGGTCAGCTAAGACATTGTAGGTTGAGGAGCCTGTTGATAGGTTGTATTGTTCTATATTCAATGATAAGATTTGATGAGCTCTGAAGGGTAAAATAGACTCTCCAGGTTTTGGGGGATTTGTTAGGCACTCACTATAGGGAATAAAACTGGTGTATTTCTTATTAAAACAGGGGAATACAAGTTACAGATGTTGTTTCCTGATTCTTTTTTTCCCCTTGCTCATTGTACAAACCCCAAACATTGATTTGTTTTAAACTTTTGTAATTAGGCATATTGATCTCAACTAGATGTCATTTTATTTTCCCTGTCCCATTCATGGAAGTATCTTTCCATTTTCAAAATTTCCATTTCCCAAACCCAAGAGTATATTATGTTTTAATATACAAGTAGCTCTGCTGCAGCACATGTTTCCATAACACAAATTTGATATGATGGAAGTGATGAATTAGGGAACATCATTTGTATAAAGTGTGCCAAAATGTTTATAACACCATTTTGATCGGGAGCTACAGAACCACATAAATTTACTTTGTGAACTGACAAGCAGGAAAAAATAGCTGCTTGGAAGAAAGAAAGTGTAGGGCCTCCTTGCTGTAATCAGGCGCCATTGTCTCTTAAGGAAACCGCTGCTACTGTAACTGGGTGGTCATAGAAATTGACAAGCTATTGCTTCTATTGACACGTATGCAATGATACTCTATTAAACAATGTAACATACAGCTTTTAGCATTTTTTAGCTTGCTGGAATAAAAACCACATGTCTATTTTAAGGACCTTTATATTTTTTAAATCCTGCAGGAAGAATAAGCATGTTACTGCAAGGCTGAGATTCTCGAGTCCCTAACCCCGCTTTTTCCCTCATTGACATAATTGTTTTTATAACAAGATTTTCTTACGGGGGTGTTTCTCAGGAATGCAACTATTGTGTTATATAATGAGGGTAAACTGACATTAAGACCTAATAAGTAGATTTTTTTTAACTTTAAAAAAAAAAAGTGGTCAAAATAAATAATGAGAATATACTTTTTCTTTCAGATATTTTGAAAAGCAATTTGACTTGGCAGAAGCAACTAAATTACCCATGTTTCTACACTGCAGAAATTCACATCCAGAATTTCTAGGTATGCTTGAAATGACAAGAAAGGTTTCTGTGATATTATTAAATCAAGTTCTTTGCTTCAAGTAATTGATCCACTGGTCCTTGCATATTTAAGTTTTATTTGGATTCGTAATGAATAAGCTGATCTCTAATGGGGCAGGAATAAGATGCACCTTGAGCCTGGTGACGTGTTTGTTACCCTTGATTCTCAAGTGCTTGCTGATACCTCTGCTGTACACTGGGTTTACTTTCCTTCTGATACGGGTGCATTTTTAGCTTTAAATTGCTTTACTTTTCTAGTAACTAAATTAAAAATAAACAACTTCCTGATTTCATTATCATTTAGTTGTTTATTTTTTGAGGCAATGTATCCCCCTTATTTTCTAAGCATTTCTATATTTAAACCTTGGCAAGATTACACTTATTGCCCATGTCATAGAGACATCGAATTATACAGATTAGAAATGGGCCGTTTGGCCCAACCAATCTATGCTAATCAAGATGTACCATCTAAGCTAGACCCATTTGTCCACATTTGACCCATATTCTTCTCAATCTTTGCTATCCATGTTCCTGTAAATGTTGTTATAGTAACGGCCTTAACCACTTCATCCGGCAGCTCATTCCATATACCTACTACCCTCTGTGTGGAAAAAGATGCTCCTCGGATTCCTATTAAATCTTTTCTCTCTCACCTTAAATCTATGCTCTCTTGTTCATGATTGTCCTACCCATGGGAAAAATACTCTGTGCATTCACCCTCATGATTTTATCCATCTCTATAACTACTCCTTAGCCTCCTGTGCTGCAAGGAATAAAATCCCAGCCTGGCCAATCTTACACGTAAATCTTTACTGAACTCTTTCCAGCTTAATGGCATTTTTCCTGTAACAGGGTGGCCAAAACTGAACATAATACTCTGAAGTGCAGCCTCACTAATGTCTTGAATAAATGGAAAATAATGTTCCAACTTCTATACTCCATTCCCTGACTGATGAAGACCAGCTCCTCAAAAACCCTTTGTTATCACTCATCCTCCTATAATGCCACTTTCAATATGTTTGTGCATTGTGGGCTAAAGAGTCTATTCCTGTGCTCAACTGTTTTACGTTCTGTGTTCCACAACTCTTCACGACTCTACCATTCACTGGGAAGGTCCTACCTTGGTTTAACTTCTCAAAATGCAACACCTCACATTTATCTGAATTAAATCCCATTAGCCATTCCTTGGCCCACTTGCCCAGCTGATCAAGATCCCGCTGTAATTTTTTTGATGATTATCTTCACTGACTACGATGCCACCTCTTTTAGTGTAATTAGCAAACTTCCTGATCATATCTTCTACATTCTAATTCAAGTTGTTGATAAAGGTGACAAACAGCAATGTCGTAATAACTCTTGATGCATAACAATATATTTACATTCTTTTGAGTCTGAAAACATAAGCAACAGAATGCTGACAACATCTCTAAGAAAATATACTTGCTGAATTTTTTGGCTGCTGGCATTCATTGTTACTTTTTCAGTCCTCAATAAATTAATTAATTTTTACAATTTGCCATGATGGGATTTGAATTAGGGAACTGTTAGTCTAACATCACCATCAAACACACATTTTCATCCATACAAGTAATACCCTCAAATCTGGTGCTGTATTCCAAATTGATACAACAGCTTCCAAATGTTGTTAATATAACCATATAACCATATATAACAATTACAGCACGGAAACAGGCCATCTCGACCCTACAAGTCCGTGCCGAACAAATTTTTTTTCCCCTTAGTCCCACCTGCCTGCACTCATACCATAACCCTCCATTCCCTTCTCATCCATATGCCTATCCAATTTATTTTTAAATGATACCAATGAACCTGCCTCCACCACTTCCAATCTTTTTTAAAATGACTCCATGTTTGCACTGGCAGCAATTTTTTGAATTGTTATAATTTATCCTTGCCTCTCAGGTTCTTTTTCTGTGTCGAATAGCATAAGCTTTATTTTTTGGGAAAAGTCAAACTTGTTAAATGGCGGAGAATTTGTTTTAACCTAGCAAAGCACCCCGATATATTCTAAACATTACTGGAGGAGTAAAAGGGAAATCTTCTCCAGGTTCAAGTAAAAGAGGGCCAGTTAATCAAATCAGATTGAAGGGTGCAGAGTGTGATTAAGAGAATATAACAATGAATAAGGATGACCAAGGAAATAATTGCGGGTGATAAATTAATTGTCCAATCATTAGGAGAAAAAAAAGGGGAAAGAATGGTTGGATTATAAGCGAGTTTATAAAGTATTATTTAATACAAATGAAACCTGAAAACATTAGGTTGTTCATTTTCAATGCTGGAGAGTTAAACTGGTAGTCATTAATATTTATTGTAAGGTTAACAAATTATGTAAAAAGCCAAGGACCAACCTGGTGATTTTTGTTTCGTTTGCACATTCCAAGCAAATGCAAGAAAGTCATACCATTCAATTAATTTGAATGGTAAATCAGAGTGTGTTGCCATTTTTTGCAAAGTGGAATGGTGCATCTTGGATAGCAACTTCCAAATTTTCATTGTGAACTATGGAGTTGCTTCAACAGATGTTTCCGTATGATTTTCACATAAATGGTTAGTGCTTTGAGCTCACTTTTTTTTTCTTAGGCAAATGCAACATTTTAAGACAAACATGCTAGTTTGTGCAACGATAAATTCAAAATCATTTAACATGTATTGGTTGCAAGAAAAAGGTAGAAATGCATAGCTGGTAATTATGGCCACATGAGGCCATAATGTGGCACCAGAAAACTGAAATCAAAAAGGTTTAATTTAATCCATTCAAGCAAAACGATGAAAATACTGCAGACACTGAAAATCTGAAATAAAAACAGGGAATGCTGGAAATTCTCAGCAGATCAGACAGCATCAACGAAGAGGAAAACAGAGTTGACCGGTTCTAATATCCTGAAAAGGTAACTCTATTTCTTTCATTGCAGATGCTGCCCTGACCTGATGTATATTTTCACCAACGTTTGTATTTATTTCACAGTATTAATGATGTCGCCAATATAATCCCAACTACCTGGGATTTTGCGACATTGCAGTTTGTGAACTGCTTTGTAACACAGTTGTAAACTGACTAAAATGTTGAAGTAGATTGTGTGGACGCTGGATAGCACGCAACAAAAGCTTTTCACTGTACCTCGGTACATGTGACAATAAACAAAACTGTAAACTATAGACAGCGTAAGGTTTTCATTAGTTGCTGATCTGAGTGTATTCAATGCTGGCAATTTTATTCATGGGAGATTAATTCAGTATATTTTGCTTTATAAAATACAGTGGTAGAGGACCTTGGCAGGTCAGACAGCCTCTGTGGAGGGAAATGGACAGACGATGTTTCAGGTCGGTATCCTTCAGACTTATCAGTCTGAAGAAGAGATCCAACCTGAAACATCCTCTGTGTATGACGGAACCACAGATGCTGGTTTAAACTGAAGATTAACACAAAATGCTGGAGTAACTCAAGAAGGAATGGGTGATGAAGAACTGACTGAAGAAGGATCTGGATGTGAAACGTCACCCAATCCTTCTCTCCAGCGATGCTGCCTGTTTCGCTGAGTTATTCCAGCATTTTGTGTCTAAAACATCATCTGGATTGTTTCTCTTCACAGATGTTGCCTGATCCACTGAGTTCCTTCAGGACTTTTATTTTGCTCAAGATTCCAGCATATGCAGTTCCTAATCTCTCTATTTTTTTGATTGGGGATCACTGGAACTCTTATGGCATCTGGGCATTGAGATACAAATCAGCTGTGGCAGGCAGCTAAATAATTGAGTTTTTTTCATGGAAATGTTGTGAAGAGTTTTTCAATTATGTATGATCTTCCTCTATCATATATCCGCCAATCCCTCACTGGCATGTTATAATGTGCCTGTTGAATTTTATTGACATTGATCTCACTCTCCATCCCCCCCACTCGTAACAAGGACAGAGTCCCCCTTGCCCTCACCTTCCAACCCACCAGCCATCACATACAACAGATTATCTTCCGACAGTTTCGCAATGCAACGGATCCCACCACTGGCCACATCTTCCCATCTCCTCCCCATTCGGCTTTCTGCAGAGACCGCTCCCTCCGTAACTCCTTGGTCAATTCGTCCCTTCCCAGCCAAACCACCCCCTCCCCTGGTACTTCCCTTGCAACCGCAGGAAATGCTGCACTTGTCGCTTTACACCCTTGACTCCATCCAAGGGCCCAAGCAGTCTTTCCAGGTGTGGCAGAGGTTCACCTGCACCTCCTCCAACCTCATCTATTGCATCCGCTGCTCTAGGTGTCAACTGCTCCACATCAGTGAGATCAGGCGTATTCTTGGCGATCGCTTCGTCCAACACCTCCGCTCAGTTCGCACTAAGCAACCCTGTGGCCCAACACTTCAACCCCCCCACCTTTCTGGCCTGGGCCTCCTCCATGGCCACAGTGAGTCCCACCGCAGTGAGTCCCACCGCTCGATCCGAAACGTCACCTATTCCTTCGCTGCATAGATGCTGCCTCACCCGCTGAATTTCTCCAGCATTTTTGTCTACATTTAAGAACACACAGGTCATCTATCCTATTTTATTCATCTGTCAGCAATGTATGTCTGTCCATTCTACATAGATACATAGAAAATAGGTGCAGGAGTAGACCATTCGGCCCGTCGAGCCAGCACCGCCATTCAATGTGATCATGGCTGATCATCTACAAACAGTACCCCATTCCTGCCTTCTCCCCATATCCTTTGATTCCGTTAGCCCCAAGAGCTCTATGTAACTCTTTTGAATGCATCCAATGAATTGGCCTCCACTGCCTTCTGAGGCAGAGAATTCCACAAATTCACAACTCTCTGTGTGAAAATGTTTTTCCTCACCTCAGTTCTAAATGGCCTACCCCTTATTCTTAAACTGCGGCCTCTGGTTCTGGACTCCCCCAACACCGGGAACATGTTTCCTGCATCTAGCGTGTCCAATCCCTTAATAATTTTATATGTTTCTATAAGATACCCTCTCATCCTTCTAAATTCCAGTGAATACAAGCTCAGCTGCTCCATTCAGAATCAGAATCATACTTTATTCGCCAAATATGTTTTGCAATATACGAGGAATTTCATTGGCCAGGTCAGTCATACATTAAAAAGCAACAGATCACTCAAAAACACATTTTAACATGAACATCCACCACAGTGACTCCTACACATTCCTCACTGTGATGGAAGGTGAAATAAAATTCAAGTCTCTTCCTTCTGTTCTTCCTCGGTCGTGGGCCTCGAGCCCGCCATTGACGGGACGATCTTGACTCCCGTAGCCGGTGCAGTTCGGGCCCTCCATATGACAGTCCGGCCATTCCTGGAATTAAACTTGTGAACCTACTAGCACTGCCTCAATAGCAATAATGGCCTGCCTCAAATTAGGAGACCAAAGCTACACACAATACTACAGGTGTGGTCTCACCAGGGCCCTGTACAACTGCAGATGGACCTCTTTGCTCCTACACTCAAATCCTTTCGTTATGAAGGCCAACATGTCATTAGCTCTTTTTTACTGCCTGCTGTACCTGCATGCTTACTTTCAGCGATTGATGTACAAGGATACCCAGGTCTCATTGCACTTCCCCTTTTCCTAATCTGACACCATTCAGATAATAATTTGCCTTCTTGTTCTTGCCACGAAGGAGGATAACCTCACATTTATCCACCTTATACTGCATCTGCCATGCATCTGCCCACTCACCCAACCTATCCAAGTCACCCTGCATCCTCTTAGCATCCTCCTCACAGTTCACACTGCCACCCGTCTTTGTGTCATCTGCAAATTTGCTAATGTTACTTTAATTCCTTCATCCCAGCACCAAGCCTTGCGGTTCCCCACTAGTCACTACCTGCCATTCTGAAAGGGATCCGTTAATTCCTACTCTTTGTTTCCTTTGTCTGCCAACCAATTTTCTATCCATGTCAATATCCTACCCCCAATACCATGTGCTCTAATTTTGCTCACTAATCTCCTGTGGGACCTTATTAAAGGCTTTTTGAAAGTCCAGATACACTACATCCACTGGCTCTCACGTATCCATTCAATTTGTTACATGCTCAAAACAGTCAGGAAGATTCGTCAAGCATTCTGTTGAAAAGTCGTGTTAGTTTACATTTATTTGTGGTCTTGCTGAGGGAATCACAGCTTACCTTGAATGGCTGGCCAAATTTAAGGTTGAAACCGCTTGATTTCTTTAACTTAGTTTTTGTATTTGTTTGCTATGCATTCACAAAAATATAAAAGCACGTTGGGCATGAAAATAATAAAATGTGTAAAAATTTCATCTGTTTCATTTGTAGATATAGTGAAGAGAAATATGGATAGATGTGTGTTGGAGGAGTGGTAAGTCTAACCTTAATGCTTATGCCAATCTACCTAGCCCATGATTTGTGGAAATTGTGGAGGCCCTTGCAGGGATATTTGCTTCATCTTTGGCCACAGGTGAAGGTCTGGAAGGCTGGGCAGTAGTTAATGTTGTACTGTTTAAAAGGTGCAGCAAGGGAAAGCAAGGAAAGGAGTGGCCAGTGAACCTGACATTAATGGTGGGTAAGTTACTGGAGGAGATTCTGAAGGGCATGATATGCCAACATTTGGATATACAAGGACTAATTTGGGATACTCAACACGGATTTGTGCATGGGAAATCATGTCTCGGGGATCAATGCCTGGCGCATTGTTGTTTACCATTTAATTAAACAATTTTGAAGTGAAGGTATAAAACATAGTTGGTAAAGTTGCAGATGACAGTGGAAAAAATGATCGTTTTATACTGGGAACTTGATCGGCAAGTTAAGTGGGCTGAGGAATGGTTTTGTTTACTTTATTATTGTCACATGTACTGAGGTACAGTGAAAAGCTTTTGTTTGAGTGCTATCCAGTTAAATAAAACTATATGAATACAATCAAGCCGCCACAGTGCACAGATAAAGGGTACAACATTTAGTGTAAGATAAGATATAACAATGAAGTTCTGACCAAAGATAGTTCAGAAGTCTTCAACGGGATAGATGGGAGGTCAGGAATGCATTTTAGTTGATGAGAGGACTGTTCAGTAGCCTGATAACAGTTCGGAAGATAGTGACCCTGAACCTGGACGTTTGCATTTTCAAACTTCTGTACTCTTTGCTTGAAGAGGGAGTGACTGGAGGGGATTGGTTTCTACAGAGTATCTGTAGAAGTTGTTTGTTTAGGAGATGCCAAAATTCTTAAAGGCCTGTCCCACTAAGGCAATCTTATTGGCGAGTTTAGGAGACTCTACACTCACCACAAACTCGCAGCATAGTCGACACATGGTCGAGAGGAGTTCCCGCATAGTGGTTACTACTTGCGGCCTCAGTTTGGTCGTGGAAAGATTTTCACCAGAAATTGGTCGGCATGGAGCAAATCAATAATTTTGAGCTCGTAGTGCAGTGGTAGTGGGGTCGCCATGTTGTTGTAGGTAGTCGAGGTAGCCGTAGGTAATCTCCTTTGCTGACCGGGCATTTTAATTGGCTCATTTGGGAACAAAAAACGTAAGCACGAGTTTTCAGAACCAAGGAAAACGGACCGGTAATGTTAAATGCCCACTAAACTTCACAGAGTGTGTGTCTCTGACTTTAGGAGACTCTACACTCGCCATTCGACACATGGTCGAGAGGAGTTCCCGCATAGTGGTTACTACTTGCGTTGTCTGGCTTTTTCGCCAAGTCGAGGTAGCCGTAGGTAATCTCCTTTGCTGACCGGGCATTTTAATTGGCTCATTTGGGAACAAAAAACGTAAGGACGAGTTTTCAGAACCAAGGAAAACGGACCGGTAATGTTAAATGCCCACTAAACTTCACAGATGTGTGTCTCTGACTTATTCAACGTTGTCTGGCTTTTTAAAAGTGTCTCCACTCCTTCTCCCCGCTCTTTTAAAGGACTTACCGTACACTGTGTTAGCCGTCTTTAGCCTTCCTGTTCATCGCGGGTATCACCTTGGCTTTGCACCATGTGAATTTCAGACAGCGCTCCCCCCGCTTTCCCTGGCCCCCGCCTTTGCGATGTGTTTGTGTGTGTGTGTGTGTTCCGCGCTGACGGTTGTTCCAGCTCACGGTTTTTCAGGCGAGTGCCCCCGAGCTTGAAGGTCACAGACAGTTTGCTGAAAAGTCGCGTAAGTGGAACAGGCCCTTATGCCTTCTACGGAAGTAGAGGTGTTGGTGTGCTTTCTAGGCCATAGCTTCATTGTGGCTGATCCAAGACAAATTGCTGGTAATATTTATTCCTAGGAACTTGAAGCTTTATGTCTCTACGTTGGCGGCATATGTACTGCTTGGCTTCCTGGAGCCTATCATAATTTCCTGTTTGGATAAATACACAATACCCTGTTATAGGAAAGTGGTTATTAAACTGGAATGGGAACAAACTGGATTGGTGAGAATGTTGTCAAGACTTGAAGGCCTGAGTTATAGGGAGAGGTTAGGCAGGCTAAGGTTTATTCCTTGGAGCATAGGACCATGTTTATAATACCATGATGGGTATAGATAAGGTGAATGCACAGTCGTTTTACCCACAGTGCAGCACAGGAACTGGTTCTCCTTTCCCCTCTGCCACCCCCACCATGGTCTGTGCTGACCATGATGCCAATTTAAACTCTTCCCATCTGCCTACACATACATATTTTGATAATGTAATCCAGATGTGCTAGCTGCATTTGTAAAGGAAAATTCAGAGTAATGCGTTCACAGAAACACATATGATTATTATCTATCCTACTTCAAACAATAATATATTTCTTGATTAAAGCCAGCAAATATAAAGTTAGTGTATTTTTGGAACTGACTTGTTAATTTGACTTCATTTATTGTAGGTGCATTCTTTTGATGGCACAAAAGAAGAAGCTGCTGCCCTTTTAGAAATGGGCCTGTATATAGGAATCAATGGCTGGTAAGCTTTAATTGCAGTTACTGTGTGGTTGCAAATATTTCTCATCTTGTTAGTAGCTTAAAGGCCTGAGTTATCATGCCTATGTTTATGCCTGATTTAATATTCCTGAAACGCGAATATCTGAAAGAGTGAGGCCACACACACACAAATTGGAGGAACAACACCTCGTATATCACTTCAGCAGTTTACAACCCTGCGGCATGAATATTGATTTCTCTAACTTCAAGTGACTCTTCCATTCCCTCTCACTCTGTCCCTCGCCCACCCTGGTCCCCTTGCTCTTTTCACTGTTTTTATTCCTTCGTTATCATCTCGTCCCCAGCCAACAATGACCATGGTGAGCTTCACCTTTCTCGAGTCATCAATGCAGGCTCTGCTTTGTTTTGTACCTTCCCATATCTCCAGTGTCCCCCTCCATGACCCTTAGTCTGATGAAGGATCTCCAACCAAAGCGTCACCTATTCCTTCTCTCCAGAGATGCTGCCTGACCCGCTGAGTTACTCCAGTATTTTGTCTTGTCATCATTGTAAACCAGCATCTGCAGTTCCTTGTTACACACCTGGCCTGTTACTATTCTGCTTCCTGAAGATATTCCATCCTGCAATGATAGCTCATTGTCATAAATTTTAAAATGCATTTTGTTAATGAATCATATTTAATATTGCCAATGTAATCCATTATATATATAGTCTTTGGTGCTAGTGCCAAAGTAGTTGTAGACTCTGTCCACAAGATGGTGGTATAATTCCACCATGTCCTATAATGTATTTTCTGACATCATCAGCACCTTTGGGTAAGTAAATTGTCCCAAGACACCGATTATTATCAAACAAAATTTAGCACATAGCCATGTTAGTTATTAGAGACTGGATTAGGGTTTTAGGCGCATTGAAATGGAAAAAAAAAAGGCAGAAAGGCAAAGAAGTAATAAATGAATCCAGATCCCTGGGCTTTAAAAAAAAAAACTGCTGGCATGTATGCAATAGAGAATACACAAGAACAATAGAGGAGAGCAGTTACCTTTGACCAATGTTGGGGCTGGGGAGGGTAAGAGTGATAGGGAGGAGCAGCATCATTTAAATGATGATTTGAAGGCAAGAATTAACATTTTTACATTATTTAAGGTATTAAAGGTACAGGTGCACAACCTTTTATCCGAAAGCCTTGGGACCAGACACTTTTCGTAATTCGGAATTTTTCGGCTTTCGGATTGGAAGATTTTTAGCGTAGATTTTAACGGCTGGCTAAATGGTAGAGTGCTCGGCTCATATCCGCAAGGTTGCAAATTTGCGCTTCGATCCCGGCAGTTACTCGATCGCGAGTTTGAGTCTTCAATGTAGTTTTTTTCTTGCAGAATAGGAGAGAATAGGGAGGGTTAGGCTGGGATCATTCTCTGCAAGATAATCTTAGTGCGGGAGACAAGTATAGGAGAGGTGTACTGACTGTGTGGGCAGAACTTTGGAAGTGATTGCCCACCAACCTCAAAAGCCGCTGTGTCTCCCTGTCCCTCCAACTCCAGAGGAATCCACTCCCCGATGGGCCGCTACAGCGACAAGTGGCAGTTCGCCCACAGCCCGAGCTGCGCCACCCCAAGAACAAGACGTACCTTGCACACCATCAGCTTCTGCCCCTACGGGGAGCATGTTCCTCTGGAGTTGGAGCGGGGCTGGGCTGGAGTTGCTGATCTGGGATCTCCGTGCTTGCAGTGGGCCTGAGGGTCGGTGTCCCGATGAGGGGGCGCAGCTCGGGCTGTGGGCGAACTGCCACTTGTCGCCGTAGCGGCCCATCGGGGAGCGGCTTCTGGTGGTCCTGACGTCTTCGGCCACCCCCCTGTACAGGAGCTGAGACTGGGAACTGTACCGCCCTTGCAGGTGAGCAGGAGAGTGGGGTTGTTTGCAGTTGCAGAGGGAGGGGGCAAGGGTGGTACAGTTCCCAGTCTCAGGTCCTGTCCAGGGGGGTGGCCGGAGACGTCAGGATCAACAGGAACCCACTCCCCGATGGGCCGCTACAGCGACAAGTGGCAGTTCGCCCACAGCCCGAGCTGCGCCCCCTCATCCGCAACCCGGGATTCCTCTGGAGTTGGAGCGGGGCTGGGCTAGAGTTGCTGCTGGCTGTGAGTCTCTGGGATCTCCGTGCTTGCAGTCGGTGTCCCGTTGGTCCTGACGTCTCCAGCCACCCCTCTGGACAGGAGCTGAGACTGGGAACTGCACCGCCCTTGCCCCCTCCCTCTGCAACTGCAAACAACCCCACTCTCCTGCTCACCTGCAAGGGCGGTACAGTTCCCAGTCTCAGCTCCTGTACAGGGGGGTGGCCGGAGACGACACAGCCTGAACTGCGCCCCCTCATCCTCAACCCCAAGAACAAGACGTACCTTGCACACCATCAGCTTCTGTCCCTACGGGAAGCGTGTTCCTCTGGAGTTGGAACAGGGCTGGGTTGCTGCTGGCTGTGGGTCTCTGGCATCTCCGTGCTTGCAGTGGGCCTGGGGGTCGGTGTCCCGTTGGTCCTGACGTCTCCGGTGACTGGCACTGACCTGCTGGCTGGCATCGCCGACGTGAAGACAGTGCAAAGCCCCCGCGCCGGTGCAATGGGCGGGGAACTGGAGAGGGGAGGGAAGTGGTCACACACATGGCGGGGAAGCAGAGGGGTGTAGGTGGGGTGAAACTGAAGGGAGCGACAATCTGCTGCTGCCCGCCAGTTAAAACGTTCCCACGCAAGACTCACGATACACTGTGTATCGTGAGTCTACCGTGGGAACTTTTTAACTCAGCGGGCAGGCAGCAGCAGATTGCCAATTATTAACCCTCCCGCGCAATATACCCTCACCTCTTTTATGAATGGGGATTTAGTTCCCCTTTCTTCGAGGACCGACCGGAGGTTCCGCTGTCACCTCTGCGGGCCGCCCTCGGTGAACGTCTTCAAGGACTGAAAAAATGTCCGCTATTCAGAGCTTTTCGTTATTTGGATCTTCGGATAAAAGGTGTGCACCTGTATTATCAGAAACAAGAATCATAGAAAATCGGTGCAGGAGTAGGTCATTCGGCCCTTCATAGAAATTAGGTGCAGGAGTAGGCCATTCGGCCCTTCGAGCCTGCACCACCATTCAAGATGATCATGGCTGATCATTCAGAATCAGTACCCTGTTCCCCCTTTCTCCCCAAAGCCCTTGATTCCATTAGCCCTAAGAGCTCTATCTAACTCTCTCTTGAATACATCCAGTGAATTGGCCTCCACTGCCTTTCTCTCTGGCTGAAAAAGTTTTTCCTCATCTCAGTCCTAAATGGCCTACCACTTATTCTTAAACTGTGACCCTTGGCTCTGGACTCCACCAACATCGGCACTATTTTTTCTGTA
The DNA here is from genome assembly GCF_028641065.1 of Leucoraja erinaceus. Lineage (NCBI taxonomy): Eukaryota > Metazoa > Chordata > Chondrichthyes > Rajiformes > Rajidae > Leucoraja > Leucoraja erinaceus. The sequence goes on along the minus strand of NC_073380.1, from coordinate 46,684,152 downwards.
TCTAGCCTGTCCAATTCTTTAAGAATTTTATATGTTTCTATAAGATCTCCTCTTATCCTAAATTCCAGTGAATGTAAGCCCAGTCGGTCCATACTTTCATCATGTGTCAGTCCCGCCATCCCGGAATTAACCTGGTGAACCTACACTGCACTCCCTCAATAGCAAGAATGTCCTTCCCCAAATTAGGAGACCAAAACTGCACACAATATTCGAGGTGCAGTCTCATCAGGGCCCTGGGCAACTGCAGCAGGACCTCCTATACTCAAATCCTCTCACTATGAAATCAACTCTTGCTATGAATCAATTAGGTCAGTAAACATTGGGATCATGTGTGAATGGGACTTTATGGTGGATTATTTGTTTCCAATGCTTCATTTTAGGGTCTAAAGAGTTTAGGGAACAGTAATGAATATTTTTTCCTAGAGCTCTCATCCATTCATCTAACCTTGAAGATCAAATAGAAAATATTGTATTTCAGCCCCATTTCAAAAAACTTAAAGAATGCTTCAGAATTGAAGGAAATATTTCCACACGATCCTCCTGACTGATGGGTTTAAGGCTTGATTTTTATTTTAGCTGGTAGCAATGTCTGTGCTTTGAAAGCTTGGTCTTTATATATTTGTTTGCAAGGGTTTAATATAATCCAAAGTCATTGAATAATTGCCACCTTAATACATAGATGATTTTTAGTAAAGAAGATGCACAATTTAATACTATGAATTGAGTGCAGCACAGTGGCGCACGCCACAGACCCAGGTTTGATCCTGACTACAGGTCCTGATCCTGTACTGAGTTTGTACATTCTCCGTGTGACCACCTGGGTTTTCTCCGGGGTGCTCTGGTTCCCTCCCACTTTCCAAAGACGTGCAGTTATAGATTTATTTTCTTCTATAGATTGTAAATTGTCCCTAGCAAATAGGATAGTGGTAGTGTAGATCCCTGTGGACTCGGTGTGCCAAAGGGCCTGTTTCCACAATGTATCAGAAGAAGTCTTTAAAAAAAAAAAGCCTAAATTATACTTTTATTATCAAAATAATCTCACAGTTGATTCCACATTAAACATCTGACAATATATAGACGTAAATAAAACCCGAGTGGATCTTGTAATCGATAACCATTCATTTAGCAGTTAATATCTAGACTTGAGGGTTAACACAATATACGTGTATTTATAAATACCATCTGTAGAATTGTCATCCAAAATCATTAGAAACAGATGAACAGCTTCAAATAGTTAAATTGAGTTAAATTGCAAACATTGGTTAGGACATTTTCTGTATTAATAAAAGAAAGGAGAGTATGTCAGACATCATTAGGTAATGCCCATTGGAAAAATCACTCTTAGTACATTACTAGACCAAGTGGGACCCATTGGGTCCCATCCTCTCAACGTGTGGTTGTGGGGGAGGGGGGGCTTGCGGCGTCACACACACACACGAACCACCCCACACACACACACTAATTCCCCCCTTGATATTATATTAATATTATAATCACTATTAATCAATATTTAATTAAGAGAGAGACAGAAGGAACTGCAGATGCTAATTGACCAAAAAAGACAAGTTGTTGCAACTCAGTGGGTCAGACAGCATTTCTGGAAGACGTGGATAAGTGACAATTTGGATCAGTACCCTTCTTCAGATTTATTTTGTTAGTTGGATTTAAATCCCACAGATGCCTTAGAGGGATTTGAACACCTCTCTCTGGTTCCATGCACTATCAAGCACATAGTTTACTGATCAGGAACATTGACCTGTGGAGTAAATCTGACAATTCCAATTTGGAAAATATCCAATGTTGAAATGTTGTAATAAATTAGTGGCTTTGGCACAAAGTGACCATGGGGCACTTGGAATCCTCAGCGTCAAAGGTGGATGGTGCTGCAAGGTTTGTAGTGTAAGAGATCAGTTTCCCATCTGCTTGCTTCCATTCACATTCTGGAACCTGGTCCATGGTTCTCTTCAAACTGATTTTCCATTGTTTGTTTTATAATCATGACACAAATGCAAATTGAAGTCTGCAGACTGTTCATCTAAATATATTAAACCTGGGAGCTTTGTTGAACAGCAGTCAGGTTCTGGGACATTTTCAAATGTAGTGATGATGTCAAATGTATTATAATGGAGCAGGTCAATGAATTAACTCCCCTTCCCATTCCAAATCTGACCTTTTTGTCCCGGGCCTGCTCCACTGTCAGTGTGAGGCCAAACGCAAATTGGAGGAACAGCACCTTTTATTGCTCTTGGGCAGCTTACAAGCCACGATTTGAACGTTGACAGGGCTCGAAATTAGCGGTTGCCCGGGTGCCAATGGCGATCTAAAGTGCCACCGGGCAACCTAAATGCCATGCCATTTTGCCTCGCTTGGCAAACAACCGGGACACCTATCGTTTAATTCTGAGCAGGCCCCTTCTCTATCTCTCTCTCTCTCTGTGTGTCACTCTCCGTCTCCGCCCACCATCCATATCTGTGTCCGGGTTTTGGGTCTTTGCTCTCCGCTCTCCGCTCGCTCCTCATCCGCCGGCACGGCCGGCCGCCTTACACATGCGCACTGCCGCGGCTTGCACATCCTCCCCCTGCACATGCGCACAACCACGGCCAGCACATCGGCAGTGGTTGTGCGCATGTGCCACCCTGCACATGCGCATTGCCACGGCAACTGGTCGGCGTCGACCACTTTCTTCTTCCCTTTGCATTGTGGGAGATCTGGTCCACTCGCCGCGACCGCTGATAACCAATGCAGAATCACTCCCTGGAGCTGGAGTAACTCCCTGGAGTAACTCTTGCTTCTTAGTTTCCTGGTCATCCAAAAATATTCCAAATGCAATTTAAAAGGAGTGGACCCACCACCACCAAACTCTGAAAAATACCAGCCTATTGCACTTTATCTGTTTATTTATTGTGTATATATGGTCTATGGTATATAGACACACTGAACTTTTATCTCCTGTTCTGTATTATGTTTACATATTCTGTTGAGCTGCAGCAAGCACGAATTTCATTGTCCTATCTGGGACACATGACAATAAAACTCTCTTGACTCTTGACTTGGACTTAAGCAAAAAAGGGTTCTTGGGAAATAAGAGCTACCTTAAATTTAGTTGCGTCTGGTTGGGTAACTATGGTAGGGTGAAGACTATTCCATGCTTTAATTGTGCGGGGGAACTCCATGGAGCAGCCAGCATCTCTGGATAGAAGACGTTTTGGGTAGTGACCCTTCTTTAGATTTCCCCTGGTTTAAGTGTTTTTAGTTTAATTTAAAGATACAGCGTGGAAACGGGCCCTTCAGCTCACCGAGACCACCGATCACCCGTACACTAGTTCTATCCCACACATTAGCGACGTAAGTCAAGAGTGTTTTATTCTCTCACACCCCAGTTAGAACAATGAAATCCTTACTTGTAGCAGCACAACAGAATATGTAAACAAAGGTTCCTGCACACCTTTGGAATGTGGAAGGAAACAAGAGCACCCGGAGAAAACCCATGCAATCAAAGGGAAAAGGAGCAAACTCCATACAGACAGCACCCATATTCAGGATCAATTCTGGGTCTCTGGCAATTTTAGGCATCAATTTTATGGCCAATGTACTGCCCCATAGTCTTGAACTGAATTAAAACATACAGTAGCTGTAAAGGGGGATATAGCATCACTTCGAGATTTAAGACTGGAAATGGATAGTTTCTTTTTTTTAGTATCCAAAGTTATCAACGTATAATTTTTTGTGTGTTGGAAAATAAAATATAGTGGCACATCTGGTGCACTTACTGCCTCACATGCCAGAGATCTGTGTTCGATCCTGTCCTCGGGCACTGTCTGTGTTGAATTTGCACATTTTCCCTGCAAGCGTGTGGGTAGACAAAAATGCTGGAGAAACTCAGCGAGTGAGGCAGCATCTATGGAGCGAAGGAAATAGGCGGGGAAGGAGGGAGAAAGCAAGAACTACCTGAAATTGGAGAAGCCAATGTTCATACCGCTGGGGTGTAAACTACCCAAGCAAAATATGAGGTGCTGTTCCACGAATTTGCGGTGGGCCTCACTCTGGCCATGGAGGAGGCCCAGGACAGAAAGGTTCGATTAGGACTGGGAGGGGGAGTTGAAGTGCTGAGCCACCGGGAGATCAGGTTGGTTATTGCGAACTGAGTGGAGCCTGCACTTCGTCTCACCGAGGTTGATCATACGCTGAATAATCCAACCAGATGTTTGTTTGGAAGTGGAAAGAAATAATAGAAATTGCATTCATTGCAACGTGTAAAAAGAGATGAGATACTTTGTTGTAATTTTGCTGCATGTCATTGTGGTATATATCATGTCTTGATTGGTGAATATGTTTAGTTTGTGACTTTATTTGAAGCAGAAATAATATGTAAATGTTTCATTGACGATAATTCCGACTGGTAACTACTCACTTCATCCGAGCACATCATCGCACGTGTCATGCAAGCCGTCCGAAATGACCGCCTAAACCGTCATTTGGCAACCTAAAAAGCCGTCTAGGTTGCCCGGCAGGCAACAGAGGAAAAAAGGTTAAGTGAGAGCCCTGGTTGATTTCTTTAATTTCAAGTAACACTTTCATTCGCTCCATTTCCCCCATCCCCCGCCCTATCCACTCACGCATAGCCCCCAACTGCACAGACGTGGCTAGAGAGAGAGGGGGTAGTGGAGAGGGTAAGGGGAGCAGAGAGGGAGGGGAGGGGGGGGGTTGGAGAGGGAGAGTGGAGGGAGGGGGGAGAGGGGAGGGGGAGGGGGTAGAGAGGGAGGGGATGAGGGGGGGTAGAAAGGGAGGCCGTAGAGAGGGTGAAGGAGGTGAGGGGGTGGCAAGGGATGGGGGTAGAGAGGGAGGTGAGGCGGGGGTAGAGAGGGAGGGTAGAGGGAAAGGGAGGGATAAAGAGTGAGGGGGTTTGAGTAGCAATGTTACACAATTTTGAGATTTTAAAAATCAAGTCTGCAATTTATCCCATCAGATAAAGCATAAAATGTTTAATAGTAAGATTAAACGAGAACTTACCAGTTTGAAGTTTGATCTGTATTTTATGAGGAGTTACGATGAGGGATTACGTGAAGAAGCCCGCTAGGACGCATGCGTGTCATTCTTCAAAGCAGCGGTGTGAATTCACAGATAACTGTAATGACTAAACATAGTAAGATTAGAGAAGAGGTACCAGTTAAGTATATGATCAGGGTGGGAGCGGAGGGTACGTAATCCCTCATCGTAACTCCTCATAAAATACAGATCAAACTTCCAACTGGTAAGTTCTCGTTTAATCTTACTATTTTACTTCGGAGTCACGTGAGTGATTACGTGAAGATTTCAAAGCTCTGTGATTTCATGCTGTGGAAACGAGTCCATGCACACGTCTGCCTTGACTGTGGGAGGAATAGTGTTAACATAATTGCATATGATTCGTTATTGAAATCATAACATTTATTAACACAAATTATAACCCCATTTATGGGTTTTTAAATTAATTTACAGAATTTAAAAATTTTTCTGCAAATGTTCCAGTTTTCCTCACTGGCTTATTATAAAATAACTGGAAAGTTATTTCCCCTGACCATCCTGCTGCTTCGAGGACTTGGTCCATGGGCACATCCAGTTGTACTGCTGCTGATGTAGCTGCAGCCCTGGTGGAATGAGATTTGAACAAGTTAGTATCCACCCCAGCCTGCGTCAGTACCTGTTTCAGCCACCTCAAGATCGTTTGGACCGTCACTTTTTTGTGAGGTTTCTTATGGCTGATCAGCAGTCCCTTCTCATTGCCTCTTATGATTTTTGTTTTCTCCATGTATAGTGATAGATGTTTAACTATACAGAGGCGGTCATCTGCAGGGTATGACCTACATTGGATATTGAGGCCTGCTGATCCCTGTCTGTTCTGTTTTACTAGTTCGTAAATATGGAACGTAATATCGTCAGGTGAGGAGGTCATGTTGTCCAGTCTGAGTTTGTGCAGTGACTGAACCCTCTGTGCCGTGACCAGTGCCATTAACATGACTGTTTTTAACGTTAGTCTGTATAGGGACAGGGTAGATGCTGGTGACCAGTTCCTGAGTGCTTTCAGGACAATGCTTACATCCCATATATGGGAGTACCTGGTTTTTGGGGGGTTTGTGTTAAATATTCCCCTCATGAGCTTGGTTACCAGAGGGTGAGTCCCTACCGTGTAACGCTCTGTCCCTTGCTATAGGTATGTCGACAGGGCATTGGCGCTGTTGATGGCACTGTAGCTGAGCCCCTCATCATAGTGGAGGCCTGCCAGATATTCCAGAACAGATGGGATGTTGATATTTCTGTTGGTGATTTTGTTCTTATGGCAGTACGTTTCCCACTTTCTGATGTAGACCAGATATTGTTTCTTGGTTGATTCTCTTTGGGCCGCCAAGATGATGTTTGCTGTTCGGTCCGTGAGTCCCAGTTGTAGAAGCGGTGTCTTTAAACTCTACAAATTAACAGGTTCAAGCTTTTATGGCTTGGATGGCTATCCCCTGTCACGGGATGTAGTAGTAGATCTGGTCTGTGTGGGATTGTAATACATGGTTCTAATACCATGTTTTGCACCACTGGGAACCATGGTTGAGTAGGCCAATCGGGTACTACCAAAATACCAGACGCAGAGTCTTGTTGTATTTTCCTTAATACCCGACTGATGAGGCAGAAGGGAGGGAATGCGTAAATAAACCATTTCCCCCAATGCAACGAAAATGCATCTGTGGCCGCTGCCCCAGGGTCTGGTTCCCATGAAACATAGTTAGATATCTGGTTGTTTAGTTTGGATGCGAAAAGATCGATATCCGGTGTACCATATTTTGCTGTAATATCAGAAAACACCGTTTTGTTTAACATCCATTCGGTGTTTTCATTCAATTTGCGTGACCTGGTGTCTGCCACTAAATTTAGTCTCCCTGGTAGGTAAGTGGCTGATATCCAAATATTTCTCTGGATGCACCATTGCCAAATTGAATTAGTGAGATTGTCACATGATATCGATTTGTTGCCGCCCATGTGGTTGATGTATGCTACCACAGTGGTATTGTCTATTTGTAATCTAACATGCTGGTGGTGTGATCCAGTACAATATGACTTAAGGCCATGAAATGCACCCAACATTTCCAAGTAGTTTATACCCAGTGTGAGTAAGAAGGATGCCTCCTGTGCTGTCTATCTACCTCCACAGCTGGTGATGGTATTGGTGGCTCCCCACCCTAGTGCACTGGCATCAGTTTGTAGTACCATCGAAGGGTTACTGACAATGATTGGGTTGGAACAAAGTCAGATGTTATCTATCCACCATTTTAATTCCGTTTTGGCTTGGATTGGTAGTCTCATAGGTCTGTCAAAGTGACCTGCATTAATTTTTAGAGCTTGAATTTTGGCTCTCTGTAAGTTTTGGTAATGTAGGGTTCCAAATTGTATGGCTGTGAAAGCAGCCACCATTTTACCAATTACTTTAGCTACCAATCTGATGGATGGGTTTCTGATGTCAATGAGGTTGCTGCATACCTCCATTATTTCTCTGGCCTTTTCCTTAGGTAGTGTCACTGTCATGTGAACTGAATCAATGGTAAATCCCAAGTAGTGGACGGTGTTAGTTTAGATTTAACTGGATGGATGATAAATCCCAGTTGCTCAAACAACTGTTTTGTGGCTGTTACCGTTAGTATGGCCAATTCTAAAGTTATGCCCACAATGAGTATGTCATCTAAATATGCCATAATCATGTGTTTGCATTTCCGTAGAAACGCTAGGGCTGGTTTCAAGATTTTTGTGAACAGCCTGGGGGCTGATGTTAGCCCATTTGGCAGTGCTTTATATTGCCAGTGTTGTCCCATCCAGTTGAATTTTAAGTAACATCTGTGGTCACCTCGTATGGGTACTGAATAGTAAGCATCTTTTAAATCGATGCTAGCCATGAAGTACCCTTTGGAAATTAGTTGTTTAGCAGTAACAAAGGTTTCCATTTTAAAGTGATAATATTGTACAAATGTATTCAATTTTGTCAGATCTATGATGATGCGACAACCACCATCTTTTTTCGTTTTGGTAAATATATTGGACACAAATTCTAATGGTTCGTGTCACGTTAGCTCAATTACACTTTTTATGTAAAGCCGTTCCAGTTCAGCTTGTGCTTCTGTTTTCTCCCTATCAGAGAGCACAAACTTTCGGTTTGGTTTATGTTGGACTGGAGGGCTGTTTTCGTGCATAAACTCTATGGTATATCCCTGGATACTGCTTAAGGGTGCGTAAGGGTGCAGTCGTAGGCTGTGGTGGGTTTTGCAGGGTTGTTCCTTTTATTAACCCTAAAGTTTTTGCTTCTTCGTCTAGCTCCTTTACCTGCTTAGACAAGTTGCTTCCGAACAGGAGAATGGATGGTTTGGTGGCTCCAGGTTTACACAGTCCCGCGAATTTAGGATTGAGTGTCGGCTGTATGGCACTTTTTCTGATGCTGTTTAATTCGTGTTGCATATTGCAGAACAGTGCCAGCGCATCCTGTTGATCTTGGGACATAACCCTATCGTCCACAGTGCGGGCAAATGCCGTTATTCCTGCAGTCAGCAATTTTAGGACTTTTTGGATTTTCACGTCCATACTTCTGACCCCTGGTCCGATATGTTTCCAGATGCAGCTGTTAATAAGCTTTGGCTCCAGGTTTCCCCCAGTTTGTTCTGGCTGTATGAAGTTTGCCACCATATCCAGCAATTTTTCTTTGTCCTGCACCCCATGCACACTTGTTTCTTCCGCGAACCCCTCTTCCAAGTCAGCCCAGAACTGACTTGAGGTGCTCCCCTCTGATAAGGTGGAGACATCATGCAGCCCTTGGAAAGGTGCTGCTGTGGGTTTGATATAGGGCCCACAGTGGCCTGACTCCAAATCGCGGAGCCGGTCACGCTGGAGCAGATGCTCCAAACACCGTTCCATACGGGTCCAGCGCTCTCGGTCGCTGGCCTCCCGTGGTGTATCAGAGTCGGACTCCTCCGAGTCCACGACTCTGTTTGTTTTGTGTTTTGCCTTGCCGCTCGGCCGCGTTGATTTGGCCGGTGCGGCGGCTACACAGGGCACAGCTGATCCCACTACGGGTGATCTTAGTGCTGACGGCTGCTTTTGCTGGCTGTCCGCTCCTTCGCGGTCCTCCCTGACCAGCTTCGTCGCAGCCCTCGTTGTCTTTTTGCCTTTCTCCATTCTCTCTGTAGTGGGCAAAAAGACCGCAGAGTAAGAACTTTACCTGCAATAGCGGCTTTTTAAATTGCCGCCGCGGGGGAACGTCCTTCCACCGCGTCTGACGTTTCGCAATGCCTGTAGCGCAATGACACGCATGCGTCCTAGCGTGCTTCTTCACGTAGTCACTCACGTGACTCCGAAGTAAAATTTGACACCTAATTCACTTTCATATCTTCAGTATTAAAAAGGTTATGGCCATTTTCATACTTTGAAATTAGCACCTTGTTCCCTATTGCTTTTCCATTGACTTAACTCAAAAACTGTGATCGAGGACAGTCAAAAGCCCATATCTTTCTTAAAAATTAAGAGTTAAGAGACATTTTCAGTTATTATAGATTGAAGCATTCTGAAACAAATATGAAACAATCTTACTTGGATGACCTGAAATTAAAGCATATAATTAGTTACCTAATTGTAGCTAATTACAAAATTCAATTACTAGATCTAAACATCTATCCATTTCTTAAGAAAAGGTTAACATTTCTAATAGCCTAAGTGTTCAAATAACATTCACACAAGAATTCACAATATAACATGATGTTTAAACCTCATTGTCATGAATTTATAGGCCAAATGGAAGGAATTTAATGTTTAATTCCCGTAAATTAATAGCCATTTAAATCATCTTGCGAGTGAGATTTTGTGGAACACGCTCGTTTGGAACGTTGCGGTTGCGGTGAATTTAAACCCCATATCGGCAGGAAAAACACTGCCGGTTCTTATGGGGCCTTAATCACATTTTCGCTGATGAAATTTTGATTAAAGTAATCCTAAGAAGCAAGTTTATATGTAAAATACACGACTTACCATATGTTTTGTCCCTTACGTGAGATCCGTCCCGTTGTCAGCATTGACGGCGTTAGAATTGGATTTTTATTTTACTCCAGCGCTTAAATTGTCCCGCGGTTTTTTTTTTAATTCCAAGAACGGCAGTCGGAACGATTTTTCAGCATCAGGTAGTAGCCCGAGAAAATATATCTCGGACAGGCAGGAGAAAACGGCATTTTAATCCCGCCCTCCCCCTTAAGGCGCCAAAATCGCGCACATGGCCAGTGTCGGAACTGCAGCGCCGCTGAAGATAAGTTTTGTAGCATACCTAGTTAGAGAGAGGGAAGTAGAGTCGGGGGAGGGGGGTCGAGTGGGGGGGGGGGGAGGGAGGGTAGAGAGAGAGAGGGGGGGGTAGAGAGGGAGGGGGCATGAGAGCAAGTGTAGACGTTTGAACAACTCTCCCTACCTCCTCCTCAATCCCCCCTTGCATCCTCCTCAATTTCCCAGGATTTTTTCTTCCTCCACTCCCCCAATCCCTCCCTCACCTCTTTGAATGGATCCGATGGAGCTGGGCTTAGCGAGTCCGAGGCGAGCATGCAGGACCGAACGGGCCCCAGCGGAGCCGAGTGTGCGGGTCCGAGCGGGTTGGAGTGCTGTAGTTCTACTTGTAGGGGGGTAGAGAGGGAGGGGGTTAGAGGGAGGATGGGTAGAATGAGGGATCTCAGCTGGGCTAAGCGGGTTGGAGTGCTTGAGTGACCCTCGCGCCCGGAGCGTGCAAATGGATTGTGACGTCAGTCGGAATTTTTTTTTTTCTTCAAAATGAGAGCTTTAAAAACTTTAATATTTTGAAACTTTTTAAAAGGTTAGTAACTTGGGAAATATAGGTTGAAATGCGACGGGAAGATATTTACCGCGTTCGTGGGAAAAATGTGAGTAGCATGTGTGAAAATGGGACGGCTGTGGCCTAGCGTTTGAAAGAAGATAGGAATTAAGGAGATTGACAGAACGCTGACACAACCCTGGCCCACACAGACACAAGAACAAAGTGAAGATAGATTACATGCACTATAGATAGATTACATGCATTGTGGACTAAGTACAGGAGATCAAATCTTGAACAGCTCCAATAATTGGCACAGCTTTTCTAAATTGTCAACTACTTACAAATTCATTGAATTTATGTTGGCCAGGTGAGTGCTATTTTAGTGGAAGAGCATTTTGGGGATAGTGATCACAGATCCAAACATTTTAAGATTGATTTGAATAGGGAAAAGTCTGGACCTAGTGGAAAAGTACCAACTTGGAGTAAGGCAAATTACAACGTTGTTAGGCAGGAATTCAGTTGGGTGCATTGGGAACAGCTGTTATTAGATAAGTCCACATCTGACATGTGGGAGTCGTTTGAAGGCTAGTTGATCGAAGTTCAGGACTGGCATATTCCAATGAAGAGGAAGGATGAGGATGGCCAAATAATGGAACATCAGATGAGCAAACTGATTGTAAATTTGGTGTAAAAGAAAAATAAAGTGCTTGCAATGCTTCCGAAGATAATAGACAATAGGTGCAGGAGTGGGCCATTTGGCCCTTCGAGCCAGCACCACCACAGTTACATCAGAGATAGCCATCACCAACTTGAGGCCATATCTTGTGCTCTGGTCGAACTCTCAGCAAACTGGATGAAGGTGTGGTAAATTGGATTAGTAAGTATGCAGATGATACCAAGATAGGGGGTGTTGTGGATAATGAAGAGGATTTCCAAAGTCTACAGAGTGATTTAGGCCATTTGGAAGAATGAGCTGAAAGATGGCAGATGGAGTTTAATGCTGATAAATGTGAGGTGCTACACCTTGGCAGGACAAATCAAAATAGGACGTACATGGTAAATGGTAGGGAATTGAAGAATGCAGTTGAACAGAGGGATCTGGGAATAACCGTGCATAGTTCCTTGAAGGTGGAATCTCATATATATAGGGTGGTAAAGAAAGCTTGTGGTATGCTAGCCTTTATAAATCAGAGCATTGAGTATAGAAGCTGGGATGTAATGTTAAAATTGTACAAGGCATTGGTGAGACCAAATCTGGAGTATGGTGTACAATTTTGGTCACCCAATTATAGGAAGGATGTCAACAAAATAGAGAGAGTACAGAGGAGATTTACTAGAATGTTGCCTGGGTTTAAACAACTAAGTTACAGAGAAAGGTTGAATAAGTTAGGTCTTTATTCTCTGGAGCGCAGAAGGTTAAGGGGGGACTTGATAGAGGTCTTTAAAATGATGAGAGGGATAGACAGAGTTGATGTGGATCAGCTTTTCCCTTTGAGAATAGGGAAGATTCAAACAAGAGAACATGACTTCAGAATTAAGGGACAGAAGTTTATGGGTAACATGAGGGGGAACTTCTTTACTCGGAGAGTGGTAGCGGTGTGGAATGAGCTTCCAGTGGAAGTGGTGGAGGCAGGTTCGTTGGTATCATTTAAAAATAAATTGGATAGGCATATGGATGAGAAGGGAATGGAGGGTTATGGTATGAGTGCAGGCAGGTGGGACTAAGGGAAAAAAGTTGTTCGGCACGGACTTGTAGGGCCGAGATGGCCTGTTTCCGTGCTGTAATTGTTATATGGTTATATGGTTATGGTGTATTTTGTGGAGCTCACAGTCCCTTGGGAGGATGCTGTGCAGGAAGCCTTCGAAAGAAAGAAACTGCGATTTACAGAGCTTGCAGCGGAGGCAGAACAGCAGGGCTGGAGAGTTAAGATCTGCCCAGTAGAAGTTGGATGTCGAGGATTCGTGGCAACATCTACCTTAAGACTGATGAAGGACCTGGGGATCAGCGGACAAGCCCTATGCCAGGCCATCAAAGAAACATCACGGGTGGCAGAGCGGAGTAGCCAGTGGCTCTGGCTGAAGAGGAAAGACCCCATTTGGTCACCCAAATAACCAACTAGACAGATGCAGAGGGGGGTGGTTCCGGGATGCCAGTATGCACCTCTGAGCCTACTGGAGACGTCGTGGGTTCAATCAGCAAAACGTCGATGAAAGTAGGTGCCCACTTGATAACCCCAATGACGTGTCTGCCTAGCCTTTCTCAACATCGGAAGAGAATAGGTGAGTGCAGAAGGCTCCCATCACCATCGGGAGTAAATTGATATTTGGCACTTTGGACTTTTAACATCTAGTCCTGTGTATTTGTAAACAGGTGTTGTACTAGGGCCCTGTACAACTGCAGAAGGACCTCTTTGCTCCTGTACTCAACTCCTCTTGTTATAAAGGCCAACATGCTATTCGCTTCTTTCACTGCCTGTTGTATCTGCATGCTTACTTTCATTGACTGATGAACAAGGACCACCCCAGATCCCGTTGTGCTTCCCCTTTCCCCAACTTGACATCATTTAGATAATAATCTGCCTTCTTTTTGCTACCAAAGTGGTTACATTTATCCACATTATACTGCATCTCCATGCATCTGCCCACTCATCCAACCTGTCCAAGTCATCCTTCTCATTGCACCCTCCTCACAGTTCACGCTGCCACCCAACTTTGTGTCATCTGCAAATTTGCTGATGTTACTTGTATCCCTTCATCCTCAATTGAATCAGTCAGGGCTATTGAGGAATAAAAGAAAGGAGGAAAGAACTCAAGTGGGCAATTAGAAGGGTGAAAACGGCCATGCAATGGCTTTGGCGAGACAGATTAAATAAAATCCCGACAGATTAAATAAAATCTATGTAAAAAAACAAGAGGGTGACCAGGGAGAAGCAGGACTCTCAAATATAAAGGAACGTATGAGTAATTTGCATTTGTTTTCACCAAGGAGAGGGACATTGAGGACAGTGTAAGGTGGAGATGGTGTTAGGGTTCCTGAAGAACATTAAGGTGGATAAATGCCCAGGGCCTGATGGGATCTATCCCAGGTTTTTGAGAGAGGCAGGAGAAGATATTGCAGAAGGATTTGACAAAGACATTTGCAGTCCTCCAGGAGCTGCAGGCGACATCCTGGAGGACTGAAGTGCAGCTAACGTTGTTCCATTCTTTAAGAAGGAAAGTAGAGAGAATCCAGGGAATTAAGGGCCAGTGTGCCTCACATCACTGGTAGGGAAACCATTAACACAATTCTTCCAGATAGGATTTACTCCCATTTGGAAGACAATAGGTTACTTCGGGACAATCAGCATGGTTTTGTACACAGTGGATCGTGTCTTACTACTTGATCGAGTTTTTTGAGGAGGCAACAAAGCTGATCATTGAGGGTACGGAGGTGGATGTTGTCGACATAGATTTCAGTAATGTTTGATAAAATCCTCCATAGTAGGTTGATCCAGAAGATTAAGCTGCACAGGATTAATAGTGACCTGGTCATATGGATTCAGAACTGGTTTATAAATACAGATAGATGGTTGTAGTGGACGGACAATATTCAGGCTGGAGGTCTGTGTGGAGAGATCTGTGCTGGGACCTCTTTAGTCAAAAGGAATAAATGCAATGAACACCAGTTCAATGAAACTGGATGAGACCTGATGATCGTCACAATTGAGCCGATGCGGATATCTAAAACATAAACAAAATTATGGCAATACCCTTATGTCAAGCAGCAGCTGTGTAAGGAGAAATGGAGTTAATGTGTCAGGTCCAAAACCCTAAGTCAGAACACTGAAGGAAAAGAAACTAAGAAGTAAAAAGATCTAATTGTATACCAGTTGTACATATTTTAAAAATAGGAGTGTAAGGAGAGAAGCAACAGAAACATTACCTTTTTGGTGTCAGTCACTTTGCATGACCAATTTTATTTATTTTGCTGCCAGTTTTGACAGTTTATTTATTGTAAACAAATATATGACGAATTATGGAAAAATCCAAGCAGAATATCAATTGACTAGACCGTCACTGATCACAGTGTCCTATTGTTGGACTCAAAGGTGACTCCAGAGATGGAGCAGGAGGTCAGATGCATTGATAACTGACCTCCAGCTCATCTGACTTAAGTATTTCAATGCATTGGTTTGGAAGTCACAGACTTGCTGACTTATAATGATTTTCTACAGAACTACAAGCTCGAGGCAGGATTGAATTTGCTCAGTCAATATCGGAGCAATCGCCATTGAATAATTTGAAATATCCCAATTTAAAATCTAGATTATTTCTTATTTTGGAATGGACACATAATTAATTTTCTTGCTCTAATTACAAACTTTTTTCAGCTCTTTAAAAACAGAATCCAACCTTGAAGCTATGAAATCTATCCCAAGTGAAAGACTGATGATAGAAACCGGTAAGCTGTTTTTCAAATAAGGAAGTGGTGTAATGACGGTTCAGGCCCCAGAGATGGAAATAGATTTATGTTTCAGGTTGATGATCTTTTTCACAACTGGGCCAAAGGCTGTGAAAGTAAGTTTGGGTAGATACTTGTGTTGTATGGCATATCCAAAGACTTTTTATACCTACATTAAAAACAAGAGGGTAATTAGAAGTGAATGGACCATTCAAAGATGAGGGGATTTATGCTTGGAGTCAGAGGAACTAGTCTAGGTACTAAATAATTATGCATTGGTATTCACCAAGACATGGAGAATATTAAGATCAAGATGATAGTGGTGTTGTGTCTCTTGAAGACATTAATGTGGATAAGTACACGGGGCCTGATAGGATCTATCCTAGGTTATTGAGAGGCAAGAGAAGAGTTTTGTTGGAGCCATGGCAAAGATCTTTGCATTCTCTCTAGCCACAGAAGAGGTTTGAGAATAACTATATTGTTCCTTTATTTAAGAAGAAGAATAGATATAAGCTAGAAAATTGGTGGCTGTTGAACTGCACAAATATGGTAGTTTAGTTTATTGTCACATGTACTGAGGTACAGTGAAAAGCTTTTCTTTTGTGCTATCCAGTCAATGGAAAGACTACGTTGATTACAATTGAGCCATCCGCAGATACAGGATAAAAGGAATAACGTTTAGTGCAAGATAAAGTCTGATTAGAGGTAGATGGTAGTTTGTGACTGCTCTCTAGTTGGTGAAATGAATGAGTTTATTGGCCAGGTATTCGCATACAAGGAATTTGCCTTGGTGCTCCGCCTGCAAGTGACTATATGACATAGTGATAGTTAGGAGTGATGCATTAAACATTAATAATAAAACATTATCGATTAAACATGTGAATTAAATAAAATACCAGAGCAAAAGGAGGCTACAGATTTTTGGTTATTGAGTAGAGCTACTACTCATGGAAAAAAAGCTGTTTTTATGTCTGGCTGTGGCAGCTTTGACTGTCCAGAACATAAGATGGTTCAGTTGTCTGATAGCATTAGAGAAGAAATGTACCTGAATCTGGAGTTTCACACTGTTCCTCTTGCCTGATGGGAGTGGGGAGACGAGGGAGTGTCTGCAGTGAGAGACATCCTTGATTATGCTGGTGGCCTTGCTGAGGCAGTGTGAAGTGTAGATAGAGTCAATGGAAGGGAGGTTGGTTTGTGTGATGCTCTGGGCTCCATCCACAATTCTCTGCCATTTCTTGCGGTCTTGGATTTAGCTGCTTCCAAACCATACTGCAATGCCTCTCGATAAAATGCTTTCTATGGTACATCTGTAGAAATTGATGGGAGTTGTCGGGGACATGCCAAACATACTAAGCCTTCTAAATAGAGGTGTTGTTGTGTTTCCTTGGCTTATGGCTAGTCCAGGACAAGTTGCTGGTGATACTTACTCTTCAGTACTTTCAACCATCTATGTATAGGACGGCTATTGGAGAATTTATCCGTATTCTTCAGGGTAGAATTTATTCTCATTTTGGGAGAATGAGCAAATTAGGGACTTTGTGCAGATTACATCTTAAACTTAATTAATTGTTTTAAAGAGTTGACAAAAGAAATTGCTGAGGGTAGAGCAGAAAATGTTGTCAATGTTGACGGTAGAGTTCTGATTTTAGTAAGATCTAGAAGATTACGATGCATGAAATACAAGGTGACGTCATAGTTAGGATTCAGAACTGGCTTACAGCTGGAAGGAGGTTTATTTGGCTCGAGCTCTGATTGGTGTTCTACAGAGATCAGTGATGTGATATTAAAAATTAGTTTGCCTAAATGTAGATGGGTTGGTTAGTAAGTTGGCTGATGGCACCAAATTGGTGGAGTTGCAGACAGTGAAGGCTGCTGTCAAATGATGCAGCAGGATAGCGATAAATTATAGACATGGGCAGAGAAATGGCACGTGAAGTTTTGCACTCTGGGAGGTCAAATACAAGGGGAAAGTATAACAGCATTGATGTACAAGTCTATAGCACTCTGAATGCAGTCCTTTTCTCTAGCACGGTAATGTCAAAGCCAAAAGGTCAGATGGAGAAAGTTAAAAGGAGTTGTGTGGGGCAACTTTAAAAATAAAATGTATATAGTGGTGGGTGCTCGAAATGTGCGACCAGGGCTAGTTAGTGGTCAAAGCAGATATAATTGTGGGGATTGAGGCTTGTAGCTAGATCAACAAATATGAAGGGATATGCAGCTTGGGGTAGTTTAAATTGGCAACATGTTGAGCACAAACATCATATGCCAAAGGTTCTGGCCCTGTGCTTTACTCTTCCATGTCAACGTTATTTGAGATAGAGGACATTCTGTTGGCTGAAGAATCTGGGGCTAGTGTTACAGTGTCAAAATTATAGGAGGTCATTTAGGACTAAATTTAGAATGGTGGTGTATTTAGTAGAGCTGGCACCTCAGTGACAGAGATCCATCCTCATTCCAGACTTGGGTGGTGTCTGCCCTTGCTCCTATTCTTGCTGTTTGAATATATGAACTCCAGCTCCAGAAAGAAAAATTATTGTACTCCATTATCTGGATCAGAATCTGTTCATTATAGATGTCTGTTTGGGTGTGTCATAGAGTGATAGTGTGGAAACAGGCCCTTCGGCCCAACTTGCCAACACGTCTCAGCTACACTAGCCCACCTGCCTGCATTTGGTCCATATCCCTCAACCTGTCCTATCCATGTACCTGTCTAACTATTTGTTAATCATTGGGACAGTCCCAGCCTCAACTACCCCCTCTGGCAGCTTGTTCCATACACCCTCCACCTTAAACCTACGTCCTCTGGTTCTCGTTTCTCCTACTTTGGACAAGAGATTGTGTACCCGCTCTATTCAGCCATGATCACATTGAATGGCAGTGCTGGCTCGAAGGGCCGAATGGCCTGCACCTACTGTCTGTATCTATTCTCATGATTTTATACACCTATAAGATCACCTCTCATCCTCCTACATTCCAAGGGATAGAGTCCCAGCCTGCTCAATCTTTTCCTATAGCTCAGACCCTGGCAACGTCCTTGTAAATCTTCTCTGTACTCTTTCCAGCTTGACAACACATTTCGTAAAACATGGTGCCCAGAACTGAACACAATACTTTAAATGCAATCTCACCAACATCTTATACAACTGCAACATGACCTTCCAATTTCTATACGCAATACCCTGACTGATAAAGCCCAATGTGACAAAAGCCTTTTATACCATCTTATCTACCTGCAACTCGACCTTCAAGGAACCATGCACCTGCACTCCTAGATCCCTCTGCTCTACACTACCCAGAGCCCTACCATTCACTGTGTAGGTCCTGCCCGTGTTAAGACTATCTAAAACACAAACACCTCTCATTTTTCTGCATTAAATTCCATCAACCATTCCTCAGCCCATCTGGCCAATTGATCAAGATCCTTCTGCAATTTTTCACAACCATCATAACTATCTGCAGAACCACCAACTTTGGAGCAAACTTGCTAATCTTGCCATGTATGTTCTCATCCATCATTGATGTAGATGACAAAACAGTAATGGGCCCAGCACCAAACCGAGGCACACCACTCATCATAGGCCTCCAGTCCGAGCAGCAACCTTCCACCATCTCTCTCTGCTTCCTTCCATTAAGCAAATTTTCTATCCATTTTGCCATCTCTCCTTAGATGCCATGCGATCTTACCTTCCAGAGCAGCCTACCATGCGGAACCTTGAATGCCTTACTAAAATCCATATATACGTCTACAGCCCTGCCCTCATCAAAATGTTTGGTCACGTCTTCAAAATACTCAGATTTGTGAGTCATGATAGCACACGTACAAAACCATGCTGACTCTCCCTAATCAGCCCTTGTCCATCCAAATGCCTGTATATCCTATCCCTCAGTACCTTCAATACCCTCTAGTAATTTCCAACTACTGATGTTTAGCTCACTGGCCTATAGTTCCCAGCATTTTCCCTGCAGCCCTTTTTGAATAGAGGCACAACATTTGCCACCTTCCAGTCTTCCGGCACCTCTCCTGTATTTAAAGACGACTTGTAAATTTCAACTAGGGATCCAGCAATTTCCTCTCTGGTTTCCCACAATGTCCTCGGATATATCTGCTTAGGCCCTGGAGATTTGTCTACCATCAGCACCTCTTCAACCGTAACACTGCCTGCTCTCAAGACACTTCCATTGACTGCCCCCAAGTTCTTCCGTCCTCCTATCTTTGCCTTCAGTAAATACAGAGGAGAAATACTCATTGAGGACCTTGCCCATCTCCTGTGGCTCCACATAGAGGCGACCGCTTTGATTCCTGAGGGGTCCCACTCTCTCTCTAGTTACTCTTTTCCCCCCCTTGTGTATTTATAAAACCTTTTGGGATTGTCCTTAATGCTATCTGCCAGAGCTATCTCCTGGCCCCAGGTTCTTAAACCTCTGGTGTAATTTGTTTTTTTAAAAAGATGCACCATGGTGTGGAGTAAAGAACACTCATGCCGGCGCTAAATATGTGAAAACAACTTTTCCAACAAAGAAGAAGTGGGAAGAGGGTTCTTGCCTCAAGGACAGAAATGAACCATGCCATGTTATGTAAGTATCCATAGCAGGGAAAAACCTTGTTTCTCGGCAGCTGCCCCCATCCACTCCGAACACCCAGTCGATTCAGATGTTCACGTTTCATGGCAAGTATTTTGCTAGAATTCTTTCATGATTATTGAAAGCTATTAAGAAGCCATACTTTCAAGACATCACATATGCTGGAGATTAACGATGTGTGACCAAGAAACTGCTATTCTGTATGCTTCATTAACTAGATCATATTTTGGCATTCAGTAGTGTTATTACATTTTCTTGTGTTTCATCCACGATAAATATAATGTATTAGTCGCATTGCCTGTAAATGACCAAATCAGGAAACTAAACCTCTTCATTGCAATTTAGAGCATCAGGCATAAAATAAGAGTTTAAAAATTAGATGCCATCAACCTCAACTTACCAACTGAAGACAAATCATTTAAACATAGAAACATAGAAATTAGGTGCAGGAGTAGGCCATTCGGCCCTTCGAGCCTGCACCGCCATTCAATATGATCATGGCTGATCATCCAACTCAGTATCCCGTACCTGCCTTCTCTCCATACCCTCTGATCCCCTTGGCCACAAGGGCCACATCTAATTCCCTCTTAAATATAGCCAATGAACTGGCCTCAACTACCCTCTGTGGCAGAGAGTTCCAGAGATTCACCACTCTCTGTGTGAAAAAGTTCTCATCTCGGTTTCCTCAAGGAAGGCAATATTAATTCATCATAGTAATTTAATGATTGTGGGAAAAACAAATTAGAAATTGGAAACTGGAAATAAAATCATATTGGCAATGTTACAAACTGTGCAGAACATATGGAAAGAGCAGTAAAGTATCCTTTATTGTCATTCAGACTTTTCTGTCTGAATGAAATGTTGTGCCTTGCAGTCATAACATAGAATAAAATAACAAAACACACAATAAACACAGATTTAACATCCACCACAGTGAGTCTACCAGGCCCTCACTGATGGAAGGCAAAAGTCTTAAAGTCCTTGTCTCTTCCCTCCTTGTTCTCCCACTGCATTGAGGCGATCCAGGCTTCCGATGTTATCCCGCCAGGTGATGGTAAGTCCCGTGGCTGAATCGGAGCTCCACGAACGGGCCGGTTCAAACTCCACGGCCCGGGGTGGACCAAGCTGCCACCCTCCAGTCCAGCGGACAAAGTTGTTGTTACGGGAGCTCTGGAAAACCGGTCACCAACCTGGGACCTGCGAGCTCCCGATGTTGTCATCCACTGGCCCGCGGCCGAGCCTCCAAGGCTCCAAAGTCGGGTCACCACCGCCGCAACGCCACCAGTCCCGAAGTCGTCCAGCCTCGCGTTGGTAAGTCCTGGCTCTGCCTCTGGAGCCTCGAGGTCGGTCCCAGTTGGAGGCTGCCAGCTCCGCCATTAGGCCTCAGTGCAGACGGAGACGGGGGATACGACAAGAAAAGGTCACATCCCCCCCGAAGGAAGAGACTAAAATCAAGTTTCTCCCCCCCCCCCACACACACACACACACAACTAAAAAACTGAAATAAACTGAAACTGGACAAAAGAAAACAGAAAAAAAGAAAAGACATACGGACTGCAGGCAGGAAGCGCTGCCACTTCCTACTATTTAATATTTCAGGTTTTCATACCCTTTTCCAGAGTTGATCTGATAAATGATCTAGAGCCTAAAACGTTGACTATTTCTCTTTTTGTAAATGCTGCCTGGCCTCTTGAGCATTTTTTGTAACTATTCCATGATTATATAACCTATCTATCTCTAATTCAAATATTGTGAACACCCTTTAGTTTCTCCTGAATTTTGTTGCACTTATCACGCAACTATTTCCACGCAAGTTTGAATCTTCTACCTAATTAAGGTAGAACTGCCAGAGTGCTAATCTTTCATCTCACTGGGGTCCTCCATTACATTTCCAATTCTTTCCCGATTTCTCCTACCTGTTATCCTTCTGCCACCCCCATTTGTCCATTTTCTTTTCATGCTTCTGTCTGCACTATTTTTCAAACTAAGTTATAACTTACAAATGAAGTAGTCTCCGTAATTTTACAATTGCATTTATTCCCAACAACTCAGTTGGTCTGAAGAAGGGTCTTGACCCAAAACATCAACCATTCCTTCTCTCCAGAGATGGTGCCTATCCTGCTGAGTTACTCCAGCATTGTTACTTTCCCAGTTGGGCAAACCATATTAACCATTGCATTTATTAGAGGTGTTAATCATGAAACTCTCAAACCTTCTGAGGTGAACTGGCTATTTCACGTAAATTCAAATAGTGTCTAAGACAGAAAGGAACATAGAATCCGCAAAGAACTAAGGGTTATGTAATCCAGGAGTAGAACATTTATTTAGAAACATTGGAACATAGATGCACGAGGCCATTTGGCCCTTCGAGCCAGCACCGCCATTCAATATGATCATGACTGATCACCTAAAATCAGTATCCCGTTCCTGCTTTTTCCCCCATATCCCTTGATTCGTTTAGCCTTAAGAGCTATATCTAACTCTCTTGAAAACACCTAGTGAATTGATCTCCACTACCTTCTGTGGCAGAGAATTCCACAGATTCACAATGCTCTGGGTGAAAACGTTTTTCCTCATCTTAGTTCTAAATGGCCTACCCCTTATTTTTAAACCGTGACTCCCAGTTCTGGACTCCCCAACATCGGGACATTTTTTCCTGCATCTAGCCTGTCTAATCCTTTAAGAATTTTATATGTTGCTATAAGAATCCCTCTCATCCTTCTAAATTCCAGTGAATACAAGCCCAGTCAACCCATTCTTTCATAATATCTCGGTCCCGCCATTCCGGGAATTAACCTGGTGAATTTACGCAGTACTCTCTCAATAGCAAGAATGTTCTCAAATTAGGAGACCAAAATGGCACACAATACTCCAGCTGCAGTCTCACCAGGGGCCTGTACAACTGCAGCAGGATCTCCTTGCTCCTAAATCGCAATGAAGACCAACATGCGATTAGCTTTCTTCATTGCCTACCGTACCCGCATGCTTACTGTCAGTGCCTGATGTACGAGCACACCCAGGTCTCGTTGCACCGCCCCTTTTCCTAATCTGACACCATTCAGATAATAATCTGCCTTCCTGTTCTTGCCACCAAAGTGTATAACCTCACATTTATCCACATTATATTGTATCTGCCATGCATCTGCCCATTCAGCCAACCTATCCAAGTCACACTGCAGCTTCAAAGCATCCTCCTCGCAGGTCACACTGCCACCTGGCTTTGTCATCCGCAAACTTGGAGATGTTATATTTAATTCCCTAGTCTAAATCGTTAATATATATTGTAAATAACTGGGGTCCCGAAAAATAAAAAACGGACATTCGCCGTTGTGGCGGCCATTTCCAGTGCAAAACACAGATAATGTGTACACCGATGTGGTAATTAAAAAAATATAGCGTTCGGAATAAAATAACATTTAATTGTGCATGGAACAAAGATTACAGAGATTACAAAAACAGAAAGCATTCTAATCTTCAAATCTGAAAAATTCACTTTCATCCGAATCTTCAAAGCATAATCCTGGTAATTCATCAGGGTCATCACTGCTGATCGAAGTATCACTATCATCAAAGAGACAGTCGTCTTAAACAAAATTTACACAGCTCCTACCTAGACCAGGTGTTTGAAATGGCGAAAATCCCCGCGCGCATGCATGTCGCTTCTGATTGGATTGCCATTTTGTACTGAAAAGCTTCCTATAGACCAGGGGTATCAAACTCATTGATCGCGAGCTGCATCCGATCCGGCACGTGGGATGAAGTCGCATTTTGCCCGTGACCTAAAATGAGGTAAAATGAGTTTGACAACCTGCTATAGGCCTATGAAAAGCCTAGCCTTCGGCCTCCAAGACTCATGTAATTGTTTGGACTTATTTTAGGGTAAAAAAAAAATAGCGTCTTCATTGTCGGGAAATACGGCCTGGGGATTTATCTGCCTTCAGTCTCAACCGTTTACCTAACACCATTTCCTGACTCGTGTGGATTTCCTTCAGTTCCTCCCACTAGATCCTCGGTCCCCTAGTATTTCTGGGAGATTGCTTGTGTCTTCCTTGGGGAAGACAGAACCAAAGTACTCGTTTAACTGTTCTGCCATTTCCTTGTTACCATTATAAATCCACGTCTGATTGTAAGGGACCAACACTTGTTTTCACTAATCTTTTCCTTTTTACATATCTGAAGAAGCTTTGTCAGTTTTTATATTCCCCGCAAGCTTTCTTTCATGCTCTTTTTTTCCCCCTTTGTCCTCTGTTGAATTTTAAGAATATTAAAGCATAAAACAAGTGAATAATTCTTATGAAAGCCAGCTTTCCTGAAACATTGTGCTACAGGAACTGGAAAATATTTACCATAGAATGTTGTTAATTTGCTCTCAAAATTAACTCTGCACACAAGATCTGTATATGCTTAGAAATGTATTATTTTCCAAATTAACGTTTCTGAAATGTTTCCTTAACAGTCAAATATTGGAAATAATGGCTGCAGTGCGAGAAGAGGACACGCGTGAACTGAGCAACACCATGTATAATAACACCGTGAAAGTCTTCTTTCCTAATAGCTGATCACCAATCATATCATTCCAATCTATTAGTTCTCAATTTGACACAACTTAACTGGCAGCTGACAGAGATACTTGGGCAGTTCCTTAGTTTATTGTGTTATACAAGATGGGTGTTGAACTCTTATACATATGTCATCATAGACTTAGTGTGAATTTTACCCTTGCCATTACTAGACACTGAAATTACCTGACCCAAGGAAAACATCTATTTGTAAAGGGAAATAGCTTCCCTTTAGTACTCACTTGAATAAGTCAAGATTATAATCAGAAATTCAGTTAAATACCTCAATGAGATTTTTAAAAATATTACCCAAAATGTAAACAATACATTTTACATTACTGTATTATTAAATACAAATCCTGATTGCTTCTAACATTGTAATACATCTCTTGTGTGAGGAATAGTGTTGTTTAAATGTCCAGTTCCTATGTCAATAAAAATCAATTGGTCAATTATGTTATAATGGGCGAGTCTGCTTTGGACCACGAAATGTGGCAGTAGCAAACAACCAAGGAACTACATAGTATTAATGTGAAATTTTATCTAATCATTTCTAACCCACCTAGACATATTATGAACTTAGATGTAATGGAGTGGTTTACGTGGAGCAGGCCATTGTAAATTATTATAAAATAGCATGTTCATCTATGTATGTACAATCATGTTCCGGTGCAGATTCAGAAAATATATAGCAACGACTGAGTTGAACACAATGTTGTATACAATCAATGTTAATAAACCAACATTGTGACAAAGTAAATTATGAAAATGCAAGAAATGGTAAAGTATTATTTGGTTAGTATATTCATTTGAAAAAATAAATAAATATAAAGCAATCTTTTGTGGTTAATATGTTGAAGTTGCCTATAACACTAGTTCAATGAAAAATACAACGACACAGAAAAAGAGAACAGCTGCTGGAAAAAGGAACAAAAATCAGAACACGGAGAACTCGGTCAAGCAGCAATTATGGAGGCAACTGTTGGTTTGGGTCATTACGCAGTCTCAGGATTATAAAGCAAGTGAAAGAATACCAATGTATTAACAGTGCATGGGCGGGAGGTCAGAAGCCGATAGGTGGAACCAGAAGGGGAATTTAGGCAGGTGAAACCAGATGGGGAAGTATGGGAAAAATGAATGGAGGGAGAAGCAAATGACATGGTGTACAGAATAATTATGCTCGGCAAAACAGTTGCATAATCTACACTTGTTTTTTTTTTGCTCAAGATTCCAGCATGTGCAATCTCTTTTGTCTCCAATATTTCATGCCAGTCAGGTAAATGAAAGTGAGGAAAAATGGTACAATAAATAGCAAAAGAGGTCACCTTAAAATTTTTAATCACAGAACTTAATTAATCTTCATAACTGGCAGAAAAAAAAGTTTAACTGCAATTTAGATACTTTGAACCAGGAACTTGCACTTAAATAAACAATCTCTAAACTTTTTTGATATATTGAGTGGGTATATTAAAAACATGCACCTACTTTGCACCTCACCTTCCATTTGTTTCTATAATTTTTAATTACAATAGCAATCTATAAAATATCAACACAGCATCTTTAATTTTATAAATGTTTCTGGAATATATTAAAATTCAGCCTCGTAATGATTCATCAGGTTTGTTCACCAATGTTAGATGGATCAAGAACCATCGTATGCAACGATTAGTTTGCTGATTGAAGCTGGAATGCTATCAAGGGATACATTTACTTTTTTAGTGTACAGTATTGGGAAGTGGATAATTGGCCAAAATTTTACTGCTTCAAAGAAATTAGCTAGATTGGACTAGTACTATCGGCCATTTAAGATGGACCATGGTAAGACGTTTTCCGAGGGTTCACCCTCATGAAGAATCTTCTGACATTGGCCTGTGACTGAGATCATGGTGTTGCTGGGGGCCACGGGAGCCTGAGAGGGTGTCTACCTTTTGGAGCGAAGTTCGTAGATGAACAATGGGCTTTGAGGAAGTTTGTAGATTGAAGACAATACATGTCAACATTAGAAATTGAACAAACTATAATAGGAAAATAAATCACCGGCAAATACCAATTACAGATAAGATGAAAATGTTTTTTGTGATTTAACCAGTCTCCACAGCAGTGATTTTTTTAAATGTCAAATTTAAATGTTAAATATCAAATGTCAATATTCTGATGTAGAGGAAACTAGCAAGTGGGAACTAAATCATAGTTATAGAAGAGAAACACAGGAAAGATCATGGAATTGGTCATGGACCTGGTTGATACCTGCTAGTATACATTTTAGAAGCTCCAGGTAGAGGAATTTTAAGCAATTTAAACCAAACCAATCTCACCACACTGGAACTTGGATGGACAATTTCAGCAAAGTCCTTTACTATCGCTGGAAATAACAAGTTAAACCTGCAACTGCAGAGATTGGAACAATTGGGAAAGATTGAACAATTTGCACAGTAAAGCAGATGAATGGGATTTAAAATACTTCAGATCCTGTTGGAGAATAAAAGATTAATGAACAAGATGGATGTTGCATGAGCAAAAAAAAACAAAAAAACTAGGGGTCATTAGAACAAATCGGTTTCTAATCAATCTTAGATGGAAGTGATAAAAATATATTTCCTCAGAAAAGAACCATCACAGGTTGAGGCAATAACTTAAATTAGGGATATTATATGGCCCAACTACCAAATTTGAGCTGTAGCAACTATTTTGCAAGCAGGAAACAAGGTTCCGTGGGACAAAAAAAAATGCTTCCAATCACTAAATAAACATTTTAGAACTTAAGGATGACTTAAAGATCAAAGAAGGATGGGGTTACTGCAGGAAATATGGTGAATTTGAGGACAAGAGAATCAAAGTATGTGGTTTTACAGTGATGAGAATAAGGGAATTGCAAACATTACGTCAGCATATGTAAACATTGACAGTGAGCTGGAACAATGCAGTATGTAAAATTGTAATGTTAATGCAGACACCTACCTGAACTACCTGGTACAGGTTAATGGCAAGCCGAACCAAAGATCCTATAGCTATAGGATCTTTGAGCAGAACCCTCAAGTTAAGGTTTGCTTCCCAGTTCTACATCACTATTGTCAGCAAAACCACAAGTGCTGCAGTTTGACAGTACGTACATCATCAGGCACCCTGTAGCACTAGTGCAAATCCAAGCACATACAATGTGTTTGGGACAAAGCTGTACTTTATGGTACAGGTTTGAGATGGCAAGCAGAACCAATAGATCCTATAAAGCTATAGGATCTTGTAGAGCAGAACCCTCAAGTTAAGGTTTGCTTCCCAGTTCTACATGACTATTGTCAGCAACCCTTCCAAACCACAAGTGCTGCAGTTTGACAGTACGTACATCATCAGTCCAGCACCCTTTATGCACTAGTGCAAATCACAAGCACATACAGTGCCCTCTATAATGTTTGGGATAAAGACTCCTACTTTATTTATTTTACCTCTGTACTCCAGTTTGAGATTTGTAATAGAAAAAATCATATATGGTTAAAGTGCACAGACAGATTTTATTAAAGGCCATTTTTATACATTTTGGTTTCACCATGTAGAAATGACAGCTGTGTTTATACATAGTCCCCCATTTCAGGGCACCATAATGTTTGGGACACATGGCTTCATGAGTGTTTGTAATTGCTCAGGTGTTTAAATGCCTTCTCAGGTGTGTTTAAATGTCTCCTCAAAGCAGGTATAAGAGAGCTCTCAGTACATAGTCTTTCCTCCAGTCTTTCCATCACCTTTGGAAACTTTTATTGCTGTTTATCAACATGAGGCCCAAAGTTGTGCAAATAAAAGTCAAATAAGCCATTCCATGAGAGTGAGATACAAGCCACGCCCATAAATCTGTTATTTCGAGAGACGCTTTTCTTTCTAAGTCAGCCAAGCATTAGGTTTTACCAAAATCAACCCACCCACCCCCCCCCCCACCCACCCCCAAGTATTAAAAAATAAAGAGAGCACATTTACATGAGCTTCCCACACTCGAAACAAAGGGACACTGAACTTTTCAGCTGCAGCCAAGGAAGATTGGATTTTTATTTAAAGAGGCAGGGCCACTGCTGCTGATGACAGAAGAGTTCTCTCTATAATAAATAAAAGTCCCCAAACACCTGTCGGACAGATCGTAAACACTCTTCAGGAGTCAGATGTGGATTTGTCAATGACCAATGTCCACAGAAGACTTCATGAACAGAAATACAGAGGCTACACTGCAAGATGTAAACCACTGGTTAACTGCAAAAATAGGATGGCCAAGTTAGTTTGCCAAGAAGTACTTAAAAGAGCAACTACAGTTCTGGAAAAAGGTTGTGGACAGATGAGATAAACATTTACTTATATCAGAGTGATGGCAAGAGCAAAGTATGGAGGAGAGAAGGAAGTGCCCAAGATCCAAAGCATTCTACCTCATCTGTGAAACACGGTGGTGGGGGTGTTATGGCCTGGGCATGTATAGCTGCTGAAGGTTCCTGCTCACTTATCTTCATTGCTAATCCAACTGCTGATGGTAGTAGCTTAATGAATTCTGATGTGTATAAACACATCCTATCTGCTCAAATTCAAACAAATGCCCCAAAACTCATTGGCCGGCGGTTCATTCTACAGCAAGACAATAATCCTAAACATACTGCTAAAGCAACAAAGGAGTTTTTCAAAGCTAAAAAAATGTCAATTCTTGAGTGGCCAAGTCAATCACCCGATCTGAACCCAACTGAGCAAGCCTTTTATATGCTAAAGAAAAAATTGAAGGGGACTAGCCCCCAAAACAAGCATAAGCTAAAAATGGCTGTAATACAGGCCTCGCAGAGCGACACCAGAGAATACACCTAGTAACTGGTGATGTCCATGAATTGCAGAGTTCAAGCAGTCATTGCATGCAAAGGATATGCAGCAAAATACTAAACAAGACTACTTTCATTTACCTGACATTGCTGTAAATAAATAAATGATAGGTCTTTGTCCCAAACATTATGGAGGGCACTGTAGATGCCAACAATATTTAGTCTACTGAGTGTTCTCCAAGGACAATAATTTTGGTTCCCATGGATGTCACAAACATGAATAGGTAGATGGAATGGAATACAACTTGCGGGACATGAACATCTGCACAAACTAGTTGGATTAATAATCTATTTGGTTGCTGTGATGCAATGTAGATGACGAATCATTTCAAGGCGAGAAATAATAGCAATTTTTTCAAAAAATCCTCAAGATAAAATTGAATTCAGTGCCATTGTACTTATGCTATTTAAGTATTTGACATGGAGTTAAATGTCTAAGAGGAATTTAAATATTCAGCCCAACGCCAGTTCCACATAAACAAGGTTTTTTTTAAATGCTGTAGACCAAGAGAAAAATGGACAGATGAGAAATAACATGCTATTTCAAAAAGGACTTTAAGCATTTAATTTGATAACTTCAAATGCCCATACAGATCAGAGAATTGTGATCCATGCTGTATTAATTTCACGAGCTGGCGAGGAAGGAAATATGGTGAAAATACATGATGCAACTTAAATATTTCTTGCATTAATTCAAACATTTTTGGAAACCAAACAATTATGTAAGTCAAACTTTTTATTTCATGTACAGTATACACAAATTTATGGTGCACAAGAGGCCAGCAATTTTTAAAGAGGTAAACCATACAGCAGATCATAATAAATAAGTTGGCTGAAACAATTACTTGTCCATAACCAGTGTCTTTCACAGCTGTTGTGCTTTGTCCATTCAGCACTCCAGTGATAAGTGGAATGTAATTTTCACTTCCTACCCTTCAGATCACTGGTCTGAAGTGACTTTCAACAATCACCCAAGCAAAAAAACGTCACTTTCTTCCCTGATGTTTCATTGGCAGTTTTTTTTTTAAAGTTGCGGCATCTACAATCTCATTCATCACTTGCATCTGTATCATCATCAAGGTACTCATCCACCACCCCGACATTGCCATTCTGAGTTGCCCACTCCTCTTCATCATATTCAATGCTATCATTGTCTTCATTGAGATCACTGTCAGCATCAACAGCAGCATCTGCCATCACTATGTGATCCACCACTTGTTGGTGCTGGGGAACATTTCCATTATTATTAACAAATACTGCACTTTCATTCTGGTTCTCCTCAATGTACACTCCTTGATGGCACATGGGGCATGTATCCTGAATGTACAACCATTTGCGCAGGCAAAGCGCATGGAAATAATGATTGCAAGGTGTAATACGTGCTGAAGTAGTGAACTCTTGGTAGCAAATTGCACACACATCACCAATGTCATGCAAACTATTGCCTCTTATTTCTGGCAAAGAATTAATTTTCTTAACAGCAGTCCTCCGATTTATAAATGTTTTCCATCCATTCTTAGCTTGCAAATAAATGTTAAAGTAAGCATGTAAGCACATCATACAGGCACGGATTTTACTCCCAGATTCAAACATCATTGTGTACGCTCCATTTCCAAACATTATAACTCCAAAAATGAACTCAATAACGTTCCCTGTTGAGCGAACATAGTAAATATAATCATCTAGTTTTTCCCACAGCACATTGTAATATCCATCAATTATAAACAAAGTATACACAGTAAGGGAAACAATTACTTTTAAGCACAATTCAACACAGAACGCTGTCACAGCAAACAACCAAGTGTTCAATGTGTGGACCTGCCACAAGGTGCAGCTGAGTATAATTGGAAGAATGAAAAGGCTAATGGAAACCAAGAGAACAGGCAAGTGTCTTCTGAAGGAGGAAACATGGGAGGCACCAAGTGACATGAGCACAGGATCTGTCATTCCATGAATGAAATGCAGGATTGCAGTCAACAGAAGGCACATATTTCGACTAAGGCGAACTAGTCTTTCTTCAGGTTCCAGTCCACTCAAACCTGTCTGTAGCGCCAAAATAAAAAATAAAACTGGAGCTACAAACCCCAATCGTTTGTCTTCTTCCTCGGTAGACCCAATGAAAGCCAAGATTCCAAGTCCCAGATAATGTGCTAACGATGAAATGACTGCACTCATGCCGAGAACAGTCAATGTTGAATCACAACCACTTATTATAAGATTGCAGAGCACTTCCCAACTGTCATTCCAGGAAATAAAATAACTTTTGTTCTCAGAGTCACCTTGAGTTACTTTAACAACGTAAACTAAAATGATGGCTTGTGCCATTAGCCGAGTCAACCAGAAAACTCTTAATACATCAGGGAAACGGATCCTCTTCCATGTATCTTCCACTATAACTTGTAATCCATAGATACGATACATATGTCGTACCAGCAAATAAACATACCTTACTGTATAATAAAACCATTTTAAATTCATTGTAATGTAAAGTAAAGTCTGTGCTGTTATATACATGCCTGAAAAGGCAACTAACAGATTCTGAAAGTCTTCTGGTAACTCCAAGGCCAGACCCAGTACAGGCAGTAGGAAATTTACCACAGTTAATGCAGAAAAGATTGCTGGAATGCTGAGCAACGTTACATATCCAATACCAAGTGTGAGCTGAACAGCAATGAGGGCCAACCAGAGTGTTGCACCATTACGCGGCAATAGCTGCATCCCAATCACTGCAGAGTAATATGCATTGTAGAAGTCTGTGTGGATAGTCGTGTAGTAGTTTATAAGGACAGAAGTTGTAGCAAGTAGAACCACGCAGCCAAACACGTACAGTCTGAAGAGAGCCCTTTGCGATAGGATCAGAACAACACACGATACTAAAAGACCTGAAAAACATTGTAAAAAATTGTCATTGTCAAATATAACTGGAGAAAATTTTAAGTACAATTTAATAACATTTTCATTTAATCCCTTGCTTAATATATATAAAACAAAGTAATGGAGGAATTCAGCTGATCAGGCAGCATCTGTAGAAGGAAATGGACAAATGACTGAGTTGGAACCATTCTTCATACTGACATGATAGGATTCACATATTTCCAGCAGAAAAAAAAGACAATGATACTCCATCTAAACCTGTGTCCAGAGAAACGTCTTTCCTCCAGCTGCTTTATCTTACTACTACCTTAAAGACCATTACAAGGTAAAGAATCATCACCCTAGACAATGGGTGCAGGAGTAGGCCATTTGAACCTTCGAGACAGCACCGCCATTCAACATGATCATGGCTGATCATCCAGAATCAGTACCCCGTTCCTGCCTTCTCCCCATATATCCGACTCAGTTATCTTTAAGAGCCCTATTAAGCTCTCTCTTGAAAGTATCCTGTGAACAGATGAGGCAGAGAATTTCAGACTCACAACTGTGTGAAAAAGTGTTTCCTCATCTCCGTTCTAAATGCCTTACCCCTTATTCTTAAACTGTGGCCCCTGGTTCTGGACTCCCCCACCATCGGGAACATGTTTCCTGCCTCTAGCGTGTCCAAACCAGAGGCAAGTCGGGCAGCATAGACGAGGCAACCATTTCCTTGAACACTTGCGCTCAGTCCACCAAGTCCTGCTGGATTTCATTGTTGCAAACCATTTTAATCCCCTTTCTATACTTACCTTCTCTCTGTCCTGGGCCTCATCCATTGCCAGAGAGAGGCTATATGCAAAC
Source organism: Leucoraja erinaceus (assembly GCF_028641065.1). Classification (NCBI taxonomy): domain Eukaryota; kingdom Metazoa; phylum Chordata; class Chondrichthyes; order Rajiformes; family Rajidae; genus Leucoraja; species Leucoraja erinaceus. Next base: position 46,651,209 of record NC_073380.1, on the reverse strand, counting down.
GGGAGGAACAGCACCTCAAGATTCTGCTTGGGTGGCTGACAATCTAATGGTTTGACCATTGAATTCTTCAATTTCAGATTCACCAATGTAACCAACTGACAACCCCCCTCCCTCCATTCCTTTATGCCTCATCTGAATTCACGTCAATTTCTCCCCTTCCACCTGTATTCTTCCTCTGGCTACAATTTTCACTTCTATCATTAGCTCACATTTTTGGCTCTTCATCTCTGGCATTTCTTCAAACATCTACCCATCACCCCCCCCCCAATCTATCTACATCTACCTATCACTTTGTTAAGCTCTGTCCTGCCGCCACCTCTCTCCCGCCACAATCTGAAGAGGGGTCCTGACCAGATACGTCACCCATTCATGTTCTTCGGAGATGCTCCCCGACCTGCTGAGTAACTCCAACACTGTCTTTTTTATAAACCAGCAATTGCAGTTCCTTGTGTTTCCAAGAGTCAAGCATGTTCATTTATCAAATGCAATGGATATGAACCGGGATAATTACATTCTTACTTGCTACAGCTTTAAAGGCACAGTAGACAATGCCCTTATCAAGGGAACAGCTCCTATACATATGTTGTTTCTTTTCCCTTTCCCATACCACCCCATCAGTCTCACATCACCAATTCTGTCCCCCTCCCCCCTTCTGGTTCCATCCACTTACTGCCCACATCTCATCCACTGGATCATCTCTGCCATTTGACTCAATCTGCCTTTCATCTCTCCCGTAATGTTTCCCAGTGTCATTTTCTTATCATATTCCAGTAATGTCCCTACTTATCACTTCCCAGCAGCTGTCTCAACCATTCCACTCTCCTCCACCACCCAAAATAAGCAAACGTGTTTCCATCTGCCTTTTTTTCTCTCTTGTCTGTTTCTACCTATCTCACACCTACCTCTGGTGTTCTACTCCACCATTCCCCCTCCTGGTTCCTGTCTGCCAGTCATCTTTTACCCATCCTCAATCCACCCATCACCCACTGGGCAATTTTCCACCTTTCTTTTTACTAGCCATCTTCCCTAATGTGGGGCTTTAAACTGAAATGTTAACAATACCACCTTCAACCCCACAGATGCAGTTTCCTTCAACAGTGTTGTTTGCCTCAGAATCTAAAGAGTTTTGAACGAAAAAAAGTTACCAACACTAATCCTAGCAAAATATCACCTCATCTTTTGGCAACTACTTTTAAACTTATGTATTTTCTACTTTGTATGTTGTTATCCTTTGAAAGGAATCCTTTAACTTTTAAGCAATGGACAAATTCTCTATTAAGTCTTGGAAGTACAACATGCAAGGCTGACATGACAGGCTGCTCTGGAAAGATAGAAAAATACATTTGGACAAGTATATGGATAGGAAAGCTCAATGTACTTCCCAATGAAGGCAAGTTCGCTAAAGCACTTCTTCGTCACACTGTCTGTCTGACTCACCACTTTCATGGAGCATGCATCGGTACTCTCCGATCTCTATGTTCTTGCAACACTCTTGTGGGCTCCACCATTTACTCTGCAGGTCCTGCCCTGGTTCAACTGCAACACTTCACATCAAAAATTCAATTCCATTTCTTATTGATAGCTTATTTCAGCAACTTTGGGAAATGTTGTGTTGCCAAATTATCTGCACTTGCTGCCTCTCCAGCAAGCTAAATATGACGCAGATATGCAGACTTCTTGAAGCAGCTAAAGCAAATCTAAGCAATCTGTGCGGTGGGAGTATCCCAGCAAGCTACAGCTAGACCCATCAGCAGGCCTGGCTCACCTCCTGCAGACTTGCCTGTTGGGGATCGAGGACTCACCCGTAAGGCCCAGCTCACCCGTGCACAGGGAACCAGAAGCAGTTCCAAACACAGAGGCTTGGTAAGCAGAATGGCAGCGGGTGGTAGTGCACTGCATCGATGGTGGAGTGGCCTGCTAGAGGCCCTGCAACAGCCTGGGTTTCATTGGCCCGGGTGCTGCTCTAAGAGTACCGGATGCGGCCTGCAGCAATGGAGGAGCGGCTGAGGACATCATGGCTATACATGACCAGGCTAACTCTGCAAAGCTGCCTGGACAACAGGCCTTCATGGTCAGGCCAAGAACCTTGCACTTACAACTGGGACTTGAAGATGGCACTAAATCTGGCAATTTTGTATACTGACTCAATGTACTACTGCTATTGATTTGTAGTGTATCTGAAAAGTTTATCTAATAAGTTAGAAGGCTTATCTAAGAAGTTTCCAAGTAATTATGTATAATGATACGTACTGAACTGTATTCAAAAATCGCCCCATATCTTTTTGAAGTCCTGTACATCCACAGATCAACGTCAAATCCAGGGACATGTATTGTTGATTCCAATCTAAACTACATGCTTAATCCTTTTTCGCATCATTATAACATCCCTGCTCTTCATGACACATCATGCACCTTCAAAAGTAATATTCCACAATCAATAGTAATCTATTTCTCAAAATCTTATCAACAGTCAATAGGCTGCAGTTTGTTTCTACTAGTACTCATGTCAATGGTCTCTGCAACTATCAGTCTGGCATATATAAATTTGTTGACGCTGTTGTATCTACCATTTCAAATAACACTTATTGTAAACATCGATGCAATGTTTCTGCCACTTAACATTAAGCGTTATAGTGCAGAAAGCTTCACTAATTGGGCATGTACATCCTGATGAGTTGGGGCAGCAGGAAAAAGGCCGCAGATGCCAACAGGATTAACAAACTCAACAGGAAGACTGGCTCCGTCCTGGGGATGGAGTTGGATTCATGGGAGGTGGGCTTGGAGGAGAGGATGCCCCTCAAACTGCAGAGCATCTTGGACAATACAGCTCACCCTCTCCATGATACAAGCCAACCTGTGGAGTATCTTCAGCAACATCTTGGTTCCACCAAGATGCAGTACAGAACACCACAGGAGATCCATCTTCCCTGTCAAACTGTACAACTCCTTCCCCTTCAGTCATGGGGTTGATTGACACCCCCCCCCCCCCCCCCCAAATCTTTGCACATCCCCAATCCTTCATGTATCTTGTGTTTTATGAATGTTGGCAGATCAATTTCCCTCCTGGGATAAATAAGGTTCTATTGTATCGAATCAATTACTCCATTAAAGGAAATAAATCCCAAATACCTCTCCACTGAATCGGCTAACAGCCATCTCAGGTGTGCTCAAATTGAAAGAATAGCCACTTCCACAACTTGTCATGCATATTTCCCCACCCTCTCCAAATGGTAATTGAGACGGGACAGGAAATATCTAAAGAAATACAAGTCACATGTAGGAGTTGACTCGGATGTAATCTGTTAGGGGAATAGCTGATCTAAGCAAAATAGCTTGCAATTTATAATGGACAGTGTAAGAACCATTAGGCTTAAGTCAGTACATTGTAGCCATGTTTAACATTTTTTATATTTTAGTCTTTATCTGTCTGTATTTTTGTAGGTGGGATTTGATACGTAGCAGGGACGAGTTATTTTGTTCGAGGAGTCTCGCGCAGACTAGCAGACTAGAAGTTTTATTTTTGTGTCGGAGTATGAGGGGAACTAGTTTCCTACCATGATTACAACACACATGTTACGAGACAACATGCCTTTATAAGAAACTTGTATGTGATTTATATGACTTGAATGGAAGTTATTTGTTTTACTTTGTATTACTTCAATAAATGACTAATTAATCAAGAAACGACGTCTGGAAGATTCATCTTCGCTGTCTTTTGTGTTGTGAGTGCATTAGGCTATACCTTCAAATCATCTCCGATAATTAATGGCTATCGAAGTTGGATTTTGAGAATGTTGTAAAATCTGCCATTATAGACACAATTCAAACAAAAAGTTAGAACAGAACTTAATATAATAGTGCAAATATTTGAAGTATCACATTCAGTAATTGCTACTGAACCAATACTGGTCTGGAGCAATAGGTCAGATAGCACATCATTTGAAACTACAAATTTTAATACTGAAAACTTGGAAATATGCATTGGTAAAATAAAAAACTTACTGAAAATGTTCTAAGCCTGATTGTCCTATACGGAAAATAGCCCATGATAGCCAGTTCTACTGCAATGTAATCAAAGATTCCTTTCCAAAATTTATGGAGTTTTATGCAAGAGGCAAAGGAATGTGTTATAGTTGCTTCTGAGATATATTAATACCAAAAATAGCTAATGTTGCTCAACAACTGAAATAAAATAATTGGATCACATATTCAAGCCCTGATCACATAATTAACAACTTTCTTTCAGTTGTTCTAACTTTTGTCTTTTTGTAGAAAAAAATGTCTCTCTACCCTTAATCAATTTTCGGTTTGCTATCTCCTTTGTTCTCATATCCAATTCTATATCACATTGGCGGTTTTATCTGCATCAAGCAATGTTCTATTTCTCTATTTGGTATCACAGAAGACAAATAACACACATGTTAATTATGTATGTGCATGGATATATTTCAAGCAATGGTTTCCCCTAATTAAAATTCATATGAACAAACTTAATGGAATGCATACTATTTACAACCTAGAAAGCAGCTACATAAATTTAAACATGGGCAAATTCATATTATTTTCCATTACAACAATGGACAGCAAAACAGAAATATAAAAAAAGTAACAGAATATAAAACTTTAAAATGAAGACTGAACTGCATACAGTGCCCTCCATAATATTTGAGACAAAGACCCATCATTTATTTATTTGCCTCTGTACGCCACAATTTGAGATTTATAATAGAGAAAATCACATGTGGTTAAAGTGCACATTGTCAGGTTTTATTAAAGGTTATTTTTATACATTTTGGTCTCACCATGTAGAAATTACAGCTGTGTTTATACATAGTCCCCCATTTTAGGGCACCATAATGTTTGGAACACATGGCTTCACAGGCTTTTGTAATTGCTCAGGTGTGTTTAATTGCCTCCTTAATGCAGGTATAAGAGAACTCTCAGCATCTAGTCTTTCCTTCAGTTTGTCCATCACCTTTGGAAACTTTTAATGCTGTTTATCAACATGAGGAACAAAGTTGTGCCAATGAAAGTCAAAAGCCATTATGAGACCGAGAAACAAGAATAAAACTGTTAGAGACATCAGCCAAACCATAGGCTTGCCAAAATCAACTGTTCGGAACATCATTAAGAAGAAAGAGCACTGGTGAGCTTACTAATCGCAAAGCGACTGGCAGGCCAAAGAAGACCTCCACAGCTGATGACAGGAGAATTCTCTCTATAATAAAGAAAAATCCCTAAACACCTGTCCAGCTGATGACCGAATAATTATATCTATAATAAAGAAAAATCCCCACACACCTGTCCAGCAGATCAGAAGCACTCTTCAGGAGTCAGGTATGGATTTGTCATTGGCCACTGTCCGCAGAAGTCTTCATGAACAGAAATACAGAGGCTACACTGCAAGATGCAAACCACTGGTTAGCCGCAAAAATAGGATGGCCAGGTTACTTTGCCAAGAAGTACTTAAATGAGCAACCACAGTTCTGGGAAAGGGTCTTGGGGATAGATGAGACAAAGATTAACATATCAGAGTGATGGTAAGAGCAAAGTATGGAGGAGAGAACAAACTGCCCAAGATCCAAAGTATACCACCTCACCTGTGAAACAGTGGTGTGGGTTATTGCCTGGGCATTTATGGCTGCGGAAGGTACTGGCTCACATAGCTTCATTGAAGACACAACTGCTTATAGAAGCTGGTGTATAGACACATCCTATCTGCTCAAGTTCAAACAAATGCCTCAAAAGCCATTGGCCAGTGGTTCATACTGCAGCAAGACAATGATCCCAAACATACTGCTAAAGCAACAGAGTGTTTCAAAGCTAAAAAATGGCAAATCCTTCAGTGGCCAAGTCAATCACCCAATCTGAACTCAATTCAGCATGCCTTTTATATACTGAAGAGAAAACTGAAGTGGACTAACCCCCCAAACAAGCATAAGCTAAAGATGGCTGCAATATAGGTCTGGCAGAGCATCACCATATAACCATATAACAATTACAGCACGGAAACAGGCCATCTCGGCCCTACAAGTCCGTGCCGAACAAATTTTTTTTTCCCCTTAGTCCCACCTGCCTGCACTCATACCATAACCCTCCATTCCCTTCTCATCCATATGCCTATCCAATTTATTTTTAAATGATACCAATGAACCTGCCTCCACCACTTCCACTGGAGGCTCATTCCACACCGCTACCACTCTCTGAGTAAAGAAGTTCCCCCCTCATATTACCCCTAAACTTCTGTCCCTTAATTCTGAAGTCATGTCCTCTTGTTTGAATCTTCCATATTCTCAAAGGGAAAAGGTTGTCCACATCAACTCTGTCTATCCCTCTCATCATTTTAAAGACCTCTATCAGGTCCCCCCTTAACCTTCTGCGCTCCAGAGAATAAAGACCTAACTTATTCAACCTATCTCTGTAACTTAGTTGTTGAAACCCAGGCAACATTCTAATAAATCTCCTCTGAACTCTCTCTATTTTGTTGACATCCTTCCTATAATTGGGCGACCAAAATTGTACACCATACTCCAGATTTGGTCTCACCAATGCCTTGTCCAATTTTAACATTACATCCCAGCTTCTATACTCAATGCTCTGATTTATAAAGGCTAGCATACCAAAAGCTTTCTTTACCACCCTATCTATATGAGATTCCACCTTCAAAGAACTATGCACGGTTATACCCACATCCCTCTGTTCAACTGTATTCTTCAATTCCCTACCATTTACCATGTACGTCCTATTTTGATTTGTCCTGCCAAGGTGTAGCACCTCACATTTATCAGCATTAAACTCCATCTGCCATCTTTCAGCCCATTTTTCCAAATGGCCTAAATCACTCTGTAGACTTTGGAAATCCTCTTCATTATCCACAACACCCCCTATCTTGGTATCATCTGCATACTTACTAATCCAATTTACCACACCTTCATCCAGATCATTGATGTACATGACAAACAACAAAGGACCCAACACAGATCCCTGAGGCACCCCACTAGTCACCTGCCTCCAACCCGATAAACAGCCATCCACCATTACCCTCTGGCTTCTCCCATTCAGCCACTGTTGAATCCATCTTGCTATTCCTGCATTTATACCCAACAGTTGAACCTTCTTAACCAACCTTCCATGAGGAACCTTGTCAAAGGCCTTACTAAAGTCCATATAGACAACATCCACTGCTTTACCTTCGTCAATTTCCCTAGTAACCTCTTCAAAAAATTCAAGAAGATTAGTCAAACATGACCTTCCAGGCACAAATCCATGTTGACTGTTCCTAATCAGACCCTGTTTATCTAGATGCTTATATATATTATCTCTAAGTATCTTTTCCATTAATTTGCCCACCACTGAAGTCAAACTAACAGGTCTATAATTGCTAGGTTTACTCTTAGACCCTTTTTAAACAATGGAACAACATGCGCAGTACGGCAATCCTCGGGGACTATTCCCGTTTCTAACGACATTTGAAATATTTGTGTCATAGCCCCGGCTATTTCTACACTAACTTCCCTCAATGTTCTAGGGAATATCCTGTCAGGACCTGGAGACTTATCCACTTTTATATTTTTCAAAAGTGTCAGTACTTCTTTTACTTTGAACCTCATAGTATCCATGGCTACTCTACTAGTTTCCCTTACCTCACATAATTCAATATCCTTCTCCTTGGTGACTACCGAAGAAAAAAAATGTTCAATATCTCCCCCATCTCTTTTGGCTCTGCAGATAGCTGTCCACTCTGTCTCTCCAATGGACCAATTTTAACCCTTATCCTTTTGCTATTAATATAGCTGTAGAAACCCTTTGGATTTACTTTCACCTTACTTGCCAAAGCAACGTCATATCTTCTTTTAGCTTTTCTAATTTCTTTCTTAAGATTCTTTTTACATTCCTTATACTCCTCAAGCACCTCATTTACTTCATGCTGCCTATAATTATTGTAGATCTCCCTCTTTTTCCGAACAAGATGTCCAATTTCCTTTGAAAACCAGGGCTCTTTCCAATTTTTACTGTTTCCTTTCAACCGAACAGGAACATATGAAAAAGCTACTTTTATAACTACTAAACCAGGTTCGCTTCTTAATAAACAGACACCACACAAACTGTTTGGTAGACCAGCTTTACTTAACATCGGCCGATGGAAGGGAGCGAGAATTCCAGCTAAGTGACCAATGTAGACACTTCACTGTGCTCAGCCACCTTCTCTGAACAACAGAATTACATTGCCTTAAATAGGGTTTTATTGTCCCCTTAGCACATTCCACAGACATTAGTCATGGTCAGAGGTACAGGAAAAGGTTTCCACAGAATGCATCACATCAAACCTTTTGTTTACATGATACAAGATATACTAAAAACATTGTCCATTTGCTTTAGGTCATTTTATCTCCAAATAGACCACCCTAGCTCTTTTCGCTGCTTCCTCTGTCATTTGGTCCCTCATAAACATAGGTCATTTGTGTTATTGCCTCTTGCTTCAAAGATGTGACTAGCTATGTCTCTCTTCCTCTATTGCCTCCTCCCCCATAAACATTGGTCATTTGCTTTATGGCATCTCACTTCAAAGATTTGACTAGCTCCTTCTCTGCCTGTCACTTGGGAGACAATGTTATAGGATTTATTATCTCACACACACCGCAACCTAAGGCAAGCCTAATTTGACACTAAATATAAGCTGTAAGTTAGCCCAGAAGCCAATTTAATATCTTCTTATATTTTTAACTAAAATCCGGCTTCATCACATAAAGATTCTGTACTCTTAAAATCTCCCCTTTAAATGTCCTCCATTTCTCTTCTACATCTTTCCCATAAAACAAAATGTCCCAGTTCATTCCTTTTAAATCATCTCGCCTGTGAAGACACCCAACAACTAGTGATGTCCATGAATCTCAGACTTCAAGGAGTCATTGCATGCAAAGGATATGCAACAAAATACTAAACATGACTACTATCATTTACATGACATTGCTGCATCCCAAACATTATGGTGCCCTGAAATGGGGGGGAGGGGGGGAACTATGTATATGCTGTAATTTCTACATGGTGAAACAAAAATGTATAAAAATGGCCTTTATTAACATCTGACAACATGCACTTTAACCACATGTGATTATTTTTCTATTATAAATCTCAAATGGTGGGATAGAGGCAAATAAATAAATGATGGGTCTTTGTCCCAAACATTATGGAGGGCACAGTGCTTATCACCGAAGACAAGTGGTCTGAATTGAGCAGTGGTACAGCTAATAGAGCTGGTGTCACATGGTTTGTGTTCATAACCTATGGTTGTCTGTGTGGTTTTCCTGGCGATTGAAGGTTTCCCCAGTTTCCTCTCAGAAACCAAAAATGGATGGGTTGGCTGGTTAATCGGCCTTTGTAATTATCCCCAATGTGCAAGTGGTAGAATATAAGGAAGAGGGGGCTGTAAATGAGTAAAAGGAGTAAAGTGGATTTGGATAGGATCACTGTAAACAAAGAGTGCCTGAAGATCAGCACAGGCTTAGTGGCTAAAAGGTATGTGTTCATGCTGTCTCTATAACGACACTGACAATTTTAAATAAGCTTGCCCATTACTGACATCACTGATCATCCCCATTCTCTCTTGAAGAGATGTTAAAGTAGCAGTCTCTGGCACAAGTTCCAAAGACAAGTAGTGCAAGATAAAATTGTGGGTAAAACTTTATTTCCCCAATTTTGCTTTGCATGCGCAGAGCAAGTTTTCCACTTTCCCATATTGAGTTCTACCAATGTTTCAAACTTTTCCAGTTCTGCAATCATATTTACAATCGTACAAAATTGAGTAATGTCATCCCTTTTTGCTCCTGTCCATAACACTACAGGGTAAAAATACAAACTGTATACAGTATTTTGCATATTATAGAAACTGCAGGTGATGGAAGCTTGAGATAACACAACTTGCAGAAAAACTAAGGTCAGGCAACATCAGTGGAAAGAGATATTAATGTTTCAAACCTGGGATTCTTCATTGGAACTGTGACACAAATAAGTTAGGGAGCAGAGAAACATAGAAAATAGGTGAAGGAATAGGCCATTCGTCCCTTCGAGCCAGCATCACCATTCAATATGATCATGGTTAATCATCCAAAATCAGTATCCCGTTCTGGCTTTCCCTCCCATATCCCTTGATTCCCTTACTCCCAAGAGCTAAATCTAACTTTCTCTTGAAAATATCCAGTGAATGCCTCCACTGCCTTTTGTGGAAGAGAATTCCAGATTCACAACTGGGTGAAAAAGTTTTTCCTCATCTCAGTCCTAAATGGCCTGCCCCTTATTCTTAAATTGTGACCCCCTGGTTCTGGACTCCAACATCGGGAACTTTTTTCCTGCACCTACCCTGTCCAATCCTCTAAGAATTGTATATGTTTTTAATAAGATCCCCTCTCATTCTTCCAAATTCCAGCAAATACAAGCCCAGTCGATCCATTCTTTCATCATATGTCAGTCCAGCCATCCCGTTAATTAACCTGGTGAACCTACACTGGACTCCCTCAATAGCAATAATATCCTTCCTCAAATTAGACGACCAAAATTGCACACGATACTCCAGGTGCGGTCTCACCAGGGCCCTGTACAACTGCAATAGGAAGTGCTCCTGAACTCATTCCTCTCGCAATGAAGGCCAACATGCAATTAGCTTTCTTCACTGCCTGCTGTACCTGCATGGTTACTTTAAGTGACTGATGTGCAAGCACACCCAGGTCTCCCTGCACCCCCCCCCCCCCCCCTTCTCCTAATCTGACACCATTCAGGTAATGTGCAGGAAAGAATTGCAGATGCTGGTTTCAATCAAATGTAGACACAAAATGCTGGAGTAACTCAGCGGGACAGGCAACATCTCTGGAGAGGAATGGGTGACGTTTCGGGTCGAGACCCTTCTTTAGACTTCAGTCTGAAGATGAGTCTCGACCTGAAACATCACCCATTCCTTCACTCCAGAGATACTGCCAGTCCCGCTGAGTAACTCCAGCGTTTTGTGTCTCCCATTCAGATAATAAGGCAAAATTATGTGACAGTTAAGCCTCTTTGCCGCAAGGCTCGGGTGCTAGGACCCCAGTTCTTTACAATATATATATTAACAAATTAGACAAGGGAATTTCAATGTAACATCTCCGTGTTTGTGGATGACACAAGCTGGATGGCAGTGTGAGCTGCGAGGAGGGTGCTATGAGGCTGCAGAGTGACATGGATAGGACTGAGATGAGGAAAAGCTTTTTCACCCAGAGAGTTGTGAATCTGTGGAATGCTCTGCCACAGAAGGCAGTGAAGCAAATTCACTGGATGCTTTCAAGTTAGCTTTAGCTCAAGGCTAAAGGAATCGAGGGATATAGGGAAAAAGCAGGGACAGGGTACTGATTTTAGATGATCAGCCATGATCATATTGAATGGCTGTGTGGGCTCAAATGGCTGAATGGCCTACTCCTGCACCCATTTTTCTATGTTTGTCTGTGTAATGACTTATTAATGTTGGACAATAGCCTACTACGAAATGCACAGCAGGTCAGATGATATGATCCCTACAGCCCTATGAGACGATTCCCTTCAAACTGACTATTAACTTATTACTTTGTGATTTATGATTTATCTTTTGAAGATCTATTATTCTTTTAATTCCCTTCATCTCTTGCGGTCTTTTTTTTCCATACCCGTCACATACTAATTGTGTTGGCAGGCCTTGGCTTGTAGAGCAACAAATGGGTCACTGTTATGGCACACCTCACCACATGCTAGGTTAACTATTTGGCGAAAGCCATAAAAAAAATCCTACTTTACCAATGACAGAACGAGTGACAAGGTGAGTAGCAATTAGGATGCAAAGCAGTTTCAATAGAATGAAACTTGAGTAAATGAGCAATATAATAGTTAAGTAGACAGGCATACAACTTTTAAAAATGAGGTAATTTGCTTTGCTAGAAAGAAAGTCGAGTTTTTTTTTTTAAATAGTGAAACAGGAAAATGTTGATGTTTAAAGGCACTTTGGAAAGCTTTTCCCACTGAGAGTTGGGAAGATTCAAACAAGGGGACATGACTTGAGAATTAAGGGACTGAAGTTTAGGGGTAACATGAGGGGGAACTTCTTTACTCAGAGAGTGGTGGCTGTGTGGAATGAGCTTCCAGTGAAGGTGGTGGAGGCAGGTTCGTTTTTATCATTTAAAAATAAATTGGATAGTTATATGGACGGGAAGGGAATGGAAGGTTATGGTCTGAGCGCAGGTATATGGGACTAGGGGAGAATATGTGTTCGGCACGGACTAGAAGGGTCGAGATGGCCTGTTTCCGTGCTGTAAATTGTTATATGGTTAAATGGTTATATGGTGTCCTTGTAAACATGTAATTTAAACCTACCATGCTTATGCAACGAGCAAATAAGGGTAAAATATTACCCTTTTTTACCAGCATTTTTGTCACAACCTGACCTCCCGGTGGCTCAGCACTTCAACTCCCCATCACATTCCGAATCCGACCTTTCTGTCCTGGGCCTCCTCCATTGCCAGAGTGAGTCCCACCGCAAATTGGAGGAGCAGCACCTCATGTTTTGCTTGGGTAGTTTACACCCCAGCGGTATGAACATTGACATCCAATTTCAGGCAGTCCTCGCTTTCTCCCTCTTTCCCCTACCAAAGTCAAATTCAAAGCATCCTTTATTGTCATTCAGACCTTTCGGTCTGAACGAAATGTTGTTGCCTTGCAGTCATACATATAATAAAAATAACAAAAACACACAATAAACACAAATTTAACATCCACCACAGTGAGTTCACCAGGCACCTCCTCACTGTGATGGAAGGCAAAAGTCTTAAAGTCTTTGTATTAAGTTCATGGAAAAGCAATAGGGAACACGATGCTAATTTCCGAGTATGAAAATGACCATAACTTTTTTAATACTGAAGATATGAAAGTGAATCAAGTCTCAAAATAGGCATTTTTATGCTTTATCTGATGGGATAAATTGCAGGCTTGATTTTTAAAATCTCAAAATTTTGTAACAGATGCTGCCTCACCCGCTCAGTTTCTCCAGAATTTTTGTCTACCTAGGGTAAAATATTATGTCAGCATGGAAACTGTCCGACATGTTCATGCTGACCAAGAGGCCCCATCTAACTAGCCACATTTGCCAGTGTTCGGCCCATATCCCTCCAAATCCTTCCTAACGATATACCTGTCCAAATGTTTTTTCAATGCTATTATATTTGCCTCCACTACCTCCGCTGGCAATTCGTTCCATATAGTTATCATCCCGAGTGAACAAGTTAGCGCCTTCTCCCCTAACCTTAAATAATGCCCTCTGGTTCTTGATTCGCCTAACCTTGGAAAAATACCTTGTGCATTCACCCTATGTATTGCCTTACGATTTTATATACCACAGTAAGATGACTCCTCAGTCTCTTGTGCTCCAATAAATAAAGTTCTAGCCTGCCTAACCTCTCCCGAGAGCCCAGGCTCTCAAGTCCTGGCAACAACATAATAAATGTTCTTCATATCCTTTCCTGCTTAATGACATTATTCTTATAGCAGCGTGACCAAAATTGAACACAATACGCCAGTGCAGCCTCACCAATATCCCAACTATAACAATATCCCAAATTCAATACTCAACGGCCTGACTGATGAAACCTTCATCACCACATTATTTATCTGCAAAGCTGCTTCCAGGGTACTAGGTATTTGCATCCATCAATCACACCGTTTTATAACATTCTCAGGGCCCTAACGTGCACCATGAAGGTCTTGCCCTAGATTGATTTCCAAGATGCCAAATCTTATACTTATGGGCCTGTTCCACTTACGCGACTTTTTCGACGACTGCTGACACCCGTCGTAGGTCATTGCAGGACGCCGAAAATTTTCAACATGCTGAAAATCCAGCAGTGACCAGAAGAAGGAACTGCAGATGCTGGAAAATCGAAGGTAGACAAAAATGCTGGAGAAACTCAGCGGGTGAGGCAGCATCTATGGAGCGAAGGAAATAGGCAACGTTTTGGGTCGAGACCCTTCTTCAGACTGAGGAACAAGGTCTTTGGGCGACTACTCACAACCATCACGACCAGACATGTCGCCGGGGTGTCGCCTGTATGGTCGTGAGTAGTCTCCTCAGTCGCCCAAAGAGTTATAGCTTCTTTCTGGTCGCCGCTGGACTTTGAACATGTTGAAAAATTTTGGCGACCTATGACGGGTGCCAGCAGTCGCCGAAAAAGTTCCGTTAGTGGGATAGGCCCATTATCCAAATTAAATTCTATTTGCCTCTTCAGTCCACTTGCTCAGATGATCAAGATCCTGCCACAACTCTTGATAACCATCTTCACAACCACCTATTTTAGTATACTTATTTTAGTGTCATCTGCAAACGTACTAATCATGCCTCGTACAATCTCATACAAATCGTTGCACTCACAAGAACCCATGAGCTCACCTTCCAGAGCAAACTACCATGTAGAACACTTGCAAAAGTCAAAAAGGTCTATAGCCTTGCCCTCATCAACCTTCTTGGTTCTTTCTTAAAAAACAATTATATTTGTGACACGTTCTCCCACACACGATGGCCATAACTATCCGAAATCAACCCGTCTTTCCAAATGTATGTATATCTCAGAATCCTTTATAGTAGCTTTCCTACCACAGATGTCACTCACCGTTTATAACTCCCAGATTTTTCTTTGCAGCCCTTTTTAAATAGAGACGTTAGCCACTCTCCAGTCCTTTGGCACCTCGCGTGTGGCTAACAATAATTCATACATCTCAGCCTGCAATTTCTAAAATAGCTTTCCAATATCCTTGGAAGTATCTGATCCAGCATGTGAAATGTATCCACTTTCAAATGTCTTTGGATGTCCAGCACCTTCACAACTATAATACAGACTGTCTTCAAAACATCTCCATTAACTTTCCCAAGTTTCTTAGTTTCAGTTTCAACAATGAAATTCTTACCTGTAGCAGCACAAAAGGCCTGCAAACACATTACCAATAGATGTAATAAAAAAATCAATACACTAATAACCCTAATACTTGTACAAAAAGTCCAAAGTCCTTAATGCAACCAAAGACAGTCCATAGTTTGGCTAGTGTTGTGTCCAAGAGCCTGATGATTGTTGGGAAGAAGCTAAACTTGAAACTTGTGGTCACAGTTTTCAGACTCCTACACCTTCTTCCCAACAAGAGTGAAATGAGAGTGTGGTCATGATGGTGCGGGTCTTTGATGATGATGACTGCCTTTGAGGCAGCAACTTCTATAAATCCCTTCAATAGTGGGGAGGTCAGTACTCGTGATGGATCAGATAATGTCCACTACATTCTGTAATCTCCTCTGTTCCTGTATTGAGTTGCCGGCCCAAGCTGTGAGGTTAAAATGTTCCTGAATGTATACATCTTGAAGTGCAAGAGAGTATCCGTCGACATACTGAATTTCCTCAATCTTCTAAGGCAGTAGAGGTATTTCTTTATAATTGCATTATGGGCCCAGGTCAGATATGCCGAGATATGCACATCCAGGAGCTTGTTGACTCTCTTCACCGCTAACCAGTCAATAAAGGTTCATTTAAAAGTTCAGCAGCCTCTCTAAAGCCTCCACATCCTTCCTGCAACGCAGCGACAAGAATTGGACAAAATACTTCAAATGTGGTCAAACCAGTTTAATACAGCTGCAACACGATTTCATAATTGTTATACTGAATGGCCCAACTGATAAGGAAAAGCATGCCGTACACCTTCTATGCCACTCTATCCATTTGAGCTGTTACTTTCAGTGAACCTATGTACTTACACTTTCAGTGAATGGACAAAACTATCTACAAGCACTTGTTTTTCTTCAATTATATTCTCTCCTTTACTAATATGGGTACAAGAGCAGAAGCCTGTCCAAGCTCTTTCTTATCGGACACTCAAGTATTATAGACCCATTTCTTCCCAACTGATGGGGGTGAAAAAATGAATGAAATAAAAAAAGTTATCCCAGGGGACACAAGAAACTGCAGGTTCTGGAATTTAAACAAAATTCAAAGTACTGGATGAACTCAGCAGGTCAAGAGCATCTGTTGAGGGAATGGATAAACGATGTTGGGATCATTCATCAGACCCTTGAAGAGTGTACACAGTCTCCTGCTCAATTGGGAGTAGACACAAGCGGGCGCGGCGGGGGGGCGAGAAAGAAGAAAAAAGTATTTGGAGACGATTTTGGCAGGCAGAAACAATGAGTCTGCGAGGGCTCTTGCATGTGGACGTTTGGAAGGAGGTGCAGGGTTGGAGATCGCTGGAGGTGGTGAGATGGCTTGGGAGTTGGTGGCTTATCCATGGGGTCACTGTCAAGGGGTAGATACGAGGAAGTGACAATGGCACCTTCCTTGTCAACAGATTTGATGACAATATTAGGATTGTTATTGAGTGCATGTTCAGAGGGGTTGACACAGGCGTGGATGAGGGTAGTGGAGAAGTCAAGATGGGTGAAGGGAGTGGAGACTCAAGATGGTTGATGTCATGCCAGCAGTTGGAAATTGAAGTGTCCAGAGTGGGTAGAAGACCAGCAGAAGTCAAGAAGGAGCAGTGAAAATGTTCAGGGATTATCACTGAGGGGCGGTGAGTGCAATGAGGCCTCTTTGCCAGAGACCAGGGGGGGCAAATGCGTTAGAAGAGTTCAATATCATGGTGAACTCGCAAGTCATTTAGTTGTAAACGCTGGGGTCCCCTGCTGAGGTCAGACCCTTCCAAATTGGAGAGAGGAAGGTCAGAGAAGATGGTGAGAAAGTCTTGCCAGCCGGATTGCGATAGTAAATGATCGGCCAACAACTGCGCACTTTCCCACAGGACTGCAATTGACCGAATCCAACACCAGTAACCTTTACTTTTAGAACATCACCCGATCCAAATAGGAGAGATCAACTTGTGCGAGGGGACGCGGCGGGCGTTCAGCCAGTAGCAAGTGTAACTCCGGGGCCTGCCTGCCCTCCTCCCCACCTCCCCCTCCCCAGCGGCGGTGGCTCCGACTGCCCTCACTCACCCAACAGCCGCCGCGATACTTGTCGAGCCACCACGGGCAACGGCTCGTCCGCGTCGTAGTAGGAGTTCAAGATGGCGTCGATGAGGAAGATACAGGGGACCCTGAGGGCCACGTCCAGGACCCCTCGCAGGTGACTCCCCATGGACACCCATTGCGCGGACATCGCCAACGGTCGCCCGCCGCCGCCGCCGCCGCCGTCGGGTGGGGCTGGGAAGCCGCCACGCAGCCAGCCCCCCCTCCTACCTACCCCCCCCCTTTAGCAGGCCGGGATGTGGCCGCCGGTGAGTCAGCTGTCGTCGGTGCTGTGCTGCTGTTGCTGGTGTTGTTGTTGTTGTTGTTGTTGTTGCCGCTGCTCGGCCGCCGCTCTGCCTCCCCTCGTCCCCTCCATGTTGCGGCCGTTGCGTGCGCTCTCTCTCTCTCGCTTCCCTCCTCCCCCACCCCCCTCCTTACGTCATACGCTCCCGCGCGTCATAATGGGACGCACGCAGAAGCGTCGCGGCGCTGAGCTGCGTGCCGCAGGTCACGTGCGATGGAACGTCCTGCGTCACGCATGTGCGATTGTGATTGGACGGCTGCCGACGTCCGGAACGTCATAGTCGGGCGCGCGCGGAAGACTTTCTTTCAGACGGAGAAGCGGAATTAGGCCATTCAGCCCGTCGAGTCTGCTCGCCTATCCCCATTATGGCCCATCTATTTCTCCCTTTGCTTCATTCTCCTGCTCCTTAATAATCAACACTTTCAATTTCTGCTTTGAAAATAACCCAACGACTTGGCGTATAATATATAAGGAATTGTGGAATAATCAGGGAACTACTTACAATGCACAAGATCAGTGATGAAAATTAATCTAAATGTTTAATCCAATGAGGATTGTTTACCTTTTGACATAGGCTCGATTCTTTTAGCTCCAATAAATTTGAATAAAAAAACATATGGAGGAAATCCGATTATACATAGTGTTATCCGTATCTGGAAACAATTAAAATGTACCTTAAAATGGGGTAATTTATCTCTCCCTATTGTAAATAACCCTTCTTTCAAACCGTCTGTCTTAGATAGAGGATTTGTTCAATGGAAAACTCATGGAATTAAAATGATGGGAGACCTTTATCAAAAGGGGACTTTTCTCTCTTTTCAGGAATTACAGCATTTTTTTAGATATTTACAACTTAGAAATCCTTGATGAATGGCTGAACCGACATCCCAATACAAATAAATTAATATCTTACGAAGTGGGCGCATGTGCGCAGCTCTTCTAGAGTGTGCGCTTGTGCAGGACTTTTCCGAAGTGTGCGCATGTGTGAAGTATTTCGGGCGGGAAAAGCCTGCGGAATTAGCCATGTTTGCCAGACGTTTCTGAGTTCTGTATTAAAGAAATAAGTTGCTTAAAGCTTAAGTTAAGTTAAGTTAAGTAAATGAGTAATGAAAGTTTCATTTGCCTCACGACAATTTAAGCAACTTATCTTAGAAGTCAAACAGTCCGACTTGGGATGGAGAAACTATTGAAACCACAGCGCTTGGATCTGGATCCCAACTCACCTGCTGCTGCAAAGAATTGGAAGCACTGGCTTCGTATACTAAATAACTTCTTTGATGAGTGTGGCAATGATGCACCAGACAGACTCAAGGCATTAATAAGCTTTGTCTCTTCTGATGTATATGATTACATAGAGGAATGTACAACTTATGATTCTGCTATTGATGTACTAAGCAGACTCTTCGTTAAGACACCCAACGTGATATTCGCTCGACACCTCCTTGCTACTCGGAAACAAAAACCTGGTGAGTCACTTGATGAATTTTTACAAGAACTTCAAAGACTTAGTAAAGACTGCCTTCAAAGCAGTTACAGCTGATCAATATCGACAGGAAGTTATTTGAGACTCCTTTATCAATGGTTTGGCATCGCCTTTAATACGACAGAGACTATTAAGGCACAAAACCTTGGATTTACAGTCAGCTTATAATCAAGCTTACTCTTTAGACTTGGCTCTGAAAAATTCAGATGCTTATGGTTCATCTAATGTGTATCTGCTGCAACTACTACAAAATAATTTCACCCAAGTACTAATATGGAGCAAACAAACAATTTCTACTGATAAAGGTGCCCTTGCTGCAGCATATAATGATTCAAAAAGGAACTGTTACTTTTGCGGGGGTAATATTCATAAGAGAGAGATATGTCCTACTCGAGAGGCAACTTGTAATAGTTGTGGCAAGAAGGGACATTATTCTAGAGTACGCAAGTCCAAAGCAACTACTAAAATTGTGACTGCTGCCATGTATACGCCTTCTTTATGTGCAATTACAGCTGCATTTCCTCAGAGCTTGTCTCATGCAGCCACAACGGTATCCATTAATGGCCATACACTTAATGTACTACTTGATTCTGGCAATTCAGAAAGTTTTATGTGAACAAGTTGTGTCTCGACTAAATCTAACTATAATTCCTTCAAATAGAGAAATCTCGATGGCTCGGACAACTCTCAATACTCAAATTATAGGATCTTGTATTGTAGACTTTATTCTGAACAAAACTAGCTATAAATCTGTATGTCTTGGTATTTTGAAAAATTTGTGTAGCGATATAATGCAAGGTCAGGATTTCCAGAAACAGCACAGATCATTTCAAATAATGTATGAAGGAACTATGCCTGATCTTGTATTGTCAAAGCCACCAGTATTGTGTGGTTTTTCTGCTGCATCTGTTGAATGTCCTTCATTATTCACTAATTTATCCTCCAAGTGCAAGCCAATTGCTATCAAATCAAGACATTTTAGTAAAGATGATAGGAACTTTATCAACACAGAAGTAGCTAATCTTTTACAAGAAGGGATTATGGAACCCAGTTCTTCCCCTTGAAGGGCACAAGTTGTCGTGGTTAAGGACCCCTTGGAGAGACATAGAAAGAGACTCTGCATTGATTACTGTCAAACTATAAACCAGGTCACGGAGCTTGATGCATATCCATTACCTCGAATAGAAGAGATTATCAATACATTAGCTAAGTATAAGATATTCTCTACTTTTGACTTAAAAAGTGCTTGCTACCAAATTCCTTTGAAAGAATCAGAGAAGAAATACACTGCTTTTGAGGCAAATGGGAAATTATATCACTACTGCAGAGTTCCTCTTGGTGTAACTGATGGTGTGGCTATTTTTCAGAGAGAGATGGACAAACTTGTTGAACAGGAAAACCTTAAAGATACTTTCCCTTATCTTGATAATATAACTATTGCAGGAAAAGACCAAGCTGAACATGATGAAAATGTACAACGGTTTTAGAATGTTGTACATTCTGAAAAGCTAACATTAAATGAGGCTGTCAATAGCATCAGTGTCATCAATTAATATTCTTGGTTATTGAGTTGTAAATGATATAATCAAGCCTGATCCAGAAAGACTCCGCCCACTCCAAGAGATACCTGTTCCAGCTACATTAAACTCTCTACGAAGGGTTCTTGGGATGTTTGCATATTATGCTAAATGGATACCAAATTTTTCTGACTTTACTTCTTTAAAGAAACAAATGGATTCTGCGACATTACACGCCATCGATGAGGATCTCCCCTTTGTTGTTGAATGTGAAGCCTCTGATTTAGCAGTATCAGCAACATTAAATCAAGGAGGACGACCAGTGGCTTTCATGTCTCGTACTCTCCAAGGTAGTGAATTGCACTACCCACCCGTCGAAAAGGAAGCTACAGCAATTATGGAAGCAGTGAGGAAATGGAGTCATTTCCTTGCTCGCCAGCACTTCACTTTGAACAGATCAGCGTTCAGTAGCTTTTAGCTGGATAATCGGAAACGAACGAAGATTAAAAACAGTAAAATTCATGAATGGAGGATTGAATTATCTCATATAGTTATTCAATTGAGTAACGCCCTGGTAAGGATAATGTCGCTCCGGATACAATAACTCGAGCATTTTGTGCCTCTGTTCATTCTTCTGCACTCACTGATCTTCACAATGGGCTGTCTCATCCTGGAGTCACTCGTTTGTTACACTATGTTCGTTCCAAAAACGTACATTTCTCTACAGAAGATGTGAAGATGACGTGTGCTTCATGTAGAATCTGTGCTGAATTAAAACCAAATTCTTCCGTCCTGAAGAAGGAAGATTGATCAAAGCTACTCAACCTATGGAACGTTTGAGTATTGACTTCAAAGGGCCTTTATCATCCTCCTCTCAAAATGTTTATACACTTACATTAGTTGACGAATATTCGAGGTTTCCATTTGCCTTTCCTTGTCCAAATTTGTCAGCTGCTATGGTTATCAAATGTTTAGATCAACTGTTTTCAATCTGTGGATTTCCAAGTTACATACGTTCTGATAGGGCCACCTCATTCATGTCAAAATATTTAAAGGACTACCTTTCTAAGAGAGGAATTGCAACAAGTAAAACAACACCATATCATCCTATTGGAAATGGTCAGGTAGAGAGGTATAACAGAATCATTTGGAAAGCAGCGAAAGTGGCTTTAAAGTCAAATGATATACCAGATCAGCATTGGGAATATGTTCTACCAGATGCATTACACTCCATCAGATCTCTACCGTCAACTGCTACCAATACTACTCCGCCCAAGCGGTTCTTTAACTTCAAATGGCGTTCTTCTAGTGGTACTTCTCTGCCATCATGGTTGACTAGCCCTGGGCCTGTGTTGCTTCACCGTTATGTCCGATTAAATAAGAATGAACATTTTGTTGATGAAGTTGAACTGACTGATGTCAACCCTTCTTATGCAACTATTAAGTATCGGGATGGACGTCAGTCAACTGTCTCACTTCATGACCTTGCACCATGTCCGTCTTCTCCATCAGCTCCGTCACTTCTTTATAACACTAATCGAGAACTTCCTCCATCAGCTCCGTCACTTCTTGATAACACTAATCGAGAACTTCCTCCAACACTTCCAACTATGGAAACGTCTATAAGAAATTCTAAAATTGTAAATCTAAATAACAATATGAGTGAAGTTGATGACCAAGCAATATATCTACCCCCAGCTATTGAAACACCATTATCTCCTGAAGCTCCAGTGCTGCGACGGTCATCAAGACGTATTAAACCTCCTGACCGTCTCAACTTATAAATAGGAGGGGAGAATGAAGTGGGCGCATGTGCGGAGCTCTTCTAGAGTGTGCGCATGCGCAGGACTTTTTCGGAGTGTGCGCATGTACGAAGTATTTCGGGCGGGAAATGCCTGCGGAATCAGCCATGTTTGCCAGACGTTTCTGAGTTTATGTATTAAAGAAATAAGTTGCTTAAAGCTTAAATAAAGTTAAGTAAATTACGAGTAGTGAAAGTTTCATTTACCTCACAACATCTTATATTTATAATACCCTTTTAGATACTGACATTCCGTCATCAGAGTCATACAGATGAGCATGGGAGGATGAACTGGCTCAACCCATAATGAAAGACACATGGGATGAAAATTTAAAACATATATATCACTGCTCGTTAAATACTAGACATTCCTTAATACAATTTAAAATATTACATAGATTACACTATTCGAAGACAAAATTAAACAGGATCTTCCCAAGTATTTCCCCTCTCTGTGATAAATGTCAATTTCAAGAAGCGAGTTTCTCACACTTTTGCAACATATAAAAAAGCAAAATTTTTGGACGGGCATTTTAAAAATTATCTCTAAAGTTATCGATAATCAACTGGACCCAGATCCAAAATTAATAGTATTAGGATTATCAGAACATAGCACAAACTTTACGATAAGCCAAAGACACTTTCTTGATTACAGTTTAATAACTGCAAAAAAATTAATACCCAAATTTTGGAAAAAAAACAGCAACCCCCACAATTAAAATGTGGATTACGGAAATGACCGAGACCTTGCATTTGGAAAAAAATAAGATTTGTCTTAATTGACAAACTAGAACTATTTTTAAAGATATGGTTTCTATTTATTGAATTTTTTTTAAAGTAAACTAGTTTAACACAAAATTAAAGTCAAAACTTGAGTTTAAGGTTGGATGAACAATTATACTCAACATCTCCCGGATCTATATCCATAATCTTTATATTTGTAATCTTTCTTTCTTGCTTTCTTTCTTTCTATTAGTTTATAGTTTCTCTTATCTCTTTCTTTATTTCTTTTCTTTAAAAAAAACGTTTAAAATTGAAGCTATGTTAGAACTCTGAAACTAATGTGTTGTTTATTACTATTTGTACAAATGCTTTTAATAAAAATATATTGTTTTAAAGAAAAGTAATCTAAATGAAATATCGGTTCTGCTTCTGCATTCTTTCCTAAGACGTAGGAGCAGAATCAGGCCATTCATTCGGCCCATTGGGTCTGCTCCGCCTATCTACATCATGGCTGTTCTATTTTTCCCTCAGCCTCATTTTCCTGCTCCTTACTAATCAACAAACTTTCAATTTCTACTTTGAAAATAACCCAACGACTAGAGTATAAGATACAAGGAATTGTGGAATAATCAGGGCAATAAACAATAGGTGCAGTAGCCCATTCGGCCCTTCAAGCCAGCACCATCATTCAATGTGATCGTGACTGATCATCCACAATCAGTACCCCGTTCCTGCCCTCTCCCCATATCCCCTGACAACGCTATCTTTAAGAGCCCTATCTAGCTCTCTCTTGAAAGTATCCAGAGAGTCAGCCTCCACCACCCTGGCAGAGAATTCCACAGACTCACAACTCTCTGTGTGAAAAAATGTTTCCTCATCTTCGTTCTAAATGGCTTACCCCTCATTCTTAAACTGTGGCCCCTTGTTCTGGACTCCCGCAACATCGGGAACATGTTGCCTGCCTCGATCGTGTCCAAACCCTTAATAATCTTATATGTTTCAATAAGATCCCCTCTTATCCTTCTAAATTCCAGAGTAACAAGCTCAGCCGCTCCATTCTCTCTGCATATGACTGTCCCGCCATCCCGGGAATTAACCTTGTGACCACTTACAGTGCACAGAGATCGATGATGGAAAGTAACCTAATTCGGCCCTTTAAGTCTGCTCTGCCATTCCTCATCATGGCTGATCTATTTTTCCTTCTCAACCCCATTTTCCTTCTCTTACTATCACTCTCTGCATTAAAAAATTCCAGCTTTGCATTGATATAAGAAATTTTTGAATCAGGGAACTACTTACAAATGAAATATTGTGTAGGAAGGAACTGCAGATGCTGGTTAAACACCAAAGATAGACAAGGTGCTGGAGTAGGCCTTTCGAGAATGACCTTTCAGGAATGAGACCCTTCTTCAGACTGAGAGTCAGGGGAGAGGGAGACAGAGAAGTATCATGGCCGTCCGAAGGGGGGTGCGTTGGGTGCGACCGCACCCCCTTTTTTCCCCCAGAGTAAGAAAAAAAAAAAAATCAGCGTTTCCACTTTGGAAACAGCCAGTTCTCCGTTCTCCCGTCACCGGGCGGGAGTGGCTGAATCTGAACCCAGCGGCTGTAACCCCAATGCCAGACGCCGCTGCAGCGGGGCCCACTCCCCTCGCCTCCCCCTGCTGCTGGGGCCCAAGCCATCTCCCGCCCACACCACCACCGCTGACCCCCGCTGGGCCCACACCACCCCCGCTGGGCCCATGCCACCCCCGCCGGGCCCACGCCACCCCCGCTGGGCCCACGCCACCCCCGCCGGGCCCACGCCACCCCCGCCGGGCCCACGCCACCCCTGCTGGGCCCACGCCACCACCGCTGGGCCCACGCCACCCCAGTTGACCCCCACTGGGCCCACGCCACCCCCGCTGACCCCCGCTGGGCCCAGCCCACCTGACCCCCACTGGGCCCAGGTACCGTGAAGATTTACGAGGATATTACCAGGACTAGAGGGCCAGAGCTATAGGGGGAGGTTGAGTAGGCTGGGACTCTATTTCATGGAGCACAGGAGGATGAGGGATGATCTAATAGAGGTGTACAAAATCATGATTTGGATAGATATGGTTGAGTCTTTTACCCACAGTAAGTGAATCGAGGAGCAGAGGACATAAGTTTAAGGTGAAGGGCAAAAGATTTAATAGGAATCTGAGGGGTATGTTTTTCACACAAAGAGTGGTAGGTGTATGGAACAAGCTGCCAGAAGAGGTAGTTGAGGCAGGGACAATTACAACATTTAAGAAACAGTTAGACAGGTACATGGATAGGACAGATTCGGAGGGATATGGATCAAACTGACTGCAAAAGTTTTTATAGATATGTCAAGAGGAAAAGATTAGTTAAAACAAATGTAGGTCCCTTGCAGTCAGAAACAGGCAAATTGATCATGGGGAACAAGGACATGGCAGACCAATTGAATAATTACTTTGGTTCTGTCTTCACTAAGGAAGACATAAATAATCTGCTGGAAATAGCAAGGACCGGGGGTTAAATGAAATGGAGGAACTGAGTGAAATCCAGGTTAGTCAGGAAGTGGTGTTAGGTAAATTGAATGGATTAAAGGCCGATACATCCCCAGGGCCGGATGTTGCATCCCAGAGTACTTAAGGAAGTAGCCCCAGAAATAGTGGATGCATTAGTGATAATTTTTCAAAACTCTTTAGATTCTGGAGTAGTTCCGGAGAAGTGGAGGGTAGCTAATGTAACCCCACTTTTTAAAAAGGGAGGGAGAGAGAAAACGGGGAATTACAGACCAGTTAATCTAACATCGGTGGTGGGGAAAATTCTGGAGTCAGTTATTAAAGATGGGATAGCAGCACATTTGGAAAGTTGTGAGTTCATTGGACAAAGTCAGCATGGATTTATGAAAGGTAAATCATGTCTGACGAATCTTATAGAATTTTTCGAGGATGTAACTGGTAGAGTGGATAAGGGAGAACCTGTGGATGTGTTATATCTGGACTTTCAGAAGGCTTTCGACAAGGTCCCACATAAGAGATTAGCAAACAAACTTAAAGTACATGGTATTGGGGGTTCAATTCAATTCAATTCAATTCAACTTTAATGTCATCGCACAAATACAAGTATCAGTACAACGAAATGCAGTTTTGCGTCAGTCCGTAGTAGTTGTACATAAAGAGAAAAAAAACAAGAAAAAAAATAGAAAGAGAGAAGATACAGAATAATCAGGAAATACAGAATGATTAAACAAAGGGGGACGGAGGGACCAGAGAAAGTCTATCGTCGGGACTCCGAGTTCAGCAGTGTGATTGTGTTGTTATAGAAGCTTTTCCTCATCCTGCTGGTACGTGACCTGAGGCTCCTGTACCGCCTCCCTGATGGGAGGAGGGCAAACAGTCCATGGTTGGGGTGTGAGGGGTCTTTGATGATCTTCCCAGCCCGTCTCAGACACCGTTTTCGGTGGAGGGCATCCATGGCAGGGAGCGGGGCACCGATGATGTGCTGCGCGGTTTTCACCACCCGTTGTAGTGCTTTCCTGTCCGCAGCAGTGCAGCTGCTGTACCATACCGTGAAGCAGGTGGTCAGGATACTCTCTATGGTACAGCGGTAAAAGTTGGTCAGGATCTGGGGGGACAGGTGGGCTTTCTTGAGCCTCCTAAGGAAGTAAAGGCGCTGCTGTGCCTTTTTGATCAGCTTGGAGGTGTTGAGGGACCAGGACAAGTCCTCCGAGATATGCACGCCGAGGAATTTATAGCTGGAGACGTGCTCCACCTCAGTCCCGTTGATATGGATGGCGGTATGACTGCCTCCTCTTGTCTGCCTGAAGTCCACAATAATCTCCTTCGTCTTTTTGGAGTTGAGGATGAGGTTATTGTCGGCACACCAGGTGGTCAGGTGCTGGATCTCATCCCTGTAGGCTGACTCATCGTTGTCGCTGATCAGTCCTACTACCGTGGATCGTCAGCAAACTTAATAATGGCGTTGGATCCGTACTTTTTAATGCAGTCGTGGGTGATGAGAGAGTAGAGGAGAGGGCTGAGCACACAGCCCTGTGGCACTCCGGTGTTCAGTGTTATAGTGGAGGAGGTGAGGTTATTGACCCTAACAGACTGTGGTCTGTTAGTGAGGAAGTCCAATGTCCAGTTGCAGAGGGAGGTGGAGATGCCAAGTCCACTGAGTTTGGTGATCAAGCTGGCTGGGATGACGGTGTTAAAGGCAGAGCTGAAATCAATGAACAGCAGCCAGATGTAGGAGTTGTTGTAGTCCAGGTGGGTCAGGGCAGAGTGTAGGGCCGCCGATATGGCGTCCTCTGTAGACCTGTTGGTCCGGTAGGCAAACTGATGGGGGTCCAGTGTGGGGGGGAGGCAGGCTTTGAGGTGAGCCAAGATCAGCCGCTCAAAGCACTGATGTTCAGTATTGATGTGGATAGAGAACTGGCTGGCAGACAGGAAGCAAAGAATCGGAGTAAACGGGTCCTTTTCAGAATGGTAGGCAGTGACTAGTGGGGTACCGCAAGGCTCAGTGCTGGGACCCCAGCTATTTACAATATATATTAATGATCTGGATGAGGGAATTGAATGCAACATCTCCAAGTTTGTGGATGACACGAAGCTGGGGGGCAGTGTTAGCTGTGAGGAGGCTGCAAGATGACTTGGATAGCTTGGGTGGGTTGGCAAATGCATGGCAGATGCAGTATAATGTGGATAAATGTGAGGTTATCCACTTTGGTGGCAAAAACAGGAAAGTAGACTATTATCTGAATGGTGGCCGATTAGGAAAAGGGGAGATGCAACGAGACCTGGGTGTCATGGTACACCAGTCATTGAAAGTAGGAATGCAGGTGCAGCAGGCAGTGAAGAAAGCAAATGGTATGTTAGAATCCATAGCAAAAGGATTTGAGTATAAGAGCAGGGAGGTTCTACTGCAGTTGTACAGGGTCTTGGTGAGACCACACCTGGAGTATTGCATACAGTTTTGGTCTCCTAATCTGAGGAAAGACATTCTTGCCATAGAGGGAGTACAGAGAAGGTTCACCAGACTGATTCTTGGGATGGCAGGATTTTCATATGAGGAAAGACTGGATAGACTCGGCTTGTACACGTTGGAATTCAGAAGACTGAGGGGGGGGGGGGGGGGGGGATCTCATAGAAACTTACAAAATTCTTAAGGGGTTGGACAGGCTAGATGCAGGAAGATTATTCCCGATGTTGGGGAAGTCCAGAACTAGGGGTCACAGTTTAAGGATAAGAGGGAAGACTTTTAGGACCGAGATGAGGAAATTATTTTTTACACAGAGAGTGGTTAATCTGTGGAATTCTCTGCCACAAAAGGTAGTTGAGGCCAGTTCATTGGCTATATTTAAGAGGGAGTTAGATGTGGCCCTTGTGGCTAAAGGGATCAGGGGGTATGGAGAGAAGGCAGGGATGGGATACTGAGTTGGATGATCAGCCATGATCATATCAAATGGCGGTGCAGGCTCGAAGGGCTGAATGGCCTACTCCTGCACCTATTTTCTACGTTTCTATGTTTCTAAACGTGGGCAGGTGGGACTAGTGCAGATGAGACATGCTGGGCCGAAGGGCCTGTTTCCACACTGTATCACTCTATGACTATCTATCTTTCCCTCTCAAACCCATTCTCCTGCCTTCTCCCAATTACCTCTGACACCTGTATCAATCAAGAATCTATCAATCTCCTCCTGAAAAATGTCCATTGACTTGACCTCCACAGCTGTCTGTGGCAATGAGTTCCACAGTTCACCACACTCTGACTTAAGAAATTCCTGCTCATCTCCTTCCTAAAGGAATGTCTTTTAATTCTGAGGCTGTGGCCACCGGTCCTAGGCTCTCCCACTAGTGGAAACATCCTCTCCAAATCTACTCCATCCAGGTTTTTATCAGGCTGGGACAGACGGCAACAGCTTCACACCGTGCCCCAAAGCTTGGGTCCTGTCCTGCATCACTCAAGGCAGCAGAGACGTTATAGGAGGGGGCAAGCACCGTAACAAAGTAGCTCACGATGGTTTGGGTAACATTCAGGAATGTCTATTCATGTCACATCATGAATATTACTGAAGAACAGTCTTGACCCGAAATATAATCTATACCTTTTCTCCAGAGATGCTGCCTGACTCACTGAGTTACTCCAGTACTCTATGACATGTCACCTATCCATGTTTTCCAGAGATGCTGCCTGACCCGCTGAGTTACTCCAGCACTCTGTGAAACGTCACCTATCCATGTTCTCCGCAGATGTTGCCTGACCCATCTGAGTTACTCCAGCAGTGACTATTTTCCCTTCACCCATCTGCCCAAGCCTCTCTCCCCCTCCTTTCCTATGTTCCTTTCCACCCATAAATCTCTCTCTGCCTTCACTCCTCTTTCAAATCTGCTCTACTTATCTACATGCATTTTTCTTCTTCGCTTTTTAGTCATAGAATGATGCAGTGTGGAAACAGGCCCTTCAGCCCAACTTGCCCACACCGACCAACATGTCCCATCTAAACTAGTCCCACTCACATGCGTTTGGCCCATATCCATCTAAATCTGTCCTATCCATGTACGTGTCCAAATGTCTCTTAAACATTAGGATAGTCCCAGCCTTAACTACCTCTTCTGGCAGCTCGTTACATACACCCAGCACCCTTTGTGTGGAAAAAGCTACCTCTCAGATTCCTGTTAATTTCTGAATTATTGATTTGGTGCAAAAATGCTCCAAAATAAGGCTCAGAATGCATCAGAAAGCATCTAAAACCCCTGAGCCAGGGCCCTTGAGCGGGCCCTGGACCCTGGCATCGAGGGACTTCACGCTTCGCGCTCGTGATGTGCGCAGCGCGCACATTATTTCACATTAAGTTTTTTTGTAATCCTGTCATGCCACCCCCCTTTTTGAAAAGCTTCGTACGGGCCTGAGTATGGAAAGGAAAGGTGTGAATACAACAGATTAAAGCAGAGGATGATCAAGGAAAATGTAGAATGGCTCAAGAATAGTGAAACTAGTCTGAGAACTAGGATGGCGGAGGGACGGAGAGAGTGGGAAAGCAAGGGTTACTTAAAGTTAGAGAAATCAATATAATTTCGCTGGGTTGTAAGCTGCACAAGCGAAATATGAGGTGCAGTTCCTCCAATTTGCGTTTGACCTCACACTGACTGTGGAGGAGGCCCTGGACAGAAAGGTCATTGTGAGAATGGGAGGGGGAGTTAAAGTGTTTAGCAATCGGGAGATTGCGTAGGCCTTGGCAGGTTGAGCAACAGGTGGAGCAGTGCGAATTTAGATGAGAGAGGCCCTAAGCCTCGGTGAGCCCCCCCCCCCTCCCAATTCCACCCCCACAACTAGGGACCATGATACCCGAGGGCCGTCAGTGTGAATCTCCACCTAGACACTTTTAGATCCTACGGTAGCCACGGTGTCCCTAAACAGTTGTTTTAAAATACATATTGGATTCACCGCGGAGCGGGCGATGCTTTACCTGGATCGCCGTTTGAAGCTCTGGAGTGTTGGGCCTGCTAATTCAACATTATGGAGCTGTGGTTTGCAGACCTCCCAGCCTCGGGCCGTGCTGATTTTAATATTGCGGAGCCCTGGGAACCCATTGCCCAGGGCCGCCAGTGTGAATCTCCACCTAGCTCAGCCTGTGGACTTCGGGAGCCGCGGTGCCCCTGAGAATGTTCTCCCGTTCCGACATAAGACGGTGACCCCCAAATTTCATTGTACCAATGGCCATGAGGGGTGGTCCAAGAGGAGGGGATGTGAAAAGGGATCATCAATGGGGGCGAGAACTCCTTCCCATGGAAGAACGGTGTGAAGCGGAGGCGACGGAAGAAGAGCTCCAAATCGCGGCGGGCATGGAACTCATTGAGGTGGGGACGGAGTGGGACAAAGGTGAGACCTCTGCTGAGGACCGACCGTTCGGTATCTGAGAGGGGGAGGTCAGGGGGGGATGGTGAACATACGGCTGGGATGGGGATTGGGGCTGGAGGAAGGCAGGTGAGTGGACTGAGGCCAAGGCTGGTGGAGGGGTGGTGGGTGGTAGGGGGGTATGAAGACTGTAGTGTGGGTGGGGACGAGCTGGGGTCACATGGTTTGAGGGGAATGGGGAAGACCCAGTGGAACAGCCATTGAGATTACCAGCTTTGGGAGGGGCCTAGCACTTGGACCCAGCGCAGTCAAACCCAGGGGAGTGGGAATCTGCAGCGTGGAAACTTCAGGCCCAGTGCTGAGTCCAGGCTGCTGGTAAGGCGACGGCAGCGGGCTGCTGGTGGGCGGGGGAGTGGAGTCTGGCTCAGCGGGCAAAGAGTAGGAGGTCCCGGTGGGCGGATGATCAGCGAGGTTCGACGGGTCCGGTGAGGCAGCGAGGTGAGTAGGCCCCCCTAGATCTCAAGGCCCTAAGCTTAAGCTTGTCTAGCTTATACGTAAATCCGGCCCTGTGTTCACCTAATGTGCGATAGAATGTTCAGCGGGATGGGTGATTATGATTGGAGGGTGGCAGACGTCTACCACGTCACAGTCTGACGCATGCAGAGGACTGACTGACTTTCAGGCATTGTTTTCATCAGATGTAGGAGCAAATTCCATCCAGCCGTTATGCACATTACAAAAAAGAGCAATAAGAATTATCAATAACGTTGGATATCTTGAACATACCAATGTATTATACTTAAAGTCACATACACTGAAGTTCACCGATCTGGTTAAATTTAAGACTGCGCAAATCATGTACAAAGCAAGAAATAATTTACTTCCAAGAAATATACAAAATCTGTTTATGGAAAGACAGGGTGTGTATAATTTGAGAGGGGAACATAATTTAAAATAACTCAATGTCAGAACAACTCTTAAAAGTATGTGCATAGCAATCTGTGGTGTGAATTTGTGCAATGGTCTGGAACAGGAGAAAAAACTTAGCACAAAACATAATTCAGTTTAAAAAGATGTACAAAAACACTTGTTTAAAAGGATATTGGGATGAGGATAGGTGATTGTGAGTGGGATATTTGTTATACTGATTGTATTGGGAAGGGTGATTATAGAGTGATGGATTGTATATATGACTAAGATACTGTATAGTATATGAGGGTTTTTTTCTTTTCTTTTTCTTTTTTTCTTTTTTTTTGTATGGCTTTGTAAATATTTGATTAGTGTATAAATGTAAATAATTTGGTGTACATATAGTGGCTGGTGTACATATGGTGTACATATAGCTGCTAAATTTGTATAAGATAATTACAAGCAGTTGAATAAGGGGTGGGAATTAATAAGCTTTGGCTTCTTCCTGCTCCTTTTCGGACACATACGATTTCATTTATTTATAGATATTGTTTATGACACTTATTTATAAATATTCTTGTTTCGTTTTTGTTTGCTGTTTCACACTTGCTTTTTATTATTTTATTCTGTTCGAAATAGATAATAAAAGTAAATAAAAATAAATAAAATAAATCTCCGCTTTAAAAACCACCTACTCCGCAGGTACTTTCCCCAGCAACCGCAGGAGATGCAACACCTGTCCCTATACCTCCTCCCTCGAGTCCGTCCAAACATCCCAACAGTCCTTTCAGGTGAGGTGGAGGTTCACTTGCACCTCCTCCAACCTCATCTACTGTATCCGCTGTTCCAGGTGTGGACTGTTCTATATCAGTGAGACCAAGCGCTGAGTCAGCAATCGTTTTGCTGAACACCTCTGCTTAGTCTGCCTCGGTGTACATGATCTCCCGGTTGCCAAACATTTTAACTCCCCTTCCCATTCCCATACTGACCATTCTATCCTGGGCTTCCTCCACTGTCATATTTCGCTTGGGCTGCTTACAACCCAGCGGTATTATAGGGCCCTTGCACGACAGGCGAGGTCAGGATACCTAACCCGTACTGTTGCCACGCAACTCCTTCTGGAGTATAAGTGGTAAGTGATAGGTATGGGAAGCCGATTCAAAAGAGATTATTACTTTTCCAGGCAGGCAGAAGTTAACAAGATTATCTTTCCAAGCAGGTAGAAGCAATGTGACCACGGTGCTGTCAGGTTGGAACCCAAACTGCATCTAAAATATCCTCATGCTGCAGTGTAAAAGCACTTTCAGACTGATTTAAAATCATTGTTTGTGCATTTAACTTTAAACCTATTCCAGGAGGCACTGCAACTTAATAAAATATTCATCAGTAATTTTGCAAAGAGAAAAGAACCTTCAGCCACAATTGTGCTAGATATCATCTTTGATTCACGCACATTACAAATGTCTAATAAACCGTCTAATGAAACCCCACCTGAAACAATAAGGGTATTTACTTGAGCTCCATTTGAGAACACAATTTAATTCCCAAGCAATGACAGACATTGTTTAGGAAGAAAGGACAGAGCAAGCACAAATTCAAGCATTTATCGGAGACCATTTCATTCATTTATGTTGTAACACAACAAAGCTCCGAGTATGTGTGTGCGTCATTTTCTACCATACAATTATTGAACCTACGATTTCATTACCAGAGATGTAGATGGAATGCTTTAATTAGCATAATTAAGTAATTCTCAATATTTTCAATCTTGATATCTGCACGGCCAATGTTCGCCAACCCTTCGCCAACTGTTGTCGTCCCTTCAGCTCGTGCTTCTCTCTACCATAATTTCTCCTCACTTTTGGAATTATGAAGCACGATAAATATCTCTCACGATTAACTCTATTTCCACAATTTTTTACAGCACAATAATTGACCATTTTGCAGTTTGTAACAGGTAAGAATGTACGTGCTTCGTGTGTTACTCATAAGTGCCGGAAGCTGCCTTGTACTCCAGAAGGATTGCGCTACTCCGTGCATCACGCCCTTTGACCATATGACCTTTCATGCAACCTCCCTATTGATTTCTTTAACCAAGTAACACTTGCTTTCCCTCTCTCTTCCCCACCCTAGTTCTCCGATTAGATTCACTGTCCAAGGAAGAGGCATATAAATTGGCAAACCAGAGAACTGGGTGAAATTTTTAACTCAACAGAGGAGGACAAAGGGGTTAATTAAGAGGGGGGGGGGGGGACAGCATGAAAGAAAGCTTGCTGGGAATATAAAAACTGACTGTAAAAGTTTCTTTAGGTATGTAAAACGGAAAAGATTAGTGAAAACAAACGTAGGTCCGTTACAGTCAGAGACAGGTGAATTTATAATGGGAAACAAGGGGATGGCAGAACAGTTAAACCAGTACTGGTTCTGTCTTCACTAAAGGGCCTGTCCCACTGGGCGATTTTTTTCACCGACTATCGGCATCATTGACTGATGTATCAGGTCACCGGAAAAGGTCGCGGTGTGACGCAGCGTGATGATGTATTGATGTGCGGTGTTCCCTCAAGTGTCGCAACTTTTTTTTGGCGCCGCTGGATTTTGAAATGTTCAAAATCTTTTGCTGACCCTGATACGTCAGCCAGTTGCTGAAAAAGTCGGCAAGTGGGACAGGCCCTTAAGGAAGACACAAATAATCTCCCGGAAGTACGAGGGGACTGAGGATCTAGTGGCAGGGAGGAACTGAAGGGAATCCACATTAGTCAGGAAATGGTGTTAGGTAAACTGTTGGAACTGAAGGCGGCTAAATCTCCAGGGCCTGATGGTCTGCACTCAAGGAGGTGATCCTAGAAATCATGGATGTATTAGTGATCATTTTCCAATGTTCTCTTGACTCTGGATCAGTTCCTGTGGACTGGAGGGTAGCCAATGTAACCCCACTTTTAAAAAAAGGAGGGAGAGAGAAAACGGGGTTTTATAGACCAGTTAGCCTTACATCTGTAGTGGGAAGATGCTGGAGTCGATTATTAAAAATGTTATAGCAGCACATTTGGAAAGCAGTGACGGGATCGGTAAAAGTCAGCATGGATTTATGGAGGGGAAATCATGCTTGACCAATCTTCTGGATTTTTTTTGAGGATGTAACAATTAGAATGGATATGGAAGAACCAGTGGATGTGGTGTATCTGGACTTTCAAAAAGCCTTTGACAAATCCCACACAAGAGATTAGTGGGCAAAATTAGAGCTCATGCAAATTGGGTGTAGGGTATTGATATGGATAGAGAACTGGTTGGCAGACAGGAAGCAAAGAGTAGGAATTAACGGGTCCTTTTCAGAATGGCAGGCAGTGACTAGGGGTGCCGCATGATTCGTTGCTGGGACCCTAGTTGTTTACAATATAACAACGATTTAGACGAGGGAATTAAAATGTAACATCTCTAAATTTGCAGATGACACAAAGCTGGGTGGTAGTGTGAGCTGCGAGGAGGATGCTATGAGGCTGCAGGGTGACTTGGATAGGTTGGGTGAGTGGGCAGAAGCATAGTAGGTGCAGTATAATGTGGATAAATGTAAGATTATCCCATTTGGTGGCAAGAACAGGAAGACAGATTATTATCTGAATGATGTCAGATTAGGAGAAGGCAAAAGACCTGGGTGTGCTTGTACATCAGTCACTGAAAGTAAGCATGCCGGTACAACAGGCAGTGAAGAAAGTTGGCCTTCATTGCGAGAGGATTTGACATAGAAACAAGGAGGT
The DNA here is from genome assembly GCF_028641065.1 of Leucoraja erinaceus. NCBI lineage: Eukaryota > Metazoa > Chordata > Chondrichthyes > Rajiformes > Rajidae > Leucoraja > Leucoraja erinaceus. Next base: position 46,615,852 of record NC_073380.1, on the reverse strand, counting down.
CCCACTGCAGTTGTACAGGGGTCTCGTGAGATCGCACCAAGAGAATTGTGTGCAATTTTGGTCTCCTAATTTGATGATGGACATTATTGCCATTCAGGGAGTGCATTGTAGGTTCACCAGGTTAATTCCCATGATGGCGGGACTGACATATGCTGAAAGAATGGGTCGACTGGGTTTGTATTTACTGGACTTTAGAAGGATGAGAGGGTATTTTATAGAAACACTAGACCCGTTGGGTCTGTTCCCCCAACTTGCACTCACATCTGGAGAGGGAGGGGGGCGGGGTTAGAGAGTGAGGGCAGAGAGAGAGAAGGGGGCAGAGACAGAGAGATAGACAGAGACACAGAGAGAGGCAAGAGGGATGGGGGGTGGAGGAGAGGAGGAGGAGAGGGAGGGTGGGTGAGGGGGGAAAGGTGGGGGAGGTGGGGAGGAGAGAGAGAGGGGGAGAGTGAGGGTGAAAGGAGAGGGGGAGAGAGAGGGGGTGCTGAGAGGGGGGGAGGGTGGGGAGCAGGGAGGGGGAGGGAGGGGGGAGGGGGAGGGAGGGGAAGAAGAGGGTAGGGGGGGGGTGTGGGGGGGAGAGGGTTTAGGGGAGGGAGGGAGGGAGGGGGGGGAGAGGGGATGTGAGGGGAGGAGGGGAGGAGGGGAGGGGGGGAGGAGAGAGGGGCGGAGGAGAGAGGGGCGGAGGAGAGAGGGGGGAGGAGAGAGGGGGGGAGGAGAGAGGGGGGGAGAGAGGAGGAGGAGAGAGGGGGGTGAGGCGAGGGAGGGGGGGAGAGGGGGAGCAGGGGGAGGGGGAGGGAGAGGCAGGGAGGGGGAGGGAGAGGAAGGGAGGGTGGAGGGAAAGGTGTTAGGGGTGTGTGTGGAGGGGAGGGGGTTTAGGGGGAGGGACGGTGGGGGGGGGAGGGGATGGAGGGAGGAGGAGAGGGAGAAAAATAGGGGAGAGAGAGAGAGGGGGGGGGAGGGGAGGAGAGGGGGAGAGGAGAAGGGGAGAGGAGAGGGGGGGGGGGTCAGGGGGGGAGGGGGGGGGGAGGAGGGGGAGGGGGGGGGGGGAGAGGGGAGGAGAGGGGGGAGGAGAGGGGGGGGGGGAGAGGAGGGGGGGGGGGGGAGGGGGAGAGGGGGGGAGGGGGGAGGGAGGAGGGGGGGGGGAGGGGGGGAGGAGGGGGGGAGGGGGGGGGGAGAGAGGGGGGGGGAGGGAGGGAGAGGGGGGAGATAGAGGGGGAGAGAGGGGAGAGGGGAAGAGGAGAGAGGGAGGGGGGAGGAGGAGAGAGGGGGGATGGGGGGGGAGGAGAAGAGGGGAGGAGAGGAGGGAGAGAGGGGGGAGGGGGGAGAGAGAGAAGGGGGGAGGGGGTGAGGGGGAGAGAGGTAGAGAGGTGGGGGATAGAGAGAAAGGGAGTCGAGACAGGGGGGAGATAGAGAGAGAGAAAGAGAGAGGGATTTTTACTTCAACCCAAACAACCATTTGCTGGCAGTGCTTTTTTCCTCAAACTAACCATATTTTTATTTTCAAACCGCATTATGGGTACTCACAGCTGTGGAGACATTTGTTCAGTGTTATTCAGAGCTCTGATTGAGGCACACCACTTGATTGAGGCACACCACTTGCAGAGACTGATTGAGGCACACCACTTCCTGGTTTCATAGTCCCTCCCCCTCCCTCCAGCAGGGGCAGCAGAGAGAATGGGGAATTTTGTAAAAACATTAACATCTCTGTCATTTTTCATCAACGGGAAAAATCCTTGGCACACATGCGGCGGAGTGGGGCCCTGAGCGAAGTGGCCAAAAATGACGGCCGTAGGCGGCGGCGGCGTTCTCTCGGAAATCGCAGCACAGTAGGCCAAAAGCGGTCAAGTACAGAGATTTAGTAATATAGATAGATATAAATTCTTAGAGGATTGGATAGGGTAGATGCAGGAAAAAACTCTCCTGATGTTGGGAGGTTCCAGAACCAGGGGTCACAGTTGAAGAATAAGGGGTAGGCCATTGGTGTGATCTAACCAGTGTTTTGTAAAGTTGCAACATTATGTCCAAACTATTACATTCTATGTCCTGTCCTATGAAGGTGAGATCTTCATGTGCCTTCTTCACTACTGCCTTTCACTTTACAGGAACTATGGACTTGAATCCCAAGGTCCCTCATTTCATCAATATTCCTTCGCACCCTGTCATTTACTATATATTCCTAGTAAGGAACTGCAGATGCTGTTTTATATCGACGATAGACATAAAGTGCTGGAGTAACTGAGCGGGACAGGCAGAATCTCAGGAGAAAAAGATTTGGGTCAGAATCCTTCTCAGACTGGAAGAAGACCTCCAGTCTGAAGAAGGGGTTTGAGATGTTGCTTGACCCACTGAATTACTGCAGTACTTTATGTTTATTTATGATATATAAATTACTACATATGAATTGTCCCTATTTGATTTCAAAAAATGCATCATGTAGTGGGGTATGGATTTAATCCATCAGATGTTTATTAAATTGTGGATGTGTTTTGGCTAAGCATTGAATAGTAATAAAACCCTTGAAATATAATTGTGTTGAGTGGTCCACTTGCCACATAGGGAGAAGGGTCACACAAGAAGGGTCAATAATACCTCTAATTTGTTAGGTGTTACATTCTGTTTAATACCTCTGTGCAGTTCCTTGAAATGTTTTGCTGTATTAACCGCATACTGTAAATGTAACTCGTCTTTTTATAATGTAATCACATAAATAGTAATAGGGCAATCAAAGGAGGATTGGGGCTGATGGGGGATGAGAAAGAAGGTAATCTGCTGCTAGAGCACTCAGCGGAGGTATTAAACAACTATGCATTTGTCTCCACCTGAGAAAAGGCTACCTACTACAGTAAATGATCAAAGTGTTTGCAGTAATTGGAGAATATTTATAAAAGATTTACTGTCAATAAAGTAGAAAGTCACCCAATCCGGAAATAGGTTCATCCAAGGTTAAAGGAGTCCAAATGATGAGACTGAAAATGATCAGTGACTGAAAGCAAAGAATACTTCTCAATGGTCCCTTTTTATTTTCCAGACGAGAGAGAAAATGAAACGGTCATCGGCCAAGAATTGTGAGTAGAACTACTGCTCAACCAAGGCTTGATAGGTATGGGTGGACAAAGATTGCAGCATGATACTTGGGGCGATAGTAAACAAGAGTGGGACAGTAATAGGCTCCTGAACATCCCAGTTGTTGAAATCCGCAAATGTACTGAAGATGGAATATACATACCATAAGGAAATATGAACATATTTTATAATGAAGAGAAAAAAGCAGCATGAAAGTGATCATGATCCTAAAATCCAAAAGCTTTTGGGGTAATTAAGGACAGGCACTTAATGCTTATATCATGGTATATGGCCACATTTATCTGTTTTGTAGTAAATGCCTACTATTTTCTGTGTGCTTAAGCAAAGCAAGAATTTCATTGTCCTATACAGGGACACATGACAATAAACTCACTTGAACTCACTTGAACTCAACCCACAAAGCCCACATCCCTTGAATGAATAAATAAACCCTGACCTGGGCGACGTTTACAGCAGAGGGCATTATAGTGGTGCATCAGTAGAGTTACTGGCCTACAGCACCAGAGACCTGTGTTTGGCCCTGACTGTCTGAACGATGTTTATACTTTCTCCCTGTGATCGCATGGGTTTCCTGTGGGCAATCTGGTTTCCTCCCACACTCCAAAGACATGCCGGTTTGTAGGTTAATTAGTTTCAGTAAAATTGTAAATTGTTCCACGTGTTTATGATAGTGCAAGGGTACGGGGTGATCGCTGGTGGACGCAGATTTTGTGGGCCGAAGGACCTGTTTCCGCGCTGTATCTCTAAAGATTAGTCTAAACATGAAAAGGTGATGCAATAAATTGAGAAAGCTATTAAAATGATCATTGGTTGATTGGATTTTTTAATGTAGAAATGCAAAAATGGCACAGAATTATTTTAACGTGCGGTTGATGTGATTTAGAACGTACTGTTTGAAAGTGTGGGATTCAGAAGGGAACTTCATAAAAACTTGACAGGAAATCATTTTCAGGATTACAAAGAAAGAGCATCCCTGTTTTTATTGGGTAGCTCTACCAAATTATCCAGCACAAGATGATACAAAAGCGGGTGGTTTTGCAGATAGTGAAGATGGTTGTGTTAATATTGGCTAAATTAAAGACACCATAAAATGGAGGATCCCTGCACTTGTCAGAATTGCTTAACTCTTGTCAGCTGAACTTTACAGGCTTTGATTGGTGCCAGCCAGTCTTGGCTCACTGATATGCAGGATGGTATGGGGTCCAGGTGCTCTCCCTGTTTCTCTTAAATTGATAACATCTATAGTGGTTTTGCAAACTAACCTTAAATGCATCATTTCTATTGGATCGCTGCAAAAGCATTGTAAATAGTATACATAATGTTGCAAGCCGGTCATCCTGTTAATTGATGATTGGTTGAACTGTTGAGCATAGGAGAAATTGTTTGAATCTCAGGGCACATGTTTCAATATTTGTTCCTGTTAGCTTCCTTCGAGAGCTTTCTTTCTTATACAATGTATTGAGCTGCTGTATTATTGCGTTAGGAAAATGTACGTTATGTATGGGGTTAATCGATATCTGTAATTGGATTATTAAGAGACCACCCCCATTTCACTTGCACTTTATGTGCAAAGTGACGAATAAAACCATATTGTATTGTATTGTATTGTATTGTTGGTTCGGCCCCTCAAGGTCCTGGGACATATAAAAGTTTGCTACCACGAGGTCCAGGGTCAATCTTCTGGGAGAGGGCTTGGGACTGTGTGACTTTCTAGAATGTCTCTCTGAGCAAGGCCTAGCGGGCTTGAACAGGGAGATACGAGGATCAAACCCGTGGTGGGATAGGTACAGTAGTTGAACTGTGACGCGCTTTTGTTAAAATAAAGATTAGTTGTTTCAAGTTCTTGATTCAGTGTTTTTACTGAAACTAGACTGGGGGAAGCTTAGAAATGAGCAAATATCAGTTGTGAAAGATTGCAGCAGGATCTTGATCGATTGGCCAGGTGGGCTGAGGAATGCTTGATGGAATTTAATAGAGAAATGTTGCATTGTGGGATGTCAAACAAGGGCAGGACCAAAGATCTTATAGCAGAGCAAGATGGGTTACTCTCACGCAAACGTGTAGTACGCTCATGGGCGGATTCATGGGTGATTATATGGCCCATTTTAGCAACCAGCCCCCGCCATCTTGCTCCGCCATCTTGTTCCGCCATCTTGCTTCCGGTCAAAGATCGGATCTTTGTTTCCGCAGCGGGGAGAGGGAGTGTGGGGCCCGGGGAGAGGGAGTGTACGGCCCAGAGAGAAGTAGTGCGCGGCCCGGGGCAGCGGGAGAGGGAGTGCGTGGCCCGGGGAGAGGGAGTGTACGGCCCGGGGAGAAGGAGTGCGCGGCCCGGGGCAGCGGGAGTGTGCGGCCCGGGGAGAGGGAGAGGGAGTGCGCAGCCCGGGGAGAGGGAGTGTGTGGCCCAGGGAGAGGGAGAGGGAGAGGGAGAGGGAGTGCGCGGCCCGGGGAGAGGGATTGCGCAGCCCGGGGAGAGGGGGGGTGCGGCCCGGGGCAGCGGGAGAGGGAGTGCGCGGCCCGGGGAGAGGGAGTATGCGGCCCGGGGAGAGGGAGTGTGCGGCCCGCGGCAGCGGGAGTGTGGGGCCCGGGGATAAGGCCTAGTGTGTGTGAGGTTGCGGGGAGGTTTACAATGTTTCTTATTTAATGTCCCTTGTCTAGTCTGAAATAAAGTTAATCATTGGATTAGAAGAAATATAATTGTGTGTGTTATATGATTATAAACATTTATATCACATTCATGTATGTGTGTTTATAAACATTTTATTCTTTAACAAGAATTAACAGGAGTATGAACTAACAGAATTACTACAAAATTCTATAGAAAACTAACAGAATTATGAATCTAACCCTATATCACGCACAAAAACTTCCCCCGCAATGTCAATTACCCTGCGAGTCGGGTCGGTTCCGGTTACTACAAAATCAACTCAAACACTGCTTGGGAGACATTTAAAAAGAAATGAGTTAAAATATATTAAAAAAGACAATTACCAGAGTCAAATTTTATCTTGATAAGAAGTATGAACTGACAGAATGATGAATCTCACCCTATATCACACACACAAACGGTTCATTGATTACACTGCGGGTCGGGTCGGGTCAGGCAGGCTCCGGTTACTAAAATGGGCGGGGGAAAATGCCCAGGATCCCCTCCGTAGCGTACCACACGTCAGCCCATTGTATTTAGCAGGAGTAGCCTATCTTGCTCCGCTATAAGATCTTTGGGCAGGACCTTATCAGTGAATGGTAGGGCTGTGGGGAATAGAATAGAATAGTTTCTTTATTGTGCTTGGTTCTAACATAGGGAGATGTACAACGAAATTTTGGAAAGGATGATGAGGGGTCAGTGCAGCATTCAAAAATCATTTCTAATAGATCGGGGTAACGAACCAAATCTCACCCTGGGAAACCAGAGGAATAAAAGTTAAGGGGAAGAGATAATAGGAAGGGGTATTTGTCAGACAAAGGGCAGTGGGTACACACCCAAGCTACCAGTGGAGGTAGTGTGAGGCTGGGGACTATTCACAACGTTACCACAGTTAGAGAGGTATCTGGATCGGACCCTGCGTTTGGATGGCTGGCCACATTATAGTGTTATTGGATAGCAGGGGGGTTTCCAGAGGACTAGTATGGTCATTGTGGGCAAATGGATCCTGAGTGGCATCTGTCACTCTGCCTGGTGGGCTGGCAACAGTCACTCAAACAGGGGGCTGGCAGCTCAGTCACTCGGGTGGGAGATGTCCAGCCGATTATCATGGCTGGGTTTTGGCAGCTGCAGCACTCAGGGCTGGTGGACTGTAGGTTCACTCCAGGTAAGGAGGGCTGGCAGCCGACAATCCTCTGGGCGTTGTCAATTGGCCTCTCATGGCTGGAGCGCTTTCCTCTGAGCACTGTGCAGCTGGTGTACCACACGCATACACAGTATGTTAGTATGCTCTCAATGGAGCACACGATAAAAGGACACACAGCAGCCACACACACACACACATGTTGTTCACACACACACACAGCACACACGCAGGAACACACAGTCTCTGCACACACACCTTTTTCAGCAGCGCCCAGTGGTGTTCACGCTCACTCCCAAACGTCAGGTCACACCTCAATCACACATTCCCAGGAAGCGGAAAACAGCCAAACTCTCTGAATGGTAGGGCTGTGGGGAATGTTGTAGAGCAGGAGGGATCAGAAGTGCAGGTGCAAATGAGCGCGACACTATAGTTCAGCAGGGTGAGTAGACCAACCCTTCAATTAATTCTTGGAGCACAGTTTGGACTCACAGTTCAATTATAGAGGTGTATAGTTCTGGATGAACTCTCACTAGATCGGGTACTGACTCACCAAATCTCTATGCCCTGGGGATCGGGGGCGTACCAGCGGACATAGGTTTACAGTTGAAGGGGAAGAGATTTAATAGGAATCTGAGGGGTAACCTTGTCACACAAAGGGCAGTGGGTGTATGGAACAAGCTACCAGTGGAGGTAGTTGAGGCTGGGACTATCCCAACATTTAAGAGACAGTTAGAGAGGTATATGGATAGGACAAGTTTGGATGGATATTTCTGGAGCGCTAGTATGAGTGTTATTGGATGAAGGGACTGGTTTCCAGAGGACTAGTATGGACATTGTGGGCAAATGGATTCTTGAGTGGCAGTTCAGTCACTCGGGCCTGGTGGGCTGGCAGCTGATTCACTCATGGCTGGGGGGCTGGCAGACGACTCACTCACAGCTAGTGGGCTGGCAGTTGACTCACTCATGGCTGGTAGGCTGGCAGTTGACTCACGGCTGGTGGGCTCACACACACACACACACACACACCCTCCATCACACACACACCATCCATCACACTCCATCTCACAGCCACACACACTCCATCTCTCTCTCACACACACACACACACACATCACACACACACACACACACACACACACACACACACACACACACACACACACACACACACACACACACACACACACACACACACACACACACACACACACACACACACACACACACACACACACACACATCCATCTCACACACACCCACCATATCAAACACACACCATCACTCCCAAACACACACTCACACCATCCATCACACACTCTCACACATATCTATAACAGTAAAACTCTCTTGAATCTACTCACACGGTTGAGCGCGGCCTCTCCCCTGAGCGGGACTTCTGCAGTGAGCAGGACTTCCGGAATGAGCGTGACATTCAGTTCATGCAGCACAGTTTGTAGACCAACCCTTCAATTCAATTCAAGCAGCACAGTTTGCAGACTCACAGTTCAGTTCACTCACAGCATAGACTCACAGTTCTGGACTCAACTCTCACTCACGGTCTTCCAGGGTGACTGACTCATGTCCGGGGCTTTATTCTCCTGGCCCCCTAGAAGGGGCGTAACCTTCATCGCGGTGACTGACAGGCGAGAAGACCAATCTGCTGATCTCACGATTTATTTAAACATTCATCATTTTATTATTATTTTACCGATCGGGAAAAAAACTTGGGGCAGTTGGAGGAGAGGAGGACGGTAAGTAAGATGGCGAAAAAATCATTACGATATAGGGTAGTATTTTTATCTAAAATGCATTTACAATGTAGACAGGAAGTGGTCAAGATGAGACTTTTAGTAATAGTATAGAAAAACACCATTAAAAATCTAGTTGAAATGTTTCAACATCATCTCCAATCCTATGGACTTTTTATTTTACACTTGATGGGAATAAAATAGTTTCTTGAATGACTGCTGTCTTAAGTTTGTTCTGCAAAGGGGAACAGGCAAAGTTTTGGTGATGTCCAGCAGGAACAGAGCTAATCTTCTGCACCTGCCCCCACCTCCCCCAATAAAACCCGCAATCCTGAGTTTCCATCATCTAACCATCATCTAACCTCAATCTCCCCTTTGTGCTGAATGTCAGAGTCCAATCATTCATTCTCTGGCAGCAGGTCCTGACATTCAAATCCTCCCTGCCCAAAGGCTGGTTATTGTGCTGCCACTGGACTTGAATAAGATTAATGGAGCCTGTGCATTTGTCATGTTCCGAGGGGCCATATAGTTTTTCTTCTGTCGCTACCCTTGGTTGCATGACAAATTTAGCAGTTATTATTTGTTTTATATAAATCCCCGAGGTCTCTGTTGTCCTTTGATGGATTAGAGGAGTGCAATGGCTTAAAACATCATGCTGTGGCAATCTTCATGTGAAGATTTATCCCTGTTCTAGATAGCTCGGCAGAATATCCAACAGCAAATGGTACAGCTACATGACAGCATCCTCTGTGAAATGAAGCCAGGAGGCAAGTCATCTTTGATGCGCATCTAGCCCGATTTTTCAGAAGTTGGAAATGCATATTTTAGAAAAGTGAATCCAATGTGTTAAAACAATTACTTTAATTGATTCCAAACAGCTTCTCTAAATCATGCAACACATGTGTTTTCACTAATCTATATAATATAATTTAAATGTCAGTGGCAATAAAGAGAAATGTAGTTGAAAGCCACCTCCCCAGCAAAAAATACCAATGCTGGTAGCATAGCACAAAGAAAATGTAAATATAAATTCAAACTATTAGCCCAATTTCCTTGGGATAGGATAAAGCAGAAAGGGAGACTCTTAAGCAAGCCGGCTACCTGCCCAATGGTACATTTCCTCATCATTTTCACGAGCAAGAGGGTAAGGGTACTGACATGGATGGAAAATTGTTTGGCAGACAGAAAGCAAAGAATAGGGATTAACAGGTCCCTTGCAGAATGGCAGTCAGTGACTAGTGGGATATGGCAAGGCTCGGTGCTGGGTCCGAAGCTATGTACAATATACATTAATGATTTAGATGATGGGATTAAAAGTAACATTAGCAAATTTGCAGATGACACAAATATGGGTGGCAGTGTGAACTGTGAGGAGGATGCTATGAGGATGCAGTTTGAGTTAGTAGGCAGATGCATTGCAGATGCAGTTTAATGTGGATAAATGTGAGGTTATCCACTTTGGTGGCAAGAACAGGAAGGCAGATTATTATCCATATTAACCATAATATAACCATCATCAGACACCGTTCGCGACATGGTCCAAGGCTGAGGTTCTCTCACCAAAAGGGCGCCCAACACTATCCTTTATGGCATTTCTGATCAGAGCAGACCAAGCCACAGCCCCCTTCCTGAGCCAATCATAAGCCCCCCCTTGTGTGCAACATTTCTGCGCTACTAGTGGCAGGGGGCGCGGGAGGTCAACTATTGGTAGGGGGCGCGGGTGGTCTTGTGTAAAAAAGAACTGCAGATGCTGGTAAAATCGAAGGTAGCCACAAAATGTTGGAGTAACTCTGCGGGTGAGACAGCATCTATGGAGAGAAGAAAGAGAGAAGGGGAGGGGGGGGGGGGGGGGAGAGGGGGGGGGGGGGGGGGGGGAGTGGATTGGGGGGGAGAGCAAGGGGAGTCACGACAGAGAGTTGTGACAGTTTGATAGCCAGAGGGAAAAGGATCTCCTGTGTGTTCTCTTCTGCATCTTTGTAGACCAGGCTGTTGCTGAAGGTGCTCCTCCGGTTAACCAGTGTGTCATGGAGGGGGTGAGCTGTATTGTCCAAGATGCTCTACAGTTTGAGGAGCATCCTCTCCTCCAAGAGCACCTCCAGTGAATCCAACTCTGCCCCCAGGACGGAGCCAGCCTTCAGTCTGGAGAAGGGTCGCAACCCGAAATGTCACCCATTCCTTCTCTCCAGAGATGCTGCCAGTCCCGCTGGGTTACTCCAGCTTTTTGTTATATTTCCTGATATGCTTGTTCATTCTGTTGGCATGAACCCCTCCGCGGGTTGTGGGTCAGGTGGAGTGGAGGTGTGGGACAATGTTCAACCCGCCACAGTGATGTGATGGACACAGGGGTCTGGACCAATCGCTGACAAATCCCACCCCCCGGCAACGTCCTGTTCGTTATTTGACTTTTCTGTTGAGCGGCATTCGGTCCGTTGGCTTGTAGGGGACGCTGCCTTTTGGGTATGTGGCGTTTCGGCAGAGCGGCCATTCGGTGAGTTTGCTTTTAGGCGACGCAACCTTTCGGTTAGTTGGCTTTTAGGCGTCCCGTCCTTTTGGTTAGTTTGCATTTAGGCATCCTACCCTTTTGGTTAGTTGGCGTTTCGGCTTCCTTTCCATTTGGTTATTTGGCTTTCACTTCTTTGCTTCGATTTCTCGCCTGTCGGTGTCATGTCCGCACACGATGGGATTAGGATGGTGTTTTTTATTTTCGTGTTCTCTACTTGAAGATAGAAATATCTTCATTTCAACTGGTGTATCTTGAAATTGTGACATCTGACAATCCTTGGCAGGAAGATATTAAGTTGGGGCTAGGTTACACAATTCCAATCGGGCACTTCTCATGTATATCTCAGTATTTGTGGTGCTGCTGGAGAAATTATAAGAACGGAATTTGGCGATGAGCAGAACATGTAGACAATTACATTTCATGAAATCTGAATTCATAGTTTACTCAATGAATTATAAAATGTGAAGTTGCTACCATCAGCAAGACCTTGAAATACATTTTCCAAATGTTTTATCATCGGGTCAAAATCCTAAACCTCTCTGCCTAACTACACTGGTTAGAGTATTTTCACCACCTGGACTGTAAATGTTCAAGAAAACAGTTCACTAACACCTTAATTTCAGTTTAGTTTATTGTCACGTGTACCGAGATACAGTAAAAAGCTTTTGTTGTATGCTAACCAGCCAGCAGAAAGACAATACATGATTACAATCAAGCCTTTCACAGTGTACAGATATATGATAAGGGAAAAACTTTTAGTGCAAGGTAAAGCCAGTAAAGTCCGATCTAAGATAAATGTCGCTGTAAGAGAAGAGATTTAAAAGAGTGGAGCGATTGTAATATGTGATTGTAGATCTGCTTCTGTGGCTGGCACGCAAATAGTCGCCTGGGTTGGGTATCTTGGAAATTAACGCATTAATGCTGTCCTTTTAATGCTAAATATCTTTATTTTTAAACTAAGCATTATAACCAATAATAAAGTCTTCTCAAAAGAAGTCAAATGCCCAAGAATTAATTGGTTGAATTGAATCTAAAGGTGGATATAAGAAAATTGATTTTAACACATGAAACATCTCTTATCACATTGAGATGGCTATTTTTTTTCTCTTGTTTGCCTACCAGCATAAAAGGTACCATATTTCTTCCTTTAATTTTAACTTCTAGCAATTACACCAGTTTAATTTCATACCAATGGTCCTTTTTATATGGCATCACTCACTAGCAATCCTGACAATATCTTTGTGTCCACATTTAGCCAGGTTTGCCCACTCAGCACAGTATGGTTTTCAATAAGAATCAAGGTCTAAGGTTCTGAAACCACATTTAGTTTTTCATCAGGTTAATTTTAGGAAAAAGTACCCAATAGGCTAATAAGTTAGAGCGTTCTACATTTAAAATTATTGATCCCTTAAAATTGGTTCAATTCATTTAAGTTCTTGTTGTGTTTAATAAATCACAGGATTCAGATTCACACAGTAATTTATTTTTGATTCACTCAGTAATTTATTACAGTACTAAATAAGGCACATACGCTCACGTATCCCAGAACATCCCTGAACGCACTCGCAAATTCCCGAGTACACAGCAGAGCACGCCACAGCATGTTCTGTTCAAGATCATCAGACACCGTTCGCGACACGGTCCAAGGCTGAGGTTCTCTCACCAAAAGGGCGCCCAACACTATCCTTTATGGCATTTCTGATCAGAGCAGACCAAGCCACAGCCCCCTTCCTGAGCCAATCATAAGCCCCCCCCTTGTGTGCAACATTTCTGCGCTACTAGTGGCAGGGGGCACGGGAGGTCAACTATTGGTAGGGGGCGCAGGTGGTCTTGTGTAAAAAAGAACTGCAGATGCTGGTAAAATCGAAGGTAGCCACAAAATGCTGGAGTATCTCAGCGGGTGACGCAACATCTATGGAGAGAAGGAATGGGCGACGGGGGGGGGGGGGGGAGGGGGAGTGGATTGGGGGGGGGCGATGCAAGCAAGGGAGTCACGACAGACGTTGTACAGTTTGATAGCCAGAGGGAAAAGGATCTCCTGTGTGTTCTCTTCTGCATCTTTGTAGACCAGACTGTTGCTGAAGGTGCTCCTCCGGTTAACCAGTGTGTCATGGAGGGGGTGAGCTGTATTGTCCAAGATGCTCTACAGTTTGAGGAGCATCCTCTCCTCCAAGAGCACCTCCAGTGAATCCAACTCTGCCCCCAGGACGGAGCCAGCCTTCAGTCTGGAGAAGGGTCTCAACCCGAAATGTCACCCATTCCTTCTCTCCAGAGATGCTGCCAGTCCCACTGGGTTACTCCAGCTTTTTGTTCTATTTCCTGATATGCTTGTTCATTCTGTTGGCATCCGTGGTCTTCGCCCTGCTGCCCTAGCACACAACAGCATAGAAGATGGCACTGGCTACCACCGATTGATAGAACACCTGCAGCATCTTATTGCAGGCATTTAAAGAGCAGAGCCTCTTCAGAAAGAACAGATGACTCTGTCCCTTCTTATACAATGCCTCAGCTTTCCTGGACTTGTCCAGTTTACTGTCCTGGTAAACTCCAAGGTACTTGTACTCCTTGGTAAACTGCACATTCACACCCTTGATGGAGACAGGGGGACAGGGATGTTCCTCTCCTAAAGTCCACCGCTAACTCCTTAGTCTTGTCAGTGTTGAGCTGCAGATGATTCAGCCCACACCACTCAACAAAGTTGTCGACTACATCTCATGTATGCAGCTTCGCTCCCTCACTAATGCAGCCCACAATTGCAGAGTCATCCGAAAACTCTGCAGGTGGCAGGAGTCCGGGTTGTATCTGAAGTCCAAAGTGTAGATAGACAGGAAGGGAGAGAGGGCCATACCTTGTGTTGCTCAATACTATGTCCGAGACACAGTTCTGTAGCCTGACATACAGTGGTTGTCCAGTCAGGTAGTTGGTGATCCAGGACACCAATGGAGCATGCACCCGCACCTTTGTCAGTTTGCTCCCTATCAAACTGCTGTTAAATATAACGGAGAAAGTAAAAAAAAAATGACAATCACAATGGTTCCCGGCTAATCCAGGTGAGCATAGGAAAGATGGAGCAGGTGGATGATGGTGTCCTCAACCCCCATCTTTGTTTGGTAAGCAAACTGCAGGGTGTCCAGGAAGGGTTTAACCATGGGGCGCAAGCTAGTGAGCACCAGCACCAGCCTCTCCATGGACTTCATGATGTGTGAGGTCAGCACCACAGGTCTGTAGCCATTGATGGAGCTGCGAAGTGTCCTCTTTGGTACAGGAGCCAGGCAGGATGTCTTCCACATCACAGGAACCCTCTCCAGGCTCAGGCTCAGGTTGATGATATGCTGGAGTATGCACAACTGGCTGGAACATGCCTTGAGTACCCTAGGGCTGACACCATCGGGACCCTTGGCTTTGCCTGGGTGGAGTCTGCTCGGCTCTTTCTTCACCTGCTCAGCCTCGATGGTCAGGTGTGACAAAGAAAGGGCAGAGGAAGTGGTCCAGGAGGATTGAGGGGGAGAGGGGGAGAGTCTGTCGGGAAGCAGGGGGAGAGTCTGTCGGGGAGCAGGGGGGAGGCTGGGAAGAGGCTCCATCATATCTGTTAAAAAACAGGTTTAGCTCGTCATGATTGCTTTCCCTCCCCAAGGCCACCTTTCATAATCAACCAATATTGGTGAAAAACATTGCCACGATGAGTTCACCTCAAAGTGTTCTTACTGCATGAAATAAACGTATACAGTTTGTTATTTTCATGTACTGATAAATCTATTTTAAAAAGTCAAGTTAAATTCATGGATCATTTCAAATGCACCATTAAAGGGAAAGGCAAGGCAAATGTGTGACGAGGTAGATATTCAACATGCCGGTAGACAGTGCAAAATGGTTGGTGTGCTTGTAAGTGCAGGCATTTGCAATGGGACTTCAGGCCTCTTATAGATGCAATCTGTGATTTCAGATACAAATGGGAATTCTGAAGCTTCTTCTTTCGCTTTGGCTTAAAGATGACCTGCTTCCAATCAGTCTGAAGAAGGGTCTCCATCCGAAACATCACCCATTCCTTCTCGCCAGAGATGCTGAGTTACTCCAGCAATTTGTGTTTACCTTCGATTTAAACCAGCATCTGCAGTTCTTTCCTCCACACTATGGGATAAGTTAAGGCCAATTTTGGAACTGCAGACATTTCCACAGATAGAACAAGAGATGTGAGATGGAACAGATTAGTAGTGGTGCATTTCTTCTGCTACTTACTTAAGATTTTTGCATCTTCCCAATACCTTGGTCTGAGGTTATTAATGCTATCCTGAACACTCCTCCTTCATTTTAGTGACCATGGCCTAAGGTTTTCCAAATAATCAGTGGTGCTTTCCTTTTCATCTGTTATATAGAGTCATAGAGACATACCGCATGGAAACAGGTTCTTTAGCCCAACTTGCCCATGGCGACCAAGATGCCCCATGTACGCTAGCCCCACCTGCCCGCTTTTGGCCCATTTCCCTCCGAACCTTTCCTATCCATGTACCTCTCCAAATGTAATTTAAATTTTGTGATAGTTCTTTACAATTCACTTCAGAATGCTGCTATTGATTCTGATTCCTCCATTCTTTAAAGAAGAAGATGAGAACAACTTAATGTTGTTTCATTTCTGTATTTCTGGTCTTACTTTGCGGTGTGCTCATAAAAAAAAACATTTTTGTAATTGCACGAGTAAACTACATAAATTCACCTGTGTTAATCATATAAATAAGTATTTTTGCTTATTGAACTTGGATATGAAGTTTTCAGTGATAACGATGCACATTTTAAAACACCAGACCAGTTTTAGAAAAGTAAACCTTTTTATTTATATATATTTATATGTATATACATATAAAAGAAATACAAAATGTCAACACGATGAAAATTTTATCATGGCATTTCAGTTTTTTCTGTGCTTTCAACCTGTGTCGCTGCCTCAGGTATATTGGAAGTAAGTAATGTCCTTCTGTTGTAGTGTCCCTTAATTATGCCGGAGTTGTTATTTTCATTCAGAATTTGTTTTTGTTTTTGTCTGTTTAATGACTGTACAAGTCCAAGGACAACAACTGCTAATGAGTATTGACTGGTTAGCTTTCTTGGTTGCATGATAAGTGGATTTGGCTGCACTCTTCCCAGAAGAAAATATGTTTTAATCTTCCCTTCTTGTTCACTTATCCCTTTGACATATATTTCACCTCTGTACTCAAAGGCAAATCCTTTGTCCTTCAGGATAAGGTGGGTATCTTCAGGCACTTGAATTCTGCCACTGATGCCTGTGCTGTCCATGCGGCTTGCTAAGTTTACAGTTTTACCCCAGATATCATATTGAGGTTTCTTCGCACCAATAACCCCTGCAACGACTGAGCCATGGCTAATACCTGTAAGGAGAAAGACATTATTATGTCAATTATTCATCTCCAATGTCTTAAATACTCCAGAAATCACAGTTGATGTCATGGCAATCTAACTCCATTAATCACCAACCCTTCCCCATTGCATTTTCTGAAAATATATTTTATTATGGGCTAAAGTTCCAGAGGGTTTAGGATTTTGTCTCACTAGTTATTTTTCATGATTCCAGGGAAAGGATTTGGCAGCCATCTGATAATGGAGTAGGTATAACACATTACAATGGAGCTTGGTCTCGTTCTTACCTTTTTTCCCCCCATTAACACAGCAATTTAAAGCAGATATTGGGGGTCAATGAGCATGAGTAGGCATTAAGTTTGATTTATTTTAAACCTCCAATTACTGTCCTAAATTAAGACAAATGGCACAGACCAGAGATTAATTACAGTATGGCAATGTCTTGATCTGTATAGTTTACTATTTTGGGATAATTTGAATTGAAAGATACAGCTTCGAAACAGGCAGTTCAGCCCACTGAGTCCATGCTGAACAGCAATCACCCATTCACACTAGTTCCGTGATATCCCATGTTCACATCCACTCCTTATGTATTGAGGGCAATTTTCACAGGCCAATTAACCTACAAACCCGTTCGGCTTTGGGATGTGGAAGGTGAATGGTGCACCTGAAAGAAACCAAAACAGTCACAGGGAGAACGTGCAAACTCCACACATACGTCACCCGAGGTCAGGATCCTATCTGGGTCTCTGGCGCAGTGAGAGAGTAGCTCGGCCAGCCTTGCCACTGTGCCATCCTAATATTGGATGGTATTTGCACAGGGTCATCATGGTGACATAAACTATTAACTAAGCACAACAACAACAACATCTTCCAATTATTAATGTCCTCAATTAATATTGATTATCAATCTCCTTGATATCCCGCAGCTCTGCTCTTGCTCCCCATTCGTAACAAGGACAAAGTCCCCCTTGTCCTCACCTTCCACCCCATCAGCCGTCGCATACAGCATATAATCCTCCAACATTTTCGCCACCTCCAACAAGATCCCACTACTGACCACATCACCATCCCTTTCTGTTTTCCGCAGAGACCGTTCCGTCAGCAACTCCCTGGTCAACTCATCCCTACCCACCCAAACCACCCCCTCCCCAGGTACTTTCCCCTGTAACTGCAGGTGATGCAACACCTGCCCCTTTACCTCCCTCCTCGACTCCATCCAAGGACCCTGGCAATCTTTCCAGGTGAGGCAGAGGTTCACTTGCACCTCCTCCATCCACATCGACTGTATCCGCTGTTCCATGTGTCAATGCCTGCACATCGGCGAGACCAAGCGCAGGCTCGGCGATCGTTTCGCTGAACACCTCTGCTCAGTCTGCCTTAACCAACCCGATCTTCCGCTTGCTCAGCATTTTAACTCCCCCTCCCATTTCCAATCTGACCTTTCTGTCCTGGGCCTCCTTCATTGTCAGAGTGAGGCCCAGAGCAAATTGGTGGAACAGCACCTCATATTTGGCTTGGGTAGCTTACACCCCAGCAGTATGAACATTGACCTCTCTAACTTCAAATAGCCCTTGCTTTCCCTCTCTCTCCATCCCCTCCCCTTTCCCAGTTCTCCCACCAGTCCTTACTGTGTCCGACTACATTCTATCTCTGTCCCGCCCACTACCCTGACATCAGTCTGAAGAAGGGTCTCGACCAAAAACGTCACCCATTCTTTTTCTCCAGAGATGCTGCCTGTCCCGCTGAGTTACTCCAGCATTTTGTGTCTAACTTCCAATTATTAAGTGCCTGTAACAGTCAAAAATTCTAAAGTGTCACAAACAAAATAATTGAAGCAAAAGGAAAAGTGAAATATAGAATTGATGTATTTCTTACACTGTAATTTCTTACACTGAATTTCTTACACTGTAATACGCTGTAATATAGACAAACCATTATTAAGCTTAATTTGTTAATGTATATAACAAAATACATCTAGAGAATTAATTATTTTAATCTGAAGATTAAAGATCATGACTTCAATTATATCAACATATTTATCTTGGTGTAAACATAGAAATTGATATCCTTGGAAAATATTTAAGTAATTACAGCTAAAATCTCTTCATTCTGTTTCCCCCCAAATAAAAAATCATTTTCATCAGTATCTTACCATGTTATTAAGATATTTTTTGTAGTACATATTACCTTCCACTATGTGTCACTGTAATACTTTATAATGGAAAGAATAGGGAAGTAATGTCAAGTGTGAATATTATACACCTGTATTTGTAAAATTAGCACACCAACATGTTTATGTATACTACCACGGTTAGGCTAAAAGGGAGACTGAAAAGTTGTAGAAGCATTAAACCAATGTATAATGGAATGAAGGACATAAAAATGTATTTCAAATATTAGTGGATTAAAAGGTTGTGACCTATAACTCGTGGGTCAACTTCACTCACAGTAAAACATATACATATCAGAATTAAAGGGTCCTCATTGAAACATTGTCTTTATTTTTACTGCTTCCTCTCGTTGATTGCCATATGCAATGTGCACACTTCTAGATTCAGGGACAGTTTCTTCCCAGCTGTTATCAGGCAACTGAACGATCCTACCAACAACTATCTACCACATTGGAGCCAATGGTTAGCATGCAACAAAAGCTTTTCACCGTACTGCTGTACGCATGACAATAAACTCAACTCAACACAAGTGCTGCTCTTTTGCTGACAGCAGGACTGACCAACATTTCTACACTGCATGGTGTTAGCTGTGGCCATGATAGTCACTGTGGCAGCATTCTGATCCAATTGAGCTCAGGATCCGATGAGGACAATGCCTGGCAGGGATGCTCCATAGCATGGCAGAGCTGCTTAATCCTTCGCGCCCTTTATTCACGGTTGGGGAATCAAAATCCAATTTTTTCATTCAGACAGTGGTGGGTATATGGAATAAGCTGACAGAGTAGGGAGTTAAACCAGATACTATTCAACAGACACTTGAACAGGTGCATGGATAGGGAAAGTTCAGAGGGATATTGGACAATCATGAGCAAATGGAACTAGATGGTGCATCTTGGTCGGTGTGGACGAGTTGTGCCGACGGGCATGTTTTATGACTTTATGACTCTGACTCTACTCCAATAACTCCCGTCCTCCAGTTTCCCCCCTCCTGATCTTCCACACCCTGATTTATCTTTTTCTCTTCATATTCCTCTCTTACAACTGTTTTCCCCTTCTCTCACCCCCACCCCTTTTCTTCCCACCGTTATGGCAGCTTGCATGACTACTTTCCTGATAGATCATTAACAATACAGACCAGGTTCCCAGCAGGTAGAAATCAAATGATACAGTCAAGTCAAAAAAAGTCAAAGTCAATTTTATTTGTCAGCAGCCACTGGGCCTGGTAGCACTGTAGTATGTAAATCCACACACTGGCTCCTAACCTTTTAAAAATGGGTGATAACGGAGGGTGGTACAGTGGCACAGCCGTAGAGCTGCTGCCTTACAGCTCCAGAGACCCGGGTTCAATCCTGACTACGGGTGCGTGTCTGTACGGAGTTTCTACATTCTCCTCATGACATGTGTAGGTTTTCTCCAAGATCTTCGGTTTCCTCCCACACTCAAACAACGTACAAGGTTGCAGGTAAATTGGCTTGGTATAAATGTAAAATTGTCCCTAGCGTGTGTAGGGTAGTGTTAATATGCGGAGATCGCTGGTCGGTGCGGACTTGGTGGGCCGAAGGGCCCGTTTCCGAGCTGTATCTCTAAACTAAACTAAACCACAAATGCGATTTGTTAAAATGGAGCAAATTTAGCAAATTTCTGCTGACCTGATTTGGTTTTAGGCAATATGTTTCATCCAATCCAACACACCAAAAATGGACAAAATGGACAAAAGCAATGGTAATCAACTGTATCAAACATTTAAATACAAGTAAAATAAAGTGGAATTTTCCTGAACAAATGAGCACAGGATGAAGGATGATCATATGGAGGTGTACAAAATCGTGAGAGGAATAGATCGGGTAAATGTACAGAGACTCTTGCCCAGAGTAGGAGAATCGAAAATCAGAGGACATATGTTTAAGGTCAGGGAGGGGGTGGTTGTAAATTTTTTAGCAGCCTGAGGGATAACTTTTTTACACAAAGGCTGGTGGGTGTATGGGCCGAGCTGCCGGGGGAGGTAGTTGAGGCAGGGACTATCGCAACATTTAAGAAACACGTAGACAGATACATGGATAGGATAGGTTTAGAGGGATGTGGGCCAAATGCAGGTAGGTGCGACTACTGTAGCTGGGAAATGTTGGTCGGTGTGGGCAGGTTGGGCCGAAGAGCCTGTTTCCACACTGTATGATTATTACACTATGGGAAAATACAACAGTGAATCAAAATGCACTATCACATTATACTCACCAACTCGAAGTTCAAAGTTATTGAAAGAATGTTTATTTATCTCCTGTATGCTTTCATTTAAAGCAATGGTAAAGTCTGCCAGAGCACATAGATGACCCCATTTCTCTTCAGATTGCTGCAAATGGCAATGGACAGGAGTAAACTTTGGTGATTATACATTAAACATTGATGTCATAAATTATGCACTCTGCTTATATTGTTTTGTTTTCTTTACCTGCTTTTCAGGAGACAATCCAGAAACAGCCATATAAGTGCTTCCAATTGTTTTGATTTTTTCAATGTCCTGAAATCTCTCTTCACCCAACAACTGCAAGAGGTATCAAGATGGGTAAAACAGTTATACAACATTGAGAAAGCGCTCCGCCCCCAGACTTGAACTTAGACTGCTCTATCCTCCCTATTTCATTAACCTTCCCTTATTCTTCAATTCTCCAAAAACATTTGCCTCCTTTCATTCAGAATTCATGTGCAGGAAGGAACTGCAGATGCTGGCTTAACCCGACGATAAACAGAAAATGTTGGAGTAACTCAGCGGGACAGGCAGCATCTCTAGTTAGATGGAATGGGTAACATTTCAGGTAGAGATGCTTCTTCAGACACTCATTCACATTCAGAATTCATGTTCATTTCTGATTTTGACAGATGTGCCTCTTCCCATTTTAGAACTCTCTCCCCAAAATTTCCTTCACTATTTATCTTTCCTCCTTTAATCTATTCCTTAAAGCTCATCTCTTCAACTAAGTCCTAATATTTTTCATTCAAAAAAATAGCAGAGGGATAAACTATACAATCACATACCAGTCATATCCTAATATCAGTGGCAGGGAGTAGTTGAGAAATTAATTGAGGAAAAATTCAAATGGCACATGGAAGATTATAAGTTGGTGGGAAAAAAAGCCACCAAACACTATCAAAGGCAAACTGCACTTAACTAACTTTATTTGCAGTATTAAATGATTGGGTTTCCATTTTCAAATGGGAAAAAGTGATAGGTTGATATATGTTCAAATATATTTATGACCTGGACAAATTATATATAGCATAATTTCAAAGCTTTCAAATCATGAGAGTATCTGTATAAAATCATGAGAGTGTGGTGCCACCCTTGGTTAGCCCACTTACAAAACAATTGGAAGCACTTATATGGCTGTTTCTGAACTCTCGGCAGTCGGGGGTAGGGTCCCGTGATTGGGAAATGGCGGGAAGGAGTTGTCACGAGGTTTAGGGGTGTGCCCTAGTATAAATAATGAGTCCCGGGTCAACCTTCCCCCATTCGTGTGTGTGTTGTTCTTCTTTGCTTTGACAATAAAGATCTCTTTGATTCACCACGTGTGGCTTGCTTATTCGCCCGACGTAAGAGGAATAGATCGGGTAGATGCACAGAGTCTCTTGCCCAAAGTAGAAGAATCGACGGCTCGAGGACATAGGGTCAAGATGAAGGGGAAAAGATTTAATAGGAATCTGAGGTGTAACATTTTCACACAAAGGGTGGTGGGTGTATGGAACAAGCTGCCACGTGAGGTAGTTAATCAAATGGAAATGGTAATGGTAAATAAACAGTTAGACAGGTACATGGATAGGACAGGTTTGGAGGGATATGGACCAAACGCAGGCAGGTGGGAATAGTGTAGCTGGGACATGTTGACCGGTGTGGGCAAGTTGGGCCAAAGGGCCTGTATCTACACTGTATCTATGACTCTGACTCTGTAAATTCCGGAAGTGGCGCTGCTGTTGAACGGCTGCGGCTCGCCTGCAGTCCGTCTGTCTTTACTTTATTTTGTTGTTTTTTGGTCTTGTTATAGTTAAATATTTGGTTATTAGGTTGTGCTATGTGTGTGGGGGGGCTGAAACATGGTTTTCTGTCTCTCCCTTCGGGGGAATGCGACTCTTCTGTTGAATCCCCACTTCTCTGCCTCCGTCTATGCTGAGGCCTAATGGCGGAGCTGGCGGCCTCCAACCTGCGACCGACCTCGAGGCTCCAGAGGCAGAGCCAGTCAGGACTCACCAACGCGAGGCTGGTCAAATTCGGAGCTGTGGGGGCGTTCGGGCGCTCCAGTGGCAGTGGCACGACTCGGGGCTGGGACGGCGCTCCGGTGGGGGCGGCCCGGCGCAGGGCTGTGACGGTGCTCCGTTGGCTGAGGCGGCGTTCCGGCGGCGGCGACATGAATCCGGGGCTCGGCCGCGGGCCAATGGACGACATCGTCGGGAGCTCGCAGGTCACAGGCTGGTGCCTGTTTTCCGGAGCTCCCGCTGCAACAGCTGCGTCCGCTGGAATGGAGGGCGGCAGCTTCGACCATCCCGGGCCGTGGAGCTTGAACCGGCCCGTTCGCGGAGCTCGGTTGAGCTGCAGGACTCGCTATTATCGTCCGGTGGGGTAACAACATATCGCCTCAGCGCAGAGGGAGAATGAGGAGGGAAGAGACAGTAACCTTAAGTCTTTTGCCTCCATCACAGTGAGGAGGTGCCTGGTGAACTCATTGTGGTGGATGTTAATTTGTGTTTATTGTGTGTTTTGTTGTTTATTATTATATGTATGGCTGCAGGCAACGACATTTCGTTCAGACCGAAAGGTCTGGATGACAAATAAAGGATCTAATCTAAACTAATCTAATCTAAAAAATGACACAAAACTCAAAAGTGAGAATGTTATAAAGTAGCAAATAATTCAGAGATAATTAACTTTGGTATAAAATATATGATGTACTGTAAATTAAAATATATAATATTGAATGGGGTATTGGAGAGAATTTGCATACATGCGCATTAAAGTGACAGGACAAGTTGGGAAGATTGTTAAAAAAGCAAAGACACAAGATAAAAGCAAATGACTGGTTTGGCCACACCTAGAGTTTTGTGTTCAATTCTTGCTACCTTTTTTTGCACAGTGCATAAGAAATTTATTGGCATAGCACCACAGATGAAAGACTTCAGTTAAATGGAGAGTCTTTACAAAC
This sequence comes from Leucoraja erinaceus, assembly GCF_028641065.1. NCBI lineage: Eukaryota > Metazoa > Chordata > Chondrichthyes > Rajiformes > Rajidae > Leucoraja > Leucoraja erinaceus. Next base: position 46,591,999 of record NC_073380.1, on the reverse strand, counting down.
TGGGATTGATTTTATTGAACCAAAGAGGTTATGAGAAGATTTCTCTGAGATATTTACAATCAAGAAACGTTTTGATAACATGTAATAAGAAACTGAAATACATTGTATGAAATGATAGTGACAGCAGATTCAAAAATAAATTTACAAAGGAAATTGCAGAGCCACTTAAAAGTGAAAATAAATGCCAGATTATATGAAAAATAGAGTAGTGGTACTAATTGCATGCTTCATTATAAGAGTTGGCAATGGCCTTTGAATTTTATATTAGAACTCTGGAGATTTGAAAAAGTTAAATACTAAGCTTAATCAGAAAATCAATATTTGTCTTTTATATTAATTATTGTGAAAGTGGATGCAAACCTTCTGTGGCTCCTAAATTTCCAATAAAGCTGAATAATATTGCTTATGAGACAACACTCTCTGACTATGTCTAAGCCCTTTGTGGAATTCAGTAGAGTTTCTATACTAAAATCTGAATGCAGGGATCACCCTGGTAATGACTACTGTTCTGTGGCCTTAACAGCGACCATCATGAAGTGCTTTGAGAGGCTGGTTATGAAATGCATTATAACCAATCTACTAAGCAACCTTGACCCACTGTTTTTCATCTACCGCCACAACAGGTCCCCAGTTAATGTCATCTCCCTGGCCGTATGCTCATCCCTGGAATACCCGTATAAGTGAGACACCTACGTCAGACTTCTGTTCATAGACTACAGTTCTGCTATTAGTACCACCTATAATACCACCTTAAATACCAATGGACCACAATTATGGAGGACAGGGGCCAAATCACCCTCCACAATAATCTTCACCACTTGTGCCCCGCATGCATGCATTCTCAGCCCACTTCTTTACTCTACATACCCCCATGACTCTGCAGCCAAGTACAAATCCAACTTAGTTTACAAATTCACAGACAATACCACCATTGTGGGCCAGATATCAAACAATGACCAGATGGAGTATATGAAGGAGATTGAGAACCTCATAACCTGGTGTCTAGACAACAAACTTTCTCTTAAATCAGCGAGACAATGGAGATAGCGAAGCAGTACATATATCATCGAATGTGACGGCACTAAAGTAGACCATCGTCATTTGTCAGCACTGGGCCTGTACTCGCTGGAATTTAGAAGATTGAAACATACAGAATAGTGAAAGGTTTGGATAGAGTAGATGTGGAGGGGATGTTTCCACTAGTGGGAGAGTCTAGGACTAGAGATCTTTGCCTTCTAGGACTAGAGATCTTTGCCTTAAGCCTGTTCTTTTAGGAAAGAGATGAGAAGAGGTTTATTTAGTCAGTGAGTGGTGAATCTGTTAAATTCTTTGCCACAGAAGGCTGCAGAGGCCAAGTCATTGGATATTTTTAAGGCAGAGGTAGATAGATTTTTGATTAGTCCTGGCTGTCAGAGGTTATGGGCAGAAGGCTGGAGAATGAGGTTAGAGAGGAGAGATATATCAGCCATGATTGAATGGTGCAGTAGACTTGATGGGTCACTTATGACCTTATGACCTTATGGCTTAGATGTGGTAGAAAGTTTCCTGGGAATAAACATCACCAGCAAGTTGTTCTGGACTAGCCATATCGATGCAATGGCCAAGAACATGAACGGCTCTACTTCCTTAGAAGGTTTTGGAAGTTTGGCTCCCAACAACTCTCACTAACTTCTACAAATGCACTGTAGAAAGCATTTTATCGGGATGCATCACAGCATGGTTTGGGAACAGTTCCATCCAAGAACGCAAGAAATTGCAGAGAATTGTGGACGCAGCCCAGACCGTCACGCAAACCAACCTCTCTTCAATCGACTTAATCTACACTTCATGCTGCCTCGGCAAGGCCACCAGCATAATCAAGGATAAGTCTCACCCTGGACACTTCCTCTTCTTGCCTCTGTCATCGGGCAAGAGTTGCAGGTGTGAAAACTGGAGAAAATGCAGTTTTATCCAGTGTGAAGACAACATAAAATGCGACAAAACACCTTTTCTCTGTATCTCGCTACACGTGACAATAAACTAAACTAAATTATTGAAAATCTTCTCTCAGTATTCTACTCGCACCAAACTGGGCAATTATTAGCAAGAGGACTCGCAATTGTTTACGAATATAAGTAACAAACATGGATAACCAAGTATTCCACGGATAATCAAGTATCCCCAAGATTTATGATCCCCTGTTTAAAGATTTCTTTCCCCGCACTGTCATGACACATTAGCCGGGAAAAGCATCAATTCCACATCTATTCTATCATCCCCGATGAACAGTTTAATGAGATCACCTGTCATTTTTCTAAATTCAACTGAGCAGGGACCTAGTTTGCTAATTCTCTCCTTTTACAACAACCAATCTGGTGAACTGTCTTTGCACTTCTTTTATTGCAAGTATATCCTCCCTTGGGTACAGAGGCCCGACCGGTCACAATATTCCAGATGTGGTCTCCACATGCCTCCAAATAATTGGATCAAAATGTACTCTGATTCTCTTACAATAAAGGTCAACTTCTCACTTGTCTCTTCCAAATTGCTTGCTGAATCTGTAAAGTGTCTTTCAGTGATTTGTGTGCAAGAATCCCCAAGTCCTTTGAACACTAGCACCTTTCAATCCCATGCCATTTAAAAAGATATTACATCTTTCTAGACCTTACGATTTTCATATTCTATTCTATCATCTATCATTCCATTTACCTTCCTTGTCTGTTCACTTTCCTGGTCTATATCCCCTAAAGATGCTCTGCACCTACCCCATACCTAGCTCAAATTATCATCAGCAAACATGAATATGTTACGCTTGATCGCCTCATCCCAGTCACCGATATAGGTTTTGAACAGCTGGGGTCCCAGCACCAATTCTCATGGTAACCTACTGGTCACACCCTCCCAACCAAATAATTATCAATCCCAATCTGCTTCTGTCTGTTAATTAATCATCAATCCATGCCGTTAAGTTAGCTCCAATATTATCCTTTCTAATTTTGTTTAATAATTTCTTATGTGACTCTTTCAGAAAGTCCAAACACACCACATCAACTGTCTTGCCCTTATCTGTTGTACGTTATAACTTAAAATACGCTGATAGATTGTTAAGTATGATTTTCCTTTCAGAGATCCATATTCAATCTGCCTGACTATTATTGTTATCCAAGTGCTCTGTTCTTTCATAAGAGCTTCCAGAATTTCGCCTACAATAGTGGGAATGGCAGAGTAGACTAAATGGGCCGAATGGCCGAATTTGGCTCCTATGACATGAACTTATGAATAATATCCTTAAGACAATAGGAAATAGACAACAGGTGCCCTTCAAGCCAGCACCACCATTCAATGTGATCATGGCTGATCATCCACAATCAGTACCCCTTTCCTGCCTTCTCCCCATATCCACTGACTCCGTATTTTCAAGAGCCCCTATCTAGCTCTCTCTTAAAAATATCCAGAGAACCGGCCTCCACCGCCCTCTGAGGCATAGAATTCTACAGACCCACAACTCTCTGTCTGAAAAAGTGTTTCCTCATCTCTGTTCTAAATGGCTTACCCCTTATTCTTAAACTTTGACCCCTGGATCTGGACTCCCCCAACATGGGGAACATGCTTCCTGCCTCTAATGTGCCTTAATAATCTTACATGTTTCAATAAGATACCCTCTCATCCTTCTAAATTCCAGAGTATACAAGCCCAGCAGCTCCATTCACTCAGCATATGACAGTCTCGCCATCCCGGGAATTAACCTTTTCAACTTACGCTGCACTCCCTCAACAGCAAGAATGTCTTTCTTCAAATTTGGAGACTAAAATTTGGATGATCAGCCATGATCACATTGAATGGCAGTGCTGGCTCGAAGGTCCGAATGCCCTACTCCTGCACCTATTGTCTAAAACTGCACAGAATACTCCAGGTGTGGTCTCACCAGGGCCCTGTAAACTGCAGAAGGACCTCTTTGCTCCGATACTCAACTCCTCTTGTTATGAAGGACAACATGCCATTCGCTTTCTTCACTACCTGCTGTACCTGCAGGCTTACTTTCATGCACTGATGAACAAGGACCCCCCAGATCCTGTTGTACTTCCCCTTTACCCAACTTGACACCATTTAGATAATAATCTTCCTTCCTGTTTTTGCCACCATAGTGGATACTATCACATTTATCCACATTAAACGACATCTGCCATGCATCTGCCCACTCACCTAACCTGCCCAAGTCACCCTGCATTCGCATAGCATCCTCCTCACAGTTCACATTGCCACCCAGCTTTGTGTCATCTGCAAATTTGCAAATTTGCTAATTTACATAGACCTTTCACACCTCAAGACCTCAGTAACACTTCACAGTCAATAATTCCATGTTGTAATAAAGGAAATGTAATGAGCCTGTCCCACCTACGCAACTTTTTCACCGGCTACCGGCACCCGTCATAGGTCGTTGCAGGTCGGCAAATATTTTCAGCATGTTGAAAATTCAGCAGCGACCAGAAAGACGCTACGACTCTTTGGGCGACTGAGGAGACTACACACGACCATACAAGCGACATGTCGTTGGGTGAAGCCTGTATAGTCGTGAGTAGTCGCCCAAAGAGTTGTACCTTGTTCTGATCGCCGATCGATTTTCAACATGTTGAAATATTTCAACGACCTTTATCGACCTATGACGGGTAACGGCAGTCGCCGAAAAAGTTGTGTAAGTGGGACAGGCCCATTAATCTCTGGCAATAGACAATAGACAATAGGTGCAGGAGTAGGCCATTCGGCCCTTTCAAGCCAGCACCGCCATTCAATGTGATCATGGCTGATCATCCGCAATCAGTACCCCATTCCTGCCTTCTCTCCATATCCCTTAACTCCACTATCTGGACAGCAATAATTGTCTTTAATTCTTGCCCCCTTCCTCATTCCCCAACTTCATGATGTGATATTACAATGTACAATGCACAGCCTAGATTTTACCAAGAAGATAAAAAATGAAATATTGTTACTATCCGTTAGCAAAGCAATAATGTTTTGTCAGATAGTTTATTATGAAGACAGTAACCCATTATACTTAAACATGCTCGCATTTATTTAGAGCGGGCTTGAATACAAAAACAGGGATGTAATTTTGAGGTTCTATCAGGCGCTGGTCAGGCTGCATTTGGAATATTGTGAGCAATTTTGGGCACCATATCTGAGGAAGGATGTGCTGGCTCTGGAGAGGGTTCAGTGGAGGTTTACAAGAATGTTCCCAGGAATGAGTAGTTTAATAAAGAACTGCAGATGCTGTAAAAATCGATGGTGGACAAAAAGCTGGAGAAGGTACTCGACCCAAAACGTCACCCATTCATTCGCTCCATAGATGCTGCCTCACCCGCTGAATTTCTCCTGCTTTTTGTCTACCAGGAATGAGTAGGTTATCATATGAAGAGCGTTTGACAACACTGGGTCTGTACTTGCTGGGGTTTAGAAGAATGAGGGAGGACCTTATTGAAATGTACAGAATAATGAAATATTTGGATAGTGGGCATGGAGAGGATGTTTCCACTAGTGGGAGAGTCTATGACTAGAGGTTATAGCCTCAGAATTAAAGAATGTTCTTTTAGGAAAGAGATTAGGAGGAATTGTTTTAGTCAGAGGGTGGTGCATCTTTGGAACTCTTTGCCACAGAAGGCTGTGGAGGCCGTCAGTGGATATATTTAAGGCAGATATAGATAGATTCTTGATTAGTACGGGTGTCAGCGGTCATGCGGGAAGGCAGGAGAATGGGTTAGGAGGGAGAGATAGATCAGCCATGATTGAATGGTGAAGTAAACTTGATGGGCCGAATGGCCTCATTCTGCTTCTTTTACTTATGATCTTATGATCCCAGCAAAAGAAATACAAGCCCAAGATATCATAAAGACATGAAGTGCCAAGTTACCTCATCAAAGTCCGCTATTATTTCATTTAGCAATCGTAAACATTCTACTCCTTGGTTATTCATTTCAGTTTGGGAATAGAAGTCTGCAAATCCTGGGATTGAGGCAAACATCACAGCCACAGATTCATAAGACTGCGAATAAAGCTCCTGGTGCAAAAAGAACAATAATGGAAATAAAGTTCATGAGCAATCAATTACCGAGTTACAGTTTATTTCTCATAATTTATAGTTTTTGGTGTGTAAAAGAATGCCAATCAATAACCTGAATCAAGCAAAATGGAGGTTCAATGTGTAGGAAAGAACTGCAGATGTTGGTTTAAATCGAAGATGAGACAAAATGCTGGAGTAACTCAGCGGGACAGGCAGCATCTCTGGAGAGAAGGAATGGGTGACGTTTCAGGTCAAGACATAGAAGAATTTTGAGGAAGGGTCTCAACCCGAAACGTCACCCATTCCTTCTCTCCCGAAATGCTGCCTGTCCGGTTGAGTTACTCCAGCATTTTGTGTCTTAACATGGAGAATCAAAATCTGTTTGAATCTCCATGTTTCTTGATTCAATGAATTGTATTAATTTGAATTCATTTGAGCTTACCAACTATTAAGTAAGAGTAAATAAATTTGTCTGTGGATTATTCCTCATCTTGAAAGCAAGAAACGTGGAATTATGATTGTGATTGTGTGCCTCTTGTGTGATTACTGCCTCCAAAACTTCCATTGAAAACCAATGAAGAATCACACATCAGTGATATATGAACTTCAGGAAATTAACCATTTTTACTGAGCATATACCTTTTCCAAATATGACTTAATTGATGTATGAAGTGAACTCAGTTCACTTTCCATTTCAAAGATTGATGAACTGAAGGTCATTAATACCCTGAAAGGACATGTCGTTGTTAAGTTAGAAAAGGTGCAGAGAACATTTACAAGGATGTTGCCATGACTCGAGGTCCTGAGCTATGGGGAGGGGTTGAGCACGCTAGGTATTTATTCCTTGGAGCATGGAGGATAAGGGGTGATCTTATAGAGGTGAACAAGATCAGGAGAGGAATAGATAGGGTAAATGCACAGAATCTTTTACACAGAATAGGGGCAATGTTTTTACACAAAGAGTGGTTGGTATTTGGGGTTTCGGAGGAGGTAGTTGAGGTAGGTACAATTGCAACGTTTAAGAAACATTTAGACAGGTACATGGATGGGATAGGGTGAGGGGATAGAATATGGGCCAATTGTAGGCAGGTGGGACTAGTGTAGATGGGGCATGTTGGCTGGTGTAGGCAAGTTGGGTCATATGGCCTGTATCCATGCTCTATGACTCTCGGACTCTATGACTTCCATTTCCAGCTCACCAACCTGGAACAGTGCACTCTCCTGCAGCCAAGTATTCATCCCAACTGCTAGAATCAGACATTTGTGAAGAGAATTAGCAGCCTGGGAAGTTAACTGTCTCAATTATGAATGTGAAACATTTCTACTTCTCACAAATAAATAATTTACCTTCTTTGGGTTACCTTTTACTTTCCTGATATGTTTACTAGGCACAGTGACTATGGCAAATGGTCTGACCAATAGACTATTGAAAGGCAATAAATATAAATGTTGTATGAATTTGTGAAGTTCCCTTCTAATTCCAGTAGAAATCTTGAATATCCTTGATTAAAGGAATATGTTGGCAGACGGGAAGCGTGACAGGAAGCACATGGATATAATTTTAACTCTATTACATGGATTTATTTGAAAGAGGGGTTTAACATAATCAACAATATTTATTTAATAATAATAATAATCTTATTTATATAGCACATTTTTAGTCAACTTGCATTGACCCCAAAGTGCTTCACATAATTACATTACATTTTACACACAGGCAAAGGTGGGTGAAGTGTCTTGCCCCAAGGACACAACGACAGTATGCACTCCAAGCGGGATTCGAACCGGCGACCTTCCGGTCGCCAGCCGAACACTTAGCCCATTGCGCCATCTGTCGTCCCAATCCCAATCTGGATTTAAGATGGTTAATCCAGTATTGATATGCATTATTATAGTTGATAACAAGGGAAGTGATCGCAATAGGCAAACTATGATTGTCCATTCATTATATGAAGGCAAACACAAAAGACTGCTGTTGGGTCAAAACGGTGGTAATGGATTAAATCAGTTGTAAATGTATTGTAATGTAATGTACTTACATCATTGTCTCTTTCCTTTTCCAAGAAATGACGTGCCACATGACTTGGCAGAATATTTCGGAGCATATTTTCATTATGTTCTCGAAGCTCCTTCATTTCATTAACTTCCTCTTTTGCTTGAACACGCCAAAGGAAGTCCAGTCTCGCTGTGTATTCCAACTAAGGAGATATTAAAAATAATATAATTATTTTGGTTTTCTTCTTGAAAAATATTAATTTCCTCATGTCTTTATCCAATGTATTTAATTCATCTATCCTACAAATCTATACATAGAGAGCATAATGCTATTTTGTTCCTTTCCTTACATTTTATATTATTCAGATTAATATTTTACAAATTTCTATGATGCTGGTGTCACTTAAAGAAATGTTTGAATTATGAATATTGCAGTATAAAAACTCAATTACTTGTGTTTCTGCTTAAATTTACAGCTGAATTTACATCTACAGTTGACAAGTTGATACTACAGTTACCCACACTGACCTTTCTGTCCTAGCCTCCTCCATTGTGAGAGTGAGGCCAAATGCAAATTGGAGGAACAGTATCTCATATTTTGCTTGGGCAGCTTGCAAGATTGGTTAGAATCTTGATTTCTCTAACTTCAAGTAAGCCTTGCATTCCCTCTCTCTCCATCCCTCTCCCACCCAAGTTGTACCAGCTTCAAAATCGTCTTGTTGAGCCTCATTGTCTGTACTTGGTCTCACATCGGACACAGCTAACAATTGTCTTTTTCCTTTACCATCGTTACTTTTTTGCATATCTTTCATTTATTTGTTCTATATCTCTCTCATTCACCGTCTATTTCTCTCGTTTCCCTTTCCCCTGACTCTCAGTCTGAAGAAGGGTCTCGACCCGAAACATCACTTATTCCTTTTCTCCAAAGGTGCTGTCTGACCCGCTAAGTTACTCCAGCTTTTTGTGTCTATCTACAGCTAATAACGCTGTTTGATCCAAACTTTGGAATATGGGACACACCGACATATTCATCATGCAAAAATGTTGCTATGAAATTGATTCATAGATAATGATTAGAGTCATGGATGTGAAATTCAACACACAATGTGAACCACTCAGAAAGCAAATCTTAACAAACCCTGTTAAACGGTACTCAATTACATGCAGGCTTATTAGAGATTGTGATGGAGGAAAGGGCATCACATAGAATGTGGCTGACAGCTGCACATGAACACCTTGGACAAATATTGAGAGAACATTGGCTCTTCTTGTTGCATATAAAGCTGTACCAGTAGTAGATCCAAAGAGCCAACATTGTCTGAAGACCAACCCAAAATGTCAACTGTCCATTTCCCTCCACAGATGTTGCCTGACCCCTTGAGTTCCTCCAACACTTTTATTTTACTCAAGATTCCAGTATCTACAGTGTCTGGCTTTGTCATTGTATATATGCTTCACATGCCCAAAAGTATAAAACACAATACATGGCATGAGTGACTATGTAACCACTCTTACCGTATTGTGACGAATTGATATGGATCCAATTTAATGTTTGCTTTTATGGGCTATAAATGTCTATCATTCTTCAAAAACTGCATTACACATGTACTTCTTGTTATAGGTATTCAGTCCATTAATTATTTTATATATTTATCTTCTTTCTCTCTTACCTCTACATTTTTCTCCTGTTAAAAAAGGATGAATAGATTTGTCAGAGTATATCCTGTGGGTTGAAAAGAAATTCTGTCTTTCACTTACAAGTGTGAAAACAATTAATTGCGATGTGCTGAGATAATGCCTTTCAGTAGGTGTTATTGGGTCATGAGCAAACATATTAATGACAGTGAATATAAATATTCACCTATGCTCTATTACAATGTTAAAGTGGAATTGCCTGGTTTAGAAGGAGGTGGAACTGGTGCTAAATACCAAGTGGAAATGTAATTTAAGGAACCACATGATAGTCCCAGATATGATGATCTGGGATATGAAAATATTAGTTAAAATATTAGTTAATTAGTTCACAAGACACAGGAGCAGTATTAGGCCATTCGGCCTATCAAGTCTACTCCACCATTCATTCATGGCTGATCTACTTTTCCCTCACAGCCTCATTCTCCTGCCTTCTTCCCGTAACCTTTGGCACCCTTATGAATTAACAACCTATCAATCTCTGCTTTAAAAATACCCAATGACGGCCTCCACAGCCTTTTGTGGCAATAAATTCCAAAGATTCACCAGCCTCTGGCTAAATAAATTCTCCCTCGTCTTCATTTTGAAGGTACATCCTGTTATTCTGAGGCTCTGCCCACTGGATCTAGGCCAGTGGTTCTTAACCTGGGGGTCATTTGGTGCTTTGCCGGGGATCATGAAGGGGACACAAATAACATATCAATTTGTTGAGCCCATGTTTAGGAACCTAACAAAGGTACATACCACATACAGTATTTTGTTCGCGTATGCGCATACTGGTGCCAAAAGGGTTAAGAACCACTGATTCTAGGCTTTTCCATGACAGGACATATCCTTTCTATGTCCACTCTAATCAGGTCAATGAGATTATTTTTTATTTTTCTAAAATTCGAGAGAGTTTGTCTGATTTATTTTCAAGTGACAAACCCTCAATTCCTCACCTCAATTCAGTGATCATTTGTTACATTAACTCAATCACAGGTATATCTTTCCCTTTCTGGCCGGGTCACCAAACCAACACACAATAGTCCAGGTGCAGTGTCACAGGGGCCCAATATAAATGGGGCAAGTTGCCTCCAATGTTTTCAAGAGTTAAATTTAGCTCTTTGGGCTAAAGGAATCAAGGGATATGGGGAAAAAGCAGGAACGGGGTACGGATTTTAGATGATCAGCCATGATTATATTGAATGGTGGTGCTGGCTCGAAGGGCCGAATGGCCTACTCCGAATGGCCTACACTTTTCTATGTTTATATGTTTCTAATTTGCCCTCAAAACCTCTTGCAATAAATACTATTGCTTATTGTTTCCTAATTGCTCCCACAATTTGTGCAGTTATCAGCCACAACCAGATTAAGATTATCAGCAACAGATCGTTCAGTCTTTCGCACCAGCCTGCAGGTGGGGAGCAGTGTGTAGAGTAGGGAAAGAGGAACCAAGGAGAACACCAACACTTCTCAATCTCCCATTATTTAGAAAAAATAGATTTCTATTTTGCAGAGGAACGGAAGATGCTGTTTAGACTCTTTTCAGTCTGAAGGTTTCTGACCCGAATCGTCATCTATTCTTTTTTATCCAATGCTGCCTGACCCATCGAGTTACTCCGGCATTTTATATCTATCTTTTCTATTGAGTTTGGTGAGCACACATACACATTGCATTTCACATGTCATGTCCTTGGCCATTGAGTTCCACTGTCTGCAGACTCATGGCGTCTTTGTGCATCCTCCTCATAATCCATACCACTGCCCTATCTTGTATCATCAGCAAATTTGGATATATTTTACTTTACCCCCTCAACCAAGTCACTATTATAGATTGTAGAAAGTTGAGACCAAGCATTATTTCCTCCTTAGATAAGTCATGAAGAAAATTATCATTATGAATGAAATAAATTATTAAATTAATCTTGCAATCATTGTAATTGTGCAGACAGTGAATATATAAAGCTTGAAATTACCTGTTGTCCATGATAAAATACAGCCAAAAGGAACATTGCCATGAGCAGCAAGGAGGTTTCCTTCGTGCCTAAGAAGTCTCTGCTACAAAAGAACAAATAGGTACATCTCTTTTTAAACAACATACTTGAGAAATATAATTGTCATCATCACTGTTATACATTTCATATTTTTGATAGTAAGAATTTCCACACTAAATGCAGTTTACAACAAAAGATACCAGCAAAGTTTAAGCTTTGAGATTCACATTGAAGGAAGTTTCTCCAGTCTCCTGTTTTACTTTCGACTTTCGACTTTAGAGATACAGCATGGAAACAGGCCCTTTGGCCCACAGAATCCATGTCAACCAGAGATCACCCCGTACACTAGCACTATGCTACACACTAGGAACAATTTTCAGAAGTTAATTAACCTACAAACGTTTTTGGAATGTGGGAGGAAACTGGAGCACCCGCAGAAAACCCACACAGACACAGGGAGAATGCACAAATTCCATACAGACAACACCCGAAGTCAGGATCGAACCCGGGTCTCTGGCACTGCAAGGCAGCAATTCTACCGCTGTGCTACTGTGCTACCGAATGTAATTCCATGGAGGCTGGCAGGAAAGTAGGAGAGAACTGTTTGCTTAAAGTGAAATGGTAATTAAAGGGTGACTCCGAAGTTTATTCTTTCATATGGGAGTAGCAGGGGCAAAAAGTCTCAATGTGCCTTAAAATCTGTTCCTGGCCCTGTTATATCTATGGAGGACCATCAAGCTCCAAGATAAATGGGGCCAGGTCAGGTAAACATAATTACAAAGGTTGTGAGGTGATGGGTTTTGACCACCAATTCTTTACAAGTTAATTTCTATGCTGCCGTTTCACTAACGTGCAAAAACTCTTTCAAGAATAAATCAAAGAAGTCTGCCCACTATTGCTGGAGGCTGGGGCAATTTGGGGGTTTGTGCATATGCATCACCCATGAGTGACTGGTGAAGATGTGTGATATGTGGAGTCAGACTAGCAGCAGCCTGCCTGCCCACTTGAAGATTGGCCAGCCAATTGTAGCATGCAAAGGGTAGGATATCCATGTTCTTCACAGACAGGTTCAGACCCAGAATAATCAGATGATAGTGCTGATTTATCTAAATTATCCCTTTCTGCTTTTATTTTCATTGTAATGAAATATTTGTAATAAACATATTTTTAATAAGTTTATTATTTATAATAAATAAATCTTTACATATAATTAGAAAACTGTTTAGTTTCATTTAGTTTTGTTTAGAGATACAGCACAGAAAAAGGTCCTTCGGCCCACTGATTCCGCACCGACCAGCGATTCCCGCACACTAACGCTATCCTACACACACTAGGGACAATTTACAATTTTACCTGTCAATTAACCTACATAACTATATGTCTGTCGAGTGTGGGAAGAAAATGGAGCTTCCGGAGAAAACCGAGAGCGTACAAACCCCATTCAGCCAGCATCCGTGGTCAGTATTGAACCCGGGTCTCTGTCGCTGTAAGGCAGCAACTCTACCGCTGCACCACCATGCCGCCCCAGTTGTATATCAGTCATATTATATGTTATTGTTTTTTGAAGCTTTTTTTTTATCACTTGGGGCAGTGTTTTTAATGGGAAAATAAATTCCATGGGAGAGAAACATACATTATCTGCATAATTGTGGACGGCTCAATTGTAATCAAGTACAGTCTTTCCGCTGACTGGATAGCATGCAACAAAAAGCTTTTCACTGTACCTTGGTACATGTGACAATAAACTAAACTAAACTAGTGCTAGATAATTATTCCACGAATTGAACCAAAATCCAGGATAAAAGTGCAATTGGTGACTGGTCCCATTGCAAGTACTTTATGTCAGGAAGACAAACCAAGTATTCTTCTTCTAGATCTTTAAAACATCATGAATGTCTCTTCTGCACCATGTTATGTAAAAAAATCAAGAACTTGAAAGTCCACATGATCTATTTCTGTGCTGAATATCCCCAAATTAGCTGGAGCTTTTTTGTTTTAAGTTATATGTTTTCATTTGGTAGGGACTGTGATTTTCTACAATTCTATTCCTTCTTTCTCCACTCCCTGAACTTGATACCTATGTATTTTAAAGTATGACATGTTTGCTACCAATATCATTGTAGCTGGGAGATAGAGACACGTCATATATCACCTTAAAATTCCCCTCTAGGCTTTCCTCTAATGGGACCTTGGAACCATATGGAACTCAGGCATGCACTGAGATCCGTACTACGAACTGATGGGAGTTAGATTTGAGTCTAGTCCATTCTTGCTCCTGGATATTAAGCATCATTGCAACAGAACTCAAAATAAAACTACCACACTGTCACTTCTAAGTAATGCAATTGGCATTGAATGTAAAAGAACATAAACACTTACTCTCCACTGTGATGGAAGTTGTCATATCTAACAAAGAGCGAGCTGTAGATGGTTTCAGTCAGCAGTGAGTAAACTGCAATCATTATCAGTAAAACAGCAAGTTTCAAGATGGAATTCAGACGGAGAAACACTGCACAGGTCACCATCGCTAGCACTCCAGTAAACACAAAATACTAGACAGATAACACACAAGGGTTACGTTAGAGCTTCAACTCGCAACAGAAAGTACTTCAGATATTCGGTAAAATTATTATCGTACATTTAAGAACTAAATTACTTTATTAAATGCTCTAGTGTTTCTTGGAGTTCCCTCCTTTTAGGTCTTAAATAAACCACAGTACTCTCTATCACTTTACACTCACAGTGGCAATATATTTAACCTTCATGAGATGCATTAGTTACCCTGGGTACCAATTTGCTCCCATTCAATCTCATTTCTGGACTTGTTCCCTATCTATACCATGGTAGATAATGGAGTGGATGTACGGAGGGATCATGGCATCAGCTTTCATTATCTATGACTCCGAATGATAACACACCAATCCATTATTCACCATGCTGCCAGTCAAGCAGTACAAGCTATAAATAGTCTACATTTTGCATCTTATTTATTTTCATCAGTGGCTGTAAAAAGTTTGTTTAACTCCTAAAACAGAAAAATAAATCTGAGGCTTGGGCTGCAGTACAGGTGCACAACCTTTTATCCGAAGTTCCAAATAACGAAAACCTCCGAATAGCGACATTTTTTCAGTCCTTGAAGAAAGGTCCTTGAAAACGTTCACCGAGGGCAGCCCGCAGAGGTGACAGCGGAACCTCCGGTCGGTCCTCGAAGAAAGGGGAACTAAATCCCCATTCATAAAATAGAAGGTGAGGGTATATTGCGCGAGGGTTAATAATTGACAATCTGCTGCTGCCTGCCCGCTGAGTTAAAAAGTTCCCACGGTAGACTCACGATACACAGTGTATCGTGAGCCTTGCATGAGAACTTTTTAACTCAGCGGGCAGGCAGCAGCAAATTGTCGCTCCCTTAAGTCTCACCCCACCTACACCCCTCTGCTTCCCGGCCATGTGTGTGACCCCTTCCCTCCCCTCTCCAGCTCCCCGCCCATTGCACCGGCGCGGGGGCTTTGCACTGTCTTCACGTCGGAGCTAGGGCCAGTCACCAGAGACGTCAGGACCAACGGGACACGGACCCCCAGGCCCACTGCAAGCACGGAGATCCCAGAGACCCACAGCCAGCAGCAGCCCAGCCCCGTTCCAATTCCAGAGGAACACACTCCCCGTAGGGACCGAAGCTGATGGTGTGCAAGGTGCGTCTTGGTCTTGAGGTTGCGGATGAGGGGGCGCAGCTCGGGCTGTGACGTCTCCGGCCACCCCCCCCTGTACAGGAGCTGAGACTGGGAACTGTGGGGTTGTTTGCCGTTGCAGAGGGAGGGGGCAAGGGCGGTACAGTTCCCAGTCTCAGCTGCAGTCCAGGGGGGTGACCGGAGACGTCAGGACCAACGGGACACCGACTGCAAGCACGGAGATCCCAGAGACTCACAGCCAGCAGCAACTCTAGCCCAGCCCCGCTCCAACTCCAGAGGAACCCGGGTTGCGGATGAGGGGGCGCAGCTCGGGCTGTGGGCGAACTGCCACTTGTCGCTGTAGCGGCGCATCGGGGAGCGGGTTCCTGTTGGTCCTGACGTCTCCGGCCGTCCCCCTGGACAGGAGCTGAGAGATGTCAGGACCACCAGAAGCCGCTCACCGATGCGCTGCTACAGCGACAAGTGGCAGTTCGCCCACAGCCCGAGCTGCGCCCCCTCATCGGGACACCGACCCCCAGGCCCACTGCAAGCACGGAGATCCCAGAGACTCACAGCCAGCAACAACTCTAGCCCAGCCCCGCTCCAACTCCAGAGGAACCCGGGTTGCGGATGAGGGGGCGCAGCTCGGGCTGTGGGCGAACTGCCACTTGTCGCCGTAGCGGCCCATCGGGGAGCGGATTCCTCTGGAGTTGGAGGGACAGGGAGACACAGCGGCTTTTGAGAATGGTGGGCAATCACTTCCAAAGTTCTGCCCACACAGTCAGTACACCTCTCCTACACTTGTCTCCCGCACTAAGATCATCTCGCAGAGAATGATCCCAGCCTAACCCTCCCTATTCTCTCCTATTCTGCAAGAAAAAACTACTCAAACTCGCGATCGAGTAACTGCCGGAATCGAGGCGCAAACTCGCGACCTTGTTGATATGAGCCGAGCACTCTACCACTGCGCCAGCCGTTAAAATCTACGCTAAAAATCTTCCATTCCGAAAGCCGAAAAATTCTGAATTACGAAAAGTGTCTGGTCCCAAGGCTTTCGGATAAAAGGTTGTGCACCTGTACTGAGATTTCCATTACCTCATTCTAGACACACTGAGTAGAGCTTCTAAAATTAATGCGCTTCTGTTTATCGCCTAAATTTAGTTTTCCTTCTTCTTTCTGAAGATTTTTCTCCCTATTTTAAAGCTTTGAGAAGCTATGGTATCTTGGATTATGACACCAACTATGGGTGTGTTCTCCAAATGACTAGCGTCTGAAATCACGTGCCATATGGTTATCACAACGACATTCCTGGACAATGTTTCCAAGTTAGTTAATAACTCACTCTTCTAGTGTGAGTAATGTACATGACACCAGAAGAAAATACCAAATTGGCATTACATTACAGAGAGAATTAAAATCCTTTGAGAAGTATTAATTCACTGACATTTATCTAAAGGAATGAAACAATATGAAACTAAATACTGCTTTTCTTGATTCCAGGTTATTCCAAAATACAATTCAATGCATTCAGTGTTCCATTACATCTGTCACGTGACAATCTAACGTATCCTCGGGAAGTTTAATAGCATCTCATACTTTATGTTTTACCTGCTCCTGGTCCCTTCTCTGTTCTCCTTGTCCTATGTTATCATTCATAGAACATACAACAGTACAGCACAATCTACTAAATATTTCCCTAGTTAAGACAAGCTCTACACCCCAGGAATTGATCGGGTGAACCTTATATGCACCATTCTATTAGAGGGATACCAAAACTGTGTGCCGTTCACTGCATTCAACCTTTCACTTCTGTAGCAAGGCTTCCCAGGTTTGTACCATCGCATTTGGAATGGCAATTGCTGTAAAGTGTTTTTTTTCCTCTGCATTACAGGATCTAAATTACATTATTTTTGACAGATCTAAATTTCCAGTCATTACTGCAATCAAGGTAGGTATTGTACATTGCAAAGTCCAACAGATGAGTGAATCTGACAAATGACCAATTAATCTGATTAAATATTTCTGGAGCCCCATTAATGTGGCAAACATCCCAAGAAGTTTCCAATGAGCACTGCAGGAACAATTTTATACTGAACTATACTGGACTAGTGTGAACGGGTGATCGATGTTCGGTATGGACTCGGTGGGCTGAAGGGCCTGTTCCCATGCTGTATCTCTAAAACTACAACTAAAACACACACAGAGATACCAGTGTCAGAGACCTGGGTTTGATCAAGAGCTTAGTTCGAGAGCGAGGTTGTAAACAGCTTCAGAAAAGAGGACAGAGATGGAAAGGCGCAATGCTTTGTGCGAGGTGGGAAAGTGTTGGGGGTTAGGGAAATTTCAGAACTTGGACTGTAAGCATCTGAAACCTTTCCAATGACTGGTAGTGATGAAAATTGGCGTTATATAAGATACATGAATTGCCAAAGTGTGGCGATCCTTCAGATTTGATGATAAAAAATTGACTGATTTGTTGTTCTACCACATGGCAGAAGGGTTTTAATTATTGCACCGATTAAATCAACAACAAAAAACAGTATTTCCTTGGCACTGTAGAATATTATCAGATTAAGTCACATGCTCCTGGCAATAATGGACCTCAAACCCAAAAAACCTTTTTGGTGGAATTGGTACACGAGTTATTTCTAGAAAACGCTGCACTGACATCAGTGATATTATTACACTGCAGGCTTATAAAGGAGCAGAATGTTAGGACATTGCTCTGGAAGACAAAAATGCCATGTCATGGTTGATGTAGTTACCTATTAATAATTTAGTGCTAAGTTAGCATTGCTGACGGAACCGTTGATCAATTATATGAATTGCATTGTTTTCCCTGCGACATCTGCACTCAGGACTGAATGGACTTTGCCCATATAAATCTTAAGTTAATGGATTTATTTAAATTATCACAAGAGTTGCTGCAGCAGTGACCTTAGGACAGAATTTGTCTCACAGTCATTAGTAACTAGTATTAGAAGAGACCTTTACCTTTTTTATATTGTGCATTAATGTGTCCTGGAGGTGTGAGAAAATGGCACATTAATAACATTGCCTTTATTAAATTTAATACGTTTCTGTTGTGTCTCCCTACTGATCCTCACAAGTGCAATTTGTTTCAGGTTCTGAGATGATAAAGTAATCTCCTTGTTTTGAAAAATAAATGTAATCAGTAAACAAATGTAAAATTAAGATTAGTGAAATAATTGATAATTTCAATATAATTGATAGGTTCAATTGGCTTTGAATGTTGGAGCCTGGAAATAATGATATTATAGGATTGCTCTAACAGCTACAATTCCTTGTCCATTATTTCAACGGAAGCATTAACAAATTAATTTAAAATGGGTTAATACCTCATTAAAACAAAGGAGAAGAATGTTAAGTCAATGCTTTAAGCTCAAAGTAATTTCCAGGCTTATCTAAATTTAAATATTCTATTTAAAAGGACTAATTAATTAGACGTTCAGTTTAGTTTTTTTAGTTTAGAGATACAGCTTGGAAACAGGACCTTTGGCCCTCTGAGACCGCGCTGACCAGTGATTCTTGCACACTTACACTATCCTACACACATGAAGGACAATTTACAATTACACCAAACCAATTAGCCTACAAACCTGTACGTCTTTGGAGTGTGGGAGAAAACTGGAGATCCCAGAGAAAACCCACACAGGTCACAGGGAGAGTGTAAAAACTCTGTACAGACAAGCACCTGTAGTCGGGATCAAACCCAGGTCTCTGACACTGTAAGTCAGCAACTCTACCATTGCGCCACCGTGCCACCCCATCTTTTTAAGGCAGAGATAGACAAATTCTTGATTAGAATGGGTGTCAAGGGTTTTGGGGAGAAGGCAGAAAAATGGGATTAGGAGGCTGAGATCAGCCATGATTGAATGGCGAAGTAGACTCATGGGCCGAATGGGCTAATTCTACTCCTACAACGTGAACTTGTAAAATTCAGGGTAGAGATGCATGTGGTAGTATAGGTGTATTAGCTGATTGTGGCACCATTTGAATCATTCAACTAGCTCTGTAGGATGCTGTTAACTGTTCATTATAACGTAGCATGTAGAATTGCACAGCACAGGCACAGGCCCTTTAACCCAAAATGTCTGTGCCGAACATGATGCCGAGTTAATCTAATCTTCTCTGCCTGCACGAGATCCATATCCCTCCATTCCCTGCTTATCAATGAGCCCATCTAAAAGCCTCTTAAATGCCCCCATTGTATCTAACTGCACCACCAGCACATTCCAGGCACCCACCACTCTCTGTGTAAAAGGTTTGCCCACAAATCTACATTAAACTTTGCCCCTCTCACCTTGAAAAAAGGATCGCACCACCTACCCTATCTATGCCGCTCATAATTTTATATACTTCTACCAGGTCTCCCCTCAACCTCTGATGTTCCGAGAAAACAATTCAAGTTTGTTCAACTTCTCCTAATAGCTAATATCCTCTAATCCAGGCATTTTGTTAAACCTCTTCTGCACCCTCTCCAAAGCCGCCACATTCTTCCTGTAATGGGGTGACCAGACTGCACATAATACACCAAATGCAGCGTAACTAAAGTCCTATAAACTGCGATATGACTTCCTGCCTCATACTCAATGTCCTGACTGACGAAGGCAAGCAGACCATATGCCACCTTCATCACTCTATCTAATTGCAGTGCCACCTTCAAGGAGCTAAGGACTTGGACCCCAATGTTCCTTCTGATTAGTATAGGTGTCAGAGGTTATGGGGAGAAGGTCGGAGAATGGGATTAGGAGGGAGAGATAGATCAGCCATGATTGAATGGTGGCGTAGACTTGATGGGCCGAATGGCCTAATTCTACTACAATCACTTATGACAACAGACAATAGATAAGAGACAATAGACAATAGGTGCAGGAGTAGGCCATTCGGCCCTTCGAGCCAACACCCCCATTCACTGTGATCATGGCTGATCATCCTCACTCAGTACCCCATTCCTGCCTTTACCCCATATCCCTTGACTCCACTATCTTTAAGAGTTCTATCCAACTATCTCTTGAAAGCATACAGAGAATTGGCCTCCACTGCTTTCTGAGGCAGAGAATTCCACAGATTCACAACCCTCTGTGTGAAAAAAGTTTTTCCTCATCTCTGTTCTAAATGACTTACCCCCTTAAACTGTGGCCTCTGGTTCTGGACTCCCCCAACATCACGAACATGTTTCCTGTGTTTAGCGCGACCTTATGAACATCAATTCTGCTAAGGGTTACATCCTCTGAATCCAATCATGAATTCCCTCCCTTTTCCTTGAGCGGTCATTTCTTCTCCCTAGTTATCCTCTTGTTTTTTTTTTATGTAAGTATAAAAAGCCGTGGTACTTTCTTAATCCTACTTATCAATTATATTGCATGGCCCTCTTTGGCCCTTCTAATTGCCTGCATGAGTTCTTTCCCACTTGCTTTATATTCCTTAAATGTCCTGTTCATTTTTCTAAAACTTACATACATTTCCTTTTTCTTTCTGACCAAATTTAAGACCTCACACTATGTTTAAATTTAAGAAACTCATCCTTCTAGCTGTAAGAGTGTGATTTAAATTGAGCTGGTGATTCAATCCAATTGTCAATAAGTCAATAGGTTTTAGTCTAAATCACGCTTTGGTTTAGCTTTCTTCCTAGAACCATGACAACTTATCATTATACCACTTCTTACACGGCTCCTACTTTTACAAAATTGGCTTAATTCCCTTTAACCCAATGTCCCGGCAAATTGCTTCATCTTCAACCTTCCATTTCTCTCTCAAAAGTACTTGAAAGTGTTGCTGACTCACAAATCTATGCCTGATTTTCTCAACATGCTTGATCCTTTCAATGCATTTTACCTCTGCCACAAAATAAAACTGCTCAATACATAAATTCCATTCTCTGTGACTAGCCAGGGACCAGCATTATCCCTCCTTGTCTTTCCCAATCTTTGATATAATGAACCATTCTCCGATGTGTGTGTGCTGTTGTTCAGCTCAGTGGCAATATTCAATTGGTTCCTCTCCATTCACAGCCAGGAAATTGTCCACAACATTTTCTCTTCTCAGCTTGCAGTGAAGTCCCCAAAGGATCTATCCCAGATCGTCTTCTGTTCTTTGTGCACCTGCAGATTCCATGATATCTGCTGAAGATATGGAGCCAAGTCCCATATTATACCTATGATTCCTTACTCCACTTTAACGCCACTTCTCTTGCTGCCTCCAACACTTTTGAATAAACACCCAAATTCAGAGAGATGCAATTTCTTTCAGTCAAATGTGCGAAGGCTCTATACCATTATACTTCATTCCTATTATAAACCACATGACACCAACTCCAATCAATTTCCACTCACCCTTTCACGGTGAATTTAATCACGTGTGACTTTGGAGTATCCTATATGAAAATCTGATCTTGAGGATAATTGTATAGGGGTTAAATAGTGTTTGTGGTGGTGTGAGAGAAGAAATGGACAAGTTGGGATATGGGATAGAATCGGGCAGGTGGAGAAAAATCAGTCATTGTGGAGCTCAAAATAATTAACATATAGAGCTCAGTCCTACTCTTCAGTCATAAAATAATTTCCCTTTGAATGACTGTAAAGATGCAGGCACACAGTCTCCTTAAAATATGTTAGTGTGTGACCTGGATCCTGACAGTAGGTTGTTAGGCTGAGCCAACAAACATAGAAACTAGCTGCAGGAGTAGGCCATTCGGCCCTTCATGCCAGCACCTCCATGGCTGATCATCCTCATGGCTGATCATCCAAAATCAGTATCCCGTTCCTGCTTTTTCCTCATATCCCTTGATTGCTTTAGCTAAATGTAACTCTCTCTTGAAAACATTCAGTGAATTGGCCTCCACTGCCTTCTTTTGCAGAGAATTCCACAGATTTACAACACTCTGGATGAAAAGGTTTTTCCTCATCTCAGTCCTAAATGGCCTACCCCTTATTTTTAAACTGTGACCCCTGGTTCTGGACTCCCCCAACATCATGAACATTTTTCCTTCATCTAGCCTGTCCAATCCATGAATAATTTTATATGTTACTATAAGATTCCCTCTCACCCTAAATGTCAGTGAATACAAGCCCAGTCGTCCCACCATCCTGGGAACTAACCTGGTGAACCTAGGCTGCACTCCCACAATAGCAAGAATGTCCTTCCTCAAATTAGGAGGCCAAAACTGCACACAATACTCCAGCTGTGGTCTCACCGGGGCCCTGTACAACTGCAGTAGGACTTCCTTGCTCCAATACTCAAATCCTCTCAGTATTTGCTTTCTTCACTGCCTGGTGTACCTGTATGCTTACTTTGAGTGACTGATATACAAGGACACCCATGTATCATTGCACCTCCCCTTTTCCTAATCTGACACCATTCAGATAATAATCTGCCATCTTGTTCTTGCCACCAAAGTGAATAACCTCACATTTATCCACATTATACTGCATCTGCCATGTCTCTGCCTACTCACCCAACCTATCCAAGTCACCCTGCAACCTCATAGCATCCTCCTCGCAGCTCACACTGCCAATCAGCTTTGTGTCATCCGCAAACCTGGAGGTGTTACATTTAATTCCCTCGTCTAAATCGCTAATATATTGTAAATAACTGGGGTCCCAGCACTGAGCCTTGCGGTACCCCAACTATTCACTGCCTGCCATTCTGAAAAGGACCTGTTAATTCCTACTCTTTGCTTCCTGTCTGCCAACCAGTTCTCTATCCATGTCAATACCCCACCCCCAATACTATGTGGTCTAATTTTGCACATTAATCTCTTGTGTACAACCTCTACTAAAAATTGATTTTGTTCTTGCAACTATTAATTTACATGCAGAAGTGACAGAGGGACATTCATTAGAGCTGCCTCCATTTGAACTGGAAGAACTAGAAAGTTATATTAAAAAAATATATATTTGCATGCAATCCAAATCCATTCCTGTATGGAGATTGAAACTATTACTCTACATTTCTCCAGATCAGGCCTTAAATACACCTTTTTGCTCAAGTTAGTATCACCCTTAGTAACATCGTCTCACGGTATTCCTCCTGACATTGTGTTGATTTATGTTTGACAACACTTCTATGAAACATATTGGAATTTTTTTTTGTTGATAATCAAGTTACTGTGATTGTTATCACAGCCATATATGTTCCATTTTTTTTATTTCTGCTCAGTCCCCCTTCCTCCCACCCAGCATCAGGCTAGGATTATCTTAATCCTCAACTTCCACCCTACTGGCCCACATTCAACAAATCATTCATCACATTTTTTTCAAAATCTCCAATGAGATGTAACCATTATGGCATCATAGATAGACATGGTCTTGCAGGCTACCCTTCAACCGCCAGGACATTGAGTATAGACATTGGGATGTTATGTTACAGTTATGTAAGGCATTGGTGAGGCCACACTTGTAATATTGCATTCAGATTTAGTAACTCTGCTTTAGGAAAGATGCCTATAAGCTGGAAAGAGTGCAGACAACATTTTTTAAGGACATTAGCAGGACTCAAGGGCCTAGGTTATAGGGAGAGGTTGGGTAGGTCAGGACTTTATTCCTTGTAGTGTAGGAGACCGAGGGATGATCTCACAGTGGCGTACATTATCATGAGGGGTATAGATAGGGTGAATGCACAATTGTTTTCCCAGGGTAGTGGAATCAAGAATTAGAGGCCATAGGTATAAAGTGAGTGGAGGAAAGATCTGAAAGCAATCTGAGCAGCAATCTGAGGGGCAACTTTTAACCAAGGATGATAGGTAAATGGAACACACTGTCAGAAGAAGTAGTACAGGCAGGTAAAATAACAAAGTTTAAAATACAATTGGGCACATATATATGGATAGGAAAAGTTTAGAGGGATATTGGTCAACCATGGGCAAATGTAACCAGCGTAGATCTTGTTCAACATGGATGAGTTGGGCCAAGGGAACTGTTTCCTTGCTGTATGGCTTGATGTCTATGAAATTGGATCCAGTTTCTCCTCTTTCACCATTCCCTTTGGGATGGATCCTTTTGAGATACTCTGGTCTGCTTTCCATCAATACATGCTTCACACTCTCAAAGCAGCTCCCTATGCAACACGTATCTATCAACCTCGTCCCTGCCACCAAGGCTCCCAAACCTTCTTGCTAGGTGAAACAGTGACTTCTTCCTATTGATTACTGCATTGGCTGCTCATGATGTGTGGAAGCAAAAAGTATATTAGATAATCACACTGAAGATTGCTTGTGTTCAGCCTGCAAGGCTGACCCTGAGATTCCAACTTGCTGATGGTTTAATAATCCTTCCAATTTCAACTCTGACCTCCTTGTAAGTGACCTCCTCCCACTTCAATTAAGATTCAGGAACGGGCCTAGTTTTGTGATTTAGCAGTTTAGATCTGACCTTCTGATTCATCATCCAATACAATAATGTAGGCTCTGCGGCCATGTCAACTGTGTATCTAATCTGAAGATAGAGACACAAAATGCTGGAGTAACTCAGCGGGCCATTCAGCATCTCTGGATAGAATGAATGGGTGATGTTTTGGGTCAAGACCCTTCTTCAGACACTGAAGAAAGGTCTCGACCCGAAACATCACCCATTCTTTCTTTCCAGAGAAGCTTCCAATTCACCCAATTCTTTAAAAGATATCTATATGACTGAACAGTGTTTTTTCAAAAGGTGGGTGACTTTTCGGGTCGAGACCCTTCTTCAGTCTCTGAAGAAAAGTCTTGACCCGAAACATCACCCATTCTTTCTTTCCAGAGATGCTGCCTGTTCCGCTGAGTTACTCCAGCATTTTGTGTCCATCTTCGGTGTAAACCAGTATCTGCAGTTCCTTCCTCCACATACTGTGTATATATTCTTCATGTTTTAATATTCTTCTGATGATATTGGAAGAGCATGTGTCACTTACTATTTAGCACCTCCCCCTGACCTATTTTTATGTTACGCATGACCCTCTTTCAGCTGACGTCACCTCATTTGCGTCATCCAATCTGTTCTGGCTTCTGTCATTCGTTCTCTCCTCCTCCTGCTTCTCTAATTTTCCTCTACTTTGTTCTCTTCACCTCTCGTTGCCTACAATTTTAAAATTTATTTTGTATCCAATTCCGTGAAAGGTCATCAATTTGACCCATCAATTCTATTTCTCTCTCTCTAGCAACGCAGGGTATTTCCAACATCTCCTGTTTCTATTTCAGATTTCAAGCATCTGCAGTATTTTATGTTGCAACATTGGCAGACAACAACTTAGACTAAATGTTCAATCCCCTATCATCAACATAACCCACCTCGTTAGGTTCAAAAACACTATTCAGAGAAAGCTATTAATTCTCAAGCAATGGATACTTTCATTTATTTACCCAAGAAAAGCCTGCTACTAGAGTATTTTTTTTTCTGCCTGAATGAGCAAACGGCTCAGGTGTGTGATGTTTTACAATAATAATGCATAGTCAGCCTGTTAAGATTGATCAGAAAGAGCTCAGGCACACTTAGAAGATTAAATTAAAGACAGGCATGCTGATAAGAGAGTGTTTAAGTACCTCAGGATAGAAGCATATATCTGTACACATGGCAGTGGTGTTGAACGTTTGGTTCTTATCATTTGTAGATTTATCAGAGTCACACCAAAACTGAAAAAGAAGCTCAAACGTTAGATGGAATATATATTTAATTCTTATATTAGTCAAAATCACATTCAAGGTAATTTTGAAATTGATATGATTTAAATGGACAGGGAACAAGCAGAGTGAAAGCAGTCCTTTCAGACTAAGACCACACCAAATATTGGGTCCCTGGTTACATTAATTGTATACTTTATTCTCCCCACATTTCCATAAACTCGCTCTGGATTCTATCATTTATCTTCTAACTGGTGGCAATTTGCAGCAGTCAATTAGCCCAGTGGTTCCCAACCTTTTTTAGCTCATGGCCCCCTTGGGATCTTTTATTTTTTCTGTGCCCCCCCCCCGACATTATTAGTGGAAAAAAAGTACTTCAATATTATAATACCTTCCATAATAATATCAGTGTCTATTAATTGCACATATATTCTCTTTTATTCTATTCCACAAACATCAAATATATTTCAACTACATAATTTAAATTTATTAGAACTGAAATTTAGGAGGCAACAGGGTGGTAGCTCTGTGGCCCCCTTCATTGAACCTGTGGCCCCGTAAACCTCAAAACATTTCTGTGGGCCCCCTGAAATTTGCCATGGCCCAGGTTGGGAATCACTGAATTAGCCTACCAACCCACATCCATGGGATCTGGGAGGAAACTGTACAAAATCCATGTTCACAGGGAGAACCTGTAAACTGCACACACACACAAGCACGTGCACACACAACACAACACAACACACACACACACACACAGAGCACTGGGGAGGGGAGGATTGAACCTGGACCATTGGAACTGTGAATCAGCAGGTCTGCTTGCTGCGCTGCTGTGCCGCCCACAAAGTAATATCAAAATGTGTCTTTCAAAAATAAGCTGCACGTATGCAATTTAATGCATCATTCACCGAATCATAGAATTGTTACAGCTTGGGATTAGGTCATTCATCACACTGATCCCCGATAGCTCTTTGCAAGCACAATCCTGTCTGGCACACAACCCAACTCCTACCCTGTGGCTTTGTCATTTTTTTCTCTTTAAGTGTTGTATGAATTAAATATTATCTGTCTATACTTAATGATTTTTCATGTCAGCCAAACATCTAAAGCAATTGTCTTCAACCTCTATTTTTTTTTTAAATTATAGATTATTAGATAATTGGGAATAAAGGCACCATCTATTTCCCAATCTATCAGAGTACATTGCATAATGATTCCTAAATAAACATTGGGAAGCAGGGTTGGCAAAACATAAGAACGATAGCTATGCTGGATATTTCCTCAGAATAGCTTCATCTATGCAATTCTCTGTTAACCATATAACAATTACAGCACGGAAACAGGCCATCTCGGCCCTACAAGTCCGTGCCGAACAACTTTTTTTCCCCTTAGTCCCACCTGCCTGCACTCATACCATAACCCTCCATTCCCTTCTCATCCATATGCCTATCCAATTTATTTTTAAATTATACCAATGAACCTGCCTCCACCACTTCCACTGGAAGCTCATTCCACACCGCTACCACTCTCTGAGTAAAGAAGTTCCCCCTCATATTACCCCTAAACTTCTGTCCCTTAATTCTGACGTCATGTCCTCTTGTTTGAATCTTCCCTATTCTCAAAGGGAAAAGCTTGTCCACATCAACTCTGTCTATCCCTCTCATCATTTTAAAGACCTCTATCAAGTCCCCCCTTAACCTTCTGCGCTCCAGAGAATAAAGACCTAACTATTCAACCTATTTCTGTAACTTAGTTGTTGAAACCCAGGCAACATTCTAGTAAATCTCCTCTGTACTCTCTCTATTTTGTTGACATCCTTCCTATAATTGGGGGACCAAAATTGTACACCATACTCCAGATTTGTTGATCTGTTGAACAGAGAGGTATCAGCCTGGGATGTGAGCTGTGTTGAGCACAATTTGATCTCAAATGTAAGATTAATTATATGGAAATTGTTATTTTTGACACCAAGAGTAGATTGCTAGGACTTCCACTGTACATGTGGGTGATTGAGGGAAACACAGAAACACGGTAAATAGCAGGGGCTGGCCACCCAGTTCTTCAGGCCTGTTCCACCATTTAAATGATCATGGTAGATCATACCATTCTGTACCTAGTCCCCACTTTCTCCCAATATCCCTAAATCCCTTTTGCATTAAAAAATAAATCTATCACGTTCTTGAATGCTGCCTTCTGTGGGGGAGAATTCCACAGGTTCACTAACCGCTGGGTGAAGAAATGTCTCCACATTTTAGTTCAAAAAGTTCAATCCTAACCCGAGGTTGGGATACTGCTTCTGGACACACTAACCATCAGGTACAAATTCCCAGTATTGAATCTGTCTGGTCCTGTCAGAATTTTACATGTCTTATGCAGTAGGTTTCTCTGAGAATGCCTCTCATTCTTCTATATTCTGGCAAACATAGCCCTCCCTTCACCACCAGTTTAAATTCCATTTGGAATATTTTGGAGGACCAAGAAACCAAGAACCAAGATAGCCCTAACCAACACAAACTCTCCCCATATATTAATCCTGCTATTCCAGGAATCAATCATTAATTGCACCTTTTCCTTGGAATGAAGATCTTTCCTCTGATAAGTAGATCAATACTGCAAGTAAAACGTGAGATGAACCTTATTGAGTCAGAGTACAGCTACAGAAAGATATCCTTGCTCCTGTACTCAAATCCTCTAACATTGAGGGGCATCATAACATTTGTCTTCCGATTCAGATTCAATTTTAATTGTCATTGTCAGTGTACAGTACAGAGACAACGAAATGCATTCCCAACTTATTGCTGCAGATGGATGCTTGTTGTATAGGTCGGGCATATAAGGACTCAAGGTATAAGACCAACTTTGAAGGTCTAAGACTCACTCAAGTTGATTGGAGCAGGTTGTTTGAAGGAAAAGAAATGTCAGGAAAGTGGGAAAGAAAAAAAAAAGAAATAACAGGGAAAAAGATTTAATAGGAACCCAAGGGGTAACTTTTTTACACAAAGGGTGGTGTGTGCATGGAACAATCTGCCAGAGGACATCGTTGAGGCAAGTACTATTGTACCATTTAAGAAGTATTTAGATAGGATCATGAATAGGATATGTTCAGAAGGATACGTGCAGAGCGCAGGCAGGTGGGACTACTGTAGTTGGGGCATGGTGGTTGGCGTGGGCAAGTTGGGTCAAAGGGCCTGTTTCCATGCTGTATGACTATGCCTCTGTATCCAGGTCTTGTTGTATCTTTCCTTTTCCCAATCAATGATCACTCTGATAATAAGGGTTTCTGTCTTCAGAACCAAAGTGGTTAACTTGACATTTATTCAATTTAAATTGCAAATGCTTGTGTTTGACAACTCACATACAACTTTCCTAAATTATTTCTTAGAATCCTCATCACAAATCACATTCTCCCTCACTCCGTCTCTCACCCCTCCCCCCACAAGCTATCGAATGAAGTATTTTGAGTCAGAGATTATTGGTGGAGTGGGAGTTCATTACTGAGTACAGTTTCCTGCTGATAGACACAAATTGGAGGAGTAACTCAGCGGGACAGGTGTAATCTCTGGACAGAAGGAATGGGTGACGTTTTGGGTTGAGACCCTCATCGTACTCTTCAGTCTGAAGAAGGGTCTCGACCCGAAACGTCATCCATTCCTTCTATCTAGAGATGCTGTCTGTCCTGCTGATTTACTCCAGCCTTCTGTGTCTATCTTCAGTGTAAACCAGCATCTGCAGTTCTCTCCTAGTTTCCTGCTGACTTGCTTAATCACATTTGGGGATAAAACAGTGTTTGCCATTAGGTACACAAAAATGCTGGAGAAACTCAGCGGGTGCAGCAGCATCTATGGAGCGAAGGAAATAGGCGACGTTTCGGGCCGAAACCCTTCTTCAGACTGATGAACAGTGTTTGCCATTAGTTCCTTTCCCAATTTTCCCTAGGCTTTTGTTCTTTTTATTTTGCCTTTCCCTGCAGAATATTTGGCTTTGGGGTATGAACTGGATGGAGCAGCTAGTCTTTGCTTGCTCTTTGCGGTATGTGTATGTGACAATTCGTTCCTGCATTTTCTGGCCTTATGTGGACTTGGGGCTGGTGAATACTGGAGAACCCGATAAATTGATACTTCAGGAGCAAGTTGCCTACAATGACATGATAAGCTAACTCACACATGCAGCTAGGGATTAAAACAATTGTAAAAACCAATTGAATTCAGAATGTCACTTTGATGAGTGGTATTTGCTTTGAAAAGACTGGAACTCACATTGAAGTCAATCGATATTTAGACTTATTACTTAGATATAACATTGGGGATCTGCTGTCAATACTTCTCTGGAAGTATGAATTAAAAAGACTTGCAGCTGACATACAAACAATTGAAGTGATGATACAGTTTTGTCTTTCATGCCCTATATTATGCATGACATGGAAACACTACAGAAGGGAAGTAAATGTTTATCGATGTCATATGGAGTCATTTCACTTCATATGAGGCAGCAAAGTATAGACAAAAGTTCCATCTCCTCATCAGTAAGATTTAGAAAATCTATGAGGGCGATGTGCTGCCCAATAACACAAACACAAGTGTGTTTGCACAAGGATGAAAGATTAAGATTTAAGAAGTAACTAAAATTAGACCATTGCCCACAGTAGGGGAATCAAGAACCAGAGGGCATAGGTTTAAGGTGGAGGGGAAAAGATTTAATAGGAATCTAAGGTGTGGAATGAGCTGCCAGATGTGGTAGTTGAGGCAGGTGCTATTGCAACGTTCAAGAAACAATTAGACAGGCACATGGATAGGACAGTTTTGGAGAGATATGGGACAAATGCAGGCAGGTGGGAATAGTGTAGATAGGACGTTAGCTGATGTTGGCAAATTGGGTTGAAGGACCACTTTCCACATTGCATGACTCAAATTTAACTCTCATTAAAATTTAAACAAGGTAAAGTTCATCAGAAAGTGCAACCGTAGGAAATGTGGGTTGGAATAAGAAAAGATATAATTATGAAACACTTGGAGTTTTACAACTAAATATGTTCTAAATCTACGTGGATCAAACTCTTCAGGAAATCTGAGCCGCAGTGATGTTCGTGCCTTTGTAAATGTCTGCTTTTGTTTGCTGGTTATTAAAAGTACATCTGATAGGGAAATGACTGTAAACATTATGCCCACTAGTTGGTTGTTACTATTCTTGGACTGAACTACCTTTGTTTTCTTCTGTATCAATGGCAAATATAAATCAAAAATAGCATGTATGCAAGAAATCTACAAAAACAGACAATTTGTGGGAAAAATTAGCATGGTCAGGGAGCAACTGCAGAAATAAAATCTTGGGTTATAAGACCAGATTGTGCTGTCAATATTCCCACTGAGTGGAGATGCCGAATGCCACGTATATGACGTGTTCTGAGATGTCGTTGTCTGAGAGGGAGATGCTGCACAGTTCCAGCACAGCCTTGCTCTGCTACTTAACTCTATCGGAATGCAGTGGCAGATTCAGCCACTTGACAGTGCTGGTTGAAAAGACCATGAATATCCACAAACAATTGGACCAATGTTCCAGGTTAAAAAAAATCTTTGACTGAAACAGTAATCCATTTTCTTTCTACACAGAGGATACCTGACCTGACTATTTCCAATATTTTTTTATGTTAATGCAAAACCATATACAACATGCAAATATTGCTGTTGGTATTGCTATTTTTTTAAACAATATTGCTATTGTTTACTATTTGCTTGAAGGGTGAAAAATAGATTAGATTAGATTCTTAAATGAATACTACATTTAAAACTACACGATGTCCAAATGTGTTCCGTTTAAAGCGGTACTGATAATTTATAAAGCCAACTTACTAAAATAGCAGAAAATAATGTAATACGTACTATGTTTATTATAGCAGCAAGAAAGTTTATCATAATGGAGGCAAATATAACGACACTCCTGGCAAAATGGGTTTCGTTGATCCAGCAGCAAGATTTCCGAAGAATTAAAGGCAGACATTTATAATCCTCTGCGGTGGTAATTAATACCAGTGCAGCATGTAACATGATCAGAATGGTAAACTGGACTATCATTGGCAACGCCCTAAAGAGAAAACATAACACAATTATTTTGTTTAAACACTTACAGTCAAGCTAACACTTTACAAAATCTTTCATTTGTTCACAAGAATAATTAACCCAGTTAATGTTCTATGAATTGTTGACCTGGCCTGATAATATGGAAAGATGGTTTATACACTTTATGTATTTTTCACTGTAGAAAAATAAGTAAAACTAATGTGTCTGCCTCTCATACTTCCACTGGACGAAGGTGTCAGCATTCTTAATTCACAGAATTAATGTTAACTTTTCTGATCAAATTCCTGTTATTTTGAATGGGATCTTCATGTGTGGCCTATTCCAGGCATGAGTGCATAGGTAACTTGAGAATTAGAATACATTGATACACAATGTACAATTGTGACAAAGGCCAATGCTTTTGAAGATATTTGATTACACTTCTAAGCGTTGTAAATGTTTTTGCCACTGCTCGACTCTTCCAGTGCTAATCTTTTCATTGTTTGCCCCTAGGAACAACTCAATATAGAAGCCAGGAAGTAACCAGAAAATCTCAGAGATTAGAATCCTGATGCATGAGCTGAACTTTCATAAGTACACCAGGCAACAACGTTCTCATACTTCGTAACAAAGCTAATATATTTCTATATTTTAATGGCAACCCTGGGCTTTCTCATGAACTGACTGCTTACAATTCAAGTTCCTCATATTAGGAAGAAAAATTCAATGGCCTACTGCCACAAACATTAGCCTGAAATAAAAACAAAATTTGTCAGTTCTATGAAAAATCACTGACATTAAATATTAGTTCTGTGATTCTCTCTACATATGTTACCTGACCTGCTGAGCATGTCTAGCACCTGCTGTATTTTGCTTCAGCAGAGGATTTGTCCCAAACTTGACCCTCCTCAGATTGGAAAAGTGAGTTTATAGCTACAATAGCCTAATCTAGATTGAAACCAGCTTTCATCCATGAATTTCTCTCAGATAAAGCATCTCCATTGGCTATAACTTGAATGACATAGAAACATAGAAAATAGGTGCAGGAATAGGCCATTCAGCCCTTCGAGCCTGCACCGCCATTCAATATGATCATGGCTGATCATCCAACTCAGTATCCTGTACCTGCCTTTTCTCCATACCCCCTGATGCCTTTAGCCACAAGGGCCTCATCTAACTCCCTCTTAAATATAGCCAATGAACTGGCCTCAACTATCTTCTGTGGCAGAGAGTTCCAGAGATTCACAACTCTCTGTGTGAAAAATGTTTTTCTAATCTCGGTCCTAAAGGATTTCCTCTTTATCCTTAAACTGTGACCCCTTGTCCTGGACTTCCCCAACATCGGGAACAATCTTCCTGCATCTAGCCTGTCCAACTCCCTAAGAATTTTGTAAGTTTCTATAAGATCCCCCCTCAATCTTCTAAATTCTAGCGAATTCTACCAATGTGCCTTGGTTCCCTCATTGCACTCCATTATTAGTTCCAAATAAGCTTGGTATTTCTGTTTAGTTTAGCTTAGTTTAGTTTGTTTTTTTATTGTTGTGTATACTGAGACTGGGCCTGTGGACTTTAACACCGTGAAGCAGCGGTCTCTGGTAAGAGGCGGCTGACTCGGGAGCTCCATGTGGTGGAGTGTTCCGATCCGACCCGACATCGGAGTTTCGATCATCCTGACGAGAGGGACCGTCAGCAACAACAAGTGCGGTGGGTTTAGTCCTGACCACGGGTGAACAAAGGAGGCAGATGACTGAACTTTATTGCCTTCCATCACAGTGAGGAATGTTGATTTCGCTGTGGTGGATGTTTATATTAAATTTTATGTTTTGTGGCTGAATTGTGTAATGTTGTTTTTCTCACAGTATGGCTGTATGGTAACTTAAATTTCACTGTACCTTGATTGGGACATGTGACAATTAAATTGAATCTTGAATCTTGAGATACAGTGAAAAGATTTTAGTTGCATGTTATCCAGTCAAGAAAAAGAATATACATCATTACGATCAGGCCGTCCGCAGTGTACAGATATAGGATATAAGGTATAAAGTTTAGTGCAAGATAAAGTCCAATAAAGTCTAATTAGAGATAGCTCAAAAGTCTCCAATGAGATAGATGGATCAGGACCGCTCGCTAGCTGGTGAGAGGACAGTTTAGTTGCCTGATAACAGCTGGTAAGAAACTGTCCCTGAATCTGGAGGTATGGGGTTCCAAACCTCTGTGCCTCTTGCCTGATGGGAGAGGGGAGAAGAGGGAGTGACCGGGGTGAGACAGGTCCTTGATTATGTTGGTGGCTTTACAGAGGCAGCGTGATGTGTAGATGGAGTCAATGGAAGGTGCTGATGGTCTGGGCTACGCCCACATCTCTACTGCAGCAGTTCAAGGCTGTGGCTCACCCCCACCATTCAAGGGAAAATAGAAATGGGTAAGAAATATTGGCTTTGGCAGCGATGCCACAAATTTTGGGAAAAAAAACTTTAAACAAAAATTATCAGGTCTATTGGCCTTTATCAAAATAGTCCGTTTCTGTTTATTGCCACATGGATTCAACCCAAACTAGCATGTCACTGTCACCTTAATCTTAAAGTATGAATATTTCAATCTTGTACTTTTAAATTCAAATGCTGAGCTGAACTATAATTGAGAAAATGAAGTTTTGCAATGCTCATCCGATTATTTCACATCGGCCACTAGCATTCTTGACTAAATTTGACAGGGCTTCAGAAATTTGCTTTAACCTGTTGGTTCTGAACACTTAGAAACAAGGAATTGTAGATGCTGGTTTGCAAAAAAGGACACACAGTGCTGGAGTAACTCAGGCAGCATCTTTGGAGTACATGGATATGTGACATTTCCGGTTCTTTCGTAGTTCTGAACACTTACAAGATCCAGTTCAGTATAACAACTAATAGATTCATTTATAGACTAATGTCTGGTCTTCAACATGCCTATACACGTGTAGACTTAATGAACTGATATCACAAGATATATAGTCCTAATCTAGAATTTCTACTTTCTTGATGTGCGGATAACAGATGGGGAAGAGGAATGTGTCAGGCTGGGATATCATGTTATATAATAGTAAACAAGAGATAACAGTATTTCATAAACCCATTTTTCAAATGTTCTTAGTTTATGTCCAGTTAGCTTTGCAGTAATTGACAGTAATCAAAATATTTCACTTTGGCAAATGTATTTCATCTCTTGATTTATATCCCTCTTCTATAGCTACTCCAATACTTTGTTTATTCTTGTCTCAGTTTTGTGACTTTTTGTTAAAACTGCTCAGTTACACAAAACGAAGCATTTCAAATACATTTGCTGCCACACAAATGTGAAAATAAATGTGCAAACAAATCCTCCAGATGTCACTTATTGCTAATATATTACAGTTTAGAGATACGATGCGGAAACAGGGCCTTCAGTCCACCAAGTCCACACTGACCAGCGGCCCACGCACATTGATACTATCCTACACACACTAGGGACAATCTACAATTTTACCAAGCCAATTAACCTACAAACCTGTATTCATTTATCATCGTTGAAAATATTAGCGACACAGTGGTGCTAGTTTCCAATGGGAACGATGACGGACGCATCACACATCTCTGTCCTCCAGTTCCTGTGGACTGCCGCCGCTGGAAGTATAGGATTTTGGTGTGTGTGCTTTATCACCATTCCTTACAATGCTATGTACTACAGTGATCGCAACTTCTCTTGAAGTGTGGATGGCTGTTGGCTTATTAGAAGTTACAGCCCCCTCCTCACCTGACAAACCAGGTGGGGGAGACGGTTTAGACTATCCGACCATGGAGCTGGTAGCACGGGATTACATGGTACCCGTGGCGGGGGGAACTCCCCCCGATCTGACTTGAACGTCTTTGGAATTCATGCTATATTACACCATGTGCTAAAAAGAATAACTAACACAATTGATCTTTCAGGAGGAAGAATAATTTGTAATATTTACCTTGATAAAGGAAGTAAACTTTGTATTGTTGAGATAAATATTAGAACAATAAAACCACACACCAGATTTGACTTGAAAACTTCATCTCGCATCTGTGAATACTGTAAGAAAGAAGCACAAAACATTAAGAGGTCACGTCTCACAGACACCACGGTGCTTTGCAGTGATATATCTGTTTCTATGGGAGTTCTGGGAAATTAGCAAGATTTTGCCGACCAGGAAGGGCAACGGCAATTCAAAATCAACTATTGAGTTTCCAATGGTATTCTTTGCGTTACTTTACATGGAGATTTAAAATAAAGATCCAATAAATAACAAATCCAATGGATGAACTATAAAAAAGAATTGTTTTCATCAACAACTTTTGCTTTTAATTAGATTTTCTTTCACAGTTTAATCAAGCCTGTATTCATTTTATTCGCCAGTACACAACTTCATTATGGGAAAGATAAGCAATAATATAATACTTTACTCTTTGAATTTCAAATAATTTTATGCTTTTCTGTTAAAGCTGTTATATCTTTCGTATCATTTAACGTGTCCTTTTTTTTTGCTATGGCTGCCAAAATGCGTAATTGTGGCCCAGCTACCTTTTCCTCCAGGCTGGAATCTTTAAACATCAGTGAGAAAGGCGTGATATGCTCTCTTCTTAACTTATCCCCACTCCTTAAGTCGATGGTATGTTCTATTCGCTTGTTAATTTCCTCAGGCCCAGACTGGACATGCAAAGCTTGTGCAAGGTGGTTTGGAAGCAGGTTTATTGAATTTCTTGTTAGGGCAGCCAGAGTCTAGGGAAAGCACATGCAAAGAGAATAAACCCCTCTAGACCTCTGTTCAATTGCATTAGAGTGAATAGTTAAAGGACATGTGACAAGGCGGAGATTATCTACAACTGAACCGCGAATGAAAATAAATACCTTAATTTCCTCGTACTCTTTTTACTTTCAGAGTATGACATTCATAACCTTTTTTGAATTAATAACTACCAAATCTCTTCTGCTATTTATCCACCAAATCACAAATACCATGCAATAAATCTATAAATAACCAGCAGGTTACTTTAATATTTTAGCGAGACAGTGTGCTTTCAATGCCAAACCTTATGCTAGATAAGCTAAATTTTTCAAGATATTTTCATTCCTTCCTTCTCCAATCTAACCAGAGATTACATTTGATGCAATTAACTCCAAATGTTTCCCTTAGGAAGAGATGGTCCTTTGCTTGTTGTTAATGCAGAAGAAACACTTACTTTAATGTATTAGACTGATGCTGCTTTTGAAGTGGCAGCCAGAGGAAAATTGTACATGTTATTTAAGAGTTTGTAGCCTTTTCTGCACAGCAATTCTAATAATAGTTTTTGTTTCTGTGGGGATTTTACTTTCAAAAATGTATTATTGGAAACATAGAGAAATCATTTTGGGCAGGGATTAGTCACAGCACAAATCATATATTTGAAATAGAAAATAATCCATCATGACTCAAATAGTACAAAGTTAGAATAATGTACCAATGGAATAGGGGAGGTGGAATAATGGTGGGTGCTGTAGAATTCTGCTACCAAAAAAAAACAAATGGGGAAAAATTCCCTTATATTATAGTTGATGCATATTAACGGTGTTCTTGAATCAAATATTCTGACGAAACGTTTCAAGTTTACTACTAGAAGAAAGTAGCAACTCAAACATCATTTATAAAATTTTATCATTAGAGTAATTATCATCTTTTTAATTAGTATCTGTGGGTTTTTATACAGACTAAAATCTGACTAAGGCGCAAAATAGACAGTAACAAATCATCAGCATTTTTTTCCACTACATTTTTTTCCATTTTTGTTCTCTGGTTGAAATCATTTACATTATTTTCAAAAATGGCCAAAAAGAGACTGGAAATACCTTCATTTGGTCAGATTAAAAAGGTGGAATTAATACTTTGTGGTCAATTATTCCAATGTTCTTGGCGTTCTATTATTTATCTGAAGAAATTAAGAAATGAAAAAGGAGTGGGGGTAGAGTGGCACAGCTGTTAGATCTGCTGCCTCACAGTGCCAGAGGCTCAGATTCAATCGTAACCTCAGGTGCCGTCTGTGTGCAGTTCGTAAATTTCTCCCTATGACCGTGTGGGTTTTCTCCGGGTACTCTGGTTTTCTTCCACATCCCAAAGACGTGCGGGTTTGTAGGTTAATTGGACTTTGTAAGTTGCGCCGTGTAATTTACTGTAGGGAGTGGTTGTGAAATGCGATAACATAGAACTGGTGTGAACGGGTGACTGATGGTCGGTGTCGACTAGGTGGGCCAAAGGGTGTGTTTCCATGCGGTATCTTTGAACTATCTTTGAACAAATCAAATGTTCCCGATGTTGGGTGAGTCCTGAACCAGGGGTCACAGTTTTAGAATAAGGGGTAGGTCATTTAGGACTGAGGTGAGGAAAATGTTTTCACCCAGAGAGTTGTGAATCTGTGGAATTTTCTGCCACAGAAGGCAGTGGAGGTCAATTCACTGGATGTTTTCAAGAGAGAGTTAGATATAGCTCTTAGGGCTAACGGATTCAAGGGATATGAGGAGAAAGTGGGAATGGGGTACTGATCTTGGATGATCAGTCATAATCATATTGAATGGCGGTTTTGGCATGAAGGGCCAAATGGACTACTCCTGCACCTATTTTCTATGTTTCTATGTGTCTAAATTGAAACATTAAGCATATCTATTAGATGAAGCTTACGCTTTAGGATTTAGAATGATATCAGTGTGAACATTAATTGTTTTAATGAATTAACATTAACATAACTTTTTTAATGAATTACTTAGAATGTTTCAGTTGATGTTTTACCTAGCATTTTGGCTAAAACCAAACTTTCACTAAAGCCAAATGGTTAAATGCCATGTATTTGCCAGTAACAAGTTAAAGCTAGGATAATGTACATCATCAACCATTCTCTCAATTAACTAAGATGGAAACCAAATGTAAATACATTCACTTCTCTTTTTCCAAAATAGTTTTGCTTAATTTATGGTTAAGAGGATAAATGCAGACGCCCCCTATACAACACACAAGCACAGAACCGATC
The DNA here is from genome assembly GCF_028641065.1 of Leucoraja erinaceus. Classification (NCBI taxonomy): domain Eukaryota; kingdom Metazoa; phylum Chordata; class Chondrichthyes; order Rajiformes; family Rajidae; genus Leucoraja; species Leucoraja erinaceus. Next base: position 46,552,941 of record NC_073380.1, on the reverse strand, counting down.
TTCAAAAAATTCTGATTACTCAGTAGAAAACCTTGTCAAATGACCTTTAAGCATGTTTACAATGTTTAGCAAACGTGCACTTTACAAACTTAGTTATGTCTGCTCATCATTATTTGTGAAACACAAACTAAAGGTTGAAGCTGCAATATCCCTTTTCATAAAGTTTGTCAAAATGGTTTTGCTGGTTGAATATTCTACACCACTGAGAATACTACCATGATCTGTGGGATATACAAATATTGTGACATCTCAGGAGGCTGATAAAGCAGAACAAAATAATTTCATCTCCAGGCTTGATGGTTGATTCCAGACCAGCAGAAATCTGTGTTAAGTCAATTTGCTCTGACTGTTGCAGGGCATTGAAATGGAATCTAAATTGAAATGTACCCAAGGTATAGAAATGGTTTCAAATCTAGATGTCTTTAATTTAATCTGGTCATCTTGCTCAGAAGTGATAAAAAATAAAAAGACAGAGAGAGTGTGGGCACGACAGTGTGATTCTAGTGAAGGAAAGGCTTTTCTGAAGTTAAAATTGGAACATATTATTGAAGGAAAGGAGCTATGGATCAAGGCTGTTCAACCAGTGAGCAGCACGGTGGCACAGTGGTAGATTTGCACTCTTACAGCGCCAGACACCCATGTTCGATCCTGACTACGGGTGTTATCTGTACAGAATTTGTACGTTCTCACCATGACCTGCGTGGGTCTTCACCTGGATCTCCGGTTTCCTCCCACACTCCAAAGACGTACAGGCTTGTAGGTGAATTGGTTTGGTGTATGTGTAAATTGTCCCTAGTGTGTAGAACTGTGTTAGTGTGTAGGAATTACTGATCAGCAAGGACTCGGTGGGCCGAAGGGCCTGTTCCACTGAATCTCTAAACTAAACTAAACTAAACGGTGACATGGCTACTTTTTGTAGTGGGGCATACTGTGTGTGAAGTTTAATTCTGGAACACTGCATAGGGGAGTAGAAATGTAACAAAATATTAAACCAAGGTGACATAAAGCTCCAGAGATGAAGTCATTCCTTTTATTAAATTACTTGCGTTGCTTGCCATTTGATTATTGTGAATGTGTCTCGGGTGGCTCTTACCCTTCTGATAGATGCAATGCATGACCACTTATTTAGGTTACCTGTATTTCTAAATAATTATGTTCCTGCTATGAACTATGGTTAAATACCTCACTATAAAATTCCAATAATGGGCTAACTGCAATTCATAAATCGAGAGATTTCCAGTACTTCAGTAATATTATAGGGAAGTCAAATCCAAGCCTGTAAGATGAAAGGGAAATATGTTCCAGCCCACAAGTCAGGGTTTTGTTTTGTTAAATAACAAAGAGCTAGAATAATGTTCAAATGATCGTGGACAACCATGACCAGAGGAGTACAACGTAGTTGAAAATATTCACAAGAATTATAAAGGAGAGAATTACTTCACCCTACGGGATTAAACTCAATTTTTCTTACAAAATAAGCTTGATCAAAATAGACGAGGTAATCACGCATGAATTTAATATAGTGTTATTCGTAAACCACTTTGCAAACAGCAAAATGAGATAATGCAGTTTTTTTTACTTGCTTTAAAAACTTCTTATAAAATTTATAATGCCTACATAACAAGCCAACTTAAAAGTTGTACAGGGTACATTCATGTTAATTATCATCACTTTATATTATAGTCCTTTGTTTATTTATTTTTAAAACATGCAGCACTAGATGATTATTCTTATTATTGTAAAAATCATTACATTGTCAGGCACTATATAGCTGAAATAATAAAACATGCAGATTTAAAAACAATGCAGAGACTTCATTAATTGAATACTGACCAATTATATTTACTTATAAATGATGCATGCACATGACCATGTTAAAAAAGCAGGAACTGTTATTGAACTGTATTATTTTCCACTAGACAGCCATATCCACACTGTCTATATTCATGGACAGACAGCAGCATGCTGATACTGTGTATCTTCTCATGCACTACTGACACTGCTTCATAATCAAGCCTTCGTGAGCAACATGAAATGAAATTCTGCTCTCTCATCAATTATTTCTTATTTCCCCCACTAAATCTCAAATCTCCAAAACACACATTTGTCATGATCAGTTCCCGTGGTTTGGAGGGGTGCTAATGTTATCTCACTTTTCAAGAAAGGAGCGAGAGAGAAAACGGGGAATTATAGACCAGTTAGCCTGACATCAGTGGTGGGGAAAAAGCTGGAGTCAATTATTAAAGAAGTAATAATGGCACATTTGGATAGCAGTAAAATGATTGGCCCATGTCAGCATGGATTTATGAAGGGGAAATCCTGCTTGACTAATCTTCTGGAATTTTTTGAGGACGTGAGAAATAAAATGGATGAAGGAGAGCCAATGGATGTAGTGTATCTGAACTTTCAGAAAGCCTTTGATAATGACCCACATAATGGGCAAAATTAGAGCACATGGTATTGGGGGTAGGATATATGACATGGATATATACACCTTCTCTGTTGCTGCTCCGGCACTCTGGAACACCCTGCCGCTGCACATCAGACAGGCCCCCTCACTGTCCATCTTCAAATCCAGTGTTAAAACGCATTTGTACTCCCTGGCTTTTGACCATGCCTGAGGCTTTGCTTCTGTTTGTGGTGTTTTTGATGTTTCTTTATTTTACATGTCTTTTCCTACTATTTCTTTTGATTGTTATTTTTGGTGTGTATTAACTTTTTTGTCAATGATTAGTGATGTACAGCACTTTGTTGCAGCTATGTTTGTTTTTAAAGTGCTCTATAAATAAAATTATTATTATTATATTATTATTATTATTATGGATAGAGAATTGGTTGGCAGACAGGGAACGAAAAGGAGGAATAAATGGGCCCCTGTCAGAATGGCAAGCAGTGGCGAGTGGAGTGCTGCAAGGCTTGGTGATGGGGCCTATATATTAATGATTTAGATGATGGGATTAAACGTAACACTAACAAATTTGCAGATGACACAAATCTGGGTGGCAGTGTGAACTGCGAAGAGGATGCTAGGAAGTTGCATGGTGACTTGGACAGGTTAAGTGAGTGGGCAGATGCATGGCAGATGCAGTTTAATGTAGATAACTGTGAGGTTATCTACTTTGGCGGCAAGAACAAGGATGCAGATTATTATCTCAATGGGAAGTACAACGGAATCTGGAGGTCCTTGTTCATCAGTCAATGAAAGTAAGCATGCAGGTACAACAGGCAGTGAAGAAAGCGAATGGCATATTGGCCTTCATAACACGAGGAGTTGAGTATAGGAGCAAAGAGGTCCTTCTGCTGAGTAATTCTCTGCGTCAGAGGGCGGTGGAGGCCAGTTCTCTGGATACTTTCAGGAGAGAGCTAGATAGGGTTCTTAAAGATAGCGGAGTTAGAGTATATGGGGAGAAGGCAGGAACGGGGTACTGATTGGGGATAATCAGCCATGATCACATTAAATCGCGGTGCTTGCTCAAAGGGCCGAATGCTCTACTCTTGTACCTATTGTCTATTGTCTACTGTATCAGATTAGGAAAAAGTGAAATGCAACGAGACCTGGGTGTCCTTGAAGGTCACTGAAAGTAAACATGCAGGTACTACAGGCAGTGAAGCTAATGGCATGTTGGCCTTCATAACAAGATTATTTGAGTATAGGAGTAAAGTGGTTCCTCTGCAGTTGAACGGGGCACTAGTGTATTGTGTGCAGTTTTGTCTGGAGTATTTGTCTGGAGTATTGTGTGCAGTTTTGATCTCCTAATTTGAGGAAGGACATCCTTGCTGTTGAGGCAGTGCAGTGTAGGTTCACGAGATTAATCCCCAGGATGGCAGGACTGTCATATGAGGATAGCTTGGAAAGACTGGGCTTGTATTCACTGGAGTTTAGATGGATGAGAGGGAATCGTATAGAAACATATAAAATTATAAAAGGACTGGACAATCTAGATGCAGGAAAAAAAATTCCCAATTTTGGGGGAGTCCAGAATCAAGGGCCACAGTCTAAGAATAAAGGGGAGGCCATTTAAACTGAGATGAGAAAAACGTTTTCACCCAGAGAGTTGTGAATTTGTGGAATTTTCTGCCATAGAAGGCAGCGGAGGTCAATTCGCTGGATGAATTTAAAAGAGAGTTAGATAGAGCTCTAGGGGCTAGCCGAATCAAGGAATATGAGCAGAAAGCAGACACGGGTTACTGATTGTGGATGATCAGCCATGATCACAATGAATGGTGGTGCTGGCTCAAAGGGACAAATAGCCTCCTCCTGCACCTATTTTCTAATCAACCTTCCCCTTCCGAAAAATGCCACAGAATATAAACCTTTAATACAAGTTCTGATGTCACACATACATTCTTTTTAAGAATCATTATTAAACACTTTTGTGACACACATTTAACCATATAACCATATAACAATTACAGCACGGAAACAGGCCATCTCGACCCTTCTAGACCGTGCCGAACACGTATTCTCCCCTAGTCCCATATACCTGCGCTCAGACCATAACCCTCCATTCCTTTCTCGTCCATATAACTATCCAATTACAGAAACATTTGTCATTATTCTGTGCCATACTTCCATTACCACTTGTAAATACAGCTGACACCCAGATTCTACTATATCCCATAATGACTCCCCATCCAAAACCTCTTTCTAAATTTCCTTGATTGGTACATTTCTCATGTTTACTTTTTTGGACTTTTAGCATTTGCAACTTTCCTTTCATTTCTACCACATTTTGACATTATCAATGCCTCACCTGCCGAGTTAAATGCTTCACCCGCGGATTTTCTCCAGCATTTTTGTCTATTTTTGACATTATCAAATGTCAGTTTGGAAATTAATGCTGACTGAATTGATCAGCAACTGGATTGTGGGTCAATAACTAACTGTGTCCAACAACAATTAAATTATTTGAACAGCATCCAGAAAGAATACCTCAGGACAAAAGAACAAAGGGTTCATACTTTAACGCCAATCACTAAAGATCTGCTTATGACACACTGAGAGAATATTTGACTATTACATGCAAGTAAATGACTGATGCTTGTAATAATAGCAAAATAGACTCTCACTGTAATTTTCGGCAAAATGTTTAAATCATGTTCCCCTCTCTTTCTTCATTTACAACACCACCGTTACTGGAAAATGGTTCTTGAATTCAGTCTGGTGGATGAAACAGTGTAGATGAATCAATAATTGCTAGAAAAACAACACCTTCCATTCTCCACCACCCAGCTTTCTGCAATTTTATGATCCTATTGCAAAATGTACAAACTTACTAAGCCTTATACCTACATTCACATTCAAACTGTTAATAAAAATAGTGAACAACGGTAGGCCTGGTGCCAATTCCAATGGTACACAACCTATTGAAGGCTTCTAGTTTGAATCACATTCTGACTACTATTTTCAAGCCAATTTTATATCCAATTGACAAGCTCACCCTGGATCCCATGTGATTTAACCATGAGGTATCTTGTCAAAGGCCTTGCTGAAGTTCATGTAGATAATTTCTTGCACACTGTTCTCAATCATCTTGATCCACTTTTTTCAGATTCAAGATGTCATGTGTTAATGACAGGCCTAACTTTAGTAAATAGCCATCTTTCACACACTATTCCAGAGTACACAATGGACATCAAATTAGAGGACCCATGTTAGATGACCATAGGGGGGCTCCATGATTGTGGGGAGGGTCAGAGACGAGAAAACTCTTTGTGACAATATCCATGTATTTATGCATATGAACTGTACTCATTCTCGCACATGCTCATTAAATCAGTCAGTGACCTTTGAAATGGAAATAAATCATTCCTGTTTTTGATTCCAACATGAGTGTGTGTGCAGCCATCTTTCTCTGTACATTATGTACTAGTTTACTTATTTTATAATATAAGCAGACAGATATCAAAACATGGTAGCAGCGGTGAAAGTGAACATTTGTGAACCAAATGGACACTATGATGATTAGAAAAAATGCTTTGAAAAGCTTTCAGGAATCAATGTTTCATTGTCTCAGCGACCGGACTGCTGCATGCATGAGTGAATGCAGGTCAGTGCACACAAAGATAAGACGCTGCGTGTAAATCAGCACTGTGGGAGTCGAAGTTTAAAACGACGTGCTGCGAGAGACTGCTTAAAGATAAAATAAGCTAGTAAGAGCGAGGGAATACGCTGATATTTCAAAATGGCACAGGGCAGTCCATCTTGCCATGTGGCTCCACCACCCAATCTAAAGCTCAAAGAGAATAGGGTGGAAGAGTGGAAAATGTTTAAACAATTGTATGAAAATTATGCAATGATATCAGAACTAGAAAAGAAGGAGAAATAGTATCAAAAAGCAGTATTCCTGCATACTTTTGGACCGGAGGGCATGGGAATCTACAATACCCTGACATTCGAGATGGTAGCAGATGAGACAGATGTGAAAGTCATCATCGATAAGATGTCTACCATCATCATAGGAGAGACGAATGAAACCTCTGAAAGATTTGTCTTCAATAAACGAGACCAGAAGTCTGGGGAAAGCATTGAATTGTATGTTGCAGAGCTGAAGGAGCTTGCTAAAACATGCAACTTCTGTGAGTGCCTGAGAGAAAGCCTCATTCCAGATCGCATCGTCATTGGTATTGCAGACCAGTCAACTAGGAAGACACTCCTTCAGAAGAGGAATCTGACACCTCAGGGGCTGTGGACATATGTAAATCCTTGGAGGTAACAGCAGCAAGAATGCAGGTCATCGGCGAAGAGCTGACAATACACAAGGTGGAACAATTCAAACCAAGGGAAAATATGGTTGATGCTCCTTCGCAGAGAAAGAATCAGGGACTAGTAAAGTGCAAGTTCTGTGCAAGGATGCACAAGCATAGGAAGGAGAAATGCCCAGCGTATGGGAAGGACTGCAACAGACGCGGATGTCAAAACCACTTTGCCTGCTGCTGCAAGCAGAGGAAGGAGAGGAAGGAGAGCATGCCGAAACAGGGTCTGCACATCTGACATGTGACACAACGTCCATTTCCGACACAGGGTCTGTGAATTTCTCTTCAGGCCTATTCGCTGAGTTGCAGGTCAGCAATATAGCAGCCATCAAGTTTCAGATTGACTCTGGTGCCAGTATTAATGTGATTCCCAAGCATCTTGTACCCACCAAAGAGGACATTAGATGAGAGAAAATCACCTTAAAGATGTACAACGGATCCAACCTGCTGGTGGAAGGTAAGGCGAAAGTCTTACTCTGGAACAAGACGAGCAACAAGAAGTACCGGGTTCACTTCATAGTGATAGAGGAAGGCTGGCTCACACCGTTCCTGAGCGGCAAAGCTGCACAACAGATGCACTACGAGAACTTCAAGAGCCTGAATGCTGTTAGCGAGGCTGACTCGTTACTCAAGAAATACAAAGATGTCTTTGACGACGAAAGACCTGGGAGACTGCCTGGCAAGGTCAAGTTGATAACTAGGACGGAGGATGTGACCCCATCACAGTGTTCTGCAACGCTGGTACCTATAGCCATGAAAGAGAAGGTCATGAATGGCCTCATGAAGCTGGTCGAGCAGGACATCTTGATTAAAGTCAAAGAACCGACTGAATGGTGTAGCAGGCTGGTCGATACGGAGAAAAAGGACAACACAGAGTTGAGGCTCTGCATAGATCCTCGACCCCTCAACAAAGTCCTAAAAAAGGAGATCCACAGACTACCAGTCATAGAGGATGTACTCCCTGAGCGGTCCAAGGTGAAGGTTTTTCCAAATTCGATCTGAAGTCAGGATATCTCCACTGCGAACTAGATGAGGAGAGGAGTCTCATAACAACCATAAACACCCCTTTTGGGAGCTATCGCTGGAAGAGGTTACCATTTGGACTGAAAGTAAGTGCAGAGATCTTATCAGAAGAGGCTGCAACAAACCCTAGAAGGATTAAAGGGAGTGGAATGTGTTGCAGATGACATCATCCTATTTGGAGTAGGGGACACCAGAGAAGATGCAGAAAGGAATCATGATGCAAGACTGCAACATCTTCAGCGATGCAGAGACAGAGGCATCAAGCTGAACCGGAAGAAGTCGGTGGTGAAAACTATGTGTATCACATTTCTAGGACATATAATTACAGATTGTGGCTTGAAACCAGATCCAAAGAAGATCCAAGCTATCCTAGAGATGCCCAACCCTACCATTCCAACAGAAATCCAAAGATTTCAAGGCAGTGTAAACTATTTGGCAAGATTCCTGGCAAGGTTGTCAAACACATTCGAGCCTTTGAGGAGATTGACCCACAAGGATACAGAGTAGGAATAGTCATCAGAACATGACAGCAATGTCAAAGATCAAGGAGCTGTTGACAACAGCACCAATCCCGGTGTACTACGCATCAGACGAACAGCTGACCATGCAATGTGATGCGAGCAAGTCAGGTCTAGGTGCAACACTAATGCAGAAGGGACAACCACTGTCCTATGTGAGACGAGCATTGACGCCAACCGAGCAGAGATATGCTCAGATTGAAAAGGAGGCACTAGCAATAGTGTTTGCTCTCGATCGCTTCCATCAGTACACCTGTGGACAGAGAGTGATCGCTGACAGTGACCACAAGCCATTGGAAGTCATAGTCAAAAAGCCTCTGCATAGAGCACCAAGACGTCTCCAGGGCATGATGATGAGGATGCTACACTATGACATCGAAATCAAGTGGGTAAAGGGGAAAGACATGCATCTAGCACATATGCGCTCCTGAGCATACCTCACTGACACCACAGTGAGTTCATTTTCCAACATGCCAAGGATTTGCCAATCCTGGAAGGTGATGTCATAAGACTCAAACCAGGAGGTTGAAGGTGTCAAGATGTTATTGCTCAACATCAATACCACAAAAGCAATTGGACCAGATCAGATACAGAATCAAGCCCTCAAGATCGCAGCCGAAGAACTGGCTCCAGTTTTGCAGTTCATTTTCCAACAATCGCTTGACTCAGGTGATGTTCCGCTGGATTGGAGGAAGGTTAACATCACTCCTCTCTTTAAGAAGGGTTCAACCACTAACCCAGCGAATTATCGTCCTGCTTCATTAACAAGTACTTGTTGCAAATAGCTGGAGCATTTAATTGATAGTAATCTGATGCGACACGTGAGCAAACATAACATTATTGCTGACAACCAACATGCATTTAGGAGGCATAGACCATGCGAGTCTTAGCTTATTCTGACGACAAATTACCTGGCCAAGCACCTTGATAGTAACGTCATCACGGATTTAGTTGTGTTGGACTTTTCTAAAGCATTTGATGTCATCCCACACCAGGGGCTGCTTCGGAAGCTTGACTTCTATGGTATTCGTTCCAACACGAAACAATGGATTTCCAGTTTCCTGACAAAACATCTTCAGCGTGTGTGTGTGAACGGAAAGAGCTCCAATTGGCATCCAGTGTTGAGTGGTACACCTCAGGGCACAGTACTTGGCCCACACCTATTTTTGCTTTGCATAAATGGCATCCATGAAAAAGTCGCAAGTACGACCAGACTTTTCGCTGATGATTGTTTGCTGTACCGTCCAATTAAGTCAGCTGATGATGAAGATGCTCTCCATAAGGATCTCGATATTATAGTTGAGTGGTCACAATAATGGGGCATGCAGTTCAACCCTTCCAAATGTGAAACTATGCGTGTCACCAGAAAGAGGAACCCAGGCGAAACATCTTACAATATACTTGGTGCCATCCTTGAAGAATCCAAACAAACCAAGTATCTTGGCATCAAATTGCAGAATGATCTGCATTGGAATGGTCAGACTCATCATGCAACGGTGAAAGCAACAGGTGTCCTAAACTTTCTGAGGCGCAACTTTCATCATTGTTCAACTTCTGTCAAGGAGAAGCTCTACTTCACCCTCGCAGTTGCAGCACGGGACCCATACACAAATAAAAACATTTCTTCCATCGAACGTGTCCAAAGACAGGCAGCTCGATTTGTTACTAACACCTATGAGAGAGAAGCGAGTGTCACCAAACTTCTGAATTCTCTGAGGTGGAACCCTCTCCAAGACAGACGTGAAGCTCACCGTTTGACCTGTTTTTACAAAATGTTAAATGGTCAGCTCGACATAGAGTACAAGACCTACACCAAACCCAAACCAATTAGGAGCAGACAAGGGCATTCAATCCAATTTGTGATCCCAGCTACAAAGACAGATGTATACTGCAATTCGTTCTTCCCCTGCATAATTAAAGCATGGAATAAACTCCACCCAACTATAGTTACCCAACCAGATGCAACTAAATTTAAAGTAGCTCTTTCTTCCCAATAACTCTTTCTGGCTTAAGCCCTCCCTTCACCACCTCTAGTTTAAATTCCATTTGGAATATTTTGGAGGACCAAGAAACCAAGAAACCAAGAAACCAAGAAACCAGACGGCAGAGACCAACAGTTCAGAGATGATTGGATGCGAGATCATATGAAGTCGAGACAGAGTCAGGACTGCTAATCTGACGTAACCGAGTGGATCTGAAGAAGACCGGAGAACTACCTCCACACAAAACTCCAGAGAAACCACCAGGCGTGTAGAAGACTGGGACACCTTTGCAACCTCAGCTGACATGGAAAAGACCAACACAACATGCATCACAGGAAAAAGAGGCAACTCGTGAAATTGTTAACACAGAGAAAGCAAAACAAAAACAAAGTGACACAAGAGAAGAAACTAGAAGTGATGCACAGAATGTACACACTGAAAAGAAAGACCTTCCTGAAAGAAACACCATCACAAAGACTAGGGCAGGTCGAGCTGTCAGACCGCCAGAAAGGTACGTCGATTATGTCACAAAGTAATGTGTTTTGCTGTGATGGACCTATCTGCTTAGTTTATGTTATTGAAATGTCACAAGTGTGACTATGATTGAAATTGTGAAATAAGAGAACAGTTGTTTAATTCTGTTAAGTTAAACCATATTACTACGGTGTAATATTATGAAAAGTGTTTGTTTACAATGTTTTGGGATCGTCAGAAATGTAATCCCAAATTGTCAAAAAAGAAAGGATGTGACAATATCCATGTAATTTATGCATATAAGTTGTACTCATTTTCGCACATGCTCAGTAAATCAGTCAGTGACCTTTGACGGAAATAAATCATTCCTGTTTTTGATTCGAACATGAGTGTGTGTGCAGCCATCTTTCTCTGTACATGATGTACTAGTTTACTTATTTTATAAGCAGACAGATATCAAAACACTTTTCATCCGGCATGGATTCGAAGTGTGGGTTCAGGTTAGGATTGTGAGAAGGATCAGAAGAGGAATATAGTCAGGATCAAAACAGTGAGGATAATATCAGGATCAGATGAAATCAGTAGGAAGGAACTGCAGATGCCAGTTTACACCAAAGATAGACACAAAATGCTGAAGTAACTCACACTATTCCTTTTCTCCAGAGTTATTCCATCGTCTGCCTTTAATGTCAGGATCAATGAATTGGTGATTTTAGGATCAATGATTTCCCTTTATATACCTCATATTTCAATGAAGTTTAATTTCACATTGCTCCTGAACATGTGCTTCCTGATCTAATTTCGAGGCAATGTCCTCTTTAGCATCCAACTCTACCGAAACACTGCAATAGAGGCACTGCAGAAAGTGCAGAAGAAAAGGTTGCTTTTATGGGCAAAGTCAGGTCTCAGTCTGGAAGCAGTGATCAGGGATAAGGTACGCAAACCTTTTGTATAATAGACGAACCAAGGATGGTTGCAGGATTTCAAGAGAAAATGATCGCTTTTATGCTATGCAAACAATTATGATACACAAACTGCACCAAACCGTAAAACCTGAGAAATGTTATCATTTAAAAGTTGTCTTACGTTCTGTTTTCCAACAATATTATCAAAAGGAAGCTCAGGACTCCAGGAACCTTCGGTGAATGTAGCGACGCTATTTTTTGTGTCACAGGTTGTACTGGACTCTTTCATAATGTCCTCGGGAAGAGTTAGTAGGCTTTCTTCTGGCTGCTTTATCAGATATGTCTCAATGTTATGTTTCCTCAGAAACTCATTCCTCTCTTTGCCGTGCCCTTCTTCCACCTCATAATCATCGTTTAGACAATCCAGTGTTGCTTTGGAGATATGAATCCTCCTGCAAAACACCAAGTGAGAGAAAACACATCTAGATCCCAGCAAGAAATCTGCTCCCTCAGAAACTTAATAACAAATATGTTTGTTTTTGAATTGATCATCGGATGATATCTTGTAGAGGTGTACAAAATTATAAGAGGATTAGGTGGGCGCACAGAGGTGGACGCACGGAGTCTCTTGCCCAGTGTAGGGAAAACAAGAATCAGAGGATGTTGGTTTAAGGTGAGGGTGGAAATATTTAATAGGGACTTGGAGGGGTAGTTTTTCCAAACAAAGGGTGGTGGGTGAATGGGACGAGTGGTGGGAGGAGGTAGGCGAGGCAGGTACTATCGCAATGTTTAAGAAACACTTATATGGGTATATGGATAGGACAGGTTTAGAGGGATATAGGCCAATCAAAGGCAGGTGGGACTAGCATTGATGGGACATGTTGGTCCATGTGGGCAAGTTGGGCTGAAAGGCCTGTTTCCACACAGTATGAGTCTGTGACTATGACTCTTCTCCGTGGATTGCCACCTTGTCATAGTGGAGAAGCTTGTGTGGTCCGGAAGTCCTGAGAGCGATGCTGTCTGGAGTTATGCTCGTGGTAGGGCCACCTATGGTGGTAAAGTCGAGGGGGAGGTCCCTGACAAAGAGCAATCCAACCAAGGCCTCAACGGTGGAACAGACGGAGGATGATGGCTGATTTTAATGGAGTGTCACAATGGCTTGGAAGGCAGATGAAGGCTGCAGCAGAAAAGGGTCCCCAGTCATCTTGGATTCCATACCACTGGATCCTGACCCAGATCTGTCAAGAACTGTGTGGTGGCTGTCTGTGCACCAGTCTCCCCACGTTAAACAAAGTCATGCACAGGCGTCCTCCCAAAAGAGGACAGTCATACTCGATTCGAGTGACCACCGATGATGATGACTCTATAAGATTGAAATGCTTATAGGTTGGGTAAAGGTCATGATATTTACCCAGGGATTCCGCCAGACTCCAGCTTGTTTGCAATATCAACATCCCAGGACCAGACGTCAAACTGCCATTTTCGAAGCCCGAGAACTCCACAAAGTACAGACCCGGAGTGTATGCCTATACGCATGTCAATCTCATGTTTTGTATGAACTCTCACATATCTATCAAAGAAAACAATAATTATAGGTTTTCAAGCAATAAAACCTTCTACGGAATCATTACATGATATTGTGCAAATAGATACAGGCTAACATGTGTAGAAAGGAACAGCAGATGTTGGTTTATACCAAAGATAGACACAAAGTATTGGAGTTACTCAGTGGCTCAGGCAGCATCTCTGGACAAAAAGAATGGGTGGTGTTTCAGGTAGGGATTGAAGACATTTCCCAAATCGAAACGTCACCCATCCTTTTTCTCCAGGGATGCTACCTGACCCGCTGAGTTATGCCCCTGTCCCACTTAGGAAACCTGAACAGAAACCTCTGGAGACTTTACGCCCCGCCCAAAGGTTCCATGCGGTTCCCGGAGGTTCCCAGAGGTTTTTGCCAGTCTCCCTACCTGCTTCCAATACCTGCAACCTCCGGCAACCACCTGCAACCTCCGGGAACCGCACGGAAACCTTGGGTGGGGCGCAAAGTCTCCAGAAGTTTCCGTTCAGGTTTCCTAAGTGGGACAGGGGGATGACTTCAGCACTTTGTGCCTATCATTGATACAGGTTAATCTCTTCATTAAAAGAAAAGACAAATAAATATTTTAGGCTTCACTGTGCAAATATTCACAGTTTGTTTAAGATGGAACTGCAGATGCTGGAAAATCGAAGGTAACAAAAATGTTGGAGAAACTCAGGGGGTGATTCACACAGTGTAGTTTTGACTCCATTCATTTTCCAACTAGTAGGAATATTTCATTTGGATACAACAGTTGCATAACATTTACATTTAACTCCAGTTATGTAGAATGTATTACTTTAAAAAAAAATGTAAAAGGCAAATAAGCAAGTTCTGTATTCCGGCTGCGCATGCCCAGGACATAGGGCACCAGCGAAAACACTCTTGGCAGCCATGCCGCAGAATGGACACATATCTGCGTCTTATCCGCAGCCAGGGTCGATCCCGGGTCTCCGGCGCCGCAAACGCTGCCGAACCGCCACTGGACCATACCCGTCCCCTCTCGAGTGATCCCCTCCCCTATCTGGGGGCGGCCAGAGACGTCGTGAGTCAGACGGGAGCAGCGCTCCCAGGCCCACAGCCAGTGCGGAGCAGCGCTAAATCCAGCTCAACTCTGCCTGTTAACCTACCAGTCCTGCCTGGACTTACGGGATCGACGGCCCAGGCTTACAGCCATCATGTAGAAGCAGCGCTAACTCCATGGCTCCGTGATGGTGTCCTGTCATTCCAGGCAGGGCTGTAGGTTAACCTGGCGAGATAGGCAGAGTTGATAGGCAGAAATGGGCTGCTTCTCCGCGCTGGCTGTAAGCCTGGGCCATTGTTCCCGTAAGTCCAGGTAGGGCTGGTGGGTTCAAAGGCAGAGTTGAGCTGGATTTAGCGCTGCTTCCCGTGTGTATATATATATATATAACTTGGCATTATGTTTGGCATGGACATTGTGGGCCAAAGGCCCTGTTGCTCTGCTGTACTGTTCTATGCTCTATGTTCTTTATTTCCTACAACCGCAACATTTCCTTCGTTGGTTGTAGTGCACTGACGGTAGCCTTCATAAAAAGGGCTCAGTACATTTCAACGTAAAAATATGCACTGCTACACTTCAATTTTGCATTGTGTTCATCCAATCCCCTGAGAATCTTCTTCAAAATTGGAAGATGTTCTTCTCTGATTATGATAAGGAACAGGTGATTTTGGAAAGAAAATTGCCACACTTGCACGATTTTACCCATTGTGGCCAAGAAAATCTTGGTCTTGATTATATAGGGCTCCTTATGTGCAAGAACACTCCTGCAGTCATGCATGTTGATACAGAGTCATACAGCTGACGTGAGGTGTCCAATTTTGTGAATACATTTGATTCGGCCAACTCTGCATGAAATTCTTTTGAAAGTGGATGTTGTCTCATCTATGGCTTAATTTTAATTTAGTATGACCTTGTTCTCTCCATACAACTGCATTGTTGTGCATCCTTTAGGACCAGCCACAAAGAGCATGGCCAGCCTGCTGTGGTTGTTCTTTGAATAAGTGCAACATTTTGTTCTAGCCCATCCAGTTCCTGATGCTTTAGGGCAGAGGATGGTCAAGGCTTGCAAACAATCTTATCTGTATCTAGTTTTATGTGCCCTGTGATGCCTGTGGTGCCGGCTTTGAATAGAGTGCCGTATCTAGCTCAGTGTTTAGTGATATAGCATGGAAACAGGCACTTTGGCCCACTGGGTCTGCGCCGACCAGCGATCTCTGCATATTAACACTATCCTACACACACTAGGGACAATTTATACATTTACCAAGCTAATTAACCTACAAACTGGCACACCTTTGGAGTGTGGGAGGAAACCGAAGATCTCGGGGAAAACACACGCAGGTCATGGGGAGAACGTACAAACTCCGTACAGACAGCACCCGTAGTCCGGATCGAACCCGGGTCTCCAGGACTGCATTCGCTGTAAGGCAGCAACTCTACCGCTGTGCCACTGTGACCGCTGTAATGCTGATTTTAAAGTGACTGCTGAAATAATTTTGTGTTGGAAGGAATGACAGATGCTGGTTTACACTGAAGATAGACACTAAATGCTGGAGTAACCTCTGGAGAAATTGAATAAGTAATGTTTCGGGTCGAGACCCTTCATGGGACTGAGAGTCAGGGAGGGGGAAACTAAAGGTATCATTAACTTGAGGAAACCAGAGGATATCATTCTTCTAGTCTAACACTTTGTGTCAGCCTGTCCTTCCTCACTTAAGTCAGCTTGTTTTCATAATTAGCTGCAATGCACCTTCCATTGATTCAATCTCCTCAAGGTAAGTCTCCTTTGAAGAAGTTCTCCTCTCTATGACAAGAGTTCTGCAACATCCTCTCTCGCTGCTCATTCATTATTCTTTATCTCGCTACATCATCATCTATATCTCTCGTTTCCCTTCCCCCTGACTAGTCTGAAGGTACACAAAAATGCTGGAGAAACTCAGCGGATGCAGCAGCATCTATGGAGCGAAGGAAATAGGTGACGTTTCGGGCCGAAACCCTTCTTCAGACTGGTGGGGGGTGGGGGGGAGAAGGAAGGAAAAAGGGAGGAGGAGGAGCCCGAGGGCGGGGGGATGGGAGGAGACAGCTCGAGGGTTAAGGCAGGGGAGGAGACAGCAAGGGCTAGCAAAACTGGGAGAATTCAACGTTCATGCCATCGGACGCAAGCAACCCAGGCGGAATATGAGGTGCTGTTCCACCAATTTCCGGTGTTGCTCACTCTGGCAATGGAGGAGACCCAGGACAGAGAAGTCGGATTGGGAATGGGAGGGGGAGTTGAAGTGCTGAGCCACTGGGAGTTCAGGTAGGTTATTGCGGACTGAGCGGAGGTGTTCGGCGAAACGATCGCCCAACCTCCGCTTAGTCTCCCCGATGTAAAACAGCTGACATCTAGAGCAGCGGATGCAGTAGATGAGGTTGGAGGAGATACAGGTGAACCTTTGTCGCAACTGGAACGACTGCTTGGGTCCTTGAATGGAGTCAAGGGGGGAGGTGAAGGGACAGGTGTTGCATTTCTTGCGGTTGCAACGGAAAGTGCCCGGGGAGGGGGTGGTACGGGAGGGAAGGGAAGAATTAACAAGGGAGTTGCGGCGGGAGCGGTCTTTGCGGAAGGGAGACATGTGGGAGATGGGAAGATGTGGCGAGTGGTGGGGTCACGTTGGAGGTGGCGGAAATGGCAGAGGATTATTTGTTGTATTTGCCGGCTGGTGGGGGTGAAAGGTGAGGACTAGGGGGACTCTGCCCTTGTTGCGAGTGCGGGGATGGGGAGGGAGAGCAGTGTTGCGGGGTATGGATGAGACCCTGGTGCGAGCCTCATCTGTGGTGGCGGAGGGGAATCCCCGTTCCCTGAAGAACGAGGACATTTCAGATGCCCTGGTGTGGAACGTCTCATCCTGGGAGCAGATGCGGCGTAGGTGGAGGAATTGGGAGTAGGGGGTGGAGTCTTTACAGGCAGCAGGGTGGGAAGACGTGTAGTCCAGATAGCCATGTGAGTCAGTTGATTTGTAGTGTATGTCGGTCAGAAGTCTGTCCCCTGCGATGGAGATGGTGAGGTCAAGGAATGGTAGGGAAGTGTCGGAAATGGTCCAGGTGTATTGGAGTGCCGGATGGAAGTTGGTGGTGAAGTGGATGAAGTCAGTCAGTTGTGTGTGGGTGCAGGAGGTGGCCCCAAAGCAGTCGTCAATGTAACGGAGGTAGAGGTCGGGGATGGGGCCCTGGTACGTATTGAACAAGGATTGTTCAATGTACCCGACAAAGAGGCAGGCGTAGCTGGGGCCCATGCGTGTGCCCATAGCTACGCCTTGTGTTTGGAGGAAATGGGAGGAGTGAAACGTGAAGTTTTTGAGGGTGAGGACCAACTCCGCTAGGCGGAGGAGTCTGAAGAAGGGTTGCGACCTGAAATGCCACCAATTCCTTCTCTCCAGAGATGCTGCCAGTCCCGCTGAGTTACTACTGTTATTTGTGCCTATCTTCTGTTGTGATGCACTGTTCACTCTATGTGCTCTAAATCAGGTCCTCCCCAGGTTACAAACGTATGAGGCATGGACAGCTTGTACATACGAGCAAGCATTTGGGAGACCAGCAGGATGTTTGCTGCAGGCATAGTGTGGTCTCAGCTTGTGGCAACGTCATTGCATCTTGTAGAGTAATCTGAATGGTTGAGTTAAATGCCTGGTTTAACTACATGCCTGGTTGGCTTATGTTTTCATTTAAATATATTGCTGGGCAACCACTTTTCTGTCTTGTGAACTGTTCGGAGGAACGGAACCCTAATGTATTCATGGGAGGACATGTATGTGTAAAATATCACCTGAGTAGGCATTATGGTGCCAATTGTGCTTTCTGTCAGTGGGATCTTGAAAAACTTGTTGAAGTAAATGTCTGGAATCAATATTTAAACAGTATCTGGAAATATCAACTCGTACTTCAAAGGAGTGGTGTTAATTAAACACCTTTACTTGAAAATCTGTTCAGCTTGCTGCTATTACTACTAGATCAGGTCAAGAGAGTTTATTGTCATGTCTCCCAGATAGGACAATGACATTCTTTAAAAGAAGGATAATGAAGGATATATATGGGTAGGAAGGAACTGCAGATGCTGGTCTAAACCAAAGATAGACACAAAATGCTGGAGTGACTCAGCGGGACAGGTAGCATCCTTGGAGAGAAGGAATGGGTGACGTTTTGGGTCAAGACCTTTCTTCAGACTCGTCAGGGGAAAGGGAAATAAGAGATACAGACAGTGATGCAGCTGTTTGCTAGGTGAAAACGGGAACTTAATGCAACTTGAGTGGGAGAGAGATTGAGGGAGAGGGAGTGCAGGGGCTACTTGAAGTTAGAAAAATCAATATTCATACCACTGGGTTGTAAGCTGCCCAAGCGAAATATGAGATGCTGTTCCTCCAATTTGCAATTAGCCTCACTCTGACAATGGAGGAGGCCGAGGATAAAAAGGTCTTTGTGGGAATGGGAAGGGGAATTAAAGTGTTTGGCAACCGGGAGTTCAGCTAGGTCCAGTGAGGGTGTTCAGCGAAACGATCGCCCAGTCTACGTTTGGACTCTTATACATCAGCGAGAACAAACATAAAGTGGGTGATCATTTCCAGAGACGTTGCCTGTCTCACTGAGTTACTCCAGCATTTTGTGTCTATCTATGGATATATATATATATATCTAACCGTGAACGCAGCCGTTATGCTTGGAAATCCATTTGGTAGTTTCCGATCATAAGGTCATATGTGATAGGAGTAGATTTAGGCCATTTGGCCCATCAAGTTTACTCTGCCATTCAATCATGGCTGATCTATTAGTTCCTCCTAATCCCATTCTCCTACCTTCACCTCATAACCTCAGACACCTGTGCTGATCAGGAATCTATCTATCTCCATCTTAAAAATATCCACTGATTGGCCTCCACAGCCTTCTGTGGCAAAAAAATTCCATAGATTCACTACCCTCTGACTAAATAAATTTCTCCTTATCTCCATCCTAAAAGAACGTCCTTTAATTCTGAGGCTATGACCTCCAGTCCTAGACTCTCCCTCTAGTGGAAACATCCTCTCCACATCCACTCTATCCAAGCCTTTCACTATTCTGTATGTTTCAATGAGGTCCCCCCTTATTCTTCTAAACTCCAGTGAGTACAGGCCCAGTGCCGACAAACACTCATCATAGGTTAACCTACTCATTCCTGGGATCATTCTTGTAACCTCCTCTGGACCCTCTCCAGAGACAGCACATCCTCCCTCAAATATGGTCCCCAAAATTGCTCACAATATTCCAAATGTGGCCTTACCAGCTCCATATAGAGCCTCAGCATTACATCCCTGTTTATGTATACAAGCCCTCTTGAAATAAATGCTTGCATTGAGTTCCTTACTACCGATTCGACTGGCAGATTAACTTTTTGGAAATCCTGCACCACCACTCCCTTTGCACCATTTCCGATTTCTGGATTCTCTCCCAATTTAGAAAAGTCTACGCCTTTATTCCTACTACCAAAATGCATCACTCCACTATTTGCTACACTATATTCCACCTGCCACTTCTCTGCCCACTCTCCCAATTCCTTCTGTAGAGTCTCTGCTTTCTCTACACTGCCTGCCCTTCCACCTATTTTCGTATCATCCGCAAACTTGGCCACAAAGCCTTCAGTCCCCTCGTCCAAATCATTAATATCCAACGCGAAGAGTAGCGGGCCCAGCACCGAGCCCTGCGGAACTCCGGATATGAGACGCCAGCTGTAGACTGTAGCCATGCAGTAGCTTGTGGTTAATGAAATTCTACAAACATTGTTGGATGCTATTTCCCTTGCCACTCAGTTTCCATGCAGGTTTGAGTGCCTGGTTATGCCTGCACGAAGGCTTTGATTTTTTTTTTTTTCTGTCTACTATTCTATTTTGTTTGGCACAATCCGAAAATGCAGGAAAATTGCAATGCATGGATAAGTTCGTTCATGAAACTAAATATTCACCAATAACTAATATCTTCTTTGCCTTCTGATTCCTTTTTCAATACTTGCAGATCTCAGCAGGTTCTAACAGCTTTGAATTGACTTTTCTGCACATCATTATGGGGGATTGTGTACAGTTTGGACATCATGTTATAGGAAAGATGTTGTCAAGCTTGAAAGGGTTCAGAGAAGATTTACCAGGAAGTTGCCTGGAAACGAGGGACTGGGTTATAGAGAGAGGTTAAGCAGGTTTGGGCGTTATTCCTTGGAGCACAGGAGACTGAGAGATGATCTTATAGAGGTGCATAAGATCATAAGGGGAATAGATAGGGAGAATGCACATGGTCGGCATGGACAGGTTGGGCTGAAGGGCCTGTATCTGTGCTGTATGACTCTATAACAATGACTCTATGGAAGGATAAGAGTGTCCGGATTGTCAAGGAAGACTCTCTCTAACTTCTACAGGTGCACAGTCGAGAGCATACTGACCGGTTGCATCGTGGCTTGGTTCGGCAATTTGAGCACCCTGGAGAGGAAAAGACTACAAAAAGTAGTAAACACTGCCCAGTCCATCATCGGCTCTGACCTTCCTTCCATCGAGGGGATTTATCGCAGTCGCTGCCTCAAAAAGGCTGGCAGTATCATCAAAGACCAACACCATCCTGGCCACACACTCATCTCCCTGCTACCTTCAGGAATAGCTACTTCCCCACAGCCATCAGGCTATTAAACCTGGCTCGGACAAAACTCTGATTATTAATAACCACTTTCTGTTATTTGCACTTTACCAGTTTATTTATTCAGTGAATAGCTACTTCCCCAAATGCCTACTATTTTCCAAAGCAATTTCAAAGTCTCGGGGACACATGAAATAAACTCTTTGATTATTGAAGAAAGCAAGTTTTCACATATTTGCACTGGCCAAAGCTTTATTCATGTGCAGTATGATCTTCAAATAACGAGAAATGGTGTATGGAAAACATTTATTTCTGTTTTGTAATGCTAAAACAAAATGCCTACTATTTTTCTGTGTGCTTAAACAAAGCAGATAGCCTTGCGTTGTGAATATACAGGGACTGCATGTTTGGTGATTCATTTGAAATTGAACTTGAAGGAAGCAAGTGAAGGTGATACACATATGTGGCTGTCCAAAGCTTAGCCACAGCAGCCTGATCTTCAAAATAACGAGAAATAATTTTGAAAAAAACTAGACTAAGTGGGACCCATTGGGTCCCAGCATCACATGGGAGGCTGGTCCCTCTGTCTTTAAAAATTCCAGCGCAATATTCCACCATGCTCCACAAATTCCAATTTGGTGGCCATACTGGGGGGGGGGGGGGGGGGGGGGGGGGGAGATGCTTTTCTGGAGCGCTGAAGGGACTAGTTTTCAGATGGCTAGTATGGACATTGTGGGCCAAATGGATTCTTGGGTTGGCCACTCAGTCACTCAAGCCTGTTGGGTTGGCCACTCAGTCACTCAAGCCTGTTGTGCTGGCAGCTCACTCACTCACAGCTGATGGCCTCTGACATACTCGAAGGAATGCAAAACAATCAAAGATTTTTCAAGATTGACCATGCATTTAAACAACACCACCTCCCATTTTTATTATAAACAGAATGTTTTTTGTAGTTAAGACTCAGCCTGTGAAAAAACAAAAATCCATTTTAAGTTCTGGTAAAAAATATTCATAATTAGTATATCTACTGATTTTGATTTTAATAATTAAATATACAAGTTAGGGTGCACTATGAATGCTTACTGCTTTAAAGGTGGATTTTTAATGAGCTGTGATACATATGAAGAATTGCGATAACTTTACCTTATTGTCTTGATCATGCTAAGACCCATTTCAACACAACAGTGTGCATGGTCTTGCCGTGGCTCAGGGAGTCCAGATACACAATAATAGCAGTCACCCAGGATCTTAATTCTAAGACAGTGATGCTCCTAAAACATGATCAAAATATTTCAATTAATATACTGTCTTCTGTAGGATGGAACCTTTTGCATGTCTATTTCAACAAAATATTTGCTGCTTTACACATACAATATAATTTTGCTATTTGCTGGGACTAGGGTGAGCTAAATAAATTGGAATCAAAATTGGCTTTGTGGAAGAAGTCAGAGAATGGTGGAGGAGGATCGTTTTCCCAATTGAAAGCATGCCACCTGCGATGTGGTAGAGGGATCTGTGCTGGGTCTAATGTCGCTTGTCATTATATTAAGGGTTTGGATGATAATAGAGTTAACATAGAGTTAGTAAATTTGCAGATGACACCAAACCTGGCGGTATAGTGGACAATGAGGAGAGCTGTGTAAGTTTACATAAATATCACAAGTGTGGAGGGCTAAGGAATGGCAGATGGAATTTAATTCTGACAGGTGTGAGGTTCTGTATTTTGGTAAGTCAAACCAGGGCAGGAATTATAGTAAATGGCAGGGCCTTGAAGAGTGTTGTTGGACAAAGTGACCAAGGGGTACAGGTACACAGTTCTCTGAAAATGACAACACAGATTGACATAGTATTGAAGAAACATTTGGCATGACTGCCTTTCTTGGTAATGGTTGAATACAGGAAATGGGATGTCATGCTCCAGCTGTACAAGACGCTGGTGAGACCACATGTGGAGTATTGTGTACAGTTCTCGTCACCTTGCTATAATAATGCTGTCATTCACCTGGAAAAAGTACAGGAAAGATTAATCATGATGTTATGAGGACTCAAGGCTAGGACATTTTTCCTACTTTAGTCAGACGGTGGATCTGTGGAAGTAAATGCCACAGATGGCTGAGGGGGGCAAACCAATGGATATTTTTACACAAAGATTGACAAATTCTTGATTCGTAAGGGTGTCGGGGGTTATGGGGGTCAGAGCCCCTGACTCTCAGTCTGAGGAAGGGTCTCGACCTGAATCGTCACCTATTCCTGCTCTCTAGAAATGCTGTCTGACCCGCTGAGTTACTCTGGCTTTTTGTGTCTATCTTTGCTTTAAAAAATATATCCTTGTGTTTTTCTCCCATTCAGCAATGTTAAAAGCTAATCCGTAGCTGCAGTATCGTCAGCAATTTCCTATCCGAAGTGCTGCTACCGCTCCTAATGCCACAGAGCAAGACCAGGAAGACGTCACCAGTGGATGTTAAGGTCAGGGTGGTCATCAATCTCACTGCCTCTGTTCACATCTATAATATGTTGCAGTTTTCAGCTCACTGTTGTGTGATGGAGATCACAGAGACTATTTGCTCCAAGACTGTGGCGTACATTTTATTCTGCATAAGCAAGGAACAGCCGGCACTGTGAGCATGTGTATTTATGAGACATTGGGCTTTATGATGGTGCAGTGTGACATTGATTGCACTCATGATGCTTTGAGGGCACCATATCTGAATTATGAGATTTGGGCAATTTCACTCGCTCCCTGGCTGCAGCTGAGGCTACCAAAACACGATGGGCACTGCCGAGAATTGGTCATGAAACATTCATTCATTACTAGTCTGTTCCACTCTTCATTTATGACCTACCACACCATAGCATAGCAGAGATAGGGCAGGCAATAGCGATTCTCCCTGCCTCCTGATTTTTAATTCCATTGTGCAAAAGGACAATTAGCATATAATGGCTGGAATGCTGTGGCTCACAAACCAATGGGGCAAACAATTGTTATAGATTCATAGAGTCACAGAGCACAGAAACAGACCTTTCGGATCAAGTCTTTGAAGCTGACCAGAATGCGCCATCAAAGTTTTTTTAGTTTAGTTTATTGTCACCTGTATTTAGCCCATATTCTTCTAAACCATTCCTATCCATGTATCTGTCCAAGTATCTTTAAAGTACCGTTAACTCAACTACCTCCTCTGGCAGCTCATTCCATGTATCTCCAACTTCTGAGTGAAGGAGTTGCCCCTCAGGTTCATGTTAAATTTTGCCTCTCTCGTCCTAAACACATGTGGTCTTGTTTTTGATTCCCCGACCCTGGGTAAAAGACTCCTGAAACAAGACTCCCAATACCTGAACTGCTCTGCAGATGCCTTGCATTGTGCAACAGCGTGGAACTCAATATTCCTCATGGTCGATTTCTTGCTGCACTACCCTCTTCTCTTGCCAGGGGTTGCAGTATAAGAGAAGAAGGGGAAGGGGATAAAGATGGATAATAGGAATGGGGGGAGGAGAAAGGTGCCATATTCCTTACTGGACCATCCAAAGTCCAACACATGAGACTTAGATTTCAATGAGCACAAAACAAACTGCTGGAGGAACTCAGCAGCTCACACAGCATCTGTGGAGTGAAATAGACTGGCGACATCTTGGGTCGGTCCTGAAATGTCGTCTGTCTATTTCCCCCCACAGATGCTGCCTGACCTGCTGAGTTCCTCCAGCCATTTGTTTTGTGCTCATTGAAATCTTGTTTCTCCTCTAGATTCCAGCATCTGCAGTCTCTTGTGTTTCCATTTTAACGAGTACAGTTCCAGTTCATTATGCCACAGTACTTGTAGTTCAGGTTGCCTCTTATCATGAGCGGCACCTCAGCAACTACATCAGCATAATGGCAAGAGTATCCAATCATGATAAAACCATGGGAACATTAACCAGTTGCCCATATATTGAAGTTCTCAGTACCAGGCCATCACATGTGTCAGCCTGTATTACTCTCAATGGCAGCAGCGTAGGCTATGGGAAACCACTGCCTTTCATTGGGAATAATTGGAGATGGCATTGGAAGATGACTTAAGAAATTCTGGGCTGAGAGAAGCAAGCTTTGGCCTCCATCTTGTGATCATGTAGGGCAGTAATCAGGGCTCACTGATTGCCATGTGTTATCAAGGGCACTGAAAAGAAATTGCAGTGATGACAATAAATATGCTGTCACCTTGAAAGAGAAGAGCAGATTTGTGCTTCACAAAGTCACTGCCTCTTCCCCAGGACGATGCCTCAACAATTAGAGTCATGGAGTCATAGAGTGATACAGTGTGAAAACAGGCCCTTCGGCCCACCTGCCCACACTGGCCAACATGTCCCAGCTACACTAGTCCGGCCTGCCTGTGTTTGGCCCATATCCCTCCAAACGTGTCCTATCCATGTACCTGTCTAACTGTTTCTTAAACGTTGGGATAGTCCCAGCCTCAACTACCTCCTCTGGCAGCTTGTTCCATACACCCACCATCCTTTGTGTGAAAAAGGTACACCTCAGATTCTTATTAAATCTTTTCTCCTTCACCTTGAACCTTTGTCCTCTGGTCCTCGATTCCCCCACTCTGGGCACGAGACTGTGCATCTACCCGATCTATTCCTTTCATGATTTCATACACATCATAAGAATACTAGTCATCAGCTGGAGGACAGATTCTTGTGGCGTGCTGTGCTGCGTTACCCTGTGTCTCTGAATCTGGGTATGCACAGACATCATGGTGGCAGCCTGAGCTTCCTCTCTCCTACTAAACTGTGAATTTGATCGTATTGAATTGAAAGGTGAGAAACTGCCTTCAGGCACCGCGGGAGTTTGGGTCGACATCATTGAGATGAGTCAACGACACCTTTCAAAATCTATGCAGATACTTGCAGGAGGTATGAGGTGGAGGCTGCCTCACTTCACAAGTTCATAAGCTCATAGGATGTAGGAGCAAATTAGGCCATTCAGCCCATGCTGACCAAGATGCTTCAGCTAAGCTAGTCCCTTTGGTTCAACTCGCCCACGCCAACCAAGATGCCTAATTTAAGCCACACCTATTTGTCTATATCACTCCGAACCTTTCCTATCCATGTACCAGTTCAAATGCATTTTAAATGCTGTTACAGTGCCTGCCTCAACCTTAGAACCTGGACAGCTTGCACGAAAGAAGTTCATTAGTGATAAAGCAGAATTAGGCCATTCGGCCCATCAAGGCCATTGAAACATGGCTGATATATCGTTCCCTCAACCCCATTCTCCAGCCTTCCCCCCCATAACCCCTGACACCTTTACTGATCAAGAATATGTCAATCTGTGCCCTAAAAATATCTGTGCAATTGGCCTCTACAGCAAATGAAGTCCACAGATTCACCACCATTTACCAACCTCTTGCTATGTGCAGGAATTGAAGCAGGCCTGCCAATGCACCAAGATTTTCTTTGTACAGGGTCACCTGCCTTTACCTGCTGGTTCTTTTGGCAGTTCTCGAGAGGCTGGCCCCAATGCTGCCCTTTCCCCTGCAGGACAATTATGCCCATAATTCACCATTCGCAGATTTACCCAGCGTACAATGAGACATAGGAGAGTTGTGGTCTATTCCTGAATTTTATGCATTCTTGGGAGGTGAATACTGGTGAGGGTGGTGCGACATTGAGATTAGTAGAACGGTACTTTAAAATATATTGACTGACATTGGGTGAACAGGAAGCCCTGGCCTCGCGGGCCGACGGTGGAACCTCGCGGCCTCGGGCCTCGCAGGCTGCAACCTCGTCAGTCGGAGGTAAAGCTTCCTGGGCCTCGGGGGCTGTAGCCTCGTGGGTCGGAGGCGGAGGCAGAAGTGGAGCCTCGCGGGTTGATGAAGCCTGCGACCAATGGAGCTGGCATTGGGGGACTGCCATGAGGGAGGGGGAAGAGCAGTGGGGACCCAGCGTGGGGGGACCACCATGAGGAAGTGGAAGGGGAATAACAAAGGGGGATCTAGCCAGGGGGGAATTTGTAACTTAGTGAGTGCCCTTTATGGCCGACTATTTGCATACCTTGTGGATGCAAGCAAAGAATTTCACTGTGACTTGTCACATGTGACAATAAATTACCTCATTAATAAAGTCCTGCATTAAAGTTATGATACCCGCTATCACTTGTATTCTGCAACCTCTGCGAAGACCTTTGCAATGTCTTCTACCACCTTGTACCAACCATAATTCAGCTCCTCTTTAAAGTGAGCCGACTGACTTTAATCAGTGCAAGCTACTTTGAATTGGTGCTGGCCATTAATCAAATGGATCCTATCGTGATTTATTAAGGCAATCTAAATGCCGAAATTCAGAGAGCAGTCAGCACAGATTTTATATGTTAACAGTGCATGGTTGAACTGCACAGACCAAATTCCACATTCTGATCCAAAGGCATATTTTACAGTGTTATAAATGTTGGTCCTCAACATATTTAGATTTTTGAAAAGACTTTAACCAATTACTGTTCAAAAGTAGTTAAGTAGGCTAAACCGTGTTAGAGCGCCGGTCATCTTTTGAATGAGGTAAAGAAAGATTATTAACATGAGTGATTTTAAGCACAGCTTGTGCCAGGGTTCCTGCCATTCTCCATCATTAACAATGATCAAGATTCATGACTCCACAGGTGACAGGAAGATAATTGGAGGTGCAAAGACCGTAGATAATGAAAATAGATGGAGACTTATACAGGTGCAAAATAGAAATAAACTTGTGATGCCTTTTAATCAGGTTATAAGGTCATGAGGAATAGGAGTAGAATTAGGCCATTCGGCCCATCAAGTATACTCCGCCTCTCATTCGTGGCTAATCTATCTCTCCCCCCTAACCCCATATGGATGAATGTGATATCACATGTGCATCATACAGAATGAGCTAGAGTTAAGGAACCGCAGATGCTCATTTACAAAAAAGGACACAAGGTCCAAAATGAAGAGAAAGAGATTAGTTAAAACAAATGTAGGTCCCTTGCAGTCAGAAATAGGTGAATTGATCATGGAGAACAAGGATATGGCGGACCAATTGAATAACTACTTTGGTTCCGTCTTCACTAAGGAAGACATAAATAATCTGCTGGAAATAGCAGGGGACCGCGGGTCAAAGGAAATGGAGGAACTGAGTGAAATCCAGGTTAGTCGGGAAGTGGTGTTGGGTAAATTGAATGGATTAAAGGCCGATAAATCCCCAGGGCCAGATAGGCTGCGTCCCAGAGTACTTAAGGAAGTAGCTCCAGAAATAGTGGATGCATTAGTGATAATTTTTCAAAACTCTTTAGATTCTGGAGTAGTTCCTGAGGATTGGAGGGTAGCTAATGTAACCCCACTTTTTATGAAGGGAGGGAGAGAGAAAACGGGGAATTACAGACCAGTTAGTCTAACATCGGTAGTGGGGAAACTGCTAGAGTCAGTTATTAAAGATGGGATAGCAGCAGATTTGGAAAGTGGTGAAATCATTGGACAAAGTCAGCATGGATTTACGAAAGGTAAATCATGTCTGACGAATCTTATAGAATTTTTCGAGGATGTAACTAGGAGAGCGGATCGGGGAGAACCAGTGGATGTGTTGTATCTGGACTTTCAGAAGGCTTTCGACAAGGTCCCACATAAGAGATTAGTATACAAACTTAAAGCACAAGGTATTGGGGGTTCAGTATTGATGTGGATGGAGAACTGGCTGACAAACAGGAAGCAAATAGTAGGAGTAAACGGGTCCTTTTCACAATGTCAGGCAGTGACTAGTGGGGTACCCCAAGGCTCAGTGCTGGGACCTCAGCTATTTACAATATACATTAATGATCTGGATGAGGGAATTGAAGGCAACATCTCCAAGTTTGCGGATGACACTAAGCTGGGGGGGCAGTGTTAGCTATGAGGAGGATGCTAGGAGACTGCAAGGTGACTTGGATAGGCTGGGAGAGTGGGTAAATGTTTGGCAGATGCAGTATAATGTGGATAAATGTGAGGTTATCCACTTTGGTGACAAAACAGGAAAGCAGACTATTATCTAAATGGTGGCCGATTAGGAAAAGGGGAGATGCAACGAGACCTGGGTGTAATGGTACAC
This sequence comes from Leucoraja erinaceus, assembly GCF_028641065.1. Classification (NCBI taxonomy): domain Eukaryota; kingdom Metazoa; phylum Chordata; class Chondrichthyes; order Rajiformes; family Rajidae; genus Leucoraja; species Leucoraja erinaceus. The sequence goes on along the minus strand of NC_073380.1, from coordinate 46,524,001 downwards.
CAGTCATTGAAAGTAGGCATGCAGGTGCAGCAGGCAGTGAAGAAAGCCAATGGTATGTTAGCTTTCATAGCAAAAGGATTTGAGTATAGGAGCAGGGAGGTCCTACTGCAGTTGTACAGGGTCTTGGTGAGACCACACCTGGAGTATTGCGTACAGTTTTGGTCTCCTAATCTGAGGAAAGACATTATTGCCATAGAGGGAGTGCAGAGAAGGTTCACCAGACTGATTCCTGAGATGTCAGGACTTTCAAATGAAGAAAGACTGGATAGACTCGGCCTATACTCGCTAGAATTTAGGAGATTGAGTGGGGATCTTATAGAAACTTACAAAATTCTTAAGGGGTTGGACAGGCTAGATGCAGGAAGATTGTTCCCGATGTTGGGGGAGTCCAGGACAAGGGGTCACAGCTTAAGGATAAGGGGGAAATCCTTTAAGACCGAGATGAGAAAGACATTTTTCACACACAGAGAGTGGTGAATCTCTGGAACTCTCTGCCACAGAGGGTAGTTGAGGCCAGTTCATTGGCTATATTTAAGAGGGAGTTAGATGTGGCCCTTGTGGCTAAAGGTCAGGGGGTATGGAGAGAAGGCAGGTACGGGATACTGAGTTGGATGATCAGATTGAATGGCGGTTCAGGCTCGAAGGGCCAAATGGCCTACTCCTGCACCTATTTTCTATGTATCTATGTAAATGTCACCTATTCATGTTCTGCAGAAATGTTGCCTGACCCATTGAGTTACTACAGCACTTTGTGTCCTACATAGAATGGCTGCTGAGCTTGTAAAATACAAAGGGGTTAGGTAGCTCAAGTCAATGAGAGTTCATGACCAGTGCCACAAGACTATTAACCACACCATGTATTAGGATTTCTTATCAGCACTCTTAATGGCTGGCAACAAGGGGATAGAGAGCAAAGAAAATGATCAGATAAAGGACACAAAATTACATAGATAGATGAAGGGCCTTCCATCACCAAAATCTAATGAAAGACTAATTACTTGAACAAGTTAGATTGAGTGCAGCAAAGAAAATGCAAAAGTTTTTAAAGCCTAGATATAGATTAGTTGTTCAGAGTTATTTAATTCGGCAGAATTATTGACCTCTGCAATAATCCCCAATGCAGGCTGTAAGTGCAGATTTGCTGCAAATATTAAAAAGGCCGCTGGCTGAGATCCCAAGAGTGTCTAATGTGCTTGCAAATAGCAGGAAGGTTGGGTCACTGGAAATATGTTGCACAGTCATTCTAGTCTCCAGGAATATGTTCAATACATTTAAATGGTCAGAGAAAAATAGTGCATGTTATTTTCTGATTAAACCTAAGCATGCTTTCTTGGACAGGTGGGAGGTGGTGTGTTCAGGTGAGGATGTGGGATGTTGGGTTGTATTTGCTGTTTTTAGATTACATGGCTGTGGGCATGTGTATTGCAGTTGAGGAGAAAATAAAATAAATCTCGCGCTATGACAAAATCCAACTTGTTTGGTGGTCCAGCTAGTGTTCCCCTTCTTTTTGCATGTGTCACACAAATCTTTTGGTCATCTCTACTTCTCTTTCCTCTGTTATGTCTATGTCCAAATGCTCAAATACCCAGCTCAGGCTTCTGTGTACACATCTTTGTGAAATATCTAGATATATGTTACACTGTTGAATGTACTATATACTGTAAATGAAAGCTGGCGTTTGTAAATACCAAGCAGCTTTATTATCCATTTACGTCATAATCTTTATGAATTCCATTTGGATAATCTACATTTTTCAATAAAAAAGGACTCAAAGTGCAGGAGTAATTCAGCGGGTCAGACAGCAGCACCAGATAGATGATGTTTCGAATCCTGACTCGTAAGGTCACCTAGCCAGATTCTCCAGAGATGTTGCTTGACCGACTGAGTTACTCCAACACTTTGTGTTCTTCTTTATACATTTTCCAGTGTTTAGCTAGAAAAGGCATACACTAATTAACTTAGCTTTCATTACCTTTTAAAGTAATTGTTCGATTAGTGCCTTTTAAGATATCCGTGTTTGTTTTTCTATTCCATTGATAGGACGGAGACTGCACTGACAAATGGAACGTTAAATATTTCTTTCCAATGTTATTTGGTGATCATGATCAAAAGACATGATACCAATTAACAAAGTACTGACATGAACATGCTTCTAATACATCTGTAGTCTTTGCTGACACCTGTATGTTAACATGTTGTCACTTTTGACACCTACAAACATGTAGGAACTTTGAAAATCAAGCCCCTCCTTCATAAACCTGCTACTTTCCCCCTCTTCACACACTCACGTCCCATCCCAGAGGCCCTCATTTCCCTTTTAGACCCCCTCCCTTCCTCCCTCCCCTTCCACCTATAATCTCCCTTCTGGCTCTACTCTTGTCTCCTTATCTGACACATTTTGTCTCCTTTGGCACTTACTCCATCCATTTGCTTATCAACCCCCACCCCCACCCCCCCTCACCTGCATCCATCTATTACTTGCTAGGCTTTGTCTCATCCCTAGACCCCAAACATTGCCTGTCCGTTCCCTCCACAGACACTGCCTAACCTGCTGAGTTCCACCAGCGCTTTGGGTTTTGCACATATATTCAGAGAGTGAATTCAGAGTATAAGTTACAAGTATATTCAGAGAGTGAATGATTGCTGACTGATTTAATATTGTCCAGGTAAACCCTTGTACTAGACAAGAGTTCCTTACAACGCCTCTGATGTTCTTTCTTGGGAACCATTTTAATATAGGCTCTTTTTTTTTAACATAAATGCTAAATCCTTTGCTCTTAGCCAAATACTGTGTTTATTTTAATTGCAATTTCAGAATGAGAGGTTGATTGTGCTCAACAACAGCATATTCTGAAGTTTTTTTTCTGGCTCTTCCATCAACCCGGTGATATATCTGAAGTTTTTTTGGGAAGGGAATGGAGGGTTATGGTCTGGCTCTGGGATTTATTGTTCGGCACGGACTAGAAGGGTCGAGATGGCCTGTTTCCGTGCTGTATTGTTACATGGTTATATGGTTATATCTTGTTTTTACCTGATCTTATCACTTCACATACATGTACAAACATAATAAATTCATTTTCCATAATCCAATCATTTGTGGAATCAGGAGTCCTTCCACGCAGTGATTTCTGGAGTACTATACTTACAATCATGCTGAACAAAAAAACGGTGCTGGGGCAATCAGCGGGTCAAGCAGCATCCGTGGAGGGAATGGGCAGAAGAGATTTTAGGTCGGGACCCTTCTACAGACTGATGGAGTAGGGAGGAGAAAGCTGGGAAAGAGAGGCGGGGGAGGGGGTGGGCAAATCCTGGCAAATGATAGATGGATGTGGGTGAGAATGGAATTATTGGCAGATTGGTGGAGATAGTGACAAAGGCTAGAGGTGAAAAGGAGACAAAACGGTGAAAGCTTCTTCCCCACAGCCATCAGGCTATTAAACACAACATCAAACAAACTCTGAACAATAATAGCCTATTGCACTTTATCTGTTTATTTATTGTGTATATATATGGTCTATGGTATATAGACACACTGAACTTTTATCTCCTCCTCTGTATTATGTTTACATATGCTGTTGTGCTGCAGCAAGCAAGAATTTCATTGTCCTATCTGGGACACATGACAATAAAACTCTCTTAACTCTTGACTTGACTTGAAAGATATGGAAAAAAGATGAGGAATGAAATGTAGAGCTGGATAATGTGATATAGGTGGAGACAGGAGGGTGGGGCAAAAGATATTGTATGGGGGAAACATTGGACTCTGGGATGGGAGATGAGTTAACAGAGGAGGGGAACGAAACAGAGTGACTGGGAGGTTTAATGTGCTTCCAAACATCTCACAGATTGAGATACAGGTTCTTCAACACGTACTGACAGCACATGGAATGAAAATATACACTTTTACTGCACCTTGCCTGACCTTGGGATTCTCCAAAGTATTTCTCAGCCAATTAATTGCCTCCAATCTGTGGTTACTTTTGTTAGAGACAATTATTAACAATTTGTACAGACAAAGACTAAATTAAACAACAGCAAAACAGCAGGCAATCTGATTTTGGTTGCACACAAATTTTGGCCAGGAGATTGTGAAGCATCTCTCGGTGTTATGTGAATAATGATTTGGGATATTTTATGGCTGAGTGAGCAAGCAGATGGATTCAATGTCTCATCTGAATATGAACATGAGAATGTTATAAGTTGAAGCCGGTGTTAGTTGTACATGCCCTGAAGTCTGCTCTGCAATTCAATAAGAACATAATTGATCCTTCACCTCATGTCCTCGTCCCTGCCTGATCCACATACCCTTTAATTCTCTTAGTGTCCAAAAATCTATTGTTCTCCATCTGGAATATATTCAATGACAGAGAAATCGCAGCGGTTGAATTATATTCAAGACTGAGAATGATAGAACTCTGAAAATAAAGCAATCCCTCTGTATTTTATTGATATCCTAATGGGCCTGTCCCACTTAGGCAATTTTTCAGGCGTCTGCCGGTGTCTGTCAAGTTGCTGGCAGTCATCTGAAAAACCGGCAACTGCAATGGCGACTGTCAGAGTGGAACACACACACACACACATCACAGAGGCGGGGGACAAGGCAAGCTGGGGGGAGCACTGTCTGAAATTCACACGGTGCAAAGCCAAGGTGATACAGACACACACAGCGATGAACAGGAAGGTCGGCACTGTAATTAAGACGGCTTAAAGCACCGTGTACGGTAAGTAAGTAAGTAAGTTTTATTTATATAGCACGTTTTAAGTCAACTCGCATTGACACCAAAGTGCTTTACATAAATTAAATAATAAGTTCCATTACAAACCATAGAAAAAGGTTAAAAAAAAGAATAAAATGGACACAACACATTATAGAGTTCAACACAAACGTCCCCCCACAGCAGAATCAAAACTTTCCACTGTGGGGAAAGGCACCAGAAAGTTAAGTCCTCTTCCTCTGTGAAACACCCGAGGTCGGGGCCCATTTGTGGCCGTGCAGCCAGTCCGATGATTTTCAGGGCCCTCTTGCCGTGAAGATGGAACTTCGTCGTCGGGTGAAACATTCCTCAGCGGCTTGGAAAAGTCTGGAGCGGCTGCCTCCTCCCTGGAGACCGGGGCACTCGTAGTCCTCAGGCCGCGCCGGCTGGAGCTCCGACCCCGGTGAACTCGATCCCTGGCTCTGCGGCGCTCCAAATCCAGCGCCGCCCGCGGCCAGACGCCCGCAGCCCCAGCTCCGCGATGTTGGGATCGACGGCCACAACGCTCCGGAGCTTACCGCACGGCGACCCGGCAAGGCATCGCCCGCTCCGTGTTGGTATCCCAGCGCTGCGCCGCCACCGCCGAAGCTGTAGTCCCGGCTGGTCCCGACAGGAAACGCCGCTCCATTCTCGATGGTAGGCCGCGAGGACGGGGCGAAGAAGCAGGGGGAGAATGCTGCCTCTCCGACCAGGTAGGTGACTAAGAAATAAAGTTTCCCCCTTCCCCACCCCCACCCCCCACACATAGAAGACCTCCACTAACATTTTTTAACAGGACTTAAAATAAAAAAAGGTGTAGAGACGGACTGTGGGCAGGCTGCCATACACAGACGGCGCCCACTCCCACACATCCGCCATCCCTTTAAAAGGGGGGGTGGGAGAAGGAAGAAGGAGTGGAGACAACTTTTAAGAAGCCAGACAACTTTTAAGAAGCCAGAGATACACGCCTGTGAAGCTCGGCGGACATTTAACATTACCGGTCGGCTATCCTTGGTTCTGAAAGCCACTGCTTACATTTGTTTCCTCAATGAGCCAATGAAATTCACCGGTCAGCACCGGCTACAACCAACAAGAATCTACGAGAACCTTCAACCTCCTGGCAACCCATCTACGGCACGAGAATTCTCGCTGCTGTACATGTTGAAAAATTTACGGCAGCCATAATGAGGCTGCAACTAGTTCCCAGAATGCGGGAACTCCTCAAGACCATGAAGGCAACTCCCTGGCAACCACCCACGAACATGTGGTGGCCATGTGGCGACTGCATAGTCGCCTAAAGAGTCGCCTAAGTGAGAGGCCCATTATCTGGATAATATTCCTTGTCATGCAGTGAAGCAAACTAAGCATAAAATGCTATCACTGAACTAATTGTGATATTCAACTTTTGACTACACACCTGATACAGTCTGATACAAGATTGCACACATTTCCTCACTTGAATAAGTAACTTAGCTGCATTTCATTAATCTTTGTCATTTAATTTCATCATATTCATAATATGGTTTCTGTCTTCCCTTTTTAGACATAAAAACTAAACTAACCTAAATATTCCAAAATGAACTAAACTAAAAGTGTCGCACTGTGTACTTTCTCCTTCTGTTCAGATCTCCAGCACTTGGTATTTTTGCTTAAATCTTTTAAAGATTTTAATTGATCGTACGTAAGAGGAAAGGTAGATGGCCTTTTAATCCAGTGTTGGAACAAAGCCAACTGTCCACAACTGCTGGAGGCACAAGAGTATGCAGATGCTGGAATCTCTGGCCAAAAAAGGAGAGAAGCTGAAGCCAGGCAGCATCTGTGCAGGGAAATGGGTTGTCAATATTTTAGATTAAAATTGCATATTTTCTTCCATGCTTGTTGCCTAACCTGCTGAGTTACTACAGCTGCTGTTCCTCTTTTTTTTTTGCCATTCCACCATTTGCAGTCTCCTAGATCCAGGAATCAAAATGAAGGGTCTCAGATGACCTGAATCATTGAATGTCCATTAAATTCCACAGATGCTGCCTGACTCACCGAGCTACTCCAGATTCTCTCCCTCCTTTGCACCCAAACTACTGTTGGCAAACCTGAGCTGAACTTGAACAGGTTAGTTCATCAGGTTGGTTTCATCAAAGACCCAAACAGCAGCTTGGGCCTGTGAGTGGTGGGCAGTATTTGCACCTGTAAATTACGGTGGAGTCCTAATTTGTGCATAAACAGCCTTACGTTGTTTCAGGTGGACATTACACTGTTTACCCATTGAAAACCATTAAAAATAATTAATGCATCTAGATATTTCCTTGATTTTCTATTGTCAAATCCTACTTTTTGGTGAAAGACAGGCAGCTGGTTGTTGAAAATATCTCCTGTATTTTTTATCTTGAGGATTAAATGTAAATATGGTCTCATGAGTTAATCTCTAACCTTATTCATAAATGGAACTTCTTCCTTTCTATTAACCATAAATTCAATCACACTGTGGACTAGATTTCTTTGTTACTTTTATCGTCATCATAATGAATTCTGTATTACTGTAAAATATGTCCTCAGCATGTAATTAATTACAGTTTACTGTATTTAGAAAACCGCACCATTTATGAAACATTCACGCCATCTATCATTTGAAACTATTTATCAATTAAGAAACGATTGTAACAAATTGAAGGCAAACACAATAAGAATAAAAGATAACAGCGTGAAGACAATAATCAGAATTAGATTTTAGTTTAGTTCAGAGATGCAGCGCGGAAACAGGCCCTTCGGCCCACCGTGTCTGCGCTGACTAGTGATCCCCGCATATTAACTTTACCCTATATCCATTTGGGACAATTTTTACATTTACTAAGCCAATTAACCTACAAATCTGTACGTCTTTTGGAGAGTGGGAGGAAACTGAATATCTCGCAGAAAACCCACGCAGGTCACGGGAAGAACGTACAAAATCCGTAAGTAAGGACAGCACCCGCAGTCGGGATCGAAACCGGGTCTCCGGCTCAGCAAGTGCTGTAAGGCAGCAACTCTACTGCTGCACCACTGTGATGATGGGTTTAAGCCCTTATTTGTTTTTAATTAATATGATGCTAGGGTTTACCTGTCAGATTCACATACATGTGTAGAAAGGAACTGCAGTTGCTGGTTTATACTGAAGAGAGCCACAAAGTGCTGGATTAAGTCAGCAGGTCAGGCATCATCTCTGGTGAAAAAGTATGGGTGATGTTTTAGGTTGGCACCCTTCTGCAGACTGGTGTTCCAAAAAAAAGGGTCCCAACCCAAAACGTCACCCAGAATGTTCTCCAGAGATGCTGCCTGGCCCACTGAGTTACTCCAGCACTTTGTGTCTACATTCAATTACATGGTGGAATCACTACATATGCTTAGCTTAACTTACATGTGCAAGCCGATCAAATCTTGCAAATAATTCATTCAGCATCCCCACCAGTTCCTGTGCAGACAGGGTTGTAGAGAGGTTGGTAAAACCTTTCACGTCTGCAAAGAGAATGCTAAATAAAATATGGAAAATATTGCATTAATATTTCTTTTTTCAATTTATGAAGCTGCATTTCAATATTTAATACAGTCTGTTTAAGTTATTTTTTTCAAGCTTTGTTACCATTTTTTTCAGTTCCCTTTGAAAACAGTATCTGTCTGAAAATTAGCTTCCATTCGAGAGACGTATATCTCTACTAGTGTGATCACACAGCTGGCAGAGCTGGTAATTGGGTTTGTGGGTTTTATCATTCATTGCATAATTAAAAATGTTGAGAACAAAGACCAACAATTTCCATCACATTGACAGGCCCACTTAACTGTTTAAACAAGTCTAGAAAATAAGGTATCATTCAAGTCATGCAAGTCTCAATAATACATTTGTTAGATGTCAAAAGAAGCTGGCTATCTTTGATGTGTTTTAACCCATTTTGTGGAACATTTTAAAAAGTAAATAGAAATAAAATTGTGGTGCTGAGTAGAAGATGGGTTCATTTAGGCAAAGTTTGTTTTGATGAGGATGCTAAAACCGTTTTCTTACCTCACGTTTTCATATCGATGTATGTAGATTTTATGAAACTGGTGCTGTAAATGCTCATCTTCCACGTTTGACATGTCATTAATCATCTCCAATACAACAAACTGTGGCAAAACTGAAAGAACCAGCCTCTCCTTAATTAGGTAAAAAAAAACACGTGGATATCATTAGTAGCAATATATTCAAGGTGGATCCTCTAGATTTGGATCAAATGTAATTGTTTCGTTCAGTTTTAGTTTATTGTCATGAGCATCGAGGTACAGTGACAAGCTGTTGATGCGTGCTAACTAGTCAGCAAAAAGATAATACATGATTACAATCGAGCCATTTACGGTGTACAGATACATGATAAGAGGGATAACATGAATAACGTTTAGTGCAAGATAAAATCCTGTAAAGTCTGATCAAAGATAGTCCAAGGGTCTCCAATGAGGTATAATGTGGATATAAATATTGATATATATACACACAAACACACATATATACACATTTATATATATATATAATCCATGTTGTTATTTTCCTACCCTTTATTTGCCTCAAAAAACTAACCTTCTCTCACAATGATTATACATTGCTTTTCTTTTGCTCAATATAAAATTAACATTACCAGTAATTAAATACACTAAAAAGAAACAGAAATTGCTCGAAATACTCACATGGAATCTGTGGAAAGAGTTAAAATTTCAGGTTGACTATATTTTATCAGAACTAGAAAGGTTAGCCATTAAACATATATATTTAAAACATATATTAAACATATATTGTGGTGGGTGAGGAATGGAGAGAACAAAGGGAATACAGTATGTGATAGAGTGTAAAACTGGAGAGGCTGAGTGGTCTCGAGAAGAGAATCAGGATGAAAGGGTAATTTTCCAATTGGTAATCAAAATCTGGTGGGCTTCAACTATTTACAATCCATACTGATTATTAGGATGAAGGATGTGAGTGCACTATAGCCTTGAGTCTTTTTTTTTCTCCTCATAACCAGTTTCTAGATAAGCACATACAAATGGAGGGATTGCAGGGCTCCAGATCTCATGCAAGCAGATGGGAATAGTTTAATTTGACATCATGTTCAGCACAGATATTTTGTGCCGAATGTTCCTGTGCTGTACTATTCTATGTTCCGTGTTCTTCCAGCCTAATACAAGTTCAAGGAACATCAGCTCAGTCTCTGATCAGGCACAGTTCAATCCTCAATAATGGATTTAACAATTTCAGATAACCAGCCTTGTTAGTTTGGCTCAGCACTGGCCTTATTTGCTGGTCATTCCCCGCTTACATGTATCGCTTCAAATTTCCAACATCTGTAGTGTTTCATTTTAGAGATACGGCACGGAAACAAGCCCTTCGGCCCACCGAGTCCGCACCAATCAGCAATCCCCGCACATCAATACCATCCTACACACATTAGGGACAATTTTACACTTATACCAAGCCAATTAACCTACAAATATGTACGTCTTTGGAGTGTGGGAGGAAACCGAAGATCTCAGAGAAAACCCACGTGGTCACTGGGAGAACATACAAACTCCGTACAGACAGCACCCGTAGTCTACTATGCCTACTATGCATAGTAAATGCCTACTATGTTCTGTGTGCTGAAGCAAAGCAAGAATTTAATTGTCCAATACAGGGACACATGACAATAAACTCACTTGAACTTGAACTTGAACTTGAACTAGTCGGGATCAAACCCGGGTCTTTGACGCTGCTAGCGCTGTAAGGCAGCAACACCGTGTGTCTGCATCTTATAATTACAATATTTCTTTCCCTTCCCCTTTCTTTACTAATTACGATCTTATTTATATCTGCTCCAAACACATCGAGCCCACTCCAACTCCCTCATGTCGCACATGTTTTCCCCTGATGTCCACCTTCCCCTTTGTCTGCAACCAGAAATATGTTTAATTTCTAAGTATTTTCTTTTCCACTGAAAAGTCATTGACCTGAGCATTTATGTGTCGGAAAGAATTGCAGATGCTGATTTACACTAAACGTAGACACAAAATGCTGGAGTAACTCTGCGGGTCAGGAAGCATCTCTGGAGAAAAGCAATAGGTGATGTTTCGTGTTGCAATCCTTCTTCAGACTGAAGACTGAAGAAAGGTTTTGACCCGAAACATCACCTATTCCTTTTCTCCAGAGAAGCTGCCTGACCCGTTGAGTTACTCCAGCATTTTGTGTCTACCTGAAGCATTAATCCTGTTTCTCTCTTCAGTAATGCAACCCGAGCTGCTGGCAACTTCCAATATTTTCAATTTGCCACACAATTGTTGATTATACTTCAGTCGCCCCTTGCACAGTGATCTCTTTTGCTCGTTTTAGAAACCCTGGCCTTAGTATTTCCTTGTAGAAAAAAGAGAGATGCTGCTGTAATTGTGATTAAGTGCGTGTGTGGGAAAGCCTTTGACTTCCACTTGGATTAAGGTAAAGTAATTTTGGACAACAATGTGAAATTAGGATGTTGAGTTATAAAATCAATTGTACGTTTCACCTGATTTTCCTTTGCATTCATGTCGACATAATATTGAAGTAGAAAATAATAGAAAAAAATTAATATTACCCATGTCACCATCATTCAAAACTAAAATTAATGAATGGAGAAACAAGGAACTGTAGATAGACACAAAGAGCAGGAATACCTCAGCAACATCTCTGAAGAAAAAGAATAGGTGATGTTTTGGGTCAGGAACCTTCTTCCGAACTGCAGACAAAATTTGTCAGAAGGAACTGCAGAGGCTGGTTTAAACCAAAGATACCTTCCCCTGCAACCGCTGAAGGTGCAACACCTGTCCCTATATCTCCTCCCTCGACTCTGTCCAGGGACTCCGACAGTCCTTTCAGGTTAGGCAGAGGTTCACTTGCACCTCCTCCAATCTCATCTACTTTATCCGTTGTTCAAGATGTGGACTCATATATCGGTGAGACCAAACGCAGACTGGGCGATCGTTTCGCGGAACACCTTCGCTCAGCCTGCCTGAACCAACCTGATCTCCTGGTTGCTGGATCCTTTAATGCTCCTTCCCATTCCTGCACCAACCCTTTATGTCCTCGGTCTCCTCCATTGTCAGTGTGAGGATAAATGTAAATTGGAGGAACAGCATCTCATATTTCGCTTGGGCAGCTTACAGCCCAGTGGTATGATTATTGATTTCTCTCAATTTAGGTAGCCCCGGCATTCCCTCTCTCTCTGTCCCTCCCCCACCTAAGTGGCACTAGCTTCTCATTTAAAAGTTTACAATGGCCTGTTTCCTTTATCATCGTTACATTTTTGCATATCTTTCATTCATTGTTCTTTATCTCTCCTCATTACCGTCTATATCTCTCGTTTCTCTTATCCCTAACCAGTCTGAAGAAGGGTCTCGACCCAAAACGTCACCCATTCCTTCTCTCCCGAGAAGCTGCCTGTCCCGCTGTTACTCCAGCTTTTTGTGTCTATCTCCGAACTGCAGATGCCAGAATCAGGTAAATTTTTGTTGATGCCCTTCTTCAAACAGATGCTACCTGCACTTTGTGTTTTGTTCAAAATTATCCCATGTTTGCTTCTGATAGCAGACACAAGGAGAGAAACCAACATGGCATTAGAGCAAGTTTGATTTTGGATGGTATTGCAAATTGGGTGGTATTGAACTATCTATAATTTGGATATTTCTGCCAATTTTGAATTCAATGAGTATGAACGGGTGGCATGGTAGCGAGGCGGGCGACTCGGTGGTGCAGCGGTAGGGTTGCTGCCTCACAGCTCTTACAGCGCTGGAGACCTGGGCTCGATCCCGACCACAGGTGCTATCTTTACGGGGTTTGTACGTTCTTCCTGTGACCACGTGGGTTTTCACCGAGATTTCCGGTTTCCCCTCACACTCCAAAAACGTACAGGTTTGTAGGTTAATGGCTTAATATGGTGTAAATCCATAGCGAAGGATTAGGCAATGTTTCGGGCCGAAACGTTGGTGAGGGGCGGGGGTCGGTGGGGGGAAGGGAAAAGCCTGTTTCCCGAAGGCTGTGGGGTGGGAAACTAAAAAAGGGGGGCTAAAAAGGGGAAACAGCAAGGGAAAACAATATCAGGAGCTAAATTGATGTTCATTTCCCCGGGGTGCAGACTCCCCCAAACGGAATATGAGGTGCTACTTCCAATTTCTGATGAGTCGCTGTGGACCTGGAAACCCAGCCTGAGAGGTCGGTTGATTGCTTGGGAGGGGGATTAATTGCCAGAAGACCTATTTTATTTAAATGGAAAGACTCTAATCCTCCTCCCACACTTCATTGGTATTCTGAAACGATATCATGTTTAAATTTAGAAAAAATTACGAGTGACATTGTTGACCCCTCGGTTAAGCTTTATTCAATATTTTAACACAAAATAAATTGTTCCCTCTCCAGCCGTTATAATAATTTTTTTTACCTTTATACAGTGGAACGGATTTGACGACAAACAGGGGTCTAAACTGTTGAATTTTTTTGCAGCCCAGATTCTGTTTTTTTTTCGAGGGGGGAGTTTTTTGACAAGTGTTGCTTATTTTGCGTTTGCAGGGTTTTTTTTTTTTTTTGGGGTGGGACCGAGAGGGAAGGGAAGAATACAAAGGGAGTTTTGGAGGGAGCGGGTATTTTCATGGAGATATGGGGGGTCTATACCTAATGTGTATTTTGACGTTGGATTTATATTTAGGTTACATTTGTTGTTAATGTAATCCTGATCCCTATGTATCAATATCATTGTTATGTTTATCTTGTTTTTTTATTAATAAAAAGATTTGAAAAGAAAGACCTGACAGTGTCAACATTTTTAGTGTTATTGTTATCTTTGTTTTTTATTTCTGGCATATACGGGGCCACCATCTTAGAATAAAGGGAAGGTCATTTAAGACTGAGGTGAGAATAAACTTTTTCACCCAGAGAGTAGTGAATTTATGGAATTCTCTGCCACATGGCAGTGGAGGCCAAATCACTGGATGGATTTAAGAGATAGTTAGATAGAGCTCTAGAGGCTAGTAGAGTCAAGGGATATGGGGAGAAGGCAGGCACGGGTTATTGATAGGGGACGATCAGCCATGATCGCAATGAATGGCGGTGCTGGCTTGAAGGGCCGAATGGCCTCCTCCTGCACCTATTTTCTATGTTTCTATACCTTAAAATAAAACTAGTCGACATTTCCGAAAGCAATATAACAACCAGGATTATTTCAATATTTCCAATAATTTAAATCCTTAGTCCTCAAAGTATTTTTAACCCAGTAAGAAAGTTAAGTTACACAATTTACAGCTTTCAATATAATTACTGAGTAGTTTTAGCTATTTTATATCATTCAGGTCAGTATACTGTATTCTGCATCGATTATTCATGGACAATGGCATCTTTATTCTGTCATGTAGAGAACTGATCCGGAATTATTTGTCTGAGGTGTTGATGCATTTGGGATTTAACAAGGGTGATTCAGTCAAGGTATTGGGTTAAAAAGTTCATCCCGACTTCCCAATGGGTCTTCCAGAGTTCATTGCTTGTGGATTTTAGTGAGAAGGTAAAATCGGATGTGCCATAATGGGGATACTATGAGGTTGGAGGTATTCCCTGATGGGCATCTTTAATAAGTCACTTCATAATGTGGCAACTTTATCAAGGGGCGGCCAGAGACCTGGATTCAATCCTGACCTTGGTTGGTGTCTGTGTGGAGATTGCACGTTCTATCTGTGACTGCATGGGTTTCCTCTGGGTGCCCTAGCTTCATCCCACATCCCGAAGATGTTCACGTTTGTAGGCTAATTGACCTCTGTATACAGTCCCTAATGTGTAAAGAGTGGATGACAAAGTGGAATAACATGGAATCACTGTGATGGTCGATGCGGAATCGGTGGGATGAATGGAGGATCAGAGCGGAAACAGGCCCTTCGGCCCACGGATTACACACCGACCAGCGATTCCCGCACATTAACACTATCCTACATACACTAGGGACAATTTATACTTATACCAAGCCAATTAACTTACAAACCTGTACGTCTTTGGTGTGTGGGAGGAAACTGAAGATCAAGGAGAGAACGTACAAACCCCGTACAGACAGCAACTGTAGTCGGGATCGAACCCACATCTCCGGCGCTGCAAGTGCTGTAAGGTAGCAACTCTACCACTGCACCACCCTGGCATTCTGACAGGGTCCCGCATGGCAGGTTAGTCCGGAAGGTTATATCACATGAGATCCAGTGTGAGCTAGTGAATTGGATACAAATTTAGCTTGGTCGAAGGAGTCAGAGGCTGGTCATGGAGGGATATTATTCGATTCAATACGATTTGATACGATAGAAGTTTATTTAGCCCAGGAGGGAAATTAATCTGCCAACAGTCATAAAACACAAGATACATGAAACATGAAATCACCATAACGATGGAAAGGATTGGGTATGTACAAAGATTGGGGGGGCCTGTTACCAGGACCAGAACCATAAGGAGTAGAATGAATCCATCAAATCTACTCCGCTCTGCAATCATGGCTGACCTATCTCTCCCTCCTCACCCCATTCTCCTGCCTTCTCCCATAACTTGACACCTGTATAAATCAATAATATATCTATATCTGCCTTAAAAATATCCATTGACCTGGCCTCCACAGCCTTCAACGGCAACAAATTCCACAGATTCACCACCATCTGTCTAAATCAATTTCTCCTCATCTCCTTCCTGAAAGAACGTCCCCTAATTCTGAGGCATCCTCTCCACATCCACTCTATCCAAGACTTTCACTATTCTGTATGTTTCAATGAGATCCCCCCTCATTCATCTAAACTCCAGCGAGTACAAGCCCAGTGCCGACAAACGCTCATTATAGGTTAACATACTCATTCCTGGTAGACAAAAATGCTGGAGAAATTCAGCGGGTGAGGCAGCATCTGTGGAGCGAAGGAATAGGTGACATTTCGGTTGAGACCCTTCTTCATTGGTAAATAAATTGTATTGTAGGCATACCTTGAGGAGATTTCCCAGTGGAGTAGACGAAATAGGCATACCTTGAGGAGATTTCCCAGTGGAGTAGACTGCAGATTCTGGATAAATCAAAGGTAGACAAAAATGCTGGAGAAACTCAGCGTGTGAGGCATATCCATGGAGTGAAGGAATAGGTGACGTTTCGGGTCGAGGCCCTTCTTCAAACTTCAGGAATACTCATTCCTGGGATTATTCTTGTAAACAAATGGCTTGGTGGAAGGAGGCTGGTCGTGGAGGGATATTATTCAGAGTGCTTGAATTGACGGGGCACAGTGGTTGGAGGATTTTGCAATGTAGAATGAACAGAATAAGAACAGAATACAATACTATGTCAAAATGTTTGGTGTCACAAAGATTTATCAGTTGACCTTTTCTCTTTGAAGGTGTCATTTTGAGCTTTTCAGAATAAAATAGCAGGTTTTACAAACTTTCCAAGTTAATATATTAGTATAATATATCAAGTTGGTATATTAGTATACTGTACAGTATATATAGTGCATTCAGAAAGTATTCAGACCCCATCGCTTTTTCCACATTTTGTTACGTTACAGCCTTATTCTAAATCGGATTAAATTCACACAGCGGTTGACGGGTTTATGGGACAAGCTATCAAAGGAAGCTGTAGAGGTGGGCACAAATATAATGTTAAAAAAAAAACATTTGGACAGTTACATATAGAGAAATGGGACAAATGCAGGCAAATAGGAACTAGCTCAGACATACATTGTGGTTGACATGGACATAGGGCTAAAGGGCCTTTTACAATGACATATAATTTGGCATATAATGAAAGGCCTGGATAAGGGTGGATGTGGAGAGGATGTTTCCACTGGTGGGAAAGTCTAGGACCAGAGGCCATTGCCTCAGAATAAAAGGACGTACCATTAGGAAGGAGATGAGGAAGAGTTTCTTTAGTCAGAGGGTGGTGAGTCGCTGAAATTCATTGCCACATATGGTTGTGGAGGCTGTCAATAGATATTTTTAAGGCAGAGATTAATTCTTGATTAGTACAGGTGTCAGGGGTTATGGCGAGAAGGCAGGAGAATGAGGTTTAGAGGGAATGATAGATCAGCCATGATTGAATGGCAGAGTAGAATTGAAGGGCTGAATAGCTTAAGTTGATCCTATCACATGAACTTATGAACATAATTCTATGACTCTATAACAAGTGGAGAGGTGAAACCATGCAGGGATTTGAAAACAAAAAATGAGAATCTTAAGTTTGAGCTACATCCATCAGGAATCTAATGAATTTCAGCAAACATGGGTAATGAGTAGGAATTGGTATGATCTAGGACTTGGTCAGCAGAATTTTGTAGATGTCGAGATTACAGAGGATAAAGAGTCAAAAGCCGGTAATGAGCTGGAATAGTCAAACATGGAAGAAAACATTGAAGGTGTATTTTAGAAACATAGAAAATAGGTGCAGGAGTAGGCCATTCAGCCCTTCGAGCCTGCACCGCCATTCAATATGATCATGGCTGATCATCCAACTCAGTATCCCGTACCTGCCTTCTCTCCATACCCCCTGATCCCTTTAGCCACAAGGAGCTACATTTAACTCCCTTTTAAATATAGCCAATGAAGTGGCCTCAACTACCCTCTGTGGCAGAGAATTCCACAGATTCACCACTCTCTCTATGAAAAAAGTTCTTCTCATCTCGGTCCTAAAAGACTTCCCCCTTATCCTTAAGCTGTGACCCCTTGTCCTGGACTTCCCTAACATCGGGAACAATCTTCCTGCATCTAGCCAGTCCATCCCCTTAAGAATTTTGTAAGATTCTATAAGATCCCCCCTCAATCTTCTAAATTCTAGCGAGTACAAGCCGAGTCTATCCAGTCTTCCTTCATATGAAAGTCCTGCCATCCCAGGAATCAATCTGGTGAACCTTCTCTGTACTCCCTCTATGGCAAGAATGTCTTTCCTCAGATTAGGAGACCAAACTGTACACAATACTCCAGGTGTGGTCTCACCAAGGCCCTGTACATCTGCAGTAGAACCTCACTGGTCCTATACTCAAATCCTTTTGCTATGAATGCTACCATACCATTTGCTTTCTTCACTGCCTGCTGCACCTGCATGCCTACTTTCAATGACTGGTGTACCATGACACCCAGGTCTCGTTGCATCTCCCCTTTTCCTAATCGACCACCATTCAGATAATAGTCTACTTTCCTGTTCTTGCCGCCAAAGTGGATAACCTCACATTTTACTTCGGAGTCACATGAGTGACTACGTGAAGAACCCCGCCAGGATGCATGCGTGTCGCTACACGCATTGCAACGAGTCACAGCAGGGGGAACGACGTTCCCCTTAGCGGCAGAATTTGAAAGCCGGGAACAGCAGGTAAGGAGACTCTGCGTTCCTTCCACTTACCTTACAGGTGGAGACATGGACCAGATCCACGAAGGCTGCGAAAAAGCTGGCGGGGGAGAACCGCGGAGTTGCGGGCAGCCGGCAGCAGCAGCCAACGGCACGCCAATCTCCCGTAATGGGAACAGCTGTGCCTGACTTCGCTCCTGCATTGGCCACGGCCGGGCGGTAGAGCAAAGCAAAAAACTAACAGAGTCGTTGACTCCGATGAGTCCGACTCTGAATAGCCGCGAGCGGCCAGTGCCCGTGAGCATTGGGGCCGGTTGGAGCGGCTTCAGGAGCAGCCGCGAGCGGCCAGTGCCCGTGCATTGGAGCCGGTTGGAGCGGCTGGGAGCGGGGAACAAAAGCAGCTGCGACGGCCAGTGCCCGAGCCGGTTGGAGCGGCTGCAGGAACTGGAGCAGGAGCGACTTCAGGAGCAGCCGCGACGGCCAGTGCCCGTGAGCATTGGAGCCGGTTGGAGCGGCTGCAGGAACTGGAGCAGCCGCGAGTGGCCAGTGCCCGAGAGCATTGGAGCCAGTTGGAGCGGCTGTTGGAGTAAATACTCCAAAGTGACAAGCTCCGGGAGATGGAGACTAATCACAGTGGGCAGCTAGTAAGTCCTACAGCAGTACCTCTTGTAGGGCTACATAGTGTTTCTCCCTCATCAGAGGGGAGCACAGGGGGTCAATTCTGGGCTGACCCTGAAGAGGGGTGCAGAACATACCCCTAGTGACCATGGGGTGCAAGAAAACCTATTGGATATGGTGTCCCAGTTTATTCAACCCGAACAAACTGGCCAAAACCTGGAACCTAAAATAGCTGCAAGTATCCACTACTTGTCATTCAACCAGCTATAAGGACAGGCATTATTGGACACCACAGCAAGACACTTACCACCAGGGAACTGTAAAACACTGAATGTTCCCAGTGTCAACCAGTGTATTTGAAAACATGTCGGAGCCTCAATCAGAGCCAGGGACTTGAAACTGCAGAAAGTTCTGAAAGTCCCAACAGCGGGAATTACAGTTTTCGCCCGCACAATAAACAAAAAAGACAGGACACAAGATCACCAGGATGCACTGGCTTTATTTTGCAACTACCAATATGAGTAAACAGCATTAGGAAGAAGTGCCATCCAACCGGCTTTAGACCCTAATTTGCAGGCCTATGCAAACCTGGAACCTCCAAGCCACCAATATTACTATTTGGAGGCAACTTATCAAAACAGGTAAAAGAACTTGACGAAAAGGGTAAAACCCTGGGGCTCATTAAAGCAACGTCTAAAAACTACTTCGGCCAGTAAAAAGCACCCCCACGCACCACCAGTCGGCCAAGACAAACTGGTGAATGCTCAAAGGCCAGGAACACTCAACATTGGTCTTTTTAGGCCATGGCCCAGACCGATCTTCCTGGGGGAATGTGAGATCCAGACACAACGTCCATGGAGGCACCTCAACGTCCACGGAGGATGCCGAAAAAGTAACAAACCTACCAATAGTAACCATGGAGGTAGGTGCGTCTGGTTCCTTGCGAGGTTGGTGGGAGATTACAATTCTATCTGGATGCATGGAATAAATTAACTACCGACACTTATATTTTCAGAAGTATAAGGTTATACCATAGAATTTATACAAAAACATAATCCTCCAGATCAGCATGTACCGAACCGAATGTTCATTCTTACAGGCAAAATCAAAAGCGCATGCTGAACTACAGTGGCCATATAAAAAAGGACTAATGGAGGAAACCCAACACGAATCACAGGAATTCGTGTCCAAAATCTTTATCATAAACAAGATGGTGGTTGCCACATCATCATAGATTTGACTAATTTGAATACTTTCGTACTATATATTCATTACTAGATGGAAACCTTTGTTACTGCTAAGCAATTGATTTCCTAGGTTACTACATGGCAAGCATCATTTTAAAAAGATGCTTACTATACAATACCCATTAGAGGTGACCACAGATGTTATTTAACACAATGGATCATCTGGGGTTCATCCTTAACTCAGTTCACATGTCAGTGACTTTGCCGAAAGAAAAGGTTACAGTCTTAATAGAGGCTTGCAGCAAAATCATTGACATCACAAAACCATCCATCAGACTGGTAGCAAGAACAATTGGCATTATAGTGGCTGCGTTTCCAGCCACACAAATTGGACCTTTACATTATCAAAAATTAGAGGGTTAAAATACGAGCACTCAAAAAATTATGGTGGTCATTTTGACAGACCAATGAAGCTACCAACAGAGGCCATAATGGAACTAAAATGGTGGAAAGATAACATTAGGCATTGTTCCAATCCACACATTATCAGCTACCCTTCTATGGAACTACAAACTGATGCCAGTGCACTTGGATGGGGTGCTACCAATTCCATCTCCAGCTGTGGGGGAGATGGAATGCACAGGAGACACCATTATTACAAACACTGGGCATAAACTACCTGGGAATGTTAAATGCATTCCATGGCCTTAAGTCATATTGGTCTGGGTTACATCACCAGCATGTTAGACTACAAATTGACAACACCACCATGGTAGCATATATCAACCATGTGGGTGGAAACAAATCAACATTATCTGACAATCTGGCCAACAAAATTTGGCAATAGTGTATCCAGAGAGAGATATTTGGATATCAGCTACCTACTTACCAGGTAAACTAAATTTAGTGGCAGACAACAGGTCACGCAAATTCAATGCAAACACTGAATGGATGTTGGATGAAAATGGATTTGCTGAAATTACAGCACGGTATGGAACACCAGATATTGACCTATTCGCATCCAGGCTCACACCAGCTATCGAATTATCTTCATGGGAACCAGAACCTGGGGCAGTGGCAATAGATGCATTTTCGCTGCATTGGGGGATTGTTTATTTATGCATTCCCTCCTTTCTGCCTCATCAGTCGGGTATTTAGGAATATACAGCAAGACTCCGAATCTGGTATTTTGATAGTACCCAATTGGCCTACTCAACCATGGGTCCCGGTGATACTCGACATGGTATTAGAACCATGCATCACCATCCATCATAGACCTAATTTACTGGTTCATCCCGCAACAAGGCGAAGTTACCCATGTCATAATTATATAAACCTATTAATTTGTAGAGTTTGAAAGCACCTCTACCACACCTGGGACTGACGGACCGAACAGTGGATATTATTTCAGCGGCCCACAGACAGTCCACCAAAAATCAGTAGTTGGTGTCATCAAGAAATGGGAAGTACTGTCACAACAATAAACATCACCCACAGATCTATGAACATCCTGTCTGTTCTGGAATTCCTGGCAAGCCTCCATTACGATGAGGGGCTCAGTTATAGTGCCATCAACTGCGCCAGAAGTGTTCTGTCAATATACCTGTGGCAAGGAACAGAGCGGCATTCTGTTGGGACACACCCCCTGGTAACCAAACTCATGAGGGGCATTTTTAATGTTAATCCCCCAAGAACCAGGTACTCCCAAATATGGGATGTGAGCATTGTACTGACCATGTTAAGAAACTGGTCTCCAGCTACAGCTCTGTCCCTACAGAAACTGACTATGAAAACAGTCATGCTGATGGCCTTGGTCACGGCACAAAGGGTCCAGTCACTACAGAAACTAAGGCTGGACAACATGACTATTTCATCTGGAAATTTAACTTTTCACATCAATGAATTAGCCAAACAAAACAGACAGGGGTCAGCAGGCCTAAAAACAGAATTTAGGGCCTACCCGAGAGATGATCGTCTCTGTATTGTAACTCACTTACTATTATATATGGAGTATACTAAGATCATCAGAGGGAAAGAAATGTCAGCTACAATAATCAGCTACAAACAGCCACTCAAAACAGTGACAGTCCAGACCATCTCTAGATGGCTAAAACAGGTCCTAATAAAGGCTGGAGTAGACACTAGCATTTTTAAATCTCACTCCACTAGGGCTGCAGCTACATCGGCAGCTATGAAGTTGGATATTCCTATGGACCAAATCCTCAAGACAGCAGGATGGTCAACGGAGAAAACTCTCCAACGATTTTATAACAAACCAGTCATTGAACCTGGAACATTTGCAGAAACAATTTTAAGTTCTGTAATATAATTTACCCCATAAATAGGGGCTATAATTTGGTGTTAATATATTTATCATTGGGTTTTCAATATCGCATTGATGTCTAATGATGTTAACACTATTCTCCTCATAATCAAGGCAGATGTGATGCATGGACCCGTTTCCACGGCAAGAAATCACAGAGCTTTAAAATCTTCACGTAGTCACTCACGTGACTCCAAAGTAAAATAGTAAGATTAAACGAGAATTTACCAGTTTGAAGTTTGATCGTTATTTTATTAGGAGTAACGTTGAGGGATTACGTGCCCTCCGCTCCCACCCTTGATTATATACTCAACTGGTATCTCTTCTCTAATCTTACTATGTTTAGTCATTACAGTTATCTGTGATTTCACACCGCTGCTTTGAAGAATGACACGCATGCGTCCTGGCGGGGTTCTTCACGTAATCCCTCAACGTTACTCCTCATAAAATAACGATCAAACTTCAAACTGGTAAGTTCTCGTTTAATCTTACTATTTATCCACATTATACTGCATGTGCCATGCATTTGCCTACTAAACCCAACCTATCCAAGTCTCCTAGCATCCTCCTCACAGTTAACACTGCCCCCAGCTTTGTGTCATCCGCAACCTTGGAGATGTTGCATTAAATTCCCTCGTCCAAATCATTAATATATATTGTAAATAGCTGGGGTCCCAGCACTGAGACTTGCGGTACCCCACTAGTCACTGCCTGCCATTCTGAAAAGCACCCGTTTACTCCTACTCTTTGCTTCCTGTCAGCCAGCCAGTTCTCTATCCACATCAATACTGAACCCCGAATAAACTTGACTTGACTTGATACCGTGTGCTTTAAATTTGTATATTAATCTCTTATGTGAGACCTTGTGGAAAGCCTTCTGAAAGTCCAGATATAATACATCCACTGGTTCTCCCTTATCCACTCTACTAATTACATCCTCGAAAAATTCTATAAGATTCGTCAGACATGATTTACCTTTCATAAATCCATGCTGACTTTGTCCAATTTTAACAACAGATGTGACCTCACACAAATGCTGACAGGCAATGTAATGAGCTAGAAACCAAAATGAATGGATTTGCTACTGATCTGTAGTATTCATAAATAAAGTTCTTCACACACCAATATGCACATCAGATTTGCATTTCAAAGTGAAGACAGTATTGATTGAATCTCAGCTAAATAATTCTTCTTGCATTATAGATTAATTGCGAAGCAAAGCAAAGTTTTACCTCCAATAATATATGTCGAATTCAGATCCTTACATTTTGTTGCAATTTTAATTGGTCGAAATAGATTCAGCAGAATGCCTCATTAACTCTGATAACAGTACTGATGTACTTTATGAGATGCATCTACATCTGGTGTGATTAGAAAGAAGGATATGCAAGCACCTGCCATGAATTTATTTCCTCAGTCTCAAAATATAACAGATTCCCTTTTATTTGACCTTCACAAATTACAGATCTGCCAAATGTTAATGACTACCGGCGACAAGCTTATATCTTTTTTCATTCATTTGGATTTGTAAATATCAACTTTAGAAAAGTGTTATAAATTTTTCATCCACACCTTAATCCTACCTGGAATACATCATGGTTTAGATATTTGATTGCGTAGAGAAATGCATTACTGCACCATGAGATTTAATTTCTTTTTTGAAAAGTCAATCACCAAGGAGAATTTTTATGTCTCAGTTGTGAAGTTTGGTTTTAACTGAAAAATTCCATCTGCAACCAGTCCCTTCCAGTTACATCCTCTCTGCACTTCAACCAATCCCTTGTCCAAATGTTCACAATCTCTCAACTCACACTGTCGAATAACCTCCATTCTCCATCTTAAATTCTTTGCTCAACTGGTCCCAAAATATCTCTTGGTCTCTACCCCCACACCCTCAATCAACTCTTCCCTAATCTCCCTCCATTGGATCTCCAAACATTTTCTCAAATATTCCCGCACAATCTTGCTTAAACTTCACAGATGATTGCATCTGACTCCGCCCAACAATCCTTCAATTGCCTCCCAAGACGCCACTATCTGTCTCCTGAGTTTTCCATTGATCTCTTGCTTGCTGCTACTGGTCACTTCAGGGACAGTTTCTTCCCAATTTCATCAGGCAACTGATCCATCCTAACACCAACTGGAGAGCGACCCTGAGCTACCATCTCTCCCCTCACTGGAGATTCTTATGTGCCTGTCCCACTTAGATGACTTTTTAGGCGACTGCAGGAGGCTATGCAGTCGCCACATGGTCGCAACATGTTCACGGGTGGTTGCCGGGGAGTCGCCTTCATGGTCTTGAGGAGTTCCCGCACACTGGGAACTAGTCACGGCCTCATTATAGTTGTGCTAATTTTTCAACATGTTGAAAAATTAGCGATGACGAGAATGAAGCCGCAATGGACATTAGCGAGAATTCTCATGCCGAAGGTGGGTCGCCAGGAGGTCCTAGTGGGTTGCCAGGAGGCTGAAGGTTTTCGTAGTTTTTCGTAGGTTGTAGGCTGACCGGTGAATTTCATTGGCTCATTGGGGAAAAAAAAACGAATGCAGTGGTTTCAGAACCAAGGATAACCGACCGGTAATGTTAATGTCCGCCGAGCATCACAGCCGTGTATCTCTGGCTTCTTAAAAGTTGTCTCCATTTCTTCTGTCCCCATTCTCCCCCTCTCCCCCCCCCCCTTTTAAAGGACTTACTGTACAGTGTTCTTTAGCCGTCTTAATTACAGCGCCAACCTTCCTGTTCATCGCGGTATCACCTTGGCTTTGCACCGTGTGAATTTCACTCAAACAGGACTCCCCCCGCTTGCCCTGTCCCACGTCTGCATAACGGGCTGGTGAAAGAAGTGATGTGTGTGTGTGTGTGTTCCACTCTGAAAGTCGCCGTTCCAGTTGCCAGTTTTTCTTGACAACATGACAGTCACCGGCAGTCGCCTGAAAAATCGCCTAAGTGGGACAGGTCCATAAGACTATCTCTAATCAGACTTTACTGGACTTTATCTTGCACTATAGGGTATTCCCTTTATCCTGTATCCCTGCACTGTGGTTGGCTCAATTGTCATCATGTATAGTCTTTCCACTGACTGGACAGCATGCAACAAAAAGCATTGCACTGTACCTAGGTACACATGACAATAAACTAAACTAAACCCATAATCAACCTCAAACCCAACCCCCACCCACCCACATACCTTTTGTCTGACACACCAGCTGACCTGACCCTTGGGAGCAAGATCTCCCCATACTTACATCTCAATCCCATCAGTTCTGTCACCTCTGGTCTCTCTTCCCCTGGACTCATATACACACCTTCAATAATTACATTGGTTTTCCTCCATGCATAAGAGTGAGATACCTTCCCTGTGGTGTACCACTGAAGTCTGCAGCCACAAACCCTCATTCAAAACATACATTAACCTCCCATACACTGCCTATTTACACATGGATAATTTATGGGACATTTATTTTTCAGTTTGAATAAAAAATATCAGGAGCAAACTAACTGCGAATTGGGAACTGGGTGATAAAGTGCATTATAAGTTTGCAAGTTCACAGGTTATAGGAATGGAATTAGGCCATTCGGCCTATCGACTCCACTCCACCATTCAATCATGGATGATCTCTGCCTCCCAATCACATTTTCCTGCCTTCTCCCCATAACACTCAACACCATTTAGAACACTAATATGTAACTTGGGTAGTCATACAAAATTCTAAATTTGCACATTGTCCATATTTCTGTTCCATTGCAAGTAAAAATTAAACAAATAGTAAAATGAGCTTCCAATTAATTACCTCCTAGATTACACCACCAGTAAATTTGAAATTATACTCCAATTTGTCATCAATATCTCTTTAGTCAAGTCAAGTCAAATTTATTTGTCACATACACATACGAGATGTGCAGTGAAATGAAAGTGGCAATGCTCGCGGACTTTTGTGCAAAAGACAAACAACAAAACAACCAAACAAATTATAAACACAATGATAACACACATATTCTTTTACATAATAAATAATGGAAGGAAAAACGTTCTGTAGAGTTAGTCCCTGGTGAGATAGGCGTTTACAGTCCGAATTGCCTCTGGGAAGAAACTCCTTCTCAACCTCTCCGTTCTCACAGCATGGCAACGGAGGCGTTTGCCTGACCGTAGCAGCTGGAACAGTTGTCACTATAATCTGTTTTAGATTCATGCTGGAATGGATGGCTAAGATTGCATAATATATAACACCTAAATAAAACATAACATTAAATATATATAGTTACAATTATCCCTCAAAATCTAAAATAATCTTCCCCTTGAATATTGGTACCTTTAGTACCGGGATTAATACAAAATATTGGGTGGCAGATTTATAGATTGCAAGTTCAGCAATTTCCCGATGCTGTAAAGCATATTTTGTTATTGAGTCCACAGGCATCAGCAGTAGCCTGTAAGCAGTTTCCCTGCCACCTTTTCAGCAAGGGAATTATTTGCGTCATTTAAAAGCATTGCAAAAGGTGCCCAAAGAAAAAGATTTTTGCAGGCTGCTTAACATTACTTGCGCAGGGATACAATGTTAAAGAAAATTTTCAAACACAGCATAATTAAATGTTGCTTATCAGAAACCATTCACATAGGCTTTCTCCAGGGGTGTGGGAAACAGATTCCATGTAATGTCATCATATAGAACGTCAGGAAATAGATTTAGGGAAGCAGTTTTAGAGCCATGATCACAGATTATTTTGCTCATATCCTTGATTCCATTACATTATCGAGACATAAAATGTTGCCACACTTTTAACGTAATTCTTCATAGGTAATATAACTATATATATATATATATATGTACAGTATACTGATTTACCACCATCAGCATTAACTTGGAAAGTTTGTAAAACCTGTTATTTTGTTCTGAAAAGCTCAAAATGACACCTTGAAAGAGAAAGGGCCAACTGATAAATATTTGTGACACTATACATTTTGTCATAGCATTGTATTCTGTTGTTATTCTGTTTATTTTACATTGCAAAATCCTCTATTGAACCTGTCGTGCCAAGCTATGAAAGTAAGCTACATAGGAAGAAGGCACCAAGAAAACCCTTTAATTGTTTATGCATCCTACCCGTGTATGTCAAAGTCAGGAAGTATTCACACAGTGACATGATTTATCCATCTCCAAATTAGTCATTGAGTCATACAGGCCCTTTGGCCCAACTTGCCCACACTGACCAACATGCCCCATTTAGACTAGTCCCACCTGCCTGCATTTGTCCCATATCTCTCTAAGCCTTCCTATCCATATGCCTATCTAAATGTTTCTTAAACATTACGATGGTAGCTGACTCAACTATCTCCTCCGGCAGCTCATTCCATACACCTACCGCCCTGTGTAAAAAGGTTACCCCTCAAATTCAGAAAGAAAATTGTTGTACTCTAAATATTTCCAAATGTTTCAATGAATAGCCAAATTTTACAGATATTTTCCACACCAGGTATGTGAAACTAGACAGATTGCATATATTTTAAAATCAATCCTGCATTCAAAAGACTGAAAACCTAGAATAAACTATAAATTTCAAGTGACTTCTTATGGTTCTTTAGTTAGAGAGTGGTGAATATGTGGAATTCGTTGCCTCAGAAGGCTGTGAAGGCCAAGTCAGTGGATATTTTTAAGGCAGAGATAGCTAGATTCTTGATTAGTACAGGTGTCAGAGGATATGGGGAGAAGGCAGGAGAATCGGGTTAGGAGGGAGAGATAGATCAGCCATGACTGAATGGAAGAGTAGACTTGATGGGCCAAATAGCCTAATTCTACTATCACTTATGACTTTATGACATATGATACAAAATTATCGTGCAATGAATCTAAGAATGCTCTTCCAATACAGAACTGCATGTCCAGACAACTTTTTCACCAAAGTGGATCTAACCCTTGCATCACTTTTTGTTTACTACACTTGGAAATTATATGAGGGGAAATTGGTGCTTGTCGTAAATGCATGACAACTTGCAGACAATTTTCTGAATGACAAAATTTGCTTAAAATCTCTGGAAAATACTACAGACCGTAAAGAAATGTTCTTATAAATTTTAGAACCCGAATAGCAGCCCAGTGTTTTTGAGAAACCACGGTAGGTATGTGTCCAAAGACATGGAGACATGGAGAATCAAAGAGCAATTATTATTGTGTACATGGAATTTAAACATCTCTTGACTTGCACGAGATCATGAATTTAGTCTACTACTGAATAATAGGATTGAAATTAGTATTTCTGTAATTGTATTTCTGTATTTTTTGATTCAATCCTAATTCAATCCAAACCAAGATAGGGGGTGTTGTGGATAATGAAGAGGATTTCCAAAGTCTACAGAGTGATTTAGGCCATTTGGAAAAATGGGCTGAAAGATGGCAGATGGAGTTTAATGCTGATAAATGTGAGGTGCTACACCTTGGCAGGACAAATCAAAATAGGACGTACATGGTAAATGGTAGGGAATTGAAGAATACAGTTGAACAGAGGGATCTGGGTATAACTGTGCATAGTTCCTTGAAGGTGGAATCTCATATAGATAGGGTGGTAAAGAAAGCTTTTGGTATGCTAGCCTTTATAAATCAGAGCATTGAGTATAGAAGCTGGGATGTAATGTTAAAATTGTACAAGGCATTGGTGAGACCAAATCTGGAGTATGGTGTACAATTTTGGTCACCCAATTATAGGAAGGATGTCAACAAAATAGAGAGAGTACAGAGGAGATTTACTAGAATGTTGCCTGGGTTTCAACAACTAAGTTACAGAGATAGGTTGAATAAGTTAGGCCTTTATTCTCTGGAGCGCAGAAGGTTAAGGGGGGACTTGATAGAGGTCTTTAAAATGATGAGAGGGATAGACAGAGTTAATGTGGACAAGCTTTTCCCTTTGAGAATAGGGAGGATTCAAACAAGAGGACATGACTTCAGAATTAAGGGACAGAAGTTTAGGGGTAATATGAGGGGGAACTTCTTTACTCAGAGAGTGGTAGCGGTGTGGAATGAGCTTCCAGTGGAAGTGGTGGAGGCAGGTTCATTGGTATCATTTAAAAATAAATTAGATAGGCATATGTATGAGAAGGGAATGGAGGGTTATGGTATGAGTGCAGGCAGGTGGGACTAAGGGGAAAAAAAAAAATTGTTCGGCACGGACTTGTAGGGCCGAGATGGCCTGTTTCCGTGCTGTAATTGTTATATGGTTATATGGTTAAATACATTTTCATTTAGTAAATAAATTAATTTACCTTGGGTATTTAGTAATATTTTGTTCTATGTCGCTATCTAAATTAGCTTTATTGAAAAAAAACATGCAACATCCATTTATTTTAGGAACATCAATAAGAATGGTTCAAATCTATTAAATTGCATTGCTATTAAATTTAATGCTGACAGACTTACCCATGAGAGTACAATGTTGATGTGGTCATAAAGGGTATTGTAATAATGTCCATACCCTGACAGATTCCCCTCTGGCACAATCATTGTGAAGTTACAGACCTTGCTGAAAGATCCATTTCTGATGTAAATCATAGACTTTTAACCAACAGAATTCTCTCCATCTAATTAGCCATTTCATTTGAACATCTCAGAAAACTTTGAACAAATTATGCCTCAAACCTTTAGCCTCTAACTCCAGGGAATACAAACCTAGTTGAAACAATTTGCTTATCATAATTAAAACTTTAGAAAACAGATATCATTCTGGTAAATCTAGACTGCGCTCCCCTCCTAGGTTAATATGCTCTTTCTAAGCTGGAAACCCAACTGCTTTAACAGTGCTTAAATCTCCTATTCCTAACTTTCAAGGCATAACTATTTTAAGGGAGACACGAGGAATTGCAGATGCTAGAATCCTGAGCAAACCACAAAGTGCTGGAGGAACTCAGTGAGTCAGGCAGCATCTGTAGAGGAAAAAGACAAGTGGTGTTTTGGGTTGGGACCTTTCTTCAGACTGAATGTTTTAATGATCCGTTCATATATTCTTATACCTCTTTGAATATCCAGTGCTATTTTTATTCTATTTATTCAGTACCTGGTTATATTGTTCTTTGATGCAAAGTGGATAACTACACTTTTGCCACTACTGAAATATTTTCTACACTGTTTTGCCCAGTTGCTTAGTCTATTAATAATAGTTCAGGATTTAATGTTCCCTTTGTAGTGTTTTCAATGCTGCCTATCCATGTGGCTCTCTTTATAGAGCGGAGAATAGTTGTAGGCATAACAGATTATTTCAAATACCCGCTAATCACATTTTGCCAATGGGTGTGGAACATACATGAGTACAGCACATGAATAGACCCTTTGGCCCACAATGTCTGTGCTGGAAATAATGCCAGGAAAAACTAATTTCCTCTACCTGCACGTGATTCATATTCCTAGAATGCCTGCATTTCCATGTGCCCATCCAAAAGTATTTTAAATGCACTTTCACATTTTAAATGCACATTGCTTCCACCAATGGCCCTGATAGCACATTCCAGGCATCCAACATTCTCTGTGTAAAAAAAAACTTGCCCTGCACTTCTCCTTAAAACGTTACCCCTCTCACCTTAAAACCACAAGTGTCTCATAATTTGATATACTTCTCTCAGGTCTGCATTCAACCTCTGACGTTCCCGGGTAATCAATGAAAGTATCCAACCTCTCCTTATAGCGAATACCCTCTAATCCAGGCAACATTCTGAAAAACCTCTTCTTCACCCTTTCCAAAGGCTCTATATGCATTCTATAATGGTGTGACTAGAACTGTGCACAATACTCCAAATGTGAACTAACCAAAGTTTTATAAAGTTGCAACATAAATTCCTGATACTTGTAATCAACAACAACGATGAAGGCCAGCTTATCATATGCCTAAAATGGACACAAAGTGCTAGGTACAGGATACTGAGTTGGATGATCAGCCATGATCATATTGAATGGCGGTGCAGGCTCGAAGGGCCGAATGGCCTACTCCTGCACCTATTTACTATGTTTCTAAGTAACTCAGTGGGTCAGGCAGCATCTCTGGAGAAAAAGGATGGGTAACGTTTCATAAGTTCATAAACTATAGGAGCAGAATTAGGCCAATCAGCCCATCAAGGCCCAGGACCGTTGGAGAGTGTGGAGGAGGGTCAGGACGGTGAGTACTTAAATCGGGCGCGGGGCTTTATTTTACAGAGGCCCGGGACCGTTGGAGAGTGTGGAGGAGGGTCAGGGCGGTGAGTACTTAAATCGGGCGCGGGGCTTTATTTTACAGAGGCCCGGGACCGTTGGAGAGTGTGGAGGAGGGTCAGGGCTTTTACCAAAATCCGTAACGTTCCACACTCCATAGGGAGGGTTCTGGTGGAAGTCGCTGATAGGCGGAAGCAGACTAGAGGAAGCAGCTGATTGGGTGCAACCTCAGGTTAGCATTTCTGCTTTCTGGTTAAAGGTACAGTGCTTTAGTAAAGGTACAGTGAGCCAAGGGTACAGTAAGGTGTTTTAGTAAAGGTACAGTGAGCTAAGAGTACAGTGTGCTAAAGGTACAGTGCTTTTTGTTTATATAATAAAGGTGCAGTTTAAAGGGCAAGAGGGAGCAGCTGTTTGTGAGTCAGATACCTGCTGATTTCACCCAGCAGTTTCTATTGTATTATACTGGTATCAGATCCAGGGTAAGGCGAGAGAATGACAGTCAGAGCAGTGTACTGTTCTGGATGTCAGATGTGGGAGGTCATGGTGTCGGATGGCCCTCCAGACATCCACATCTGCACCAGGTGCAGAGAGATGGGGCTCCTAAGGGACCGTATTAGGATCCTGGAGCAGCAGCTCGATGACCTCTGTCTGGTCAGGGAGAGTGAGGAGGTCATAGAGGGGAGTTATAGGGAGGTGGTCACTCCAAGACCACGGGAGAGAGACATGTGGGTCACGCTAAGGAAGGGCAAGGGGCAGAGGCAGGAACGAGTGAGTACTCCAATGTCGGTACACCTTGCAAATAAGTACTCATGTTTGAGTACGGATGGGGGTGACAGCCTACCCGGGGGTAGTGACAGCGGACGGGCCTCCAGCACAGAGACCAGCCCTGTTGCTCCGAAAGGTAGGGAAAAAAAGAAGCGGGCAATAGTAATTGGGGACTGTTGTTAGGGGGTCGGATAGGCGTTTCTGTGGACGCAGTCGGGAGACCAGGATGGTGGTCTGCCTCCCTGGTGCCAAGGTCTCGGACGTGTCTCAACGCATCCAAGATATCCTGAAATCAGAGGGAGAGGAGCCTGAGGTCGTGGTACATATAGGTACCAATGACATAGGTAAAAAAAGGGAAGAGGTCCTAAAGGGAGGATTTAGGAAGTTGGGAGGAGAGTTAAGGAAAAGGACCAAAAAGGTAACAATCTCAGGATTACTGCTTGTACCACGCGACAGTGAGAGTAGGAATGGAACGAGGTGGAAGATAAATGCGTGGCTGAAAGACTGGTGCAGAGGGCAGGGATTCAAGTTCCTAGATCATTGGGACTTCTTTTGGGGAAGGTGGGACCTGTACAGAAATGATGGGTTGCACTTGAACCTGAGGGGAACCAATATCCTGTCGGGGAAATTTGCAAAGGCAACTGGGGAGACTTTAAACTAGAATGGTTGGGGCGAGGGACTCAAATAGAGAAAGCTAGTAGACAGAATGGGAGGCAGGAAGCAGAAAAGGGAAGCACTCGGACACAAGAGGAGAAAGAAAAAAAAGGAAATAAACAGAGAAGAAGAGACGGGGGGGTTTCTTAAATGTGCATATTTTAATGCTATGAGCATTGTAAGAAAGGTGGATGAGCTTAGAGTCTGGATTGACACCTGGAAGTATGATGTTGTGGCGATCAGTGAAACATGGTTGCAGGAGGGCTGTGATTGGAAACTAAATATTCCAGGATTTCGTTGCTTCAGGTGTGATAGAATTGGAGGGGCAAGAGGTGGAGGTGTTGCATTGCTAGTCAGGGAAGATATTACAGCAGTGCTTTGGCAGGATAGATTGGAGGGCTCGTCTAGGGAGGCTATTTGGGTGGAACTGAGAAGTGGGAAAGGTGTAGCAACACTTATAGGGGTGTATTATAGACCGCCAAATGGGGAATGAGAATTGGAAGAGCAAATATGTAAGGAGATAGCAGATATTAGTAGTAAGCACAAGGTAGTGATTGTGGGAGATTTCAACTTTCCACACATAGACTGGGAAACACATTCTGTAAATGGGCTGGATGGTTTGTAGTTTGTAAAATGTGTGCAGGATAGTTTTTTGCAGCAATACATAGAGGTACCTATTAGACGAGGGGCAGTGCTGGACCTCCTGTTAGGAAATGAGACGGGACAGGTGGTGGAGGTATGCGTTGGGGAGCACTTTGGGTCCAGTGATCACAATACCATTAGTTTCAATATAATTATGGAGAAGGTCAGAACTGGGCCTAGGGTTGAGATTTTTGATTGGAGAAAGGCTAACTTTGATGAGATGCGAGATGATTTAAAAGGAGTGAACTGGGACATTTTGTTTTATGGGAAAGATGTAGAAGAGAAATGGAGGATATTTAAAGGGGAAATTTTAAGTATAGAATCTTTAAGTTCCTGTTCGGTTGAAAGGAAACAGTAAAAATTGGAAAGAGCCCTGGTTTTCAAGGGAAATTGGACATCTTGTTCAGAAAAAGAGGGAGATCTACAATAATTATAGGCAGCATGAAGTAAATGAGGTGCTTGAGGAGTATAAGGAATGTAAAAAGAATCTTAAGAAATAAATTAGAAAAGCTAAAAGAAGATATGAGGTTGCTTTGGCAAGTAAGGTGAAGGTAAATCCAAAGGGTTTCTACAGCTATATTAATAGCAAAAGGATAACGAGGGATAATATTGGTCCATTGGAGAGACAGAGTGGGCAGCTATCTGCAGAGCCAAAAGAGATAGGGGAGATATTGAACAATTTATTTTCTTCGGTATTCACCAAGGAGAAGGATATTGAATTATGTGAGGTAAGGGAAACGAGTAGCTATGGATACTATGAGTTTCAAAGTAACACTTTTGAAAAATATAAAAGTGGATAAGTCTCCAGGTCCTGACAGGATATTCCCCAGAACATTGAGGGAAGTTAGTGTAGAAATAGCCGGGGCTATGACAGAAATATTTCAAATGTCATTAGAAACGGGAATAGTCCCCGAGGATTGGCGTACTGCGCATGTTGTTCCATTGTTTTAAAAGGGTTCTAAGAGTAAACCTAGCAATTATAGACCTGTTAGTTTGACTTCAGTGGTGGGCAAATTAATGGAAAAGATACTTAGAGATAATATATATAAGCATCTGGATAAACAGGGTCTGATTAGGAACAGTCAACATGGATTTGTGCCTGGAAGGTCATGTTTGACTAATCTTCTTGAATTTTTTGAAGAGGTTACTAGGGAAATTGACGAGGGTAAAGCAGTGGATGTTGTCTATATGGATTTTAGTAAGGCCTTTGACAAGGTTCCTCATGGAAGGTTGGTTAAGAAGGTTAAACTGTTGGGTATAAATGCCGGAATAGCAAGATGGATTCAACAGTGGCTGAATGGGAGAAGCCAGAGGGTAATGGTGGATGGCTGTTTATCGGGTTGGAGGCAGGCGACTAGTGGGGTGCCTCAGGGATCTGTGTTGGGTCCTTTGTTGTTTGTCATGTACATCAATTATCTGGATGAAGGGGTGGTAAATTGGATTAGTAAGTATGCAGATGATACCAATGTAGGGGGTGTTGTGGATAATGAAGAAGATTTCCAAAGTCTACAGAGTGATTTAGGCCATTTGGAAAAATGGGCTGAAAGATGGCAGATGGAGTTTAATGCTTCCCTTCTCATCCGTATGCCTATCCAATTTATTTTTAAATGATACCAACGAACCTGCCGCCACCACTTCCACTGGAAGCTCATTCCACACCACTACCACTCTCTGAGCAAAGAAGTTCCCCCTCATATTACCCCTAAACTTCTGTCCCTTAATTCTGAAGTCATGTCCTCTTGTGTGAATCTTCCCTATTCTCAAAGGGAAAAGCTTGTCCACATCAACTCTGTCTATCCCTCTTATCATTTTAAAGACCTCTATCAAGTCCCCTCTTAACCTTCTGCGCTCCAGAGAATAAAGACCTAACTTATTCAACCTATCTCTGTAACTTAGTTGTTGAAACCCAGGCAACATTCTAGTAAATCTCCTCTGTACTCTCTCTATTTTGTTGACATCCTTCCTATAATTGGGCGACCAAAATTGTACACCATACTCCAGATTTGGTCTCACCAATGCCTTGTACAATTTTAACATTACATCCCAGCTTCTATACTCAATGCTCTGATGTATAAAGGCTAGCATACCAAAAGCTTTCTTTACCACCCTATCTATATGAGATTCCACCTTCAAGGAACTATGCACGGTTATACCCAGATCCCTCTGTTCAACTGTATTCTTCAATTCCCTACCATTTACCATGTACGTCCTATTTTGATTTGTCCTGCCAAGGCGTAGCACCTCACATTTATCAGCATTAAACTCCATCTGCCATCTTTCAGCCCATTTTTCCAAATGGCCTAAATCACTCTGTAGACTGTCGAAATCCTCTTCATTATCCACAACACCCCCTATCTTGGTATCATCTGCATACTTACTAATCCAATTTACCACACCTTATCCAGATCATTGATGTACATGACAAACAACAAAGGACCCAACACAGATCCCTGAGGCACCCCACTAGTTACCTGCCTCCAACCCGATAAACAACCATCCACCATTACCCTCTGGCTTCTCCCATTCAGCCACTGTTGAATCCATCTTGCTATTCCTGCATTCCTGTATGAGTGCAGGCAGGTGGGACTAAGGGAAAAAAGTTGTTCGGCACGGACTTGTAGGGCCGAGATGGCCTGTTTCCGTGCTGTAATTGTTATATGGTTATATGGTTATAAGTCTACTCCGACATTCAATCATGGCTGATCTTTTCTTCTTAATTCCATTCTCCTGCCTTCTCCCCATAATCCATGACATCCGTACTAATCAAGAATCTATTTATCCCTGCCATAAAAATATCCATTTACTTGGCCTCCACAGCTTTCTGTGGCAATGAATTTGTGGGCGACAGATGGCGCAATGGGCTAAGTGTTCGGCTTGACGACCGGAAGGTAGCCGGTTCGAATCCCGCTTGGAGTGCATACTTTCGTTGTGTCCTTGGGCAAGACACTTCACTCACCTTTGCCTGCGTGTGAATGTATGTGAGTGATTGGTGTTGGTCGGAGGGGCTGTAGGCGCAGATTAGCAGCCACTCTTCCGTCAGTCTGCCCCAGGGCAGCTTGGCTACAGAAGTAGCTCACCACCACCGAGTGTGACTGAGGAGTGAATGAATAATGCGATGTAAAGCGCCTCAAGTATCTAGAAAGGCGCTATATAAATCCCATCCATTATTATTATTAGTTTCACCACCAAAGAAATTCCTCCTCATTTCCTTCTTAAAGGAACATACTTTAATTCTAGGTCCTAGACTCCCCCACTATTGGAAACATCCTTTCCACATCCACTCTATCCAGGCCTTGAGACTGCAAGCAGGGGGGATGGAATTGGAGGTAAGAAACAGCCAGAACAAAGCAGGGCTGACAGCAGATGACCAAGGAAGGGTGGAGCCCCTAATGACCCATTGTTGGCTGGAGAAAAGGTGACCATAAAGGGGGATCAACGAGTGAGGGTCTCACCAAACTCCCCTCAGAGAGAAGAGGACTTCAAAGTTGGCACATCTTATGCCTTCTTTATTGCCTATTTTTGTTTCCTGCCTCTCAGCCACTATTCCAACCAGATCAACGTTGTGCCAACTGATCCATAACTTTAAATTTAGGTCGCAATAATTTATATGTGATATATTTTTCCAATTCCCCTTGGAATGCCACATAATTGGAATGCAATAGTATCTTGCACAAATATTTC
Organism: Leucoraja erinaceus; assembly: GCF_028641065.1. Classification (NCBI taxonomy): domain Eukaryota; kingdom Metazoa; phylum Chordata; class Chondrichthyes; order Rajiformes; family Rajidae; genus Leucoraja; species Leucoraja erinaceus. Next base: position 46,486,908 of record NC_073380.1, on the reverse strand, counting down.
ATATTAACTGTCCTATGATTATTTATTTCCATTCTCTTCCACCTTCCTCAAACAGCAGAGTAATGCATAATTTTCCAGACTAAAAGAATATTTCCTGAATCAAGAGGATTTTGCAATATTGCAGTCAGGCCAACTAAGGTCTCTGCACCTACTTCCTTTAAAACTCTGGAATGGGGAAAGGAAAACATTTGGGGTGGATATTTATTATTCCTTCTTTAGTTTTATTTTGCTAATAATAAATTGGTCCCAATTACACTGCTTCAAATGATTGCCCCATATCTAAACAGTTTGAGTTTTCTTTCTCACAGATGCTGCCTGACATGCTGACTTTCTCCAGCACCTTGTTTCCTGCTCAAGATTCCAGTATCGGTTCTCTCTTGTATAACCTTAGTTTCCTTGGAAAGTTATGCTTAGATTGACGTGTTATCTTGTTGTGTAGGAAGGAACTGCAGATGTTGGTTTAAACTGAAGAAAGACACAAAAAGCTGGAGCAGCTCAGTGGGTCAGCCACCATCTCTGGAAAAATGGAAAAGGTGACATTTTTGGTCGAGACCCTCTTCAGACCTTGTTTTTCCACTCTAAGCATCTCTTCAACCACTGCTGCTTCCTTGCCTTAATTTATATCATACCTTTCAGTTGCCATGTACTTACATTTCTCTAGATTAGCCTCTCTTCCTGAACATTATTAAAAAAGATGTTTGCATTGATATTGCCAGGGGGCGCCGGAGGAGGGAGATGGCAGCCCTGCCGGCAGTCTGTTCATTTTTTTCATCCTTTTTGTTATTTTTATCATTTGTTTAAAGTTTGTTTTAATGTTCTTGTGATTGTTTTATGTGGCGTTCGGGGGAAACATTTTTTTTCAGGTTCTTACCTTCCCGGAGATGTGATCAAGTATCGGGTCACATTCTCCGGGCTCTGCGGCCTACATCAATGGAGCTGGAACCTGTCTCGGACTGTCGTGAGCCCCACCGCAGGGCGCGAACTTACCACCGGAGCAGATCCCTTGCCTGGGATCACTACCACCGCGGCCTGCGGACTTACCATCAAGGGCTCGCAGTCTCGGGAGAGGCTAGTCGGGAGCTCCAACGCTGCAGAAGGTTCGTCCAGCCCCGACGCGAGGTTTGACTGCCCGCGCGGGGGAGCTGACATCCCCCCGATGCGGGAGCTGATCGCCTCGACGCGGAGGGCCCGAACGCCGCCGGCAACGGGACTCAAGACCGTTCCGTCAATGCGGGGCTCGAGGCCCCTGACCAAGGGAGAACAACAAGGGAAGGACTTGGAACTTTATTTTCGCCTTCCATCACAGTGAGAAATGTGTAGGAGTCACAGTGATGGATGTTTATCTTAAAATGTGTTTTCTGAGTCTGTTGCTTTTTTTTAAATTGTATGTCTGACCTGGCCAGTGAATTTCACTACACCAATTGGTGTATGTGACAATAAATGAACTTATGTTGTAATATCTTATGAGTACTTTGCATATTCTGGCTTTCTAACTCTTATTGTCTGTTCTGTTACTGTTCTGATTTGAGTATAGGAGCAGGGAGGTTCTACTGCAGTTGTACAGGGTATTGGTGAGACCACACCTGGAGTATTGCGTACAGTTTTGGTCTCCAAATCTGAGGAAAGTCATTCTTGCCATAGAGGGAGTACAGAGAAGGTTCACCAGACTGATTCCTGGGATGTCAGGACTTTCATATGAAGAAAGATTGGATAGGGTCGGCTTGTACTCATTAGAATTTAGAAGATTGAGGGGGGATCTTATAGAAACTTACAAAATTCTTAAGGGATTGGACATTCTAGATGCAGGAAGATTGTTCCCGATGTTGGGGAAGTCCACAACAAGGGGTTACAGTTTAAGGATAAAGGGGAAATCCTTTAGGAACGAGATGAGAAAAAAAAACTCACACAGAGAGTGGTGAATCTCTGGAACTCTCTGCCACAGAAGCTAGTTTGAGGCCAGTTCATAGGCTATATTTAAGAGGGAGTTAGATGTGGCCCTTGTGGCTAAAGGGATCAAGGGGTATGGAGAGAAGGCAGGTGCAGGATACTGAGTTGGATGATAAGCCATGATCATATTGAATGGCGGTGCAGGCTTGAAGGGCCGAATGGCCTACTTCTGCACCTATTTTCTATGTTTCTATGTTTCTATTTGTGTTTCTCCTCTTCTTATAATTTTTGCCACTTTTTAACTTTTTGAGCGACTTTGCAGTTTTACTTTATCTCTTCCAACTTTACTTGTCCACTGTATTTTGGAGAGGCCTGTTTCTATGTCACATTAACTTCATTCCTAAAGGCGCTCCATTGTTTTACTTTTGTTTCACAGATTGCTTTACCCAGCTCATCTGTGTCTCATTATTGTAGTGGCCAACCTCTTCGTAAACTGCTTTTCATTTACCCCTTTTTAATATCAAACTAATGTCCATGCATCAACATGCTGTTAATTAAATTTGCCCCCATTACTAAAATTCAACATGGCTTGCTCCTTGTTGACTTTAACACAGCTGAACAGTCAAGAAACTCAACTCCTTTGAAACTCAACGCAACACCTAAACTCAACACAAAGAGTGGTGACTCTTAGTGTACTACCTAGGTGAAGTCTGCTGTATGATTTTACCCGATTGTATGCAAAAACAAAGAATTTCACTGTATCTAGATACACATGACAATAAAGTGTTGTTGAATCATTGAATTCTGACGAGAGCTGGTTTTTCAATTCTCAATCTGTGTGAAAGTTAAAATCTCCCAATGAATTGGCATTGTCTTTGCTGTATCCTTGCCCATCTCGGCAATCTCACATACAAGTGCTTCATAATAAAAAATACCAGTAGACTTATACACAACTCACTGCAATCTTAAATCCATTCTTATTAATGTTAACATAAAGTCTCCATTACCTGCTCATCACATTTATTCCTTCTTTATTCACTGATGTGATTTTACCTTTAATCACACAGGATTTCTATTCCACCCCTCTCCCCTTTCCCTAGCTTTGCTGTAAATGTTGATACATGATATATTAACTCACTGTCCTGTTATCCTTCAATTTGAATTTGCACCACATTTTGCTCCAATCACTCCATGTGTTGAATAGTTATTTGGTCAATGTTAACGAGGCCTTCCAGGAAAAATAGTTATTGATAGTACAGTGTTTTAAATATAAATTGATCATAATTTTCTCAGCAAGTATCTTTTTAATTATATTTTCAGTTACAACTTAATAATTAAAAAATCGTTACACATGGATTACTGTACAGTGCTATACTCAAGTCAATTCTACCTTTGCTTAAAAAAAATTATCCTTACCTGTCTCTGGTTCTCAGTTTCCAGTCGGAGTCTGGCTTCTATACATCTCCGGGTTTCCAGAAACGCTTGGCGCTGCGCTCGATCAGCCAGGTAACTGATAAATATCCCTGCCGTGTTCATGCACATGAATAATACCGACTGGGCTATCATCTGAAACGGTAAAGACCAACACTTCATTTCTCCTCTCCAGAATCAGTTCATTTTTCTACGGTGTCGTATCGCCTGTTCAGGGTAAAATACACAAAGTGCTGGAGGAACTCAAGGTGAGGCAATGTCAAAATGACCTGCCCGATCAATATTATTGTTCTCTTCACAGAGACGACTATCGATCCCCATTGCTATTATAGGCCGTTAACTTGCTAGAACTATCTTAGTCAATGTCTTTAAAGGGAAACGCCACGATAATCTCTTATCTGTAAAACGCTTTATCAGAACAATCAGGTGCTCAATATAAATCTTCTTAACGAGCCTTATTAGATAATACCTCCATTAAATAGCAGACATTCACATTTTTTTTCAAATATATTGCAATTATTTAAATAGAACAGTTTAATCAGAACCCGTTTTAGAAACATGATTTCTAAATTGAATCTGAATCTGAATCTGAATTTCACTGTACCTCGGTACATGTGGCAATAAAGTACAACTGAACCATCAATATTTATTCTATTCATATTGAAAGTGAGGGTTAACTGTAGCAACATGTTGAGCAGTTGACAGACTTAAATTACTAAGGTAATTAAAACAGCTGGTTAATGTTTTTCATGTTTCGCTTGGGCAGCTTAGTTGTATGATTATTGATTACCCTAACTTCAAGTAACCCCGGCATTCCCTCTCTCTCCATCCCTCCCCCACCCAAGTTGCATTAGCTTCTCGTTCTCACCCAGCAAACAGCTATCAATGGCCTGGTTTCTTTATCATCATTACTTTATTGCATATATTTCATTCATTGTTCTGTATCTCTCTGCATCATCGTCTATATTTATCGTTTCTCTTTCCTCGTGCGTTTCAGTCTGAAGAAGGGTCTCGACCCGAAACGTCACCCATGCCTTCTCCCCAGACATGCTGCCTGCCCCGCTGAATTACTCCAGCAGTTTGTGTCTATCTTTGGTTGATGTTAAGGATTTGCTGTTGTTAATGATGTTCCTGCCAAGCTTTCATTACAAGCGGCCCTTCTCCAAAACGCACGATCACTCAAAACGAGAGGAATAACTGCGAAATAATGCAAATACAGAAGAACTTCAAATCTTGGACCCTATTGCGGAGTTCATGTGAAGGAAAACTTTACCGACACGATGTGTGTCTATTGTGTTATGGGCATCTTGGCTGGTTGGAAATAAATGACGTTGGTTTGTTTTGGGGGAAATCACAATCAAATCCAATCCTTTGCAATGACAACAATAATTACGGGTGCCCCTGGCAAGTTTTTTTCGGTTATCGTGTTCGGAAAGACAGTCTTGAAACGCGAGCCCAGACGCTAGAGGGAGCTGCGCTCCCAGCGCTTTCCGAGTGATAATGAAAACTAAAGGCTTGGGAGCCCCAAACGCTGGGCACTGGCTTTCAAGAAATGCTTTTTTTCTACTCTCCTTAAAGTAACGGTGCGGTGAGCAAAATAAACGCTTATCTTTTGACAACAAAGGAGTCTGTCAGCAATACACTGTCTAGTAACTGAGCAACTTTGGGATATCTGGGACCACTATCTCGACAACTTCCAGTCCAGAAGTGAGACGGACTGCGCCACCGCAGTGCAAAGTGCCCACTGCGCAAAACCGGCGATTAAATAAAAACAAAAACATACTTTATGCACGTTGCTTATATCAACATGTGTGAGAGGCACGGCCACTGGAACGATAGGTTGCCAACGGCTAGTGCTCTCCCATCCATCGGACCGGAATGAAATTCCATTCGATGACCCCAGGAGAGAGAACCTTTTCCAACAAGTCTCGCACAACGCGACACTTGTGACCCACGGATACACGAGTCAGATCCCAGAAGCGGATCAGGCATAGATGAAGACAAAGATTGTTGACTGTATGTGAGGAAAGATGAGAGATTATAAATCTAAAGGCAGTTTCCAGTTAATTCCAGGCACAGCTGGGTAAACATCTCACTTTATATAAAAAAAGATAAACAAAACCACGTCAACGGGGGAGAGTGTGAATTGATTTGGATAAGCATGACAATAAAATATTTTGACTATATTTATTCTACATAGAAATTACAGATCGCCCTGCTGGATTCGGCGGTGTGGCATTGTACGAGTTGGTTCACATGCTGCCCGGAAAAATATAAGATTGTCGTGGCTACCTGGTTTGTGGTTGGGACTACGGCCCGGGGAATGAGCAACTGTACCACAACGTTGAGGGTGGAGGTCAGGAGGCCGGCCAGGATGGCCCAGATCAAGGGCAGAGGTAGCATGCTATAAGTGGCAAAGAGCGTAAACAGGACGTAACCTATGCCATCCCCCAAGAGTCCGTGGCCGAGGCCGGTGGCGAGGATTTGGGTGGCCATGACAAGCCAGGTCACCAGGCCACTGTACTGCAGGTAACTGTGCGACGTCGTGTCCTTCTTCACTACCACCAGGGCACAGATGACCACTTCGATGCCGGTGAAGATTCCCAGCAAGACGCCTTTGACCAAGTCCATGGGAGTGGAGGCCAGGGTCAGGTGCAGGATAAGGACGGTCAGCTTGGTCAGCACGTCCAAAATATTCATCACCACCACCGACTTGCGCCTCTGGCCCAAGAAGTAGCGCTGGTAGAGTCGCTCCAGATCCCGGGACTTGAAGGAGTTCTTCAGAGTTGGGAATATCACCCCGCGGTAGGTGTAGCCCCAGTTGAGAAAGAAGTCGGAGTTACTGGGGGCACAGTCGAGGTGGAGGAAGCCCAAGTCGTTACTGGCGCGCTCGGGAAACACCTTGGTGCTCCCGTTGTTGTGTCCGCTGATCGAGGTCTTGGCCGCAGATTGCTTCCTTCTGTTGGGGCTCCATGAATCCTCCGAGGATGAGATGGTTTTGGCGCTGGTTTGTTCGTTAATGAATCTCTGCTCGGTGATGTGCCGAACAGCGTTTTGCCAAAGCAGTCTCTTGGGTCTCGTCGCCGGAGTCTTGTTAATCGTATAGAGTTCGTCGCTGGCGCTGGAACACCTAACTTCCGATAATTCCATGGTCAACTATTTCGCCGTCCGTAACGCGAGCTATGAAATTACCTCGAGCGTCCTTGCCTCTCCCATGTTTAGCCAAGAAGTCTTTGCAAGCGAGATTAGCCGGAGCCCAGAGCTTGCATTCTCGTATCCAATGACCATACTCGCGGGAGCTTCGTACTATCTATCGCATCCTTTCCGCCCGGAGCCCAGATATCTCCGACCCGTCTGCAATGAAGAGTCAGTCAGTCGTGTACAGGAGATGCTTTCACCTCGGTTCTCGCCTCCGCCCGTCTGCGGATTACGGGAGAAGCCGGGTCCCCGTCAGATTAAACGCAACGGTAGACATCCCACTAAGTGAGCACGCTGACAGAAGTGACCGGGATGAAATAGTTTTCGGTGGGAGAGAGAGGAGGGGAGGGTCGGAGCCATGGAACCGGGCCACCGCTCCAGCGGGGCGGCTGGACTGAGAGCAGCGAGCTAGCGAGCGGAGGCAGCCGAGCGGTCCGTGTGAGTCTCACCGCTGGCATCAGTACTTGCTGTAGGTATCGGTGCCGGGTCTAGAATGGATTATCAGAGGCTGACTGAGAAACGCTGGCGATGGAGAGGGGGAGGGGGCGCTGACGTCAATTGCTCTCAGCAAATGTGCAAGGGAGGGGTGTTGGAGGTAGAGGGGAAACAGGAGAGAGAGAGAGAAAGAGAGAGGGGTGAGAGAGGGGAGAGAGAGGGGTGAGAGAGGGGAGGGGGGGAGAGAGAAAGAGAGAGAGAGAGAGAGAGGGGGGAGAAAGAGATTGGAGAGAAAGAGAGTGAGAGGAGAGAGGGCGAGAGAGAAACGTGGACAAGGAGTCAAAAACACAGAACAAATATAACCGAGGCAACGCACGAGCGGATAAATCGGTCGGGAATAGACTGCGAGAAATGCAAAGTAAGCGCTGAGCGCGATCCAGTGGCAATGAGATGAACGGGGAACCCGAGTCCCATAGGTAGAGACAGCGGGAGAAGCCGAGTAGGGTCTGAGGTGACACAATGGCATTGGGAGAGAGAGAGAGTGTGGTGAAGAGACAAGGCGACCTGAGGTAGCCGCCAGCACATGACACGGGGCTCCGACTGGCATGTTTGCATTTAAATCCAGTTGCGAACAAGTATGCTAAAGGCTAGATGTTGGTTTGGTGTAGAATGCAAGCGGGAGAACACGATGCGACTGCGAACGTTTAGTTTAATTTCGCCATACAGCATCGCCCTTCGGCCCGTCGTGTCCACGTAAACCATCACACTAGTTGTGAAGGAGGGAACTGCAGATGCTGGTTTACACTGAAGATACACACAAAATACTGGAGTAACTCTGGAGCGAAGGAATGGGTGTCGTTTCAGTAGCAATGTTACAAAATTTTGAGATTAAAAAAATCAAGTCTGCAATTTATCCCATCAGATAAAACATATAAAGAAGTTTAATTTGACACCTAATTCACTTTCGTATCTTCAGTATTAAAAACGTTATGGCCATTTTCATACTCGGAAATTAGCATCTTGTTGAGGTTTCACCAGCAGTCGGGTCACGACCCATGACCCGTACTGTTGCTAGCTACTCCAAATGGATTACACGCGATGAACTGCAGGTAGGCACTTACCATTGTTTCCAGCGTAGCGGGCCCGTTAAAACCCGCTGAAATTGTCAATTTTTGCCTGTAAATAATTATGGAAATCGGGATAAGCGTGTGAGACATTTAGCCTACTTCAGAACTCCAAAAGTGATGAGAAATTACGGCAAATAGAAGCGAAAGCTGAAGGGGACAACAACAGACAGAGTACTTGGCGAACATTGGCCGTTTGCTCGCTGCATTTCATCAACTAAGGTGTTTTTTCTTGATTCCTTTGGCATCTAAAAAGTTTCAGAAGTGATAAATCTGTCTGTAATTTTTTTAAATCGCCCATGGTTCCCGTGGGTTTTTACATACAAAATGAAAACGCATCTGAAGAAAAATTTACAGCCAGATTTATCACTTCTGAGATGTTTTAGATACCAAAGGAATCAAGAAAAAACACAAATAATGCCTTACTTGATGAAATGCAGTGAGCAAACGTGATAATTCCCAACATTTTCAATTCCGATATCTGCACGGCCAATGTTTATCAAGCACTTTAGCTGCTGTTGTCCCTTCAGTTCTCGCTTCTTGATACCTTCATTTCACTTCACTTTTGGAATTCTAAAATTGGGTACATGTCTCTCACACTTACCCCGACTCCCACAAATTTTTTCAGCGCAAAAATTCAAAATTTTGGCGGTTTTTAACAGGTAGGAAAGTACGCGTTTTTAGCATTAATTACATATACCGGAAGTGACGAATGTCCTCCAGATGGATTTAGCGGCTCCGTGTGTCGAGCCCTCTGACCCAGTGACCTTTCATGCAACCTCCCTATTGCTTTTCCATTGACTTAACTCAAAAGCTGTGATCAAGCACAGTCAAAAGCCCATACCTTTCTTAAAAATTAAGAGAAATGAATGACATTTTCAGTTATTATAGATTGAAGCATTATGAAACAAATTTGAAACAATCTTACTTGGATGACCTGAAATTTAAGCATATAATTAGTTAGTTACCTAATTGGAGCTAATTACAAAATTCAATTACTAGATTTAAACATCTATCCATTTCTTAAGAAAAGGTTAACATTTTTAAATAGCGTAAGTGTCCAAATAACATTCAGACAAGAATTCACAATATAACATGATTTTTAAATCTCATTGTCATAAATTTATAGGCCAAATGGAAGGAATTTAGTGTTTCATTCCCGTAAATTAATGGCCATTTTTTATCATCTTGCGAGTGCGATTTTGTGGAACGCGATCGTTTGGAACGTTGCGGTTGCGGTGAATTTAAATCCCATATCGGCAGGAAAAATACTTCCGGTTCGTATCGGTCCCAAGTCACCTTTTCGCAACGTGAAATTTTGATTAAAGGCATCCTAAGAAGCACGTTTATATGTAAAAATAAACGGTGTACCTTGCCTTGTCCCCTAGGTGAGATCTGTCCCGTTGTCGGCGTTCACGGCTTTAGAAGATGATTTTAATTTTACTCCTGCTATTAAATTATCCAGCGCTATTTTTAATAACCTTAATAAAACGGCAGTCAAAGCGATTTTTCTTCAGCAACTAAACAGCCTGACAAAGATCGATTTGAACAGGCTGGAGGAAAACGGCATTTTAAACCCGCACAAAGTCACGCACATGGCCAGTGACAGAACTGCAGCGCCGCTGAAGGTAAGTTTTTTAACGTACCTAGTTTCAGGTCGAGACCCTTCTTCAGATTGAGAGCCAGGCGAGAGGGAGACATTGTGATGTGGACGGGTGTGAAAACGAGACATTTGATCTCTCGTTTTCACACCTTATCCTTCCATATCTCTATGTCTCCCTCTCCCCTGACTCAGTCTGAATAAGGGTCTCGATCCGAATTGTCACCCATCACACTATTTCACCCGTTCACATTAATAGAAAGATTAAACGAGAACTTACCGTTTGAATTTATTTAATGAGATGTTAAAGTGAGGGAATACGTGAAGAGCCCGCCAGTCTGTATGCGCGTCAAACTTTAGAGCAGCTGTATGAAACCACAGAATAGTTGCTGATCTAAGCTATGGGAAGATTAACGAGCTTAGAACTACCGAATGATCTTTATCAGAAGTAGGGTTGGGAGTGGAGGCCATGTAATCCCTCACTTCAACTTCTCATAAAATAAAGATCAAACTTCAAATGGTGAATTCTCGTTTAATCTTTCTATTTTATTTCGAAGTCACGTGAGTGACTACGTGAAGACTTCAAAGCTCTGTGGTTTCATGCATTAACCCAATCTGTGTGTAAAACACTTAGACAGATAAACCATTAATGGTAGAAAAACCATGGGTTACTAATATCATGATGCTAACTTGCATACATGGCCATTGTTCTTAACCGGACGGTAGTCCCAATAAACTGTTGAGTCAGACAATAACTAATGCAACACTGTGCAGAACTCTATCTGCAAATATCTAGGCATATTCAACCAAATTTTATAATAACAATATCTTGAGACTATTGAATAACAAAAAAGAAACCATCTTTCATCTCATAGGTACTAGCAAACTCAGTGCACTTGTATACCTAATGACATCCCCGATCTCTGCTCTGGTGGGTATGCCGTCAACTTCAAATGTACGCAATCCTGCTCATTTTGCTTATGAGATCATACCCATAACAAGCTGCCCTAATGTCAGTTATGACATAGAGATCAAGCCAGAGATTGAGTAAAGGCTGTGTTCTTTGTCCTGAGATAAGTTGCTGAAAGCATAATCATCTTGAAAATACTGCTCCCATTAGGAACAAGTAGAAGAATATTTACATAATAGTTTACTGATATACATCGCACACTACAATGAGTATACGATATTAGAGTGGTCAAATAAAAGACCCTGCATAACGTAGTGAACAGCGGGTGAATAACCAATAATTTATTGTCCCACTTATGGTACTATAGAGAATGACAAAGCAGCACAAACAATGTCAATTGTGCTTTCACATAAACGCTTCTCTAGGCTCAAACTGAAAGCCACACAAATCTCTGTTACTTCCGTTTAAAAGTAACTCACATATGTTGTTCACAAGCTTCTCATACAATCGTGCAGAGCCAGCTGCCCGAGAAGACAGGCTGCCCCAGCCATCATTCGTGACTGAGTAAATAAGAGTTGCTTCAGTCGCCTTACCATGGCTTGAATGAATAGGCAAAATTGGCACTGTTAAATTTCATGTTGCCTCATTTGTAATATCGCAAAAGGTATCTGATGATAACCCATAAGTTTTACCTGCTGCAAATTTTGCATATTACCTAAAACTCGATGACACAATGCCCTTTAATCTGAGTAGGGCAGCATTGGCTTTCACCACTAGCTTTGTTATCAAAACAGCAGAATCTGTGCCTCATGTGTGTAGATATGGCGGAGTATGCAACTACAAGATCGATTCTCTGAATCAGTTAAATTGCAGAAAGCCAATCATCCATCTTAAACTGGGTAACTAAACCCTTGATCAGATTAGCCAAATGCTAACTTGATTCGGCCTGCACCATGTTTCTGTAATCTTGAGAAGTATCAGAAATATACCCCTCTAGTCCTTGGCCAGACCACTCATCCTCGGTTGAGCTGTCACTGGTTGCACTCGGAACCCCTGTTCCTCTCTTGACCATACGGACGGAATTTTTTTTGGCTTCTCTACCCGCGGAAGATGCATTATCTAGTTATTCATACATTTAGCTGATAACATATAATCAGAACCTAATAACTAGAGCTGAAGCCACAGTCTCCCTTTGATGTGGGAATACGAGTTCCCTGTCAACTCTTGACTAAGAGTCACCATGAATACTCAACGTTTTCCTTCAGAGTGGAAATTAGTATAATGCAAGGCTGAATCAGGAATTACCTCGCAGTCCTTTGACTGAAACCACATGTCTGAGTCACCAGAGAGCACAACACAATCTCTTCGACCCGCCACTCAATCAGGAATACTGGTATTGAGAGACTCTGGATTATTGTAAATACATTGTTGATTCACAACAAGTACCTGCAGGTCAGATAAAAAATATCTGCTGGTAACTACCTATCTCAGAGAGGATGGCAATGATGATTCCAATGAACCAGAAACTCTATTAACTGAGGAGAAATAAACCATGTGTTGAGGAAGACTACAACTACTTCATTCTCCTGAGCAGTCTGATAAGCTCAATCACAGATGATGCGGCAGTGCTTCCCTGGTCAATATGGCCCATATGGCCAGCTAGTTCCACGATGGTCTACCTTGAACCAGGGTAACCTACTTTTCACTTACAGAGGTTACTATGCAAGGCACCCTGCCAATGTCTCTACATCAACCTGATCTATCCCAGAGACAGTGAAAACCCACTAGACAGCCCATGCTGCCAGTAAACCCAAACCTGGGCTGACAGACTGCTCCATTTCGGAGTTTGCGGAGGTTAATAACGAGACCTTACCAGTGTCTCTGACCCCGGGTCGATTTGCTTGTCGGATATTCAGCGAGGTTCCATTTGCAGACCCTATCTGTCATGTTTGTCATATCTGTTAGATAGCTGCTGCCACTGGCCAACTCTTCTTGTAGTGACTTGTCTGTCCCCGAGGGAACAGCAAATTCAGAGGCAAGAGCAGGCCCCTCTGCCTAATGCGATTCTCGCACATCAAGCATGGGATTCAGGCCCAAATGTTTGGAGTCATGTTCAGAGTCGGTTCTATACTGATCTCTGACACTCTCATAGAGTGGGAGAAATAGTGCACCCCGAACCATGCATTGCCACAAGCGTATGCCTCGGACTGCCTGTGCATGCTTCCGTAACACAGAGCATATTTTGTGACATCATTTCCGATAGTATTTCAAGTGGGAGGAATATTCCTACCCTGAACCAGTGGTAGCTACAGTCATATGACTTGAACTGCCTGTGCATACTTCCGTAATACGGAGCATAATATTTGGCACCATCTCCATCACTTCTTTCATCCGAGTGGGAGGAATATTGCAACCCTGAACCAGGAGCTGCTGCCTGACATGCCTTCGTAATACGGAGCATTTTTTGTGTCACCATCTGATTCATCAGATGTTCTAATTGAGACAAACGCCCAATCACATCTAGATGTGGGGTCAGAACCCCCTTGACCCAAATCATCTGACAGGACTTGTCCCACAGACTTGGCTTTGACTTTGCCCCGACTCGGGGTTCTCAGGCTGCTCTCTCTGGGAGCTGAACCGGGACTAGCTGTGCAGATCGGTGCTAAGTCGGGATCATCATTATACTTTCCAGACAGGTTGCACCTGCTAGTGACTCCGAGTCCTTGCTCCCTTCTAGAGCCCCAACGGAGTATTACAGGGAAGGACTGGAGCACCTCTGGCCCCCATATGACTCAGATGAGCCGGCATTGTAATCGGAGTCACCCCTCCCCTATAGTCCGCTAGACAGAGTGGGAGAAATACTGCAACCCTGTACCAGCTATAGCTGCACAGGTGTCTGATGGACACAGCTGAAAAAGGGTTTCCCAAGCCAGGAGCTCTTTTCTGGAGCCGCAGTGGAGTTCCTCTGAACAGCCACCCACTCCAGTAGAGTCCCATACTGTGTCAAAAGCAAGTCAAATTATTTTACACCATATGGTGTATGATAATAAATATCCTATCTGCTGTCATAGTCACAAACATGACCGAACAGCAACTGCTATTAAAATACTGCCAGCTCCATTTTTAACTACCAATCCATTAATTTGTGTAATATATCAAAATGTCCCGACGAATAGAGCACACACTATATACTGATACCAGCATATGCTGCCTCAGCAGCATTTCTATGTTTAAATGTATACATTCTATGGCAGACTGTAATGCTGATACCAGCATATGATGCCTCAGCAGCAATTCTATTAAAAAATGTTTAGGCGCTATGCCAGACTATAATGCTGAACCAACGTATGCTGCCTCAGCAGCATTTCTATGTTTAATAATTTATATACGCGCTATGGCAGCTGATCGCTGCCCTGGCCGCGGGTAACACCAGTCGCTGTAAACTTAGCAGTGATACGAAACGTAGCCGCTATATTAATACAGTGTCTGCTGCTATTTTTAGCAGCGAGATCCCAAGCCGTACCGGCAGCCCCAACTCCTAATGGAGTTCCATGGTTGCTAAAATCCGGCCGGCAATAATGAAACCGAGTTCATCTGGAGCTTCCACAGCGGCCTCTGATAAATCAGCCACCTGCTTCCGTATGGAGCTCCAATGGCGGTTGCCGCCAAAAACGGCCTCCTCCATCAGCTAATCTGGGACCGCTGTCGCAGCGGCCCGCTGAAAGTAAAATTCACTTACCTGCCGGAGCAGTTGCGAACTGCTGCGATCCGTTCGGAATGGTGGGCTCTTCACGTAGTCACTCACGCAACTTCGAAATAAAATTCTATGTTATTCCACTTTAACATAGACATTAGGAACACTTTTACAGAAGCCAATTAACATACAGAGGCACGCGTCTTTGGTATATGGGAGGAAATCAGAGCACCCAAATGAAGCCCACGCAGTCACAGGGAGAACATTCAAACCCCACGCTGTCAACAGCAGAGGTCAGGATCGAACCCGGGTATTCAGCGCCGGCCCGTGTGGCAGCTCCAAAGGCACAGGTATCTGAGGGGGAGCTCAGAGGATGGTGGGAGAGGAGTGTAAATTGCATTAGAGAGGTAGGTGGAGTAGTTGAGTAAGGGGGAGTGGCAAAAGGGGAGCGGTGCAGAGGCGTGCAGCGAGAAGGAGGGGAGAACAGGTGAGAAGCCAAGCGAAAATGGGAACTCCAGCAAAGTGCTGGAGTACCTCAGTGGGTCAGACAGCATCTCTGGAGAAAATAGGATGGTGTACGTTTCGGGTCAAGACCCTTCTTCAGCTCCAGCAGTCTGAGACAGAAATACAGGACAGTATTAACTCTGTAACAAGGTGAAAACCAGAGAGAACCTTGGTTTAAATGGAGGAAAGGATAGACACTTGCATCTTAATTATATTGTTGAGGCATTTATGTAGGTATCGTACCTTTGCTTTCAGATAGCCACAATGCCCAAACTCGTGCTTGTAAAAAATGACAAGCATATTTATATTTTTACTTACTAAATAGGTAATTATATATAAAATGCCTGAGCGCGTGTAATTCTGTGTTGTGCTAAGTGTTTTGCCTATGTGTGTATACGTCGCCTATTTATAACGCTATATGCTTTTGTGACATATAAGCGTTTTAAACAGTTACATGGATACTTATAATGAGAGCAATCTCCCTTTTGTATTGAACGTGTAGGAATAAACCTCAGATGCTGGTTTATATCGAAGATAGACACGCAAAATGCTGGAGTAACTTAGCGGATCAGGCAGCATCTCCGGAGCAAGATCTCGACCCGAAACGTCACCTACTCCTTTTCTCCAGAGATGCTGGCTGACCTGCTGAATGACTCCAACATTTTGTGTCTCTTTTGTATTGTGAGCCTACAGCACACATAGCTTGAGCTGGTCACAGGGTTACAACATATGTGAATTTGGGCATCTACTCTACACATAAATTAATAGGAATATTTTAAAACATTATGACTCTGTTTACGCTGTTGATTTATATTGTGCAGGCCATGAATACATAAGTGGTTGGGTTCAATCAATCGTTCAAATGCCAATGGCTATATTATTGGCAATTCCAACTTCTCTCTCACTGGATGGCGGTCTCACACACTGGGGGTTATTTATAGGTAACAGGACGATTACATAAAGGGGTATCCTGCTTCAAAACGCTGCCTTTAGGTACTTTTACAACAAAAAAAGCGGGTGCGTGAGAGAATGGACCTTGGCATTTGAAAAAATGAAAATGATAATCGCCAGTATTTTCTAGACTCCTAAGATCATCCTAGGTTCAACGTTTGGACAAATGGCACACACTCACACCCACATGCACCGGACATTTCTTAAATCAGCCCAATAGGCAATTGGTTCA
Organism: Leucoraja erinaceus; assembly: GCF_028641065.1. NCBI lineage: Eukaryota > Metazoa > Chordata > Chondrichthyes > Rajiformes > Rajidae > Leucoraja > Leucoraja erinaceus. Next base: position 46,470,942 of record NC_073380.1, on the reverse strand, counting down.
GTAGGATGCCTGCATTTACAAGCCAACTACTTCATCAGATGCAAACCCAGAACTAGTATAGATGAACGGAGACATTTCATCGGGTTGGTTTACTCTTTCACTTCCAATGATGGGGCAATTTTTTTAAACCAAATTTCCACGAATATGTGTGAACAAAGTATTTTCGTTTGTAATTTAATGTATCAATTGACGCCGAGATCTCACCTCAGCGCTCAGTGTCGATTGTTTTAGAAACGTAGAAACATTGAAAATTGGTGAAGGAGTAGGCCATTTGGCCCTTCGAGCCAGCACCACCATTCAATGTGATCATGGCTGATTATCCAGAATTACTACCCTGTTCCTGCCTACTCCCCATATCCCTTGACACCGCTAGCCCTAGGAGCTCTTTTGAATGCAACTAGTGAATCGAGCTCCACTGCCTTCTGAGGCAGAGAATTCCACAAATTCACAACTCTCTGGGTGGAAAAGTTTTTCCTCATCTCAGTTCTATATGGCGTACACCTAATTCTTAAGCTGTGGCCCCAGATTTCTGGACTCCCCCAACATCAGGAACATGTTTCCTCCATCTAGCTTGTCCAATCCCTTAATAATTTAATATGATTCTATAAGTTTGCCTCTCATCCTTCAAAATTCCAGTGAATTCAAGCCCAGTCGCTCCATTCTTTCATCATATGACGGTCCCGCCATCCCAGGAATTCAGCTTGCGAACCTACACTGCACTCCCTCAATAGCAAGAATGTCCTTCCTCAAATTAGGAGACCAAAACTGCACGCAATACTGCAGGTGTAGTCTCACCATGGCCCTGTCCAACTGCAAAGGACCTCTTTGCTCCTATGCTCAAATCCTCTTGTTTTGTTTCCGAAGAGCAGGTCAGCTGACTCGAGGCACTGCATCAAACTCGACTATTTCTTTCTAAGTAATTTGGATCCATAACAGATATGTGGTATGTGGTGAAACCTTCAGACGAAGTCTTGACCTGTGGTGGGAGGCACCAAATGCTATAATTATATTTAAGCTTGGTTCACATCTAAATCAGTGCATATTAAATGTAACAATGTAAGTTTGAAATAAATGTGCCATTGCATCCAAGGAAGTATGCCAATCTATTTCCCATAGCAAAGTCCAACACACACATCAGCGTGATAATTAGATAATATTAGGCAAGTCCTTGGGAAATCGATTGGCATACTTCCTTGGATGCAATGGTAAGTTTATTGCTACCCACCTGAAAGGACATGCATGGCTGTGGCTTAATGTTCCTGTGGAGGAGCATTGTGGAGAGTGCAGCATTCTTACTGCTCTGATTTGGAATGCTGGAGTGGATGCCCAGATATTATCCAGTCATGTTAGGAGTTATTCATGAACAAACACCAAAGATTCAACATTCCTTGTAGCGAGCATGTCATTCAAATTAACAGACCTCTGGGAATAATGGGAATAATACCAGAATATCAGGTTAAAGAAATGTCCCGACCTGAAACCTCATGGAGGTGCTGCCTGACCAGCTGAGTTCAATGTTGCTTTATATCCCCGTGTATAGACTTTAGACTTTAGAGATACTGTGTAGAAACAGGACCCACTGAGTCTGCGCCAACCAATGATCACCTCATACACTCGCACTATCCTACACACTAGGGACAGTTTTCATGAGGCCAATTAACCTAAAAACCTGTTCATCTTTGGAATGTGGGTGTAAACTGGAGCACCTGGAGAAAACCCACAGGGAGAACTTACAAGCTCCTGACAGACAGCATCTTTTGTCAGGATTTGTCCATGTACCAGTCCAAATGTTTTTAAAAATATTTTACAGTCTTTGACATGTATGAATTATATTATTTTGGGTGAAGAGCTGCAAGATACCTCATTGAAATTGTGTTTCAGAAAGGTTGATGGATTACTGATGAGGCAAACTATAACAAAGGTTGTGATGAACCCAAGTATTAAAATGAGCAGAATTAATTACTTCCTTTATTGTTACGTGCACAACAGGTAATATTATTTTGCATATTTAAAATTGTGCCCTCAAGATAACAAAATTAAAAGAAAATGCATCGGTTCTCCGTGGGCATAAGAATTTTATAATGTAGAACAATTATAAACAATAGTGTTGAATAACCAAAAGAATATTATCAAATGTGACAAGAGACATCTTTTTAATCCGAACAGGAAAATGTGCTGTGTATTTGCGAGCCTGAGACCACATTTTTATTGTGTATTTATCTATTTTACTGTTTTTCCAATATTTATATGTTGACTATAAAGATTATCTGAAAGCATAATGGCTTTGGATGTCATTTCATCATAATTGTGTATAAATTATTATATGCCATGTAAAATACAAGTTTTGTTGCTTATCAATTTGAAAATAAAGAGAAGCTAATTTCTGGGTGTAAGATCAAATCTATTGCTTGAAATAACAATGTACAATGTAGGATTGTGGACACATTTCTAATTGTAGAGATTAGTTTTATTTATGAACATTGGTAATAGTGGGACACAAAGGCAGTCCATTCATGCAAGTATTTTTCAAATTGCACTTCATTTATTGAATATATGGATGGTGGAACAATAATGATACAAGCCACAATGACATGATTAATCAAAACCCTGGATGAGCATAGGACCAAGAAAGGTCAATGATTCTTTGACATACAAATGCTCATTATTTTTGAGTAGCAAATGGAATATTGAAAGAAGACATTACTCTCCAGTACAAGCTGGTCAGAATCTTTAGTTTCAGTTTAACCAATCATGCGGTAATCGAAGGAGACTTGCAATTATACATTTTGTGCTGTTTTAAATTGTTAATAACTAATGGGGCGGCTCTGTGGCACAGTGGTAGAGTTGCTGCTTTACAGCGGCAAAGACCCCGGTTTGATCCTGGCTATGGGTGCTCTCTATAAGGGGTTTGTAGCATCTCCCTGTGACTGCATGGGTTTTCTCCAGGTGCACTGGTTTCCTCCCACACCATTTTTGTAGGTTAATTAGCTTGGGTAAAATTCTAAATAGTCCCTAGCATGTAGAATAGTGCTAGTGTATAAGGTGATCGCTGGACGGCACGGACTCGATGGGCTGAAGGGCCTGCTTCTGCTCTGTATCTCTAAAGTCTAATATAAAGTCTAAACCACTTAGTATTTTAGACAATCAAACCTCCTCAGAACTACAGATGCTTAGTGCCCCAGGTAAGTAGATCCCAGAATTGCACAGATCCACAGTAAGTGTGGGATGTATCGACTGATAGATGCTAGTCCATCTCTTTTGCCAAGCTTCAGAGGTGGAGATGAGATTCCCCTGCATTATGCTGGGGGATCTGGTCTCACCTTCCGTTCTACATCAGCCAGACTTGGAGCAGGAGCAGCAATCCGATTGGCTTAAATGATGATTCCCAACCTTTGTAGAGAGTTTAGGAAAAGGTAAGTAGGCACATTTACATTATTGGATTTTATTTAGTGTACTTTATTTCAATAGTTTAATTAAATCTGTTTTAATGATGTTTAGTCATTTTTTTAAAAGATTGAAAAAATTATTTCATTTTTTAAATAAATCTTAATAGCTTTTAAATGTCTCTAAGTATCCAAGACATTTAGAGCCTTTATAATGTCTTTATAGGCTTTGATGAGAGAAAAACTGCCCCACTTTGCTCTTTCTAAGAGCTATCTTAGTGGTGTACAGTGGTATATGGTATTGGGGGTAGAGTGCTGTCATGGATAGAAAATTGGTTGGCAGACAGAAAACAAAGAGTAGAGATTAACGGGTCAATTTCAGAATGGCAGGCAGTGACTAGTGGGGTACCGCAAGGCTCGGTGCTGGGACCACAGCTATTTACAATATACAATGATTCAAAGTAACATTAGCAAATTTGCAGATGACACAAAGCTGGGTGGCAGTGTGAACTTTGAGGAGGATGCTATGAAAATGCAGGGTGACTTGGACAGATGCATGGCAGATGCAGTTTAATGTGGATAAATGTGAGGTTATCCACTTTGGTAGTAAAAACAGGAAGGCAGATTATTATCTAAATGGCGTCAAGATGGGAAAAGGAGAAGTTCAACGAGATCTGGGGGGTCCTTGTTCATCAGTCAATGAAAGTAAGCATGCAGGTACTGCAGGCAGTGAAGAAAGCAAATGGCATGTTGGCCTTCATAGCAAGAGGAGTTGAGTATAGGAGCAAAGAGGTCCTTCTGCAATTGTATAGGGCCCTAGTGAGACCACACCTGGAGTATTGTTTGCAGTTTTGGTCCTCTAATTTGAGGAAGGACATTATTGCTATTGAAGGAGTGCAGCGTAGGTTTACAAGCTAAATTCTCGGGATGGCAGGACTGTCATTTGTTGAGAGAATGGAGTGGCTGGGCTTGTATACTCTGGAATTTAAAAGGATGAAAGGAGATCTTATTGAAACAAATAAGTTTGTTAAGGGCTTGGACACGCTAGAGGCAGGAAACATGTTCCAGATGTTTGTGGAGCCCAGAACCAGGGGCCACAGTTTAAGAATAAGGGGTAAGCCAATTAGAACGGAGATGGGGAAACATTTTCACACAGAGAGTTGTGAGTGTGGAATTATCTGCCTCAGAGGGCGGTGGAGGCCAGTTCTCTGGATACCTTGTTATCTGTATAGGTAAATATGCCAAACAATTGTCAAAAGCAAGAACCAAGAAAAGAATTTTGAATGGATCTCTTTGAGAAAGGAGATGAGGAGGAATTACCTTAGTCAGAGGGTGGTGAATCTGTGGAATTAATTGCCACAAACGACTGTAGTGGCCAAGTCAATGGATATTTCTAATGCAGGGATTGACAGATTCTTGATTACCAAAGGTGTCAGGGGTTATGTGGAGAAGGCAGGAGAATGGGGTTGAGAGAGAAAGATAGATCAGTCATAGACAGACAGACAGACAGACAGACAGACAGACAGACAGACAGACAGACACACAGACAGACACACAGACAGACACACACACACACAGACATACTTTCCTGTTACATGAACCGTGATGGTCCAGTTCATTGTTTTTGCATACACAGTACACAAAAGAGTCGCCATAAAGTGCAGACAAAGTTTCAAAGTACCCTTAAATATTGTTGATCCCTTCTTTGTCCCCCCCCCCCCCCACCACCAACACAGGTCTCTCTTGTTCTTGGCAGCTCCCGCACGCCGGGACACCTTTGTTCTTGGTGGCTCCCCCCACGCTAGGTCCCCTTTTGTTCTTCACGGCCTCGACCTCCGACCTCATGTTCCACGTCCCTCCACGTTCTTAGTCAATGCCGGTGGCTCGGGCCTGAGTTCGGAGTCTGCGGTGCCGGCCTACCGGTCCTACCTTTTTTTTAAAATCAAAAATAATTTATTCAATTATTATACAAAAGAATACAAAACAAAATTGTGGTAACACACCCACCACCATAGTACAATATCACCAAATTATCTAAGACACTAAATTTTCAAATAACTATAATACAATCCTTATTGAGAATATATTCCATCCCCTGCAGTGCCCAATGGTCCCGGAAATCTCCCATGGCGCCTGTGGACAGCGCTTAGTCCCTCTCTAAAACTACCCAGGCGTGGACATAATCCCGGAAAAGGGGCAGGCAGCCGGCTCAGGCAGAGCTCTCTTCCACCTGGCGCTGTGACTCTTGGATGGCCAGCTTGGTCAGGCCTAGGAACAACCCAACCAGGCCATCTTCGGCCCTACCCTCTCCTCTATGCACACGGTGTCCAAGGATGAGGTTGGTGGGTGTGAAGTGCAGCCAGAAGGCAAGGAGCAGCCCCTTTGGCTATTGGAATAGGGGCTGCAGCCTCACACACTCCATATACGCGTGGAACACAGACTCTTCCAGCCCGTAAAAGTGGCAGCAGCTGGCGGGTCTGTGAACCGTGAGAGAAGCAGGTTGCAAGGAACTCCTTGGTGCAGTACCCTCCACCACAGGTCCCCGACGTGGAGGGGGAGAATCCCTGCGTAGAGGGACCCGCACTGGGGGGCCTTCTCTCAACCAAAAGGCAACACCGACCGCCAACTTGAGTCAGGACAGTGGACCAGGGCGAGAGAATGCAGGGTGCGGAGGAGGAGCCCATACAGGAGACACTTCTCTGCATCTCGGAGATATATGAGGGGTATTGAGGTAAGGCAGTTCAGGTTGTGTGGGACCAGCTCCCTAGAAGGATTTCGGCACCTGGGTACTTCCGGCTGCGGAGGTTTGTAGCTGCAAGTACTCCACACATTCGAGCCTCCCCGACACGACATGGGGCGGGACAAGGGCTAGCCACTCTCATGACCGCGGCCATCACCCTCCGCCGGCAGAGGTGGGCCCCAATCGACAACAGCCAAGATCCAGACTCTCAGCAGGTCCCAGTAGAAGCCAGGCATCCTCTGCAGGTGGTGGGCGGATATGGGTGGTGACGTCCACCACCGGTATCCGCGTACCCCCTTGCAGGCAGCGGCGCTGTTGGAAAAAGTGCATCGCCAGCACCTGCCACCTGGGAGGACACCCAAAGTACAGGTATCTTTGTAGGGTCCTGACGTGGAGAGCTGCCAACTGTGTGCGAATGCACAGCAGTGACTGACCGCCCTCCTTGATCGGGAGTCTCAGGACCGCTGCAGAGACCCAGTGCTTTCCGTTGCCCCAGAAGAAGTCCACCAACTTCCTCTGGATGAACCCAGCAAAGGTGGCCAATGGGGCCAAGGTGGTCAGTGCATGGAGGCCACCAGTTAGTTAATGACCAACATCATGCCCCAGTCCCACGGTGCCCTAAGGGCGCTTTCAGCCGTGCACAGCGCCATGATTGAATGGCGGAATAGACTTGATGGGCCATTTTGCCTATATCTGCTCATATAATATGAACATGACAAAGCAAAGAGAACTAATGACTAATTTTGCAGTAATCGATACTGTTAATTGCTGGGTAAAGCCAATCTTCTGCTTGGAGAATGACTTTATCAAAATTAGTGTTTTGGAATGTTTTGCATACACAAATGGAGAACACGGAGAATCCGTTTAACTTCTCATTCAATTCGGACAATGCAGTACTTTTCAGTTCCGTAATAAATTGTCAGCCTTTCCTTCTTGTAACAGCATTCTGAATCTGCAATGTTTCATTTAAAGGACAAAGAACTAACAATGGGCCAAGTTACTGATTATTTCAAATGAAGACATTTCTTCTGGAGATTATTTAATTGCAATATTATAAACCTAAATATCTGTTCAAATTCTTTAATAAATATATATATTTGGCTGTACAGTGTTTTCTCAAAAGATAGACAAAAATGCTGGAGTAACTCAGCGGGACAGACAGCAATGGAAGAAATGGGTGACTTTTTGGATCGAGACCCTTTTTCAGACAATATGTCTATGTCTATGTCTCTGTCTCGACCCGAAACATCACCCATTCCTTCTCTCCAGAGATGCTGCCTGCCCCGCTGAGTTACTCCAGCATTTTATGTCTATCTGCGGTGTAAACCAGCATTTGCTGTTCCTTCCTTCACAATAGTTTTTCAAATAAGCCTGGGCTAAACAACACAAGCTATCAAGCAATCTAAGGGCATAACAGGTTTAAATGCTATTTAAGTTTGCCAGAAGGGTATCAGTGGTGCTGGTTAGATGGCAAATGATAGGGAAAGCTTCCCCCCATGTGTAATAGAAACAATTGTGGGGTTAAGAGGATTTAAGTGGATATTCAGAGTTTGTTAATTATTGTCCATGATTTAGCATTTGTAAAGCCTGCTCAAGGAAACAGGAGGTGACACCTGATAAGAAGTTTAGCAATCTAATCTCCTCAAATGTTCTTCAGGTGGAGTAGTCCCTCCCCCTGACTGCTTCCCAATCAGTTCCCCAGGATCCAAAAACAAAACAAGGGTGGGGAATCGGTGGAATTCATTGTCACAGAAGGCAGTAGAGGCCGTCACAGACTATTTTTAAGGCAGAGACAGATAGATTCTAGATTAGTATGGGTGTCAGGGGTTATGGGGAGAAGGCATGTGAATGCGATTGAGAGGGAAAGATAGATCAACCATGATTGGATGGTAGAGGAGACTTGATGGGCCGAATGGCCTAATTCTGCTTCTTCAATTATCAATTTAAGAACAAATCTCATTGTTATTTGAGAATTGTTACCAAATGTTATAATCAGTGGAGTTGAAGAATGAATATTTTGGTGGCAATCTCTGAGATCTTTCCATGCCAATGTACTAAAGTGCGAGTGGGATGGAGATGCTTCAGTGTACCTAAAGGCTCCTTCAGGAGTAATGTATTTTCTGTTCCTCCAGTTCCTTGATTGTTTAACTTTCCTAGTATTTGTGTAGAATGTAAAAATGTTAGAGTTTAACTGACACCTGACGGACATGTTGTGCAGTGATACTTTTGGCATTGCTTTTGTATTCTCAATTAGAAGAAAGTGCTGCCTCATTTAAGAGAAACAAGGAAATGCAGATGCTGGAATCATGAGCAAATCACAGAATCTGAAGAAGGGTCCCGACTTGAAAAGTTGCCGATCCTATCCTCCACAGATGCTGCCGGACCCGTTGAGTTACTTCACCACTTTGTGGTTTCACAAGTTCATAGGTTCTTGCAGCAGATTTAGGCCATTTGGCCCATCAAGTCTACTCCCGGCAGCCAACCAGTATAAAGAAGGGTCTCAACCCGAAACGTCACCCATTTCTTCTCTCCAGAGATGTTGCCTATCCCGCTGAGTTCCTCCAGCATTTTGTGTCTATCTTAATTCTACTCATTCATTCTATCATAGCTGATCTATCTTTCCCTCTCAACCCCATTCTCCTGCCTTTGCCCCATAACCCCTGACACCTTACTAATCAAGAACTTGTCAATCTCTGCTTTAAAAATATCCATAGACTTGGCCTCCCCAGCCAACAATTAATTCCACAGATTCACCACCCTCTGACCAAAGATTTTATCCTCTCCTTAAGAAAATGCTCAAAGAATAGGAAGTGCTGAATATGGGTTCAAATATGATTCTTTACATCCCTTCTGGACATCAGTTGTAATCATTGAAAGTACTTGGTAAATTTCTTGCAACTTAGAATATTAATGAATTATTTCGAGGAATCACGCATAACTGTCTCAGACACTTAAATTAGCTTGAGCTCAGAAACAAAACAGAAAAGAATGTTGACAGAGGTTGCCAATTAAAATAATCAAAGACTAGTTTGGATTTTAGTCTTAAGATTTAGTTTCAGTGTGGCAAGATTCTCCCTGATATATAGATTTGCAGATCCTGCAATAAACAAATCCGGGATTGGGAATTTGAGTAGAATTTAAAATCTGCCCTATACACATTAACCAACTTGAATAGTGGGAGAAAAAAAACTGTTCATCAATAGGCATGTGGAAGGCACTGGATACCCAGGGAAATGGTCTTCTTTTAGAATAGGAAATAATCTCAGATACTGTATCATAGAATACCAGTCTAACACTAGACTAAGTGGGACCACTTAGACTAAGCTGGGTCCCATGTTCACACGGGAGGGCTGATCCACCAACGCAATATTCCACCTCTCCACCAATTCCAATATTGGTGGCCAGTGGAGGGGTGGGAGGGGGCGCACTTTCTGGAGCGCTAGTATTGGTGTTGTGGGCTGAAGGGACTGGTTTCCAGAGGGCTAGTATGGACATTGTGGGCCAAATGGATTCTTGCGGTGGCAGCTCAGTCATTCAAGCCTGATGTGCTGGCAGCTCACTCACGGCTGGTGGGCTGGCAGTTGACTCACGGCTATTCTTTGAAATTCCATTTCAAGCAGGGTGCAAGGCCACCAAATTCAAATGCAGTTTCCTACCATTTCAAGCAGGGTGCAAGGTCCCCAAATTCAAGTGCAGTTCCTTACCACTTCAAGCAAGGTGCAAGGCCATCAAATTCAATTGCAGTTTCATGCCACTTCAAGCAGGGTGCAAGGCCACCAAATTCAAGTGCAGTTTAATACCATGCAGGGTGCAAAGCCAACTCATTCAAATGCATTTTCATATAATTTCAAGCAAGGTGAAACCACCCATAAAACCACACAAAACACCACATAAACACCACATAAACATGACACACAGTTCAGTAGACATTCAGTGTGTTCAGTTGACCTCTCCCTCCCCAATCTTGCAGAGACTGGGCCACACCCACACTTCTGGGTTTTATAATTCCTCCCCCTCCCACCGGAAGGGGCATGGCCTTCATGGCGTGTTTGGCAGGAGAGATATTCTCAACATTTTTAAAACACTAATAACACTTTTAATTTTCATTGATGGGAAGAATCCTCTGCACCTGATGAGTGTGTAAGATGGCCATAAATGGCCAAAAAGCTGTTAGTGGTAGCTTTTTATCGAAAATCAATATACAGTGCAAACAGGAAGTTGTCAAGTTTAGGCTTTTAATGCAGTGCTTTATTTCAAACTAACCACCACCTACAACCATTTTGCAGTGCTTTATTTCAAATCAATCACCACCAACAACCATTTGCTGTGCTTTATTTCAAACCAAACACCAACAACAAACATTTGCTGTGCTTTATTTCAAACCAACCACCACCAACAACCATTTGCTTTGCTTTTTCAAACCAATCTTCATGTCTCTTCATTTTCAAACCACATGAAGGGCACTCAAGGTCAGTAAAACCACACTCACAGTTTAGTAGACACGTGTTCAGTGTTATTCACAGCTCAGACTGAGAGGCGTGACCCTCTCGCTCCCACATCTTGCGGAGACTGACTGAGGCACTCAACACTTCCGGTTTTGTAGTCCCTCCGGAAGGAGAACGGCATCCAAAGAGAATCTCAACATTTTTTAAACACTAATAATTATTTTATTTTTCATCGATGGGAAAAATCCTCTTGTCCTGCACAGCGGAGGGGGACACTGAGTAAGATGGCCAAACATCACAGCCGCAAGTGGCAGCATTTTTTCTAAAATCAATATACAGAACAACAGGAAGTGGTCAAGATCAGACTTTTAGTAATATAGATTTGCCTTGAGCTAAACTGTCAAAAGGGATAAAATGAGTGAGAACTTGGAACTTGAACTGCATGAGTAAAGCAGAGAGAGTCAGTGTTGATTTGTGAAGAATAACATGCATCTAATTAGCTGATTCTTTGGGGAGGTAATAATCGAGGTGAGGACAGGTTTGGAGGGTTATGGACCAAATGCAGGCAGGTGGCGCTAGTGTTGTTGGGACATGTTGGCTAATATGGGCAAGTTGGGCCGAAGGGCCTGTTTCCACACTGTATCACTCTATGACTCTATGAGAAGGAAGTATCTCAGGTGTTATTTATATGGGCATTCAATAGACAATAGACAATAGGTGCAGGAGTAGGCCATTTGGCCCTTCGAGATCAAAATGATCATGGCTGATCATCCCCAATCAGTACCCCCTTCCTGTCTTCTCCCCATATCCCCTGACTCCGCTATTTTTAAGAGCCCTATCTGGCTCTCTCTTGAAAGCATCCAGAGAACCCACCTCCACCACCATCTGAGGCAGAGAGTTCCACAGACTCACCACTCTCTGTGAGAAAAATTGTTTCCTTGTCTCCGTTCTAAATGGCTTACTCCTTATTCTTAAACTGTGGCCTCTGGTTCTGGTCTCCCCCAACATCGGGAATATGTTTCCTGCCTCTAGCGTGTCCAAGCCCTTACCAATCTTATATGTTTCAATGAGATATCCTCTCATCCTTCTAAACTCCAGAGTATACAAGCCCAGCTCAAATTAGGGGACAAAAACTGCACACAATACTCCAGGTGTGGTCTCACTACAGCTCTGTACAACTGCAGAAGGACCTCTTTGCTCCTATATTCGATTCCTCTTGTTATAAAGGCCAACATGCGATTCGCTTTCTTCACTGCCTGCTGTACCTGCATGCTTACTTTCATAGACTGATGAACAAGGACCCCCAGATCCCGTTGTACTTCCCCTTTTCCCAACTTGACGCCATTTAGATAGTAATCTGCCTTCCTGTTTTTGCTACCAAAGTGGATAACCTCACATTTATCCGCATTAAACTTCATCTGCTATGCATCTGCCCACTCCCCCAACCTGTCCAAGTCACCCTGCATTCTCATAGCATCCTCCTCACAGTTCACACTGCCACCCAGCTTTGTGTCATCGGCAAATTTGCTAATATTACTTTGATTCCCTTCATCCAAATCATTGATGTATATTGTAAATAGCTGCGGTCCCAGCACCGAGCCTTGCAGTACCCCACTAGTCACTGCCTGCCATTCTGAAAGAGATCCGTTAATCCCTACACTTTGTTTCCTGTCTGCCAACCACTTCTCTATCCATGTCAGCACTCTACCCCCAATATCATGTGCCCTAATTTTGCCCATTAATCTCCTATGTGGGACCTTATCATATGCTTTCTGAAAGTCCAGGTACACTACATCCACTGGCTCTCCCTTGTCCATTTTCCTAGTTACATCTTCAAAAAATTCCAGAAGATTAGTCAAGCATGATTTCCCCTTTGTAAATCCATGCTGACTCGGACCGATCCTGTTACTGCTATCCAAATGTTCGGCTATTTCATCTTTTATAATTGACTCCAGCATCTTCCCCACCACCGATGTCAGGCTAACTGGTCTATAATTCCCTGTTTTCTCTCTCCTCCTGCCTTTCTTAAAAAGTTGGATAACATTAACTACCCTCCAATCCACAGGAACTGATCCTGAGTCTGTAGAACATTGGAAAATTTTCACCAATGCATCCACAATTTCTTGAGCCATTTCCTCAAGTACCCTGGGATGCAGATCATCAGGCCCTGGGGATTTATCAGCCTTCAGTCCCATCAGTCTATCCAACACCATTTTCTGCATAATGTGGAATTCCTTTAGCTCCCCCGTCACCCCAGATCCTCTGGCCACTACTATATCAGGAAGATTGTTTGTGTCCTCCTTAATGAAGACAGATCCAAAGTACCTGTTCAACTCATCTGCCATTTCCTTGTTCCCCATAATAAATTTACCTTTTTTGGTATTTTTTCCTCTTCACATACCTAAAGAAGCTTTTACTATCCTGCTTTATATTCTTGGTACCTCATCTTTTCTCCCAATATCGTCTTTTTGGTTATCTTCTGTTGTTCTTTAAACATTACCCAATCCTCTTGCTTTCCGCACATCATTGCTATGTTGTACTTCTTCGCTTTAATTTTTATACTGTCCCTGACATCCCTGGTCAGCCATGGTCGCCCCTTTCTCCCCTACGAATCGTTCTTCGTCCTAGGAATGAACTGATCCTGCACCTTCTGTATTATTCCTGGAAATACCTGCCATTTTTTTGCCACTGTCATCCCTGTTAGTGTATCTTTCCAGTCAATGTGGCCAGCTCCTCCCTCATGGCCTCATAGTCTAGCAATGTTACAAAATTTTGAGATTTTAAAAATCAAGTCTGCAATTTATCCCATCAGATAAAGCATAAAAATAAGTTTAATTTGACACCTAATTCACTTTCATATCTCAAGTATTTAAAAAGTTATGGTCATTTTCATACTCGGAAATTAGCATCTTGTTCCCTATTGATTTTCTATGGACATAACAAAAAAGCTGTGATCGTGGACAGTCAAAAGCCCATAACTTTCTTAAAAATTAAGAGAACTGAATGAAATTTTCAGTTATCATAAATTGAAGCATTCTGAAACAAATATAAAATAATCTTACTTGGATGACCTGAAATTAAAGCATATAATTAGTTAGTTACCCAATTGTAGCTAATTTCAGACTTCAATTACTAGATCTAAACATCTATCCATTTCTTAATAAATGATTAACATTTTTAAATAGCGTGTGTCCAAATAATATTCACAAATAATTCACAATAAAACATGATTTTTAAGTCTCATTTACATTAATTTATAGGCCAAATGGAAGGAATTTAGTGTTCAATTGCTGTAAATTAAAGTCCATTTAAATCAGCTTTCTAGTGGGATCCTGTGAACGCGCTGGTTTAGAACGTTCACATTGCACTAGATTTGTGCCCTCAAATGCCCAGAAAAATACTGCGGGATATAATGGGGCCAAAATTAGCTACTCGCAACTTTAAACTTTGTATAAAGGGATCTTAAGAAGCCCTATTTAACGTAAAAATAAACAGCCTACCTTCCGTTTTCCCCTGTATGAGATCCGGCCGGTTGCCGGCGGTCGGGGGTTTAGAGGTTAATTTTTAACCTACTATAACAAGTATAGAAAGCCCTTAAAACTAAAAATAGCTCCAGCTACGGAATCGTCCAGCGATTTTTCATTAATAATTAACTAGCTGAAAAACCTCGATTTGAACAGCCTAGTGAAAAATCGCGTTTTAAACCCGCCCCCCTCTAAACGGCGCCAAAATCGTGCACACGGGCTGGGACTGATTTTCAGCGACGCTTCAGGTAGGCTTTGCAACATACCTACATAGTCTCCTTTATTCAACTGTAACACTGACACCTCTGATCTACCCTTCTCCCTCTCCAATTGTAGATTAAACCTGACCATGTTATGGTCACTGCCTCCTCATGGCTCATTAACCTCGAGGTCCTTTATCAAATTCAGAGGGTACTTGGCAAATTTCTACATAAGACATTTTAGTATAAGTGAGAAGACATGGAATTGTAAACAACCTATCAGCTTGGTTAGGAATTTGGATAAGAGGTTGAAGAGGGGGAAATAGGTATAAATTCAAAGTGGTGGTATAGGATTTACGGGGTCTCTCAGTAGGTTTGGCATATGACAATATTTATAAATGACTCAATGAAGGAATAAGCAACTGTTCATCTAAGTTTACTCATAGTTGTTTGTCACAGCAAATAGTGGAGATGGGGCAAAATGTTACAAAGGAACATTGATGGATTAAGTGAGAGGGGAAATTTGTGGAACTTGGAGTGTACAATGGTTATACCATGAATACATGGATTATCGCAATGAGCTCTGGGCACCATACCTTCAGAAGGAAAGATCAATTTAGGTGTGCATATGACATAGATTTGGTAGAATAATTCTAGGATCAAATGGTTTAAATTATGAGGCTGGTTGCATCAAGAAGGCTTGCATTTTCCTGAATATAAAGGATTAAGAGCCGATCTAATTGAGGTGCTTGAGATGATTAAAGGATTCAATAGAGTAGATAGAAAAAAACAATTTTATCTTGTGGGAAAATCAAGAACACGGGCCAAGCTTAAAATTGCAGTTAGTGAGTGATTTCACAAAACCTTTCTTCTCATGAGAGGTGGAAGACATTTGCAACTGCTTCCTCCAAAATGGGTTTGAAGGTAGGTCACTTAAACATTTTAGAACTGAGATTGAATGATCTGTGAAGAAGGGTTTCGGCCCGAAACATCACTTATCCATTTTCTCCAGGTATGATACCTGACCCACTGAGTTAGTTCAGCATTTTGTGTCTATCCTACAAACTGTCCAGCGATTTTATAGCCTGGCCTTGTCTGAGAGCTTGCTTTTTGCTCTAAAATTAAAATAAAGAAGAAAAAAAGGGGCATAGTGGCATAGCTGGAGTTGCTGCCTTACAGTGCCAGAGTCCCAGGTTCGATCCTGACTACGGGTGCTGTCTGTACCAAGTTTGTATGTTCTTCCTGTGACCACGTGGGTTTTCTTCGAGTGTTCGGGTTTTTCTCCCACACTCCAAAGACGCGCAGGTTTATAATTTAATTGGCTTCTGTAAATTGTATATTGTCCCTTGTGTGTAGGATAGTGCTAGCGTGTTGGATAGTGCTATTGTACAGGGTGATCGCTGGTTGACATAGACTCGGTGGGCCAAAGGGCCTGTTTCCACGCTGTATGTCTAAAGACTAAAGCTCTGCAGTGTAAAGACTGGAGGTGTGACCAAGATAATGATGATATGCTGTCCCTATAGAACCCTGCCATGCAGAGATGATTGCTATTTTGGCCACAGATGGACGAGGCAGTGAATGAATTGGAGAGTAGAGTAAGGACTCTATTTGGAGTCAAGTAGAATTGTTCAACATGACTCAGTTGGAATAGAGTAAGGCTTGAACCCACATTCTTCAGACTCCAAAGCAAGATTTCTGCCACTGAACCAAAACATACTGTATGCTCAGAGGAGGTTGATGCAGAACATTGTATAAGGTGACACGGTGCTCATGACTAAGACAATAGCACTGTGGTAAAATATGAAAACAGTTGTTGGCATTGGTACCAGATTAGCACAGAATATAAATTAAGACTGCTGGTTTAAGAAATGGATGGGTTTTTATAAACTTTGGTTTATTTGGTCTATAAATATTAATGCTCAGTTGTTAAGATGCAAGGATATCCTTGTATTTAATTCATTCATAAAGTAATCGAAAAACTCAAATGGTAATAAGAACCAAATATTAGAAAAGGACTTAAAATATTTAAAAAACTTAGAAAGCGATTTCCTTGCACATTGAATTGGTTATTGAATTGATTGTACTGATTGCAGTCAATGTCAATTTCTCATAACGCTGAAGTGAAGATTTCATACTAAAAAAATGTTGTATACAAGCTTATTCTGACTGGAGGCTTTAAAATATAAAACACAAATTGCATTGGAGAGATTATGGCAAATATGCATTTAGGATTGCGTGGTGCAAGAGATGAACAGAGCTCTCCTTTCGTGGCACAGAGAGTGAACTGGGGAACAAGACAAAGTCACTGATTTTAATCCTTTGAACCACACTAAATTGCAAACACGGATTATACAATCTAATGTTCAAATTAATCCTGGAAATGCTGTTTTCACATGACAACATATGTTAGATAATTCACGGTTCAATTTTATTTTGATTGATTAGAAAATATTGAACTTTAAGAAAATGCCATAAATTTTTAGCAGAGGAAAAGTCCCTAAATCATGTCAATCTATTATCACCCAAATATGTTTGGTTGGAATTTGAGAACGGTATGAGATTAAAAAAATTAAAATTCTTCAGCATTGGATCCTGAACATTAATGCAATGCCAAATCTACCTCTTATCTTAAAACAGCAGCAAATATATTTCTCATTAGAATTCATTAAAAATGAGAAAAGCTCCATGGCCTGTTTGACCCACTCCCTCTATCAGACTTGTATAATCTGTCCTGTTGAGACAGCTACTCCCTTTAATCTCTTTACAGGAAATCTTGGAGATAATTCTAAGATAATGCTATCTAACAATCCCCATGATACTTGCTTAAATAGGAATTCCCTTCCTCTTCAGTACTAAGTTCTGAAAGGTGTTCAGCAAATATCCCGCAACATAATGTCATCATAAAACGTTGACCGTAGAACAGTACAGCACAGGAACAGGCCTTTCGACACACAACATCTTAGACGAACATGATCCCAAATTAAACTAATCCCTTCATCAACCCACTATGTTGATAAACAAGTATAATTTTCTTCATCAGATAGAATCCCCACTTTTAGCTCTCGGCAAGTTCTCAAATTCAATTTCCAGTTGGTGATGAGATTGATAATCTCAGCCATGATATCAGGTGAGAAGGACACAAAGTGCTGGACTAACTTTGTGGTTCACGCAGCATCTCTGGAGAATATGGATAGGTGATGTTTTGGGTCGGAATCCTTCTTCAGATTATTTGTGTAAACCGGCACCTGCAGTTCCCTGTTTCTACTTATCAGCAGAGAAATTGCACGTGATCCCAATAACAATCATTTAGGAAGAGAAATCAGTTAAGATCCATGCCTCTGATTACTGATTCTGCTGGGAATATGGGTATGTTCCTAATCAAGAATCGGTCAATCTCCGCCTTAAAAATACCCAATGACTTGGCCTCCACAGCTGTCTCTGGCAATGAATTCCACAGATTCACCATCCTCTGACTAAAGAAATTCCTCTTGATTTCCTTCCTAAAATATGAACAGGGCTGGTGCTAGGAACTGAATGGCCTAATGCTGCTTCTGTTTCCTTGGAGTTAAAGTGTTGAGCAACCGAGAGATCAGGTAGGTGTAGACGAACTGAGCGGAGGTGTTCAGAGAAACTCACCACCCTACAATTAAATACATTCCTCCTCATCTCCTTTCTAAAGGTACATCCTTTTATTCTGAGTGCGTTGCCTTGAACAATGTCCAACCTCTATATGATGCCGCCCAAAGTTGAGCAGGCAGCTAGTAAAACTAAACTTCTGGGGTTGCTCTCTAACAAAAGGTTGACAACAGGAGAAAATGAGGAGTGCCTAGGAAAACACAAAGAAAAATCCTTAGGCTTAATTATCCTCTACTCTCTCCTACTGTTAGATTAATAATATTGCAAAGGGGAAGATGCAAGATAATTTGCGCACCTTGACAATTGTAATGAAATATTCTGGAGATTTGTATTAACCTTTCTAAAGCTGATCTGACTGGGATTATTTGAATTCATTAGCACAGACACTAGCAATTGGTTGTCTGTTGATTGATGAGTTGATTTCATTTTGTGATTTGATTTCTTAGCAAAATGTCAGGCTCACACAAGCCAGTGTTTCCGAAGCTGATACTAAAGTGATGCCAGTTAATGTCTTGCTAGAAATCTAACATCATGGAGTTAATTATTATTATGAAAATAGGTTTACATGGAGTTATAAGGATTTTACAGCATGTAAGTTGTTCATATTTTACAGCATGTAAAAAATATAATCGCTGCTTGAGCTGCTGATGTCACAATGCCCACATTCCCACCAATCGAGGCCCACCTGCCTCCAGGCCCCGCCACCCCGTCAGTGTGGACTAAAGCCACGCGTCCAGCCCAAGTACGCTCGCGCCACGCCTCCCGCAGCTGGACTCCCACGCACGCCTGCCCGACCACTCCAAACCCCCTCCCCGTTCCAACCCTTCTTCAGACTACATATGGTTAGTATAAAGCCTCTTCCTCATGAAATGACCCAATAGTCTGGAGCTTATTTTGATTTGGAAAGTGGCCTCATGAATTAATGTTCATAAATTATAGGAGCAGAATTGGACCATTTGGCCCATCGTCGACTCCGCTATTCAATAATGGTTGATCTATCTTTTCCTCTCAACCCTATTCTCCTGCTTTTTCACCATTACCCCTGACACCCGTACTAATCAAGAATCTGTCATTCTCTGCCTTAAAAATATCCATTGACTAGGCCTCCACACAGCCTTTTGTTGCAATGAAATGCCCTGGATTATAAATCCAGTCCAATCCACAAAACCATGGAGCAACGCGGCAATCTATACTATTATTAAAAGTCTCATCTTGACCACTTCTGACCTACATTGTAAATGCATTTTAGAAAAAATGCTACCGTATATCGCTATGATTTCTTCGCCATCTTACTCACCGTCCTCCTCCGCTCCAACCCCCACCAAGGTTTTTTGCAGGGGAGGAGCTTGCCTCGTCATTAAAAAAGTTATCAATGTTTAAAAAATCGTAAGATCAGCTGATTGGTCCGCTCGCCTGTCAGTCACTATGGTGAAGGTAACGCCCCTTCTGGGGGGCCAGGAGGCCGGACGTGAGTCAGTCACCCCGGAAGATCGTGAGTGAGAGTCCAGAACTGTGATTCTACGCCATGAGTGAATTGAACTGTGAGTCTGCACTGTGCTTGGAATAGCCCGCAATGTACTTAAATGATTTGTTAGCCCGCAATGTGCTTGGAATAATTGATTTGTTAGCCCCCACTGTCCTTGAAATAAATGATTTGTTAGCACACAATGTACTTGGAATAAATGATTTGTTAGTCCGCATTGTGCTTGGAATAAGTGATTTGTTAGCCTGCTCTATGCTTGACCTCAAATGTTGGCCTGCACTGTGCTTGAACTGAATTGTTGTCCCACACCGTGCTTGAACTTAATTGTTGGCCTGCACTGTGCTTGAACTCAGTTGTTAGCCTGCACTGTGGTTGAACTCAATTGTTGGCCTGCACTGTGCTTGAACTCAGTTGTTGGCCTACACTGTCCTTGAACGCACTTGTTGGCCTGCACTGTGCTTGGACGCACGTGTTGGCCTACACTGTGCTTGAACTCAGTTGTTGGCCTGCACTGTGCTTGAACGCACTTGTTGGCCTGCACTGTGCTTGGACGCACGTGATGGCCTACACTGTGCTTGAACTCAGTTGTTGGCCTACACTGTGCTTGAACTCACTTGTTAGCCTGCACTGTGCTTGAACTCAATTGTTGGCCTGCACTGTGCTTGGACGCACGTGTTGGCCTACACTGTGCTTGAACTCAGTTGTTGGCCTGCACTGTGCTTGATCTCAGATGTTGGCTTCGACTGTGATTGAACTCAGTTGTTGGCCTGCACAGTGCTTGGTCTGAGTTGTTGGCCTGCACAGTGCTTGGTCCAAAGGTTGCGCTCACTCCGGAAGTCGTGCTCATTCCAGAAGTCCCACTCGGTGGAGAGGTCACGCTCATTCCGGAAGTCCCGCTCACTCTGGAAGTCCCACTCAGTGGAGAGGCCATGCTCAACTGCGTGAGTAGAGTTTTACTGTCATATATATGTTGAGTGTGTGTGGGTGCGTGTGTGTGTGTGTGAATGTGAGTGATGGAGGGTGTGAGTGTGTGTGAGAAATGGAGGGTGTGTGGGTGTGTGTGTGTGTGTGTGTGATGGAGTGTGTGAGTGTGTGTGCGTGTGCATGTGTCTGTGTGATGGAGGGTGTGTGTGTGTGTGTTTGTGAGCCCACAAGCCATGAGTGAGTGAACTGCCAGCCCACCAGCCATGAGTGAGTCAACTGTCAGCCCACCAGCCGTGAGTGAGTCAACTGCCAGCCCACCAGCCGTGAAGGACCTTGATAGTCAATCCTGGATCTCACAGGGAGGCAATGAAGGGAGAAAAATACCGTGGTGAGGTGAGTCAGTACATACAAGGGGAATCTACAAGAGGGAGAGGGGAGAGAGACAATTTTTGACATTTTACCTCTTTTTATTTTCTATAGATCTAAAACAATGAAGGAGGATAAAGGACCTTGATAGTATATCCTGGATCTCACAGGGAGCCAATGAAGGGAGAAAAACACTGGGGTGAGGTGACACACACACACACACACACACACACACACACACACACACACACACACACACACACACACACACACACACACACACACACACACACACACACACACACACACACACACACACACACACACACACACACACACACACACACACACACACACACACACACACACACACACACACACACACACACACTGAGTGACTGAGCTGCCAGCCCACCAGGCCTGAGTGACTGAGTTGCCAGCCCACCAGGCCTGAGAGACTGAGCTGCCAGGCCTGAGTGACTGAGCTGCCAGCCCACCAGGCCTGAGTGACTGAGCTGCCAGCCCAAGAATCCATTCGGCCCACAATGTCTGAAAACCAGTCCATTTGACCCACAACACCCATACTGGTGCTTCAGAAAGGCCCCCACCTCACAGGCCACCAATATTGTAATTGGTGGAGAGGTGGAATATTGATTTGTGGGACCAGCACTCCGTGTGAACATGGGACCCAACGGGTCCCACTTAGTCTAGTAAATCAATAAACAGCTTGCTTTGTGCAAGTTATTCATTGAATTAATTCTAATTACAAGGCAACAGAAACTTAATTCCTGTGACAGATCAAATGGGCTTAGATAAACAGGCTTCATGCCTTTTTAAATGGGGTTATCTAAGTTTAACTCCAGAGAATTTAGGACTTCGAAATACCTTTGCTCAAATTAGGTTCAACATATGCATGTTTATTTCCATAATTTAATTGCAGAATTTGAATGACAATGGGTGTACATATTTATTGTTCACACAAAATATGGTATTAAGTTTCTGATTTTTTTTATGGGTGTATTTATGGTTGAATATTTTGCAAGTGAATGGGTGTGCATAGATATTAGACTTTTATAGATTCATTTTAACCATCATGTCATACTTGCAGCATCAGGGCATTGATGGGTAGGGTTTATGAACTTGCATTCCTAAAGTGTTCAATCACTTGAAGGAAATATTGAGGTCAGGCATTTGCCCTTCATGACTTTACTTTCATTCTTTTTCTTTTTCTGTCATATTTCTTTATAAAATACGGTGCAAGGTTGTTACTGGCAGAAAATATGAGGTTTTTCAGGATAAATAATCACATCAATAAACTTGAAAAAGCCTGAGATATGAGCGTTCTGGGATCTAGAAGTGGAAAAGATATGGAAAGTCATAAACGTCATAGGAGTTCATCTGTGGGAAGCTGTATGTTTGATTTATACCCACTAGCAACTGGGATGAGATTGCATCAAACCCAGTACATTTATAAACCGAGAAAATGATGCAACTTTCTGCCACCAGTCTGTCTGGACTGAGTGTGTTTTCTTGGACTTGTGTGAGGGGTTAGCATGTTAGCCAGCAACCCCCATACTTGCCAACCAACACATGTTTATTTTCTACAGGTCATAGAGTCATAGAGTGATACAGTGTGGAAACAGGCCCTTCGGCCCAACTTGCCCACACCGGCCAACATGTCCCAGCTATACTAGTCCCATCTGCCTGCGTTAGGTCCATATCCATCCAAACTTGTCCTATCTATGTCACTTCTAAATCTTGCATTAATTAAAGAAAATAACTGTTGGTTGAAACTATGTTCAGATTTCTACCAGTGTCTGCCAGTTTGCAGTTGGAAGTTTGGAATAAAACAGCAAGGTATTTGCAGATTGGTTTATGAATGCAACCAATCATATATATCTTAGCATCACTAATCCCGCCTCACTGTATCATTTATACTAACACCCACTTCTCCCGCTACACTATTCAGAAACGGTCACACGACAGGTCATGCAAACCCCTCATGCCTCTGCTGCCGGGACAGGTTGTTCGTCTACAAACTGCGAGTGGATATTCCTGCCTGGCCACCGTGGTTGGCACAGCTGATGCTCCTCGATCTTACCTTGTGGACTATGAAGGGACAGTTTACCGCAGAAGTCGTCAACATCTGTTGGCTGTGCAGGAACCCCGTCCGCTGCCAACTGGTCCCTACTCTCCACCACTTCTGCTCCAACCGTCTGCTGCAGATCCAGTTACCAGCCCCTGCACGTCCCCCACCCCTCGCATGTTCCGTTCTCCTCTGCGTGGCGCAGCTGTTACTAACTGCAGATTCACCCCTCCTGTTTTTGTATCCACTCTGCTGCCTCTAGCCCCCTCCACGTCCTTCTCGCCTCCGGTCCTGTCGCCACCCTCTAATCTTTCCGATGAAGGGGTTGAGGGTTTGGTCCGTACGCGTTCGGGCCGTGTCAGTAAACCGCCTGTTAGATATGGTGATTTTGTTTAACTTTAATGGCACGGGTACCCACCATACTCAATCTTCTAAGGGGAAGGATGTAGATTGGTTTATGAATGCAACCAATCATATATATCTTAGCATCACTAATCCCGCCTGACTGTATCATTTATACTAACACCCACTTCTCCCGCTACACAGTTCAGTAGCAGGCTGGAGCCAGTGACTACTAATATGTTGTTAAGTCTGAATGTATATTAAAGACTATCTTGAAGTTACACGTGTGTAATGTCTCATTTACAGTATTAATTAATGGTTACATTGGTTAGTGGTGGTTGAAGTTAATGAGTGACTCTAGTTGTGAACTTGTTAGGTTGGCGTTACAATTATTTGTTATCAAGATGTTTTGGTTTAAATAAAGCAGATGTTATTTTTAGTTGGAAACAATAGGGATATAACGCAAATAAGACATTCATGTGTAGGAAGGAACTGCAGATGCTGTCTTAAACTGAAGATAGACACAAAATACTGGAGTAACTCAGCAGGACAGGCAGTATCTCTGAATAGAAGGAATGGGTGATGTTTAGGGTCGAGAAGAAGGGTCTTGACCCGAAATGTTACCTTTCTATCCAGAGATACTGCCAGCCCCATTGAGTTACTGCAGCAATTTTGTGTCTATCTTCAGACATTGATGTGTCAGACTCAATCTTCAGTTCTAAATTAACTACATCTATTTACTATTGCAGTATTGAAGCCTTTTTGGCGTGACTGCTTGCATCTGGTGATGATCGTAATGATTTCATTACACATGGATTCACCCAGCAAAGGCAAATAATAATGATGGCACTGTGCACAAACATGTCAATGAGATTAAATAATTATCTGTTTCGATTTTCATTTGTTTAATCATGCAGTCAAAACTCAGTGTTCAAATTCATTTCATTTCATGTTATTTTCTAAAATATTATACCATATTTATTCTTATTACAGTGATCAGCAACACCCCAGTGAAACCGTGTCGATAAGTTTAGGTCTTCAGTGTTTATGTTAAAGTGATCAGTTCCTGACACACACAGTTTCATGTGAGCTACTGGTATTTTAAAATAAAACCTGCCTGAACCCACAGTACCTCAAGAGGAGACAAAGTGCTGGTGTAACTTAGCAGTTCAGGCAGCATCTCTGGAGAACACGGATATGTGATGTTTCGGGTCAGGACCCCATCAGTCTGAAGAAGGTTCTTGACCCAAAACATCTCCTAATCATGTTCTCCAGAGATGCTGCCTGACCTGCTGAGCTACTCCACGCCTTGCGTTCTTTTGTGTAAATCCGCATCTTCAGTTCCTTGTTTCTACATGTTGCGTGCTTTGAGAGGTTGTTTACGGCGCGAATCATCTCCTGCCCCAGAAATTACCTGGGTTCACTAAAGATCAACAGCAGGGTGGTAGCACACTGGTTCTCCACTCTTTCCTGAACCATCTGGATACCAGGAACTCAGAAACACCCAACAATCCTTGCTAAATCAGGGGAATTTAGACTTAAGAGAAACAGTGCGGAAACAAGCCCTTCATCCCACCGAGACAATATTCTGCACACAAGAGATAATTTATTTTTAGCAAAGCCAATTAACCAACAAAACTGTAACTCTTTGCAGTGTTGGGAGGAAACCGGAGCACTACGTGCAGTTTTGGTCTCCAAATTTGAGAAAGGACATTCTTACTATTGAAGGAGTGCAGTGTAGGTTCACAAGGTTAATTCCCGCGATGGCAGGACTGTCAAATGCTGAGAGAATGGAGCGCCTGGGCTTGTATACTCAGGAATTTAGAATGAGAGAGGAATTTTATTGAAACATATAAGATTATTAACTGTTTGGCCAACCTAGAAGCAGGAAACATGTTGGGGGAGTCCAGAACCAGGGGCTACAGTTTAAGAATAAGGGATAAGATTCAGATTCAGATTCAGATTCAATTTTAATTGTCATTGTCAGTGTACAGTACAGAGACAACGAAATGCATTTAGCATCTCCCTTGAAGAGCGACATAGCAAACGATTTGAATTAAAAAAATAATAAGTGTCCGGGGGGGGGGGGGGGGGGGGGGGGGGGGGGGGGGGGGGGGTGGTGGGGGGGGGGTGGTGGGTGATTGGCAGTCACCGGTACGTTGTTTAGAGTGACAGCCGGCAAACTGAGAGTCCTGTAGCGCCTCCCGGATGGTAGGAGGGTAAACAGTCCATGGTCGGGGTGAGAGCAGTCCTTGGCGATGCTGAGCGCCCTCCGCAGACAGCGCTTGCTTTGGACAGACTCAATGGAGGGGAGCGTGGAACCGGTGATGCGTTGGGCAATTTTCACCACTCTCTGCAATGCCTTCCGGTCGGAGACAGAGCAGTTGCCATACCATACTGTGATGCAGTTGGTAAGGATGCTCTCGATGGTGCAGCGGTAGAAGTTCACCAGGATCTGAGGAGACAGATGGACCTTCTTCAGTCTCCTCAGGAAGAAGAGACGCTGATGAGCCTTCTTGATCAGAGTAGAGGTATTGTGGGTCCAAGAGAGGTCATCGGAGATGTTGACTCCCAGGAACCTGAAGCTAGAAACACGTTCCACCTCCGTCCCGTTAATGTGGATGGGGGTGTGCGTGCTGAAGTCTACAATGAGCTCCTTGATCTTCTTGGAGTTAAGGGCCAGGTTGTTGTCAGCGCACCATGCTGCTAAGTGCTGGACCTCCTCCCTGTAGGCCAGCTCATCGTTGTTGCTGATGAGGCCAATCACCGTTGTATCATCTGCATACTTGATGATGGTGTTAGTACCATGTACAGGTGTGCAGTCATAGGTGAAGAGGGAGTAGAGGAGGGGGCTCAGCACACAGCCCTGAGGAACGCCGGTGTTCAGGGTGAGGGTTGAAGAGGTGTGCTTGTCTAACCTCACAGACTGGGGTCTGTTGGTTAGAAAGTCCAGTATCCAGTTGCAGAGGGAGGGGTCGATGCCCAGGTTACCGAGTTTGGTGATCAATTTTGATGGAATAATGGTGTTGAATGCTGAGCTGTAATCGATGAACAGCATTCTTACATAAGTGCCTCTGTTGTCAAGGTGGGAGAGGGCGTAGTGAAGTGCCGTTGAGATGGCATCCTCTGTACTCCTGTTCTTGCGGTAGGCAAACTGATAGGGATCCAGTGTGGGGGGTAGGCAGCTTTTGAGGTGTGCCAGGACCAGCCTCTCGAAGCACTTGGTGATGATGGGGGTAAGTGCAACTGGGCGGAAGTCGTTGAGGCTTGCCGCAGTGGAGTGTTTTGGCACTGGCACGATGGAGGTGGCTTTAAGGCAAGTGGGGACAACTGCTTGGGCAAGTGACAGGTTGAAGATGTCAGTCCAGACGTCTGTCAGCTGCGCAGCACAGGCACTGAGCACGCGCCCGGGGATGCCGTCAGGGCCAGCAGCCTTACGTGCATTAGTCCTACTCAGTGCCACGTACACGTCGTAGGGGGTGAGTGTGAGGGGTTGGTGATCGGCAGGTAGCACAGCCTTGATGGCTGTCTTTAGATTGTCCCTGTCGAAGCGGCCATAGAAGTGATTCAGCTCCTCAAGGAAGGAGGCGTCGCTGGATGTGGGGGTGATGTTGGAGGGTCTGTAGTCCGTGATGGCCTGGATGCCTTGCCACATGCGTCGGGGGTCGGAGTTGTTGTTGAAGTGCTCCTCAATCCTGAGCTTATGGCAGTGCTTGGCCTTCCTGATGCCCCTCTTCAGGTTAGCCCTGGATGAACTGTAGGCTCGAGCATCGCCTGACCTGAAAGCGGTGTCCCGTGCTTTCAGCAGTAGCCTGACCTCGCTGTTCATCCATGGCTTCTGATTCGGGTATATGGTCACCTGTTTGAGGGAGGTGACACTATTGATGGTGGAGTTTATAAAGTCCAGAACAGAGGATGTATAGGAATCAATGTCCGTGTGAGAGTCAAGGGTGGCCTGGGCTGCAAACGCCTTCCAGTCAGTGTTTCCAAAACACTGCTGAAGTGTGAAGTCCGCTTCCTCTGACCAGACTTTAACTGTCCTTACAGTTGGTTTAACCCATCTGATGAGTGGGGAGTACTTAGGGAGCAGGAACAATGAGACGTGATCAGACTGACCAAGGTGGGGGAGGGGGATGGCTTTGTAAGCTTCAGCCATGTTGGTGTAGACTTTGTCCAGTGTCTTGTCTACTCTAGTGGGGAAGGATACATGTTGGTGGAATTTGGGGAGTACAGTCTTCAGGTTGGAGTGATTGAAGTCACCCGCAACAATGAAGGCTGCCTCGGGGTTGTGCGTCTGTTGTTTGCTAATGGCAGTATGCAGCTCTTTCATTGCAAGCTTGGCATTAGCATCAGGAGGGATATAGGCTGCAGTCACAACAGTGGAGGTGAACTCTCTGGGCAGATAGCCATTTAGAACGAGGATAAGGAAACACTTTTTCACACAGAGAGTTGTGAGTCTGGAATTCTCTGTCTCAGAGGGCAGTGGAGGCCGGTTCTCTGGATACTTTCAAAAGAGAGCTAGATGGGGCTCTAAAAGATAGCGGAGTCAGGAGTTATGGGGAGAAGGCAGGAACGGGGTTCTGATTGTGCATGATCAGCCAGATCACATTGAATGGCAGTGCTGGCTCGATGGGCTGAATGGCCTACTCCTGCACCTATTGTCTATTGTCACCCAGAGAAACATAGAAAATAGATGCAGGGGTAGGCCATTTGGCCCTTTGAGCCAGCACCACCATTCAATATGATCATGGCTGATCATCCTAAATCAGTACCCATTCCTGCTTTCTCCCCATATCCCTTGGTTCCATTAGCCCTATGAGTAAAATCTAACTCTCTCTTAAAAACATCCAGTTAATTAGCCTCCACTGCCTTCTGTGAGTAAATTCCACAGATTCACAACTCTCTGTGATGCAGGTCATAGGGAGAACATGTAATCTTTGTACAGACATCACCCGTAGTCAGTATCAAACCAGGGTCTTCACTTTAAGGTAGCAACTCTACAGCTGTGCCACTGTACTGCTCGATGGCCTATGAACAGTGACAGCTGGGAACAAGCTTTGAGAATCTATAGGGTCTGAAGAAGGGTTTAGGCCCAAAAAGTTGCCTATTTCCTTCTTTCCATAGATGCTGCTGCACCTGCTGAGTTTCTCCAACATTTTTGTGTACATTTGAGAATCTATAGTCAGTCATTGGGGACACCCAGATGACCAACTTAAATGGCGGAAGGAGTTCACGAGCACTTGCCTTCTACATCAAACATGTTTAGCCCTATCGGCGGCAAGAATTCAGGGTTTTGCATTGGTTTCATTAACCATCTCATGCCACAGAACTGGAGTGGAAGGAATTCATCCCTGATACTGAGAGTCTAAGAGGAAGGAAAAAAGATTAAACTAACACTGGGAATAGTCAAGCAGTCTCAATACACTGCCTGAAATCCACTCAACGTTACCAAAACACTGATTAGAGTAAGCAGTCCTCTGACTCTGTGCTAACAGCATGGTAAATATGATGGAGAAAATGTCACCTCTTTTGGTATTTCCAGTGAATTTACTAGCGGCTCCTTGTAGAAATAACAATAGTGTTAATAGTGTGCCACACAGCGGCACAGCGGTAGAGTTGCTGCCCTACAGCGCCAGAGACCCAGATATAATCCTAACTACGGACGATGTCTGTATGGAGTTTGTACATTCTCCCAGTGACCATGTGGGGTTTTTCCGGGTGGGCTGGTTTCCTCCCACATTCCAAAGACGTACAGGTCTGAAGGTTAATTGGCTTATGTTAAATTGTAAATTGTCCCTAGTGCGTAAGATAGTGCTAGTGTATGGGGTGTTCGCTGGTTGGCGTGGACTCGGATGGCTGAAAGGCCTGCTTCCATGCTGAATCTCTAAAGTCTAGAGTCTACAGTCTAAAACTGCAGTGGTTGAGGTTGTGGCCAAATCATTTGTTTTCCATACCGTGACATTTTATTTCGGAAACCATGCAATGTTCTGCTGTTAATTCATCGCCCGCTGTTAATTAATACCAATTAAATGATAGTCCAGAGCCACTGTTTGGGGCAGTATTCCTTTGGGTGAAGTGAACTTTCAATGGTCCCCTTGCACTGTTAGTTTATCACTGGCAAAGGTAAATATCCTTCTGGTGAACATAACTGCTGTAATTATTGCTGCTTTACATCTGAACCATTATGGTCACTAATGAGTATGTGCTGAAATCACATGACCTCTACAGCACCGGCTCAGACAGCATGATATTTCAATTAGTGGCAACATTTATTATGCATTACTATGCAGATGTCTGTACTTGCTGTGCCTATTTCTATTAATGATTGAATGTGCAAGACTGTGCTGATCTAAAAGGTCGTGTTTTTGTGTGCAGGGTTTCTATGGCACATGTGAACAAGTGTCAGATGTGGTTCAGTGCTTCTGCCTCTGAGTCAGAAATGCTACTCTAGAGACTTGAGCCCAAGAATGTGGGCTAACAAGGCAGTGCAGTACTAAGTGGGGCACCATTGGCAACTAAACTGAGGTACTATGTGCTGCCTGAATTGGACGTGAAAAAACCTGTGCGCACTTTGAAGAGGAGCACAAGTTATCTCTAAAACCATGTTAATCCACATTATCAAAACAGATTATCTGATTGCTAACACATTGATGTCTGTAGAAGTTAGCTGGGCACCAATTAACTGTTGTGTTTCCTACATTAGGGGGCATTACAGAGAGTGGTGGGTGCCTGGATCGCATTGCCTGGGGCTGTGGTGGAGGCAGGTATGATAGTGGCATTGAAGAGGCTTTTAGATAGGCAAATGCATTTGCAGGGAATTAAGGGTTATGGATCATGTGCAGGCATAGCCCATAAGACATAGAGGCAGAATTAGGCAATTTGGCTCATGGAGTCTACTCCACCATTTCAACATGGCTGATCTATTCTCCCCTCCCAGCCCGATTTCCTGCCTTCTCCTCTTATTTGTGACACCAGACAGGGAAGATTAGTTTAACTTGGCATCATGTTTGGCATGGGCATTGTGGGCCAATGCTGTGCTGTACTCAGGGCCGGCTTTAGGAGGTGCGGGACCCAATTGTGAACAATTTTGGTGAACCCCAGGTTCCCCGCCAAGGTCAGTAGAATCATAGAAATACAAATAAAGTCTATTATAGACTTTATATATCTATGGTAGAATGGAAAGTAATCAAAATGTGCGCTTAAAAATTGCCTGCGAGTTAATGGACCAAACAGATCTAAGCTAAATTTTTAATATAAAATTGCATACATGTAAGCCTACAAGTAACAAACAAAATGTGTAGATCACCTCTGAAAAGCACGTAGTTACAATGCCACTTGTTTTAGTGACTGAAATGAAAAAAAAAAATTTTTACTAGATGCTGGAAAATCAATTGGCGAAAAACTAGTCCAGGCATTAAATTTTTGGCTTCAGCCCCATCCTATCCTTTGGGCTTCTACCCTGCCCTAACTTAGTTGTGTGTGTGTGTGTGTGCGTGTGTTAGTTGTCTGTGCATGATGTGTGTGTGTTAGTTTTCTGTACGTTATGTATGTGGGAGGAAAGGAGAGAAGGGAGGGAGGGAGGGAGGGAGAGAAGGAGAGAAGGGAGTGAGGGAAGTAGAGAAAGAAGGGAGGGAGGGAAGGAGAAAAGTGAAAGAGAGAGAGGAAGGAGTGAAAGAGGGGAGGGAGGGAAGGCGAGAAGGGGGAAGAGAGAGAGGAAGGCGGGAGGGAAGGAGAGATGGGAGCGAGGGAAGATGGGAAGGGAGAGTTAGAAGGGGAGGAGAGAAGGGAAGGAGATGGCCGGCACCAGCAGCGGATGCTGGGGTCTGGGCAGATGGGTGTGAGCTGAGGCCGAGGTTTGTAAACGTTGCTCCAACCCCCGGCCTGGCCCGGCCCTCCATGTATTGTTCATCGTGTCTTCCCGGGGAGAGAGAGGGGTGGAGCCGGGGCTGTGTGCGTGAAGCACGGCGACTGGAGGGGCGGGAACGCTGCCCCGAGACGGTGAGGGACCGATCCAACTCCCCTTCTCCCTCTCCCCCTTCTCCAATCCCCCTCACACCCCCTCCCCTTCTACCGTTTTTCCCCCTCCACCTCTCTACTCTCCCTCCACCCCCTCTCTCCCCCCTCCACCCGGGGTAGATCTACCTGAGCCGAGAGTAGATTACTCTAGCACGGGGCCCCCTTAGGCGCGGGGCCCAATTGGGAGTAATTGGTCCAATCGGCTTAAGGCCGGCCCTGGCTGTACTGTGCTATGTTCATTACTGTGCTGCACTGTGTGCTACATTGAAAGTTGGTATTGCATGCAAGTCTTTCTCTTTCTTTTAGGTTTACTGGGTTGATACTGCCGTTGACTCTTCAATCTAACACTAGTGGTTGTCATCCATAAAGCTGATGTGGAGCTTGTGTTACAAACTACCCTAGTGTGATTCTAGGCACTTTGCAAGCAGGAACTTCCGATATCCAATGTTTCAGAGGTCTGTCCCCTTGACACTTACCTACCTCAATGTGAAGGTCAGTTGCTAACATTCTATCAAGCATCCGGAACCATGCACTCTTTTAACTACTCTCTTGAAGAGTAGACGGAAGTTGAGCTGTTTTGTGCTGGTCTTCTTTTGGTGCATATAGACGCAGGCGTCTGAAGGTGTTACAAGTGTATGTTTAGATCTCATGTTCACAGTTCATTTAGCCACGTCATTAAAGTTGCATTCCATCTGTTTAGTTTAGTTCAGTTTACGTTAGTTTAGTTTAGTTTATTGTCACATACCGAGGTTCACTTGAAAAGGTTTTGTTGTGTGCTAACCAGCCAGTGAAAAGACAATACAGGATTATAATCAAGCTATCCACAGTGTATATGATACATGATGAAAGGAATAACATGAATAACGTCTTGTGCAAGATAAAGTCCAGTGAAATCCGATCAAAGATAGTCTGAGGGTCTCTAAAGAGGTAGATAGTAGCTGAGGACTGTTCTCTAGTTGTCTAAGCCGGTACATTTGCCTGATAACAGCAGGGAAGAAACTGGGACACAATGATCAGGAAACTGTTTGGATTAGATTAACTATCCATATTATGTTGACCCACCCCATTTCATGGGGTGAAATGGGGAGAAAACCTGACATGGGAAGGTTAGGTTGAAATTACCCCGTCAGTTTAAAGCTTTATTTCAGTGCCAAGTTGATGAGCCATGCATCATATTATGTTTATAAATGGATTAACCTCCTGTGTGTGTGAGCTGATGAACAAAGGAACACAAGAGATAGTAGGAGGAATAAACTGTTTGGCCCCACTCATGATTCACCAATCAATAAGATCAAAATCTTTTACCTCTGCATCACTCGTTTGGGCTATGTACCAGATGATTCCCTTTATGCCCAAAAATCTATCAATCCTGTGCTGAGAAGTCTGCTTGCTCATGCTCATTCTCATCTCTTCACGGGTGGCACCAGTAATGGCTGCCTCGCCAACAAGTCTGTTTGTCCCTTCTTTGTTGTTTGTTTGTTTGTATGTGTTAAATCTATGTTTTTAGTGTTCTTTAGCTTGTTTTATGTGGGGGGTGGGGGGAGTTGGGAGAAACGTTTTCTAATCTCTTACCGCGACGGAGATGCAATTTTATTCCGTATTGTATCTCCGTCCGCACTGCGGCCTAACATAGAGGAATTGGCGGCCTTTGCTGGAGACCGACCGAGAGCTCCACCACGGGAGCCTGCGGACTTAACATCGTGGAGCTCGCAATCCCTGTCGGGGATCGACTTTGGGGCGCCAACCGTGGAAGCCTGCGGACTTTAACATCGCGGAGCTCATGGTCTCAGGCTAGAGACCGACTTCGGGAACTCCAAGCCGCAGGAGCTTTGATCGCCCAGACGCGGGAGCTTCAATCGCCGGCTGCGGGAGCTTCGATCGCCCCAACTGCGGATCCCAACTGCGGATGGTTCGACTGCCCCGACCGCTGGAGAATAAAAGAGGAAGAAGATGGACTTTATTGTCTGTAGATGGAAGAAGATGGACTTCATCACAGTGAGGAATGTGGAATCCCCTGTGTGGATGTTTATGTCAACTTTTATGTAGTTGTGTGTTTTGTTGCTTTTTTATAGTTTGGCTGTATGGTAATATTATTTTGTACTTGTGTCAACGTGAAAAATGCGAAGAGGTACCAATATTTTACAAAGTGTAAAAAAAAAGCGACATAACCAACAGACAAATACTTGACACCTGTTAATTTAAATTACATTTCCACAGTGAGGAATGAGAAAATAGGCCAGATGTCTCACAATTAAACGTGGCTCGAAAATCTACAGACCTGTGGTGGGAAATGGCACCTGGAACACCCACAACAGGTTTAATTTCCTCCAGACATTCATAACACAACACCATCCGTAGAACTGCAGTCAGTCACTGTAAATTTCACACTCGATTTTCTGATGCTCAGCTGTTGCTTGATAATGAGGTGTTATTTTTGTTATTTTCTTTATACCACTCTTGCATGCCAAGTTTAAAGGCGGTGATTTGCAACTTACCTACAGTTCCCATTGCAAATCAGAAACTGTGGATTTGAGCACACTGATTTGGAACTGTCACAGCATTCGTTTGACCCAATGTTAAACTAAGGTTTAACCAAGTCAAATGTGAGTCGCCTTAAAATAATCTTTACTGGAACTGCAACTAAGTGATCCATTTTATGAAATTCAGCAATAAAGCATGTCTAGGTGTTAATTACTACCTATGGGGATCCAGCACAATTTCTCTCATTCCTTTCAGATTTGAACAGGCTCAAATTCATGCGGTGTTGTTGTCACCAGCTGCACATGTTACTTGGTTATCAAATATTGAAATTGGTTTTATAAACTGTATTATACTTTTTTGGATTAGCTGTTGCAATCCCCTGGTGCATTTGCTCGCGAAATGGAGCTGATATTTATATAAAGACTACGTATGGCACACCTGCACGTTTGTTCAGATGAGTAAGAAGAGCAATGTGAAGCACAGTCTTTTAAACAGAAGGATTGTGATAAAATGCAGTATGTGCTGTGCAAGTCAAATCATTGGCTGTGCTCTTGACATGGTTATGGTCATAAAGAGTAAGTTGGAATGGGTATAGGGATCATGACTAATAATTAATCTCTTTGACATGTTGCAGGAAGCGCAACAAATCTTTGCTGTCTGTTCGTTACAATGTTTTATTGTATCCAATCAATGATATCTACAATTCTGCCTCCATCATCACATACATGGAATAAATTTGCTGTAAGGCTCAGGAGACCTGGGTTGGCTCCCGACTCTGTTGATGTACGTGTGCACTTTGCACATTCCTCCTGCGATTGCCATGTATGGTTTCATCCCTCATCCCAAAGATGAGCTAAAAGGCCAATTGACTATTGCAAACTGTCTCTATTGTTGGTGGGTGTCATGCAAAATGCTGGGTGTTGACTCCAATGTGAGGAAGAATTAGTTACAGTCAATAAGTCGGGGAATGGGACTGATGGAAATGCTCTTGCAGTCAGCAAAGACTCAATGGACCAAATGTTGTTTATTTGTTGTGTCTGCATTGCCACTTCATAAGAATATGGAGGCACAGGTGTTAAATTAGTCCTGAACTAATATCTATCTCATTGGTGACCCTTGGACCATCTTTAACCAGACGTGATTGGCTTTATCTTGCACTAAACGGTACTCCCTTATACACTGTAAATGACCTGATTGTAATAATGTTTTGTCTTTCTGCTGACTGTTTAGCATGCAACAAAAGCTTTTCACTGTACCTCAGTACACGTAACAAGAAACTAAACTAACAAAATTGTGTGGGAAGGAACTGCAGATGCTGGTTTAAACTGAAGATAGACACAAAAAGCTGGAGTAACTCAACGGGACAGGCAGCATCACTGGAGGGAAGGAATGGGTGACGTTTGAAGAAGGGTCTCGACCTGAAACGTCACCCATTCCCTCTCTCCAGAGACGCCGCCTGTCCCGCTGAGTTACTCCAGCTTTATGTGTCTATCATTGATATCTCTCACTTCAGGTAGCCCCGGCATTCCCTCTCTCTCCATCTCTCCCCCACCCAAGTCGCAGTAGCTTTTTGTGTTTAATTAACTAAATTCCCAGACTAGACTTTTAAGATCTAGACTGGTCTTAAAGCATGTATTTGAAACTGATCTGGGGAAGTAAAGCTGTGGAATTAATTACATTGAGATAAGTAAATCTTGAAATAAGAAGCTATCTCAGCCATGAAGAATGAACTGACTGGATTTTCTTAAAAATGTGTCTGGTTTGCTAATGTCCTTCAAGGAAGAACTCCAACATACATAACTGGGCTGGGCTATGTGTGACCCCAGGCTTCCAAGGTAGATGATTATTAGCTACCCTCAAGGATGGTTTAGCTGGTCACACAGTTCTGGGGCAATTTGGGACAGGCAATAAAGGCAAGGACTAGTATAGGAATCATTGCCTTGAAATCACATACCAAATCGTTTCTATGATATCTTAGAAAATCTGATAACTAATGGAAATCGTGGATTTACCAGATCTAGAAACCTGTAACAGCCTAGTGGTTAGAATCGGCCTCTACTCATTAAGACTAATTGGCAATATAATAGCTGTGATTCAGCTGTGCAAGTGGGAGAATTGGCATCATGCTACATGGCAAACTCTAAAGGGCCATGTAGGTCATTGTTAATACACCAATGCTATTACTAGCTGAAACTACCAAAGTTCCAGCAGTTGGTCAGTAAATATTGCAGTTATATTGCAAAATAATGCTAATGGCCTAACGTGGGAAATTGCGAAGGTCATCTCCAGTTTGGAGGTGGAGGAGATTTGAATGATTTAACAATTTTTCAGTTATTGGTATCAACTATTTATAGACCCTATGTGCATTCTATGGGTTAAAGAGTGACTGAGCGAATATGCATATTCTGCATGCTCAACTTCAGGTTGATACATTATGATGGTGGCATATGTTTGTCACATGGGTGCAATCAAGTAAAAGTAAAAGTAAAAATATCCTGTAATGGTTTTACCTAATCTCAATTGTCACTGGTGTATCATCAAGTACAGATCATGACAACATTGAATGGGTGTTGGACCACACAGTATTTATGAATTTCTGGTTCAATAGAACACCGTATATCGATATGTTGCTGCCATGCTTATTCACAGGTTGCAAAAATATGTGGCATAACAGTGGCGAAAGATACATTCTCGCTACAAGGAGGAGGAATGGTCTTTTATATTTTCCTCCATTTTTCCTCGTCAGTCGGGTCTTCAAATAAAGTAATCAAGATCCCGCTTTAGGTTTTCCTACTGTCTGATTGGCCTATGCAGCTTAAATTCCCGATTTGTTGGGAATAATAAGACAACCTTATACGGGTATTCTAAACGTAAATTTTGCTGGTTCAGGCTGTGACACGGGAAATCAGCCGTTGCATGTTAAAATCCATTTATGCTCTGCAGATTCTGAATAGACTGCCCTATGGCTGGTGTTGGCACACTTATCCTTGTATGGGTTCACTCCAGAGTGATGAGATAGCACCAAAAAAGGGAAACCAGTACATTTCTTTTTCAGGAAATGGGAAGTGTTGTTTAATGCTAATGTTCCATTTAAAATGGTACAGATTACTGACGTCTTGGAGTTCATTTTAAATGGTCTTTTGATAATAAATGAGTTATAGGGCCATTAACTGTGTTAAGGTGCTTTCCCATCATATTTACTGCAGCAAAACAAGACTGCTAAACAGCTTCCTACCACAGGCTGTGAGGCTGCTAAACAGTCACTCTGTACTCACAGTCACTTGATTCTGCGGCTGGCACGGATACTTTAATAACTGGCACTGGCCAATCAAATCAGCTGCCCCGGACATTTTTATGATTGGTTTTTTGTATTTTAACGTTGTATTTTACCTGCTTTTAACTATTTATTTATACTGTTCCATCAGGGACTGGATTGTTTTTAGTGTTATTATGTGTGAAACGTTTTAAATTTCATGTGCGATGCTCCGCTATTCCTTGGGAAACGTCTTTTAATTTTGCACTGTACAACTGTTGCTTGCAAGATGACAATAAAGCTTGATTGATTGATTGATTGATTGATTGATTGGTACTGGCACAGGTTTAGCACAACAGGTTCAAGAGAGAGAGAGAGAGAGAGAGAGAGAGAGAGAGGAGGAGAGAGAGAGAGAGAGCGAGAGAGAGAGAGAGCGAGAGAGAGAGAGAGAGAGAGAGAGAGAGAGAGAGAGAGAGAGAGAGAGAGAGAGAGAGAGCGAGAGAGAGAGAGAGAGAGAGAGAGAGAGAGAGAGAGAGAGAGAGAGAGAGAGAGAGAGAGAGAGAGAGAGAGAGAGAGAGAGAGAGAGAGAGAGAGAGAGAGAGAGAGAGAGAGAGAGAGAGAGAGAGAGAGAGAAGGAGAGAGAGAGAGAGAGAGAGAGAGAGAGAGAGAGAGAGAGAGAGAGAGAGAGAGAGAGAGAGAGAGAGAGAGAGGAGAGAGAGAGGAGGGAGAGAGAGAGAGAGAGAGAGAGAGAGAGAGAGAGAGAGAGAGAGAGAGAGAGAGAGAGAGAGAGCGAGAGAGAGAAGAATAGAGAGGGAGAGAGAGAGTGGGGGAGAGGGACAGACATAGAGAATACAGAGGGAGAAAGACAGCAAGAGACCGAGAGACAGAGGAGGAGAGAGAGAGAGAGGAGAGAGGCTGAAAGAGAGAGACAGAGAGTGAGAGAGAGAGATGCAGAGAGGGAGATAGAGAGAGAGAGGAGGAGAGAGAGAGAGAGAAGAGAGAGGAGCCAGGAGAGAGAGAGAGAGTTACCTCAAACTAACCATATATTCATTTTCAAACCGCATTATGGGCACTCACAGCTGTGGAGACATTTGTTCAGTGTTATTCAGAGCTCTATTTGAGGCACATCACTTGCAGAGACTGATTGAGGCAAACCACTTCCTGGTTGTATAGTCCCTCCCCCTCCCTCCAGCAGGGGCAGCAGAGAGAATGTGGAATTTTGTGAAAGCATTAATATCTCTGTCATTTTTCATCGACGGGAAAAATCCTCAGCACACATGCGGCGGAGGGGGGCTCTGAGCAAGGTGGCCAAAAATGACAGCCGTAGGTGGCGGCGTTCTCTCGGAAATTGCAGCACAGAAGGTCAAAAGCGGTCAAAAACAGAGATTTAGTAATATAGATAGATAGATGACATCAGACAGCAAGCTAGAATCAGCAATGAATTGGCAGGAATACCAGTGTTGCATCTAGACCTGGCCTAAAGTCAGCACAGCAGTAAAGTATGTGCAAACCGTGCAACTGGGAGAAATAAATGATTTACATTTTTCCCTAACCCAATATCTACAGGCAGAATGTTCCTGGAATAAAATTAATTGTCACAAAAAGGTTTAGCCAACAAATATATTCATAATTGATTAGTACGGGTGTCAGGAGTTATGCAGAGAATGATGTTGAGAGGGTCAACAGAAGATGATAATTAACACAAGCATCAACAATGAACAAGAGGGCCATAAATTAAATTGAGGGCCAAAGATAGAGCAACCATGATTGAATGGCAGATTAGAAGAACCGAATGGCCTAACTCTGCTCCTATAACTTATGAACATGAACTAATAATTTTTCCACCACCTTTATCCCAATAAACTGCTTGGATAGGACAGGTTTGGAGGGATAAGGACCAAACGTACGCAGATGGGACTAGCGTTGCTGTGACACGTTGGCCAGTTTGGGCAAGCTGAGCCGAAGTGCCTGTTTCCATGATGTATCACTCTATGACTCCCTGACTCTAAACTGATAATTGCTATTTTTGGATATGCATATTTCCTTTGATTTTTGTGTTCATTCCCAGATTTTTAAAGGTTACCAATTTGTATAGACATTTTCTTAAATAGGAAGGAACTGCAGATGCTGGTTTAAATTGAAGGTAGACACAAAATGCTGGAGTAACTCAGCGGGACAGGCAGCATCTCTGGAGAGAAGGAATGGGCGGCGTTTTGGGTCGAGACCCTTCTTCAGGCATTTTCTCCAGACCTTACCTTCAGATTATTTGATACGAAATAGATAACACCGAATTATTCACAATTGCATTTTTATTTGAATTAATCCTTCATGGCAGGAAAGCACAAAGGTTTTACCTCAATTTAATTTATGGCCCTCTTGTTCATTGTTGATGCTTGTGTTAATTATCATCTTCTGATTAGAATCACAAAGGCTGTGATTCTAATCTGAATGAAATGGAGAAATAATTATTTGGAGTTAATGCTTCTGCTGTTTACTGACTCTATCTTGGTTTAGCAATGTTGACTGAAACATAATGTTTGAACACAGACTAACCAGGTCACCTACAAGTAAATAACCTCCTCAACT
Organism: Leucoraja erinaceus; assembly: GCF_028641065.1. Taxonomy (NCBI): domain Eukaryota; kingdom Metazoa; phylum Chordata; class Chondrichthyes; order Rajiformes; family Rajidae; genus Leucoraja; species Leucoraja erinaceus. Next base: position 46,431,477 of record NC_073380.1, on the reverse strand, counting down.
CGAGTGTTTGGAGGGACGAGAGAAATATGTTAGTTTTTAAAAGGAGAGAGGATGGGGATTGGTATGTAAAGTATTGAGAATGAATGAGAAGGGATTGGCAGAAATCCTGTTGAAAGCAGATGAGAACTTATTCCATGTTGGTTAGACTGGAAGAAAAAATAACTCACTTATAATTCCCTCTTTTCCAGTTTTGACAAACAAGCTTAGACCTGAAATATTGACTGTTTCTCTTTCCACATATGCTACCTGACCTGCTTTTTAAATATTAGATTTGCCAGCATTTGGTGTTTTTACTTCAGATATCCAGCATCCTGAGTTTTTTCATTTTAACTTTCATTTACCACAGAAAAAATTCAAGGATGTTTTCAAAGAATCCTTGAAATGCATCAAAAGCCTATTGAATATCTCTGGCCACTCCAAATAGATAGGGAGCATTGGATCAGCATTGAAAACTTCAAGTTGATGCATTGGGAGTTTATAGAAGCCTAACCATCACTTCATCCACCTTCTGCCCTACTGGAGCCAGTATTTGTAGCTCCCACATTGGCCTCATCACCTATCTCAGAATCCACTGACTGGAACCAAGTAACCTTTAACTACTAGATTGGTTGGAGAAGGGAAATTCCTTGGTGTTTTGTAAGAGAATACTTTAAATGTGCTTTAGGAGCAAGAGAAGGAGCTTTTAAAACAATGCCGGATGAAAAAAGCAATTGAACGTGGCCAATTTCACGCATAGACTCCAACCTCAAACACCGTGCAGAATGGTCATGTTGTCCATCAATTCAGCTGATGACAAGAGCTGAGCTGTTATTAAAGGAATGTCAGGTACTCTTTAAAATATCGATTCCAGTTCACCATTTAAAGATGAATTGTGAAGATACACACTTCATCTTCTACTTCTGAAATCCTTTTCCATTGACTGGATTAACCAGCATATGAGCTATCAACTAAAGATGAGGGCTTCTGTGCAACAAAAGTCAAATTGGCAGTTAGATAATCAAAAATGTTCTTTAATTCAATAATGTACATCCAATAGAAATTAAACATTAACAGCTTTAGTGCTTGATTTCTATGCATTCAAACTGTGATTGGTTCAATCAACTCTACAATATATTCTGTTACATGCAGAATATTAAAAAAATAGGGAAACGAGAGGTAGAGACGATGATGTGGAGAGATATAGAACAATGAATTAACAATATGCTGATCCATCTGTTAAGTTGAGGAGCGGTAAGCTGTAAGGAACACTTTTGCAGTTTCTATTTGTCTTATTGTTTAAAGAGTAAAAGCATTATTCTTAGATTATTGATTATGTTTGTCAGGTCATGTGTTATGCTATTCCTTAATTCCTAAGATTTTCCTTAATTATGCTTTAAATGTATTTATAACTGCTGAACTTCAGAGATTTTAGTATCAAATTTATTCTCAAGGTTACATTGGTCGCAGTAGCAAATCATTCAGCCCTTTGTACTCTTAGTAGGGCAGTTAAAATATCTTTGAGTATGGTTTCAAAAGCCACCCTTCATGGTGCAATTGATACTATAACAACATTTAAAAGACATTTGGACAGGTACATTGATAAGAAACATTTAGAGGGACTTGGGCCAAAGGCAGGCTGGTGGAATGTGTTTGGATGGGGCATCTAGGTCGGCAAGGGCAAGTTGCGTCAAAGGGCCTGATTCCATGCTGTATGACTATAACTCTATGAACAAGAAGAATCCTTGCAGATTCGGTGGACCATCATTGTGGAAAGAGTCATAGAGCGTTAAAGACTCAGAGCTGTACATCATAAAGAAAGGCCCTTTGGCCCAACTTGTCCATGCTGACCATGCATCCTATTTGTCTGCATTTGGTCCTATATTCCTTTCCAAACAGATATAAGAGGGTGAATGGCAGGAAGGAATGTATCTGAAGGATCTGTAGCTCTACTCTACAATGGAACTGCAGAGAGAATACCACGGAACCCTACCGGGCACCTTCAAAGGTCACAGAGAAGCCTCGATTGCTGCTGCTTGACTATAATATCTCTATAATTTCATTTTCCTTTCGATACCCCAAAACACTATGCCTCATGGAAGATGGAAGAAAGAGGTAATGAGGCTTTGACTGTCACTTAAGCAGCTACATCAACTGCACCAGTTATGTTTTTTGCTTTCAATTACTAGCCCAAAGGGAGAAACCCAGCAAATGGGGTTGGGATCTGCAAAGGCATTTACAGTAAAGAATTTTGGTGGAATGTTGGAAGCACAGGGACAACACGTGAATTGGAAATGGTGGGACTTAATAGGCAGAATGAAGGATACGGAGAGCAGGGGGAAGAAGAAGATCTGAAGAGTCTCAACCTGAAACGTCACCAATTCCTTTTCTCCAGAGAGGCTGCCTGACCCGCTGAGGTACTCCAGCATTTTGTGCCTATCTTCAGAGGATCTGGAGTATAGCTTGTGTGTGTGCATGGCTTTAAAAGACGGATAATAATAATAATAATAATAATAATAATAATAACTTTATTTATAAAGCGCTTTTAGACAACATCAGTTACCACAAAGTGCTGTACATGGGAAGTCAACAAAAAGTTATTACAAACTACTAAAACCATTAAGACGACAGGACTATAAAAACAATAAAAATTAAAAGACATTAAAAGCACTAAAACAGGAACAAAGTCTCAGCCAGTGTTGAAAGCCACTGAATAAAAGTGAGTTTTTAGGGAGGATTTAAAGATGGACAGTAAAGGGGCCTGTCTGATCTGCAGCGGCAAGGTGTTCCAGAGTGCCGGGGCAGCAACAGAAAAGGCTCTATCCCCTCTGAGCTTCCGCTTAGACCCTGGTACCTCAAGGAGCAGCTGATCCGCTGACCTGAGGCACCGGGCAGGAGCATATAGGTGGAGCAGCTCAGAGAGGTAAGGCGGGGCGAGGCCATTCAATGATTTAAAAACAAATAAAATAATTTTTAAATGAACTCGAAAGTGCACTGGGAGCCAGTGAAGGGAGGCCAAAATTGGCGTAATGTGCTCCCTCTTTCGAGTTCCGGTTAAAAGGCGAGCGGCAGCATTTTGGACCAACTGGAGACGAGCCAACGAAGCTCGTGAGACTCCAGAGTAGAGTGCGTTACAGTAATCCAGCCTAGATGTAATAAAGGCATTGATAACTGTTTCAAAATGCTGCTGCTCGAGAATGGGCTTCACCTTTGCCAGCTTCCTTAGGTGAAAGAAGCTGGACTTAACCACCGCGCCTATTTGTTTATCTAATTTTAAATCACCGTCCATCATAAAACCCAGGTTTAAAACTGTTGGCTTTACGAACACTGCCAGTGGACCCAAGTCAACAAAGGGAGGTTCACGGCAGCCATTAGGTCCGAACAAAATCACTTCTGTTTTTTTTTTGTTAAGTCCTAGAAAGTTTAAGGCCATCCAGGACTTAGTGTCCTCAAGACAAGACAGAAGTGATTTTAGGGAATAATTATCTTCTTTCCTGAGTGGCATGTACAACTGGCTATCATCCGCGTAAAAGTGAAAGGAGATGCCATGCCTTCTTAAAATTGAGCCCAGTGGAAGTAGATAAAGGGAGAAAAGCAGAGGCCCTAAAATTGAGCCCTGTGGAACCCCATATGCCAAGGGAGCAGAGGAGGATTCAAAGCCACCAAGGCTTACACGCATGGTTCTATCTGCCAGATATGACCTGAACCATCCCAGGGAGTTAGATGTGGCCCTTGTGCCTAAGGGGATCAGAGGGTATGGAGAGAAGGCAGGTACGGGATACTGAGTTGGATGATCAGCCATGATCATATTTAATGGCGATGCAGGCTCGAAGGGCCGAATGGCCTACTCCTGCACCTAATTTCTATGTTTCTATGTTTCTATTTAGGCATTTGTCAATCATTCTGGTAGAAATACGGTCTAGGTCTTCCTTCATTCTTTGCATCGTATCAGACATGTCCGTAGTTGTAGCTTCCAGATCTTTAATAGCTTTGTTTTGTTTTTTTAAAGTGAGGAGAACAGGTTCCAACTTTTTGCTGAAATCTTCTTCAAGCCGTTTGATTTCTTCTTGCAAATCAGTATTTACTTCTTCAATGCGATCATGTAGAATATAAATTTTTCCACAAATTTCCTTATTCCCGACATCCATTCTTATTTCTAACTTTCCCAGCTGAGTAGTCAGCTGATTAGTTAGAATCTCACCAAAGTCCTTTGCCATAGTTTGTCTGAAAGATTGTTCTTGTTCTTTTATATTTTCTTCCATAGTAGCAATAAATCCTTCTCCTTCAGATTCCTCCTCAGATTCTTCAGGGGTTGTTTTCTCTGAGTCTTGAACGGCCAGCAGTCTGGTTCTTAGTCTTGTCAGAGGTGGAGCTGGTAAATTCCGTTTTTTTCATTTAAAAATACCGATATCCCGTCTCCTCTAACATGAACTTTTAACTCCCGGTGTCACTTCCCTGCATTAATTCCATATCCCTTTACTTTATAATAGCTGGAAATCTTTTCAGATTTAGATTCATGGTAGCATATAATCATATACACTTGTGTGCAATGAAGATGGCAATAATAGATACAAACAAATATAATGGCAAATGCAAAACTGCTGAATTATGCAAAGATTGTGGTGCAATCTGCAGAAATGCAAAAATAAAAATAGCAAAGTACAAAAATGGAGCAAAGCCAAATGAGGTAAAGTTCAGAGTAAGAACACATGGTAATCCTTGCCAATGCTTCTAGCCTTCCTCATGCATGCACCTTGAAGATGGGCAGGATGGAAGGAAGTGATGAGCCTGTGATGGACTATTGATTTCTAGTTTGAATATACTCAGCCACTGAGACATCTTAGGCAGTGAAATCCATAGTCTTTCTTACTGCCTATCCTGTAATCAGCATTCAGCAATTGAACCAATGTACCCACCGTGGAAGGGTCGGATGGATTGAATAACGGATATGAGAAGAGGAAGAAACAGTGGATTTGACATTTTTTATCCAGCCTTTTACACATACGGGATTGGGGGTAATTTACTGACATGTATTGATAAACGATGGATGGCCAAGAATCAAGAGAGATGCAATACTTTTCTTTCTGGGCTTGCAGGTGAGCTTCTGCAGGGATCAGTATTTGGGGCCTAGATAGTCAGCAAATAATAACTCAGGCTGATCAAGCAGCATCTATGGAAAGGAGAACAAAGTCAAAAACCTTTCATCAAAGCTGGGAAAGAGAGAAAATACATTTGTTTTAAGTTGCGAAGAAAGTGGGGGAACCAACAGATAGGATCATTGGTTTATCTCTAAATGGGTAAGGTCAGATTGTCATGGGGATATGTTGTAAAGGTTATCTGGTCTTTAGGTCAACTGGATTTGAATTTAGTTTAGTTTTGTTTAGAGATACAGCGTGAAAACAGACCCTTCAGCCCACCAAGGATCGCCGTATGTTAGCACTATCCTCCACACAAGGGATAATTTACAATCTGTACCTAAGCCAATTAACCTACAACCCTGCACATCTTTTTGAATGTAGAAAGAAACTGGAGCACTTGCAGAAAACCCACATGGTCACAGGGAGAACATAAATCTCCATATAGACAGCACCTGCACAAATCTGCCGCTGCGCCATTGTGCTGCCTCAAGGCTGATAGCAAAGGAGAAAATAAATAGAAAGTCTATGAAGTGAGGGCAGCTGCACACAAGGAATGTACCTGTAAGTTGCAATTTGCATGACACCAGGATATGCTTAGCTGGTCAAGCTGTGCTACTACATAGAGAGAAACTGAGCAAATACCACAGCCAGTTCCGTTCCAGGCAGAGAAAATAAGTAATGTAAATTAGGAGAATCTGACATTGAGTCTGGAAGGCTGCAACATGTCCTGACAAAAGATCAGGAGCCGTAGTATTTTTCAAACTTATATTGGGTTGAGCATACACTCAGCATTGTCAGCATGCTGCAGCTGACTGAAGTTGTAGTGAACTTGGTTTTGGAGTGCAGGTGATGTAAATTGGGTAGTTTTCCATTTAACCTGTAGATTATCTCCATTCCAGTAGTAAGCTTGAAAGAGAGGTAATACAGCAATGCAGTGGAAAAGACGAGTGATAAAATAGCCTTGATGCGATTCGATTTGTCTTTGGGCCAATGGCAAAAATCATAACTTGCAGATGTGGGACATAGTTGAATTTCTGAGGGTAGATACATTTGAGCTGAATTCCCCACAGCCCCTCTTGCTCAGTTAATTCAAAGGTTTAGTGAGGTGAGAAAAGATCACCTATGACAGTTAGTGCCTCTAACATAAAACATAGAAGATTACAATGCAAGAACAGGCACATCAGCCCACAATGTATTTGCCGAACATGACGTCCAGATCATCTCCTATCTACCTGCGCATAATTCTAAATGGATTTAATGGATGGATGCCACACTGTTCCAGGAAACAGATTTCTCTTTACTGGATGGAAGAAGTTGGGGTGGCTCAGTGGCGCAACTGTAAAGTTGTTGTCTTACAGCGGCAGAAACTCAGGATAGATCCCGACTACAGATGGTGCTGTCTTATGGAATTTGTGCATTTTATCTTTTTGTCCGCATGGGTTTTCTCCAAGGGTGTTCCTCCAATTCTCCAAAGACCTACAGGTTTGTACGTTAATTGGCTTCTGTAAATTGTAAATTGTTCCTTGTGTGTTAGATAATGCTAGTGTACGGGGTTGGCATGGGCTTGGTGGGCCGAAGGTCCTGTTTCCACACTGTATCTCAAACGTCGAAATTCTAAAACCATGTGACAACTAAAAATCAACATGACCACAGGAACAAATGATTTCCCTGCTGAAATTCTAAAATACAACCATAACCACAAAAAAAATCCTCTCCAAGATCTTGTGGTGCAATGTAGACTTGAATGTGTGCATTTAAAAAACTTTTAAAAACCTTCATATGTACTATTACATGGAAAAAATCTTCATTTTCACTTATGTAAGAAACACTTCAGTACTTTATTGTTTTCCATTATATAATTATGACAATATTAAAAGTAACAAAATAAATTTGTCTCCAATAATAGTGCTCACCTTGTTGTCAGCATTATATAATGCAGGTGCATTTTAATAAAATAAAGCTTCGCTTTCACTCCTAGATCGCAAGTATGAGTGTGTATACTAGAATTAGTTTGGTTCAGTTTAGTTTAGAGATCCAGCATTGAAATAGGTCCTTCAGCCCACCAAATCTACACTGACCAGCAATACCCGCACACTAACACACTAAGGACAATTTACATTTATACCAAACCAATTAACCTACAGTACCTGTACATCTTTGGAGGGTGGGAGGAAACCAAAGATCTCGGCGAAAACCCACGTGGTCACAGGGAGAATGTCCAAACTCCGTAGTGAGTCGGCATCCAACCCATAATCGGCATCGAACCCAGGTCTCTGGAGTTGAAAGTGCTCTAAGGCAGCAACTCTACCGCTCTGCCACAATGCCCCCCGCAATTATACCAAGTTCCTACTCAAACCTATTTGTGTGCTGGTTGCAGAAGTGGATCAGCTATCAACATTATAATCATTACACTCTTTCAAATTTTTATTTCATCTGTTACCCTTTTTCCTGTATCTGCACGTTGTGGACTGCTTGATTGTAATCTTGCAATAGTCTTTACGCAACAAAATGTTTTCCCTGCACCTCAGTACACATGATAATACTAAACTAAATTAACCTGATTATAGCGTGCAAATTGTTGAATATCACAAATTTGTTTGAGTTTGCAAATATTTGATTCGGATCCCTCCATTACAAAGCCTTTATTGTCCAATGCAAAAACAAAACAAAACATGTTTTTCAATATGTAACCACATTGGTGTGATATTTATAACCATATTGGGTGCTGAATTCACTATTATATTTCAATATCCTAACTATTATCTGACCCTTTTCACAGGAGATTACTCTGTTAAAAAGTATACAAATAAAGTAGATATTTGGAAGATTGGTCAAGATCTGGGAGTACTATTCTGACAGGACAAACCTATTATGTTCAGAGTTCTGTGTTTCGAGGAAGATATGCTCTTGGCACTAGCACTAGTTGAACATTTATGCTGAGCTAACATTTTGCCGATTTAATAGGGTTCCCTATGTTGGGCGAGTCCAGAACCAGGGGCCACAGTCTTAGAATAAAGGGGAGGTCATTTAAGACTGAGATGAGAATTTTTTTTTCTCCCAGAGAGTTGTGAATTTATGGAATTCCCTGCCACAGAGGGCAGTGGAGGCCAAATCACTGGATGGATTTAAGAGAGAGTTAGATAGAGCTCTAGGGGCTAGTGGAATCAAGGGATATGGGGAGAAGGCAGGCACGGGTTATTGATAGGGGACGATCAGCCATGATCACAATAAATGGCGGTGCTGGCTCAAAGGGCCGAATGGCCTCCTCCTGCACCTATTTTCTATGTTTCTATGTTTCTATGAAACATAGAAACATGTAATGTGAAATGTGAAATTATTTGAAAAATAATCACTATTTCCAAACAGTTTATATTTTAGATAACTACTATGCTGCAGCCAGTTATAAAAAGCAATGCTGGGTTGGCATGAAAGTGGGAGCCTGCCACACCTCACAAAACCATAATGGCCTGAAAGGCATCTACTACCAGGGAATAACTGAATGCACATTCCTAATGTATTTTGTCTAAAAAGACGTTGAGCAAAATTGGAGATAGAACATTTGCGTTAAAAAGTTACCTCTCAGGTTTATATTAAATCTTTTCCCTCTCACCTTAAACCTACTGTATGTACTAGGTTTAAGTTGAGAGGTGAAATATTTAATAGGAACAGGAGGGGTAACTTTTTTACACAAAGGGTGGTGGGTATATGGAATGAGCTGCCAAAGGTGTTGAGGCAGGTACTATCGCAAAGTTTAAGAAACAATTGGACAGGTACTTGGATAGGATAGATTTAGATCTGGGCCAAACACAGGCAGGTCGGACTAAGGTAGTTGGGAAACATAGAAACATAGAAAATAGGTGCAGGAGTAGGCCATTCGGCCCTTCGATATGGTCATGGCTGATCATCCAAAATCAGCAGCCCGTTCTGGCTTTTACCCCATATCCCTTTATTCCCTTGGCCCTAAGAGCCAAATCTACCTCTCTCTTGAAAATGGAGCATGGGACATGTCGGTTGGTGTGGGCAAGTTGGGCCTATGGATTTGTTTCCATGCTGTGTGACTCTTTGACTCTAACATAAAACATAGGAAAGTACAGCAAACGGACAGGCCCTTCGGCCCACTATGACTTTACCTAACTAGATGCCAAGATTAACGAAGCTTATCTACCTGCACATCACCCATATCACTCCCTGCATATTAATGTGCCAATCCAAAAGCTTCTTAAATGCCACTATCATTTCTACCTCCACCACTGATCCTGGCATTGTGTTCCAAGCACTCACCACGCTCTCTGTGAAAAACTTTGCCCCTTTCACTTTAAAGCTCTAGTCTTTGATGTTTTCACCCTGAGGTCCCTGATTGTGTACCTTATCTGTACCTCACTTGCTTTTATACTTCTGTCAGGTCTCCCCCAACCTTTGATGTTTCAGGGAAAACAATCTAAGTCTGTCCAACCTCTCCTTATAGCTAATACCTAATTAAGACAGAATTCTGGTAAATCTCTTCTGGACCCTCCCCAAAGCATCCACATACACCCTATAATGGGGTGAGCTGAACTGCATGCGATTCTCTAAATGTGGCCCAACCAAAGTGCTATAAAGCTGCACCATAAGTTATAATCAATGCCACTGACCAATGAAGGCAAGCATGTCATACACCTTCTTTACGACTCTATGTATTTATGTTGCCTCACTCTCCGCGACCTATGGACTTGGACCCCAAGATCCCTCTGTAGATTAATGCTGCTAAGAGTATTGCCATTAACTTTATTATTTCCATTACATTCAACCTCCCAAAGTGCAGCACCTCATACTTGCTGGGATTAAATTCCATCCGCCATTCCGCCAGGTCTCTTGCGGATCTGTTTCTCGCTGTACTTTGACAACCTTCCTTACAGTCTGTATTTCCAGCAATCCTGGTGTCATCTGCAAACACACTATCCAACCCATCCATACATATGTCCAAGTCATTTGTATATATATATATATATCACAAACAACAGATGTCCCAGCACAGATCCCTGCAGAACTGAAGAAGGGTTTTGGGCTGAAACGTTGCCTATCTCCTTGGTTCTGTATAAACAAAGGATTTCCAACTGTCCTTTATTAAAACCTGATTTTAAGAAGATTGCATAAAGAATTGTTTATTCTTGACAGGCCTACTCTGCATTTGTACCAGTTTCTGCTGATTTTGTAGGATTGCAACATCCATTGTATCTTTCACTTTGAGTGGGATGTGAACTATGCAGACAAAATATAATGTAGATGCAGCAGTGTTCAAGCTGCTCTACTCATATGACGTATGCTTTGAGCTGCAATTTATTCCATGGGGGAAATTTCTCTGTGTTGGTAATTTTATGCTGACTTTGTGCACTTGTCTAAATAAGCTTGACATGAAAATGTATGGTGTTAATGCCAGGTTATGTTCAGGTTTAAAGCAATCAGGAAACAGATGCAATCCACATGAGCAAGAGCTCTAGTTTCTGACATGAATTGAATTGATTGAATTCCTTTATTGTCAGTCAGACCTTACGGTCTGAACGAAATTTCGTGCCTGCAGTCATACATACAATAATACAATAATAAACAACAATAAACACAAATTAACATCCACCACAGTGAGTCCTCCAAACACCTCCTCACTGTGGTGGAGGCAAAAATCTTAGGGCTGCAGTCTCTTCCCTCCTCTTCTCCATCTGCGCTGAGGCGATTCCCCACCAGGCGATGGTACAAACAGTCCCGCGGCTCACCGAACCCCGGGAACGGGCCGGTTCAAACACTGCGGCCCGGGGTGGTCGAAGCTGCCGCCCTCCAGTCCAGCACACGCAGCCGCTGGCCCGCGGCTGAACCCATGACTCTGGACACAGCCGCCAGAACGTCGTCCCAGCCACCGGAGCACCATTCCAGCCCCCGGACCGGATCGCCCTCACGTGAGTACCGTTCCACCCTCGGGCTGGGCCACTCCAGCGGGAGTGCCGTTCCTCCCTCGGGTTGGGCCACTCCAGCGGGAGTGCCGTTCCTCCCTCGGGCTGGGCCACTCCAGCGGGAGTGCCATTCCTCCCTCGAGCTGGGCCACTCCGACGGGAATGCCGTTCCTCCCTCGGGCTGGGCCCCTCCAGCAGGAGTGCCATTCCTCCCTCGAGCTGGGCCACTCCGACGGGAGTGCCGTTCCTCCCTCGGGCTGGGCCACTCCAGTGGGAGTGCCGTTCCTCCCTCGGGCTGGGCCACTCCGACGGGAGCGCCGTTCCTCCCTCGGGCTGGGCCACTCCAGTGGGAGTGCCGTACTTCCCTCGAGCTGGGCCACTCCGACGGGAGCGCTGTTTACCGTTCCAGCCCCTCACCAGGCCGCTCTCACGGGAGCACCGTTCTATCCCGGGCTGGGCCGGGAGCGAGCCCAGGATGAGTCCTGTCAGCTGCCTCCAGAGTCCCGAGGTCGCCGGCTCCGCTACGCCTCAGCGTAGACGGAGGCAGAGAAGGGGGATATGACAAAAAGGTCGTATTCCCCCGAAGGGAGTGACAGCAACCCCCGTTTCACCCCCCACCCCACCCTCCCCACATAAACACAGACTAAAAACCAAAAACATAACTAGGCAAAACGAAAAAAAACAACACAAAAAAGTAAAAGACAAACGGACTGCAGGCGAGCCCCAGCCGTTCACAGCGCCGCCACTTCCGGACATCATTAAGCTTTCTGTTATGTGGCACATCTCATTGGGCTTGCATAGAACTTGCAGATTTCTGACAATCATTCATTTATTTGCATAGTAGGCAGAAGTTCCTGCACACAACATTAATTTACTAATCCTTCATTCCATCATTAAATCTCTGCTTGTGATATGTCCAATTTAATGTTATCAAGAGTCATAGAGTGATACAGTGTGGAAACAGGCTCTTCGGTCCAAATTGCCCACACCGGCCAACATGTCCCAGATACACTAGTTCCACCTGCCCGCACTTGGTTCATATCCCTCCAAACCTGTCCTATCCATGTACCTGTCTAACTGTTTCCTAAATGTTAGGATACTCCCAGCTTCAACTACCTCCTCTGGCAGCTTGTTGCACACACCCACCACCCTTTGTGTGAAAATGTTACCCCTCAGATTCCTATTAAATCTTTTCCCCTTCACCTTAAACCTATGTCCTCTGGTCCTCGATTCACCTACTCTGGGCAAGAGACTCTGTGCATCTACTTGATCTATTCCTCTCATGATTTTATACAAGCTTAAGGGCCTGTTACAATTGGCCATCATTTGTGCGCCATTTGTGCAACCTGCTAGTGTGTGGGTAGCATGCGTGTGGGTAGCGCGTGGGTCGTGTGTGGGTAGCGCGGGACGGATGCATGGAGTGGTGTGGAGGAGTGTGGAGTGGCGTGGAGGAGTGTGGACTTCGTCCTGCACAAATTCTTCGCGCGCCACCGGCCTGTCGCGTAACTGACGGCCAAAGTGGGACAGGCCCAAGACCCTGGCGTGGCGCAACATCTCACCTCCAACAGCAGCAGAAGCAGGCAAACGATCGCCGAACTCGGCCTGGGGCTCACGGCTATTGCGGATCCGGATCCGCCCCCACTCCTACTCCCAGAACGGGGCCAAGACGATTGAAGATAGACACAAAATGCTGGAGTAACTCAGCGGGACTGAAACATCATTCATTCCTTCTCTCCAGAGATGCTGCCGGTCGCGCTGACTTACTCCTGCATTTTGTGTCTATCTTCAAATGACGTCACGAGCTCCAGACGGCTGTGCGGACGCACGATGACGCGCGCGACTGCCGTGCGTTAGTCACTACCGGCCTGTCGCGTAAATGAAGGCCAAGTGGGACAAGCCCTTTAGTCTCTGATTGCTCTGTATATATTTTCCATTAATTTACATCAGTTAAATCAGTTAATGGTGATCAAGAGGCTCTTAGGCACATGAAATGAAGGAAATGGAGGGACATAGTTCATGAACAGCCAGAATAGATTAGATTATCTTGTCATCATGTGTGGCACAGACATTGTGGGCCAAAGGGTCTGGCCCTGTGCTGTATTGTTCTATGTTCTGTGCTTTATGTACTCATATGTGGTAGAATGCACAATAAAAATGCTTACTTTGTGATATACCAATTTTCAATGTTAATAATTCTTAGAGTCAATGAGCATTAAAATAGGCCATTCGGGCCCCGGCGTTCATGCTGTCCATCAAGTACCCATTCACATTTACCAGCACCTCTATGTGCTTGTGATTCAAATACACATCTAGATAATTCTTAAATGACATAAATGCTTTCACCACCAACTCCTAAATGCCTTCACCACCCACTTAAGAAGTTCATTCCAGATTTCAACCATCTGGGTGAAAACATTCTTCCTCAAATCTCTTTGAACCATTTAATTGCCACCTAAGCCTCTGCTGTGAACCAATGTTCGCTGATATATTCTGATGCTAGACCCAAAGTCCAATGTAACAACCCAGTTATGGTGGTCAATCTGGTCATGTAATTTATGCCAGGTTATTCTGCCATTCTTCCAGATTATTCTTCTGGGCAGTGGGCAGGTGCTATAGACCTGCGCGGGAAGGTAGATGCTCCCGCCCCCATGAGTCTTGGGCTGATGGGGCTTGTCAGCCTGGGAAGGCGGTCCATCTAGGAGAGGGAAAACTCTGATTTAAAACCTCCACTGCCCTGTGGCCATACCAGTCATGGGAAAGGCTCCTGGAGTAAACCTCAAGAAAATCCACAGTCGGATCCCCTAAGGCAGTTTGTCGTTGTCTACCTGGTAGCTCTGGCAGCTCCTGCGACAGCGCTGGTGCCAAACTGTAACAGCCCTGCTGTTCCTTTGGATCGATCAGTGACATGGAGAGGGGAAAGGTGCTGCATGGGCAACAACCTGTCCTCCATATGACATTGCCCAGGCTTGCATCCGACCACATCTGTTCACCTGCAAACTAGGATGCATCACCCATGGTCAATCATGACCAAATGGGGCCTACTATTCTTCCACATTGGAAATAGAATGTAGAACAGTACAGCACAGGAGCAGGCCCTTTCACCCACAATGTCTGAGCTGAATCTGATGCCAAAATAAACTAATCTTATCCGCCTGCACATCTCTCCATTCCCTGCACTACTGTGTGCATATCTGAAAGCCTCTTATGTACCTGTTTCCACACCAGCCTTGGCAATGTGTTTTAGGCATCCACCACTCTCTGTTTAAAAACTTGCCCCACACATCTCCTTTAAATTTTCCTCTGCTCACCTTAAAGCTAAACCCTCTAAACTTTGACATTTCCACCATGGGAAAAAGGTTCTCACTGCCTACCCTATCGATGGCTCTCATAATTTTATATAATTCTATCAAGTCTTCCCTCAACCTGCAACGCTCCATTGAAAATTTGTCCAACCGCTAGAAAATACCTTCCAATCCTGGTAAAATTCTGATAAACATCCTCTGCACTCTTTTCAAAGCCTCCACATTCTTCCTGTAATGGGGCAACCGGAACTGCACGTAATACTCCAAATGCAGCTGAACCAGAGTTCTATAAACCTCTAACATAGAGAACTTTTTAAGAATGACTTTTTTTATCTGCTTAATGGACTGATTTGGTCAATTTCATCAATCCTTTTTTCCCTAGAACATAATTGGGTGGCACAGTGGTGCAGCTGGTAGAGCCACTGCCTCACAACGTCACAGACCAAGGTTCAACCGGACCTTGGTTGCTGTCTGTGTAGTGTTTGCACGTTCTCCCTGTGACTGTGGGGTTTCCTCCGGGTGCTCCGCTTTCCCCCTACATCCCAAATACGTGTTGGTTTGTAGGTTAACAGGCCTCTATAAAATTGCCCCTAGTGTGGATGAGAAGTAGGATAACATAGTGTAAATAACCAGTGTAAATAAGTGATCGCTGGCCAACGAGGAATCGATGGGCCAAAGGGCCACTTTCCATGCTGTATCTCTAAACATATTCTCTCTCCTTGCAGATTCCCCTACCATCCACCGACGTTTGGGACAATTTATAGTAAAGGTCTACTCCTGTCCTTGATACCTATGTTTTTTCTGATACATGTACGATGTATCATGAGCTGCAAAGAAAAGTTC
Source organism: Leucoraja erinaceus (assembly GCF_028641065.1). NCBI lineage: Eukaryota > Metazoa > Chordata > Chondrichthyes > Rajiformes > Rajidae > Leucoraja > Leucoraja erinaceus. The sequence continues at coordinate 46,416,297 of NC_073380.1, read as the reverse complement.
ATAACATTGTAATTTTACCTCCAATTATTACCTCATACAAGTGTCTTTCCCTCCCAATCTGCATTACCTTATACCTTACACTACTTACTTTGCGCCTTTACTTCCTGAGAAGATTACGGAGATTTGCTATGTCAAAGAGGATTCACTTGAACTTCTACAGGTGTGCAGTGGAGAGCATATTGACTGGTTGCATCATGGCCTGGTTTAGCAACTTGAACGTCCAGCAACATCCAGAAAAGATTGCAAATAGTTGTGATCACTGCCCAGTCCATTACCGACTCTGACCTCCCCACCATCGAAGGGATTTATCAGAGTTGCTGCCTCAAAAAGGCAGCTAACATTATCAGAGACCCACACCATCCTGGCCACACACTCATTTCACCACTGCGATCGGTACAAGTTGGTACAAGAGCCTGAAAACTGTAACGTCCAGGTTCAGGAACAACTTCTTCCCTTCAGCCATCAGGTTATTAAACACAACAACAAATAAGCTCTGCACTACAATAGACTATTATTATTATTGCACTATAATTGTTTGTTTTTTGAGTATGCGTGTATGTGTATACACACTGAATTCTTTTTTCTCTCATTTATGTACTATATATACATATTCTGTTGTGCTGCAGCAAGTAAGAATTTCATTGTTCTATCTGGGACATATAGCAATAAAACACTCTTGACTCTCGACTCTTACTCTAGGTTCAGTGATAATGTCCATCATTGATTTTGTATAAACACCACACCGCTGATTGACTGCGCACATTTAAATGAAGTCCCCCACACAAGTGTGGCAGATTAAACAAAGTCATTAAGTTAGGGCTGTAAATGGATGATTGGCATCAACATGATGAAGCAATCATTGTAAATGGGTCTTTTCCTACTTGGAAGTCTGAAAAATATCATTGGGCAATTTCAAAACGTAAATGGTGAGCCCATTCAATTATTTATAAAATAGGTAGCATTTATTTAATTTATACATTTTATTGAGGGATTTGTTTATTTAATAATGTTAGACTTCAGTTACCGTCTGATCTAAGATTTAAGAACTACACTGATAGGATTTGGCTTTTTCTGTATGCTCAGAAGACTACAAAGTGCAGAACCTTGATTAATTTCCTCTTTGAGTTGTTATTCTTTAAATTGAACAAATAAATTGCTTTTTACTGTGGGATTGGTGATACGTGAGTGCACATGAAATTTGGCAAAGATTTTGGTGTAAAATTTCAGAGCAGTGATTAACAGGGAAATCTTCTAATCCATTCTCATTTTAAAGAATTTCAAGGCACACGCACTCATCCTGATGCCGTCAAATGTTACTCACAGTTTTGACGCACATAAATATTTCATCACTTTTTTTTCCTGACATATTTTTGCCGTCTAACGGATTGTTGTGGCAGTTGTGGATTTAGAAAACCTCTGTGAATGCAAACCATAAATATCATTTTCTTCTATGATTCCATTTTCTCAAGTACCCCATCAAATAAAGAACCAAAGTAAAGCTTAAATGGAGAGTTTGCAAAGTCAAGTCAAGAGTGTTTAATTGTCATATGAACCAAAAACAGAACCATAACATTGTTACTTACAGCAGCATAACTGGTGTGTAAACTTAATATTCATTGATAACATAATAAGCAATAAAGAAATAAATAAATAAATAAACAATATTATTGCAATAGAAAGGCCAGAAGTCCCACGTGCAACCAAGACCATTCATAGTTCATTGTTTTGTTGGAGTTTGTCATCTTCAAGAGCCTGATGGTTATTCACAAGTTTACGAGTTCATAAGTTATAGTAGTAGAATTAGGTCATTCGGCCCATCGGGTCTACTGCGCCATTCAATCATGGCTGATCTCTACATCCTAATCCCATTTTCCTGCCTTCTCCCTATAACCCTTGACACCCGTTCTAATCAAGAATTTATCTATCTCTGCCTTAAAAATATCCACTGACTTGGCCTCCACAGCCTTCTGTGGCAGTGAGTTCCAATGATTAACTACTCTCTGACTAAAGAAGTTCCTCCTCACCTCCTTTCGAAAAGAACACCCTTTAATTCTGAGGCTATGACCTCTGGTCCTAGACTCTCCCATCAGTGGAAACATCCTTTTCACATCCACTCAATCTGTGCCTTTCATTATTCTGTAAGTTTCAAAATGGCTTCCCCTCAACCTTCTAAACTCCTGCGTGTAGAGGCCCAGTGCTGTCAAACGCTCATCATATGCTAACATATTAATTCCTAGAATCATTCTAGGATCCAAGGAAAATGCATATAAATTGGCCAGAGGAAGCAGCAAACTGGAGGACTGGGAGATATTCAGAACTCAACAGAGGAGGACAAAGGGGTTAATTAAGGAGAAAAAAAGAGTATGAAAGAAAGCTTATGGGGAATATAAAAACTGACTCTAAAAGCTTCTTTAGACATGTAAAAAGGAAAAGATTAGTGAAGACGAATGGAGTACTTCAATAAGGAAGACACAAACAATCTCCCAGAAATACTAGGGGATGGAGGATCTAGTGGGAGGGAGGAACTGAAGGGAATCCACATTAGTCAGGAAGTGGTGTTCGGTAAACGATTGGGACTGAAGCCAGATAGATTCCCAGGGCCTGATGGTCTGCATCCCGGAGTACTCAAGAAGGTGGCCCTAGTGGATGAATTGGTGATCATTTTCAAATGTTCTCTCGATTTTTGATCAGTTCCAATGTAACCCACTTTTTAAGAAAAGAGGGAGAGAGAAAACAGGGAATGATAGACCAGTTAGCCTTACATCGGTAGTGGGGAAGATGATGGATTTGATTGTTAAAGATGTTATAGCAGCGCATTTGGAAAGCAATGACAGGATCGGTCAAAGGCAGCATGGATTTATGAAGGGGAAATCATGCTTGACTAATCTTCTGGAAATTTTTGAGGATGCAACAAATAAAATGGATAAGGGAGAGCCAGTAGATGTGGTGTATCTGGACTTTCAAAAATCCGTTGACAAGGTCCCACACAAGAGATTAATGTGCAAAATTAGAGCACGTGGTATTGGGGGGAGGGTAATGACTGGTTGGCAGACAGGAAGCAAAGAGTAGGAATTAACAGGTCCTTTTCAGAATGGGTGCCGTAAGGCTCAGTGCTGGGACCCCAGTTATTTACAAAACAGTATATATTAACGATGTAGATGAGGGAATTAAATGTGACATCTCCAAGTTTGCGGATGACACAAAGCTGGGTGGCAGTGTGAGTTGCGATTAGGATGTTATGAGTTTGCAAGATGACTGGGATAGATTGGGTGAGTGGGCAGATGCATGTCAGATGCAGTATTATGCGGATACATGTGCAGTTATCCACTTTGGTGGCAAGAACAGGAAGGCAGATTATTATCTAAATGGTGTCAGATTAGGAGAAGGGGAGGTGCAATGTGAACTGGTTGTGCTTGTACATCTATCACTGAAAGTAAGTATGCAGGTGAAGCAAGCAGTGAAGAAAGCTAATGGCATGTTTGCCTTCATTACAAGAGGATTTGAGTTTAGGAGCAAGGAGGTCCTACTACAGTTACACAGGGTTCTAGTGAGACCGCATCTGGAGTATTGTGTGCAATGTTGGTCTCCTAATTTGAAGAAGGACATTCTTGCTATTGAGGGAGTGCAGTGTAGGTTCACCAGGTTTATTCCTGGGGTGGCAGGACTGACATATGATGAAAGAATGGGTCAACTGGGCTTGTATTCACTGGAATTTAGAAGGATGAGAGGGCATATTATAGAAACATATAAAATTCATAAAGGATTGGACAGGTTAGATGCAGGAAAAATGTTCCCGATGTTGGAGGAGTCCAGTACCAGGGGTCACAGTTTGAGAAAATGGGATAATAATAATAATAATAAATGTTATTTATGGGCGTCTTTCAAGAGTCTCAAGGACACCTTACAAAAATTTAGCAAGTGGAGGAAAAACATGTAAGCAGAATGAAATAAATAGTAGAGACATGAGTAGTGCACAAATTAAAGACAGAATTCAATTCAAAACACAATATGAGGCAATTCAAGCACAGATGAAAAGGGAGGGGGACGTGGGGCTAAGGATAGGCAGAGGTGAAGAGATGGGTTTTGAGGCAGGACTGGAAGATGGTGAGTGACACGGAATTGTGGATCAGTTCGGGGAGTTCCAGAGCCTGGGAGCTGCCCTGGAGAAGGCTCTGTCCCCAAAACTGCGGAGGTGGGATTTGTGGATGGAGAGGAGACCGGCTGATGTGGATCTGAGGGACCGTGAGGGTTGGTAAGGGGAGAGGAGGTCAGTGAGATATGGGGGGGGCCAGATGGTGGAGGGCTTTGTAGGTGAGGACCAGGATTTTGTAGGTGATCCGGTAGGAGATGGGAAGCCAGTGAAGTTGTTTGAGAACTGGAGTGATGTGATGCCAGGATTTGGTGTGGGTGATGAGTCGGGCGGCTGCGTTCTGGACCAGTTTGAGTCGGTTGATGTAGGTGGAGCTGATGCCAAGGAGAAGTGAGTTGCAATAGTCCAGTCGGGAGGAGATGAAGGCATGGATGAGTCTTTCAGCAGCGGGAGGTGTGAGAGAGGGTCTGATTTTGGCGATGTTGCGGAGGTGAAAGAAGGAGGTTTTAATGACATGGCGGATGTGAGGCTCAAGGGAGAGGGTGGAATAAAAAGATCACGCCAAGGTTGCGGGCCTGGGGAGATGGGGAGACAGTGGTGCCGTCGATGGTGAGAGTGGGGTTATTGATTTTGCTGAGTGTGGATTTGGAGCCTATGAGGAGGAATTCTGTTTTATCGCTGTTGAGTTTGAGGAAGTTATGTTGCATCCAGGTTTTTATAGCTGACAAACAGGAGTTGATATGGGAGAGGGGGGGAGGGTTGTGGGGGGATTTGGTGCCGAGGTAGATCTGGATGTCATCGGCGTAACAATGGAAGTCCAGGTTGAAGTGGCGGAGTATCTGACCAAGGGGGAGGATGTAGATGATGAAGAGGAGGGGGCCGAGTACGGAGCCTTGGGGAACGCCTTGAGTGACTGTGGCTGTAGCAGAGGTGTGGTTATGGAGAGAGATGAAGTGGGATCTGTTAGAAAGGTAGGAACGGAGCCAGCTGAGTGCAGAACCTTCAATGCCAAGGTCCCCAAGTCTGGTAAGCAGGATGTTATGGTTCACTGTATCGATGGCTGCACTCAGGTCGAGGAGGATGAGGATGTTGAGGGAACCAGTGTCAGCAGAGGTGAGGAGGTCATTGAGGACTTTGAGGAGAGCAGTTTATGTGCTATGGAGGGGGCGAAAGCCAGATTGGAGGGGTTCGAATAGGTTATACGCAGGTGGGAATGAAGTTGTGACGCAACGATACGCTCCAGGGTTTTTGAAAGAAAGGGGAGGTTTGAGATTGGGATTGAGATTAATGAGAGAGGAGGGATCAAGACCAGGTTTCTTTAAGATTGGTGTGACAGCAGCAGTTTTGAAAGCAGAGAGGACAATTCCTTGGGACATTGAGGAGTTGAAGAGATTAGTGAGGTAGGGGCAGAGAACAGGGAGGCAGGACTTCAGCAGGGGAGTGGGGAGAGGGTCGAGGGAGCAGGTAGTGGGTTTGGAAGAGCTGATGAGTTTGGAGATTTCAGTAGGGGTGTCCAGGTCAAACTGGGAGAGGAAGCAGTGTGGAGGAAGGGTAAGGAGGTCAGTGGAGATGTTGAAAGGAGGGGCCTTGGTAGGTGGTGGAGTAGATGCTGGGGAGTCGGGTACAGGGGATAAAGATTGATAGATGGTGCTGATTTTATCAGCGAAAAAGTGGAGGAATGAGTTGCAGAGATCCGGAGTAGAGGTAGGCAGAGTGTTGGCTCGAGGAGAGGTAGGCAGATTTTGCAGCAATGAGGGCATCTTTGTAGGCAGTGAGGTGGAGTTTGTAAGCTTCATGGTGGTAGGCCATTTAGGACTGAGATGACGAAAAACGTCTTCACCCAGAGAGTTGTGAATCTGTGGAATTCACTGTCACAGATGGCAGTGGAGGCCTATTCACTGGATGTTTTCAATAGAGAGTTAGATTTAGCTCTTAGGATTAAAGGAATCAAGGGATATAGGGAAAAAGCAGGAATGGGGTACTGATTTAGATGATCAGCCATGATCATGTTGAATGTTGATGCTGGCTCGAAGGGCTGAATGGACTACTCCCCCACCTATTTTTCTATGTTTCTATGTTTCCTCTGGAAAAGACTGCAAAAGTTGTGAACACTGCCCAGTCCATCATCGGCTCTGACCTCCCTATCATCGAGGGGATCTACCACAGTCGCTGCCTCAAAAAGGCTGACAGCATCATCAAGGACCCACACCATCCTGGCCCCACACTCATCTCTCCGCTGCCTTCAGGTAGAAGGTACAGGAGCCTGATATCTGCAACATCCAGGTTCAGGAACAGCTTCCTCCCCACAGCCATCAGACTATCAAACTCAACTCAAACAAAAATCTGAACTTTAATAGCCTATTGCACTTTATATGCTTATTTATGTGTGTATATATATATATTCAATGCTATATGGACACATTGATCTGTTCTGTATTTATCCATGTCTACTATATTCTGTTGTGCTGAAGCAAAGCAAGAATTTAATTGTCCTATCTGGGACACATGACAATAAACTCTCTTGAATCTTGAACCTCTCCAGAGTCAGCACATCCTTCCTCTGATATGGGGGCCAAATTTGCTCACAATACTCCAAATGCAGCCGGACCTGTGGCTTATAGAGCCTCTGCATTGCATCTTTGTTTTTGTTTTCCGGTCCTCTTAATATAAATGCTAGCATTGAATTTGCCTTCCTTACTACCGATTCGACTTACAAATTAAGTTTTTGGGAGTCCTGCACAGGCACTCCCAAGTCCCATTGTACCTACGATTTCTGGTTTCTCTCTACGTTTAGAAAATGTGATGTTGGGAAGTTGTTGGGAAGAAGCTGTTCCTGTATCTGGAAATCATAACATCTGACATTGCGCAGTAAAATCAAAAATACTTATTTTCGTACGCAGCCTTTCACTGTTTTTATGGAGACATTCCGAGGTGCTTCGCAGTCAATCAAATGGAATATTATGAAATGTAGAAACAAAGAACTGCAGATGTTGGTTAATACACAAAAGGACACAAAGTGCTGGAGGAACTCAGCAGATCAGGCAGCATCACTGGAGAACATGGTTAGATGACATTTCAGATTGAGACCCTTCTTCAAAGTGATTGTAAGAAGAAAGCTGGAAAAGAGGAGAGGCAGGACAAAGCGTGGCAGGTAATAGGTTGACATAGGCGAGGGGGAGGGAGGTTTGATAGGCAGATGGGGTGTAGTTGTCTTAAAATGTAGGAACAATTACAGCCAGTTCAAGAGCAACAAGGCTCTCATTTACAGGAATGTGATAATGACAGGGTGATCTGTCTTAGTGACATTGATCGAAGTTTTAACATTAACCAGGACACTGAGAATAGCTTCTCTGCTCTTCGATGTAATGGTGCCCTGGGATCTTTTATGTCCAGTTGATACAGGAAAATACTTTATTATATGAAAGCTGTAGTTTTGAGAAATTCACCTATTTTTGGTGCATTAACCTTTGCATGTGTTGAATGTTAAGATGAAATGGATCTTTGCAAAAAAATATGAAATAGCACAAAATGCAGGATGATTTATACGTAGAAATTAAACAAGATCTATTTGATTAAACTCACTGTAATGCATTTCATGATGCATTGCTGTGTAGCTTTATGTGAAAGACATCATTCATTTAAGGCACTCTTCCCATGGCAACCCGAGCAGAAACACTCACTTTGACCACTATGGAGGACATCAGTGCTATGGGAATGATGGGAGGAGCCCTTACCATTCACTGAAAGTATCATGCAAGCCTTAAATTCAATGAGATCCATACCAGGAAGAAGATCATGTACTGTATGTAAAGGGGGCAGATGATCATGAAGCAGCTACAGTAAATTTTGAGAATGGGAAGCCCCATGCTGTAAAACACATCTGCAGTTCCTTGTGTCTTCAACACAATGCAGTAATAGGTCCAGTTACTGAAGACAACTGTTTATAGGTGCAGAGTGCATATCCTTATTGGAAAATGTATTTTATGCAAGCCACCATTCATTGTGTAGGGGGCAGCTCAGTGGCGCAGTGATAGAGTTGCTATCTTACAGTGCCAGAGACCCGGGTTTGAACCTTTACTATGTGTGCTGTCTGTATGGAGTTTGTACATTCTTCCCGAAACAGTGTGGGTTTTCCCCGGGTACTCCGGTTGCCTCCCACACTCCAAAGACATACAGGCTTGTAGGTTAATTGGCTTTGGTAAAAAATTGTAAATTGTCCTTGGTCTGTGTAGGATATTGTTTGTTTGCGGGGATCATTGGTCAGCACGGACTCAGTGGACCACAGGGCCTGGTTCTACGCTCTAAACTGAACTAAACTAAATGGGTGCAGGGTAAGTGCCTGAAATAAAGAATGCCATGGAAAGAAGTGGAGAGAAGGAATCACGCTTGGAAACTTGACCAGATTATCTTATTTTCTCGAACGATGAACTTTTCAAATGTCCGTATGTTGCCAAGGGCAAATTTGGATAATGATGAAAATTCCTCCAACTGACGAAGAAGATGGACAAAGATTAAAGACTTAGCATTTATGGACCATGTTTTTTGCAACCTTAGGGTGCCTCAAAGCCACTTTTACAGACAAAGAAGGACATTTGAAGTTAATTACTCTTTGATCTTCTTATCTTCTGGCAAAGCTGATTTCCTCTCCAGCAAATCTCAGCTGGAAGCAAGGATCTGTGAACTTGATCTTCTAGTAAGTTCACAAAGTAAATCTGAGATTTTTACTGTGAAATAACTGAGGTTGAGATGTGCACAGGATCCAACTGTACCAATCTGGAATTACAAAGGCATTTTATGCATAGCAACAGCATATGGTAACAGGAATTTTTCAACTTCTTGTGGTGTTGTAATTATTACACTGGTTTTAAGGTTCAGACCTACCTATATTAAAATCCAACACCCCACAAAGATGTTGATATGAAAGATTACCCAATATCTTTGTCAATGCTAACAACAAACAGCTGTAATGCAAATACCAGGGGTTTTCAGATCCACTGCAAGTATATGGGAATTGGTCTATTAGAATAATTTACAGTGGCACAGCGGTATATTTGCAGCCTTACAGCACCAGAGACTCAGGTTCAACCCTGACTAAAGATCCTATAGCAGAGCAAGATGGATTACTCCAGCTAAATGCAATGGACTGACGTGTAGTACGCTATGGAGGGGATCATGGGCATTTTTCCACGCCCATTTTAGCAACCTGAGCCTACCTAACCCGACACGACTCGCACTGTAATCAATGTTGCAGGGCAACAGTTTGTGTGGGTCAGATTCATAAATCTGTCAGTTCAAACTCCTTGTCAAGAATAAAATTTGATTCTGGTAATTGTCTTTTTTAATGTTTTTTAAATCATTTATTTTTAAATGGCTCACAAGCAGTGTTTGAGTTGATTTTGTAGTAACCGGAACCGACCCGACTCGCAGGGTGATTGACAGGGGGGGACTTTTTGTGCGTGATATAGGGTTAGATTCATAATTCTGTTAGTTCATAATTCTGTTGATTCTTGTTAAAGAATAAAATGTTTATAAACACACATACATGAAAATTATATAAATGTATATAACACACACAATTATATTTCTTCTAATCCAATAATTAACTTTATTTCAGACTAGACAAGGGACATTAAATAAGAAACATTGTAAATAAGAAACATTGTAAACCTCCCTGCAACTTCATACACACTAGGCCTTATCCCCCCGGCACTCTCTCGCCTGACCCCTTACTACAATGTCCCCCCCCCTCCTATGCCCCTCTCCTCGCCGCCCCGGACCCCAAACTCTCTCTCCTCGCTGCCCCGGGTCACGCAAACTCTCTCTCCTCACTGCCCGGACCCCACACTCTCTCTCCTCGCCGCCCCGGGCCCCACACTCCTTCTCCCTGCCGCCCCGCACTCCTTCTCCTCGCTGCCCCGGACCCCACACTCTCTCTCCTCGCTGCCCTGGGCCCCGCACTCCTTCTCCTCGCTGCCCCGGGCCCCGCACTCCTTCCCTGGGCCTCTCCTCGCTGCCCCGGGCCCCGCACTCCTTCTCCTCGCTGCCCCGGGCCCCGCACTCCTTCTCCTCGCTGCCCCGGGCCCCGCACTCCTTCTCCTCGCTGCCCCGGGCCCCGCACTCCTTCTCCTCGCTGCCGCGCACTCCCGGGCCCCGCACTCCTTCTCCCCACTGACCCGGGCCCCGCACTCCTTCTCCTCGCTGCGGATCCAATCTTTGGCCGGAAGCAAGAAGGCGGGAGCAAGAAAGCGGAGCAAGATGGCGGAACAAGATGGCGGGGTCTGGTTGCTAAAATGAGTCATAAAATCGTCCATGAATCCACCCATGAACGTACTTCACTTTTGCGTGAGAGTAACCGATCTTGCTCTGCTATAGGATCTTTGACCCTGACTACGGGTGCTGTCTGTGTGGAGTTTGTATGTTCTCTCCGTGACGGCGTGGATTTTCTCCGGGTGCTCCAGTTTCCTCCCACATTCTAAAGACGTGTGGGTTTGTAGGTTAATTGGTGTCTGTAAACTATCCATATTGTGTAGGATAGAATTAGTGTATGGGTGGTGGGCGTGGATCGGTGGGCCAATGGGTTTGTTTCCACGCTGTATCCTAAACTAAACTAAACTAAAAGTATGGGGCAAATTGACTGTTCTAGGTAAAATGTTGAGCATTACAATAGGAAATAATCTAAAAAATTCCTTTCATTGCCTTAAAATTAAATAATCAAAACTAACTCAGGGTTTCACATTGCACCTGGATTATTTTACAGGCATCTATTTAATAAGTGCCCCTATCAAAAATGTACAAACAATTGTTGGAGGAATTTGACAGATCAGCATTGATCACAGGAGCCAATATCTACTCGAGTTGTTTACTATTCTGTTCGTAAGAAAATTAAACAGCAATTATTTTTATAATAGGTTCCACGGCATGAAATATTCTAATCTGTTTCACAAGAGCTTCATCAAGCAGATAAGCAAATAGTTGGCCAGGGGTAGGTTTTAAGAAACATTTGAAAAGTGATGAAATAACTGAAACATTCAGAAAGCAAAATTGAAGATCAGTGACTTGGCTGTAAAAAAACACAAAAACTCAAGGTGGAAGTTTACTATAGTTTATTGATTTTAGCTTAGTTTATTGTCATGTGTACCAAGGTACAGCAAAAAGCTTTTGTTGCATGCGAACATCAGCAGCAAGCCAATACATGATTACAATCGAGCCATCCATAGTGTACATGTACATGATAAAGGGAATAACGTGAAGGACTTCACGTGGTCTTCCTCCAATCTCAGACCTTCTAACATCTAGCCTAATTATTGTCCGATAAAACCTGTACTTATGAGTCCTACCTCACCTATTCAGTCAAAATGATTGATTCACAAGGGTACACTCTACTTATTTCAATATTTATAATTCTCAGGCTAATCACTATAGTTTTATGGTTTTCTAAAGTTAAGTGAGGCAGCTCTGCTAAGTTTATCTGGGTTAGTAAAATGTTTTAAATTGAGAATTAATGTTTTGGTTCTCCATAAGCTCCAAATCCCTCACTGTGTGGGAAGAATAAAATGGATTATGTATTCCATCTGTAGTCTAATCAAGGTATTTTATGTACACTTATACTGTCTTCCCTAACATATTGTCTCACATAATATTGCCTCTACAACTTTATGATATTACTTGCGACCTTCAGAGAATGATTCACTAAAATGCGCAAACCTTTTCTTGTTTGACAACACAGTGGCACAGCAGGCTGAGTGGCTGCCTCATGGCACCAGAGGATCAGGTTTGATCCTTGTAAGATCACTTGTCTTTGCTTCTAATAATGTGTCAAGCAGAAAGCTGAATTCATGATGGATGCTGTAAGTGTTGATAGATGGGAACATCAACGTAAGATCGGGGAATCATGTAAGATCGGGGAATCATGTTCCAATCATGGATGTGTGGTCAGGGGAGGCAGAGCCTCACCTGTCATACTTCCAATGAAAATAGCTGTGAAGAAAAGTAAAGAAAAATAATAGTAAAATAAAATAAATATAAAGATTTTTCCATTGATCTGTTATAAATGTAATTTCTATATGAATCCAATCATTTTTTATTGTAAAAATCGCCAAATTTTCGCAGCTCCGCTGCAAATACAGGGAGAGCTGAGAGGTGAGGCAGCAGCGAGCTGAGCCTCCCCTCTGATTGCGCAACCCCTCAGAAACTGTATGGAGCGCGGGCAATAAGCGTGTGCCTGTTACTATCTCTCTGCATGTCACCAATGTAATGTTTGTAAATCCCTTCATTACATGGCCTCACCTTCCATAGTCTAGGTAACTTATTTCATGTATAAATATATTATGATATATTAAATTTAGGCTCGCTGGTCTCTTCATAAAACTACAATGAAAAAGCAGCAGGGGAGGCAGCTATCACGTCTGCCTCACTGACGGGGCGTGTCTTGAGCCCAGTGGAGGGAGAGCGAGCTTCAATTACGTAGGCTCACATAATTGACGCTACCTCGCTCTCCCTCCACGTTAGCTAGCTTCAGCAGCAGCGGCGCAGCACTGGATTCCACCGCTGGCGGCGCTGATTTTCCAGCCGCGGGCAGCGCTGACTGGTAGGTTGATTCGTTGATTTGTAGCGGCCGATTCGGACGCTCTGGGCCGCTGAGCGCTCCCAATTGGGCCCCGCACTGGAGTAATCTACTCTCGGCTTGGGACCCCGGCATCCACTCCCACCGCTGACCCTCTCCCTCCCTTCTCTCCTTCCTTTCCCTCCCTCCCTTCCCTTCTTCCCTCCCTCCTTCCTCTCTCTCTTTTCCGTTCTCTCCTTCCCTCCCTTCTTTCTCTCCTTCCCGCCCTCCCTTCTTTCTCTACTTCCCTCCCTCCCTTCTCTCCTTTCCTCCCAGACACATCACGCACAGACAACAAACACACACACACATCACGCACAGACAACTAACACACACACACAACTAAGTTAGGATGGGGTAGAAGACAGTGCCTCCCCAGCCATTGACCTCACTGCATGTTACTGGTTCCAATTAGGAAAGCTCGTGATTTGGTGTTGGGAGATTTGCTCAGCAGGTCACAGGACAGAAGGCACTGAAGCAGAAGCTGGATGGCTTATTGCGGTGATGGGACATGGTTGCGATTGACAGAGTCTTTGCTCAAGAAACCACACTTTTGCAGCCAGCTGATCACACCACTATTCCCAGAATTGGAAAACATGCTTCACCAGCATTAAATGTAAATCAGTTACACATGGCCATCCAATTCAAATATTATTGAGTATTTTCTTCAAAATAGAACATGGACATGCTAAGTAAATTCATAGGAAAGGTTTAAAGGGATATGGGCCAGATGCAGGCAAATGGGACCAGCTTTGGTGGGGCATTTTGGGTGGCATGGATGAGTTGGGCTGAACAGCCTATTTCCATGCTGTAATACACTATGCCAGCCACGCTGACACCCTTTCTCATTGTCATTGTCCTTGATTATGCCATGAGGTAGGCGCTCAAGCAACATGTGGACCTCGGCTTCACAATCACCCCAAGGCATTTGAAAAGAATCGGGCCAGTCAACTTATCAGACTTCGACTTTGCTGATGACATCGTCCTGCTGTCTGACCTGATTAGAGAGGCACAGGAGATGCTCGGCAGCGTCGAGACGGAGTGCGAGATTCTCCTAGTGGCAGAATGCTGTAAAGGTTGCAAATTTGTTTGTTTAAGAAGGAACTGCAGATGCTGGAAAATCAAAGGTACACAAAAATGCTGGAGAAACTCAGCGGGTGCAGCAGCATCTATGGAGCGAAGGAAATAGGCGACGTTTCGGGCCAAAAACCTTTTTCAGAGCAAATTCGTTTGCTCCCTTAACTTTCAACCTTCACTTACCACTCTTTCAATGTTACTTGTGACTACTTGACTTTTCATAAAGTGGTAATAACACTTTTACATGCCTTAATTTTGAAAAGGATGGAGACAAGAAGGAAAGGAGGCTCTCCAAGGAAGGAACAGGGGAAAGCCACAACCACAGCCACAGCTTCTGACTAGTATCATAGAAGCAATATTGAAAATGAACGATGAATTGAAAAATGAACTGAAAAATGAAATGAAAACAATATTTGGCAGTTTGGAAGAAATGGTGAAAGGAGTTTCGACCAAATTGAAGGAAGTTCAAGGAAAATTGTCTATGTTACAAGATTAAATCGTGAACAAAATGAACAAATTGGGTGCTGTTGCTAGGAGAGATGGTGGTAGGGAAGGGATTTAGCTGACTGAGTGTCCATTTGTCAGTTTCGGGCTTTACAGGGGTGGGGGTGGGGGGGAGGGGGGGGGGGGGGGTCTCTTGTTTCTTATTTAGTGTTCTTCATTTGTGCAAAATCTGAACTACAAAAATGTCTGAAATGTCGTCACTTCTGGCTCCGCCCTATATTTTTCTTCTTCCAGTATCATGAACTATTAGGCTTTAAGAAATTACCCCTTTACATCCCACATGATTTTTACAAGCAATATCGATAAAGTTATTAACTTCATTTCATGGAATGTGAAATACTTGAACCATCCCATAAAGAGGAAACATTTTTTAAAGCTCTTCGCAGACTAAATGCTCAGATTATCTTTGTTCAGGAAACTCATGTAAGGCAAGATGACAATCAACGATTTTTCAAGTTTTGGAGAGGACAGCAGTTTCATTCAAATTCACAGGCTAATGTGAAAGGAGTCTCTATTTTTATTGACTCCTCAATTCCATTTGTTCATTATGAAACAATTTCTGATCCATATGGCAGATTTTTGGTGATTACTGGTATTCTTTATAAGCAAAAAGTTGCTATGGTGAATGTTTACGCACCAAATATTGATCACCCTGAGTTCTTTAAACAGTTAATTGTATCCTTTCCTAATTTAAATGAACACTTTTTAATAATAAGTGGAGATTTCAACTGCTGTCTGAATCCCTTGATTGACAGATATACATCTGATCATGTGCTTCCAAATAAATCAGCTAGTTTTATCAATTCTATTTTACTTGACTCCGGAATGTTAGAGGTTTGGAGATTCTTACACCCAAATGACAAAGAATTTTCTTTTTTCTCTCATGTATATCATAGTTATTTTAGGATTGACTACTTTATAATAGATTCTCGGCTAGTTTCATCAGTCACTGCATGTGAGTATGATGCAATTGCTATTTCTGATCATCACCATTGAAACTATCAATCAAACTACCGATTCCAAGTTTAGTGTTAAACAATGGTGATTTAATGCTACTTTGCTTCAAGACTTAAACTTTATTAATGTTATTAAAGATCTGATTGCTTTTTACTTCTTGACAAAATCTACTGAAGAAATATCCAATGGTGTAGTCTGGGATGCTTTTAAGGCATATATTCATGGACAAATCCGCGGGATTAAAAAACCAAATGCAAAAAGAAATACGTACATTGGCTGACGAGATTAAAGAAATTGATAAAAAATATTAAAAAGCTCCTAGTTTAGAGCTCTATAAGAATAGAGTTGAACTTCAATTGAGATATGATTTGTTATTAGTATCAATGATTGATAACCAGCTACTTAAAACCAAATGTCAATTTTAAATACATGGCGAAAAATCTGGTAAATTACTCGCTGAAAGAGGTGTTGGCCAAGCCTCAGATTACTAAAGTGAGTAAACGGGATGGTACACTAACTGTAGACCATGACGAAATTAATAAATCCTTTCAGGAATTTTAACCTCCCTATACCAATCAGAATTTCCTACTGATTCCAATATAATGCATGAGTTTTTAAAGAAACTGAACTTACCAAATTTACCATATAATGAGTCTCTGTTGTTAGATGAACCCATCACGGAAGAAGAAATACAGAAAGCAATCCTTTCAATGAATTTTTGTAAAGCTCCCGGTCTAGATGGGTTTACAGTAGGATTTTAAAAGTATTTTTCAAATTTATTGTCTCCCTGGCTATGCAAGGTATTTAAAGAAGCCTTTTTTAAAGGAATAGATTACCACAATCTTTTAATGAAATCCTTAAAAAGATAAAGACCTTACTGAAGCGACATCATATAGGCCAATATCACTGTTAAATGTAGATTTTAAAATTCTTTCCAAAATATTAGCTATGAGATTGGAAAATATTTTACCGCAAATTATCTCTGAAGATCAGACAGGTTTTATTAAAAATCGTTACTCATACTTTAACATTAGGAGGTTAATGAACATTGTATATACAGCATCAAATAAAACCCCAGAATATATCATTTCACTTGATGCCGAGAAGGCGTTTGATAGAGTAAATGGGAATACTTATTCAATACACGTGAAAAATTTAAGATTGGTCCAAAATTTATTTCTTGGATCAAGCTGAAATATCATATACCGCAGGCTTCTGTACTTACTAGTAATCAGAGATCCCCTTTTTTTCAGGCTCTTTCGAGGTACTAGACAGGGCTGTCCCTTAAGTCCTTTAATATTTGATATTGCTTTAGAACCTTTGGCCACCGCTATTAAGGAATCCCCTAATATTTTTGGTATTGTCCGTGACAAATAGACACATAAGCTAGCTCTTTATGCAGATGATCTGTTATTATTCATCTCTAACCTTGAGAAATCTATTCCGGCAATAGTTGCATTACTTAATCAATTTAATAGTTTATCTGGTTATAAACTAAATCTTGGTAAGAGTGAGCTTTTTCCATTAAATAATCTAGTTTCGAATTATGGCCAATTTCCATTTACATTGACTACCGAAAGTTTTACTTATCTAGGTATTAAGATCACCAAGAAACACAAGGATTTATTTAAAGCTAATTTTATGCCTTTAATTGACCATATTAAACACCAGTTTACTAAATGGTCACCAATGTCCTTATCTTTAATCGGCTGAATCAATGCTATTAAAATGTTAATTTAACCTAAATTTCTGTATTTATTTCAGACGATACCAATTTTTGCCATGACATCAAGGTCCGGAAAGCGCTTGCATAGAAAGCCCTCAATAACATGCGGAAAATCTGGACGCCTCGGATGTCTAATGGGCCTGTCCCACTTAGGCAGTTTTTCAGGCGACTGCTGGCAAATGTCAAGTTGCCGGCAGTCGCCTGAAAAACCGGCAACTGGAACAGCAACTGTCAGAGTGGAACACACACACATCGCTTCCTTCACCAGCCCGTTTTGCAGGCGAGGGACACGGCAAGCGGGGGGAGAGCTGTCTGAGTGAAATTCACACGCTGCAAAGCCAAGGTGACACCGCGATGAAGAGGAAGATTGGCGCTGTAATTAAGATGGCTAAAGCACAGTGTACGGTAAATCCCTTAAAAGAGGGGGGAGAAGGAGTGGAGAAGGGGGGAGAAGGAGTGGAGACAACTTTTAAGAAGTCAGAGATACTGCGAAGCTCGGCGGACATTAACATTACCGGTCGGTTATCCTTGGTTCCGAAAATGACTGCTTACGTTTTTTTTTCCCAATGAGCCAATGAAATTCACCGGTCAGCACTGGCTACAACCTATGAGAACCTACGAGAACCTTTGACCTCCTGGCAACCCACTAGGACTTCCTGGTGACCCACCTACTGCATGGGGATTCTTGCTATTCTCCATGGAGGCTTCATTCTAGACGCCGCTCATTTTTCAACATGTTGAAAAATTTGCAGCGACCAAAATGAGGCCGCGACTAGTTCCCAGAATGCGGGAACTCCTCACGACCATGAAAGCGACTCCCCGGCAACCACCTGTGAACATGTGGCGACCATAGTCTCCTGCAGTTGCCTAAAAAGTCGCCTAAGTTGGACAAGCCCATAAGGGTCTCAAACTGAGATTCTTCCATGCAACTGTCGAGACCATATTATTGTACAGGCATGAGGCATGGACTCTCCCTCGAGCACTGTCCAAGTCTCTCGATGGTATCTACACCCGAATGCTCAGAAAAGTTCAAAATGTCAGTTGGAGGGACATCACCAACGCCCTGCTCTCTGGGGAGAATCCACTTCTGACTCAGAAGATCTGGTCGAGAAGGATAAGGCTCGCTGGTCACTGCCACCGCCACCCAGAAATGCCAGCAAACAAGGTTGTGCTGTGGGAACCCACCCATGGAAGACGTGACCTGGGACGGCCAATCAAGACGATGCTGAAGACGTTGATGGAAGACGCATGTGTGGAGACAAAAGAGGAACTTGCCAGCTGCATGGAGGACAGAGTTGTGTGATGCTTCCGTCACTTGCCCCTTGGAAACCAGCACCACGGCGTCGCTAATGTTTTCAATGATTTAATAATAAATAATAAGAATGACTCGATGACAACTTGCTATGGGAAAGATGCCATTAAGCTGTAAGTAGGGCAGAGAATATTTATAAGGATGTTGCCAGAGCTCAAAGAACTGAGTTATAGGGAGAAGTTGGGCAGACTAGGACTTTATTCACTCGAATGTAGGACACAGAGCGATGATCATGTAGAGGTGTGCAAAATTGTGATGGGAATACATAGGATGAATGCAATCTTTTTTCCCAGGGCAGGTGAATCAAGAACTGAAGGGCATAAGTTTAAGGTTAGAGGGGAATATGCAAAGGAACCTGAAGGTGAGGATTTTTAGCAGAGAGAGTGGTGCGTGTATGAAACAACAGTAATTGGGTTGAGATAGGTACTATAACAACATTTGTTAGACATTCGGACGGGTACATGATTGGAAATGGTTTGGAGAGTTATGGGTCAAATGCAGGCAGGGCCATGTAAGGCTGACATCAGTCATCTTATTCCTGCACTGCATGACTTGCTGAGAAAAAATATTTTTTAATCTGTAATCTTGCTTGAGGGTTATTGATTTTGTTTTTGACACTATGCTAGAAAATAATACTCCTCTGCAAAATGATGGCTAGCTTGAAGGGATTACAACATAAAAATCATTTAATAGTAAAACTGCTATGTTAAGGAAAAATATTTTGAATATTAATTTGGATATATTAACTGCTATGTTATGGTTATTTCAATTTTCAGTGTGAAATAAAAGCTACCCTGTTCAGGTAATAAGGCATTTGGCCACTGGCTTTCACAACAGCCCCCAAAGCCATATCCTCCGTTGTCGTATCTGTAGCAGGGGATTTGGTCAAATGATGATGTTGAATATTGGTGAACTCTCAAACATTAATGTCTGTGCCCACCTGAATTATTTGATTAACTGCTTAATCAAGTCGCCTCTCAAGTTAATGTTGGAAATAAATCTCATTAAGACTGGTTATCAAAAAGAGTTAATAGTTATTTGTACAACGTGCAACCTGTGCGATAAAGTATAATGTATGAGTGCTCGTGAAATATTTAAGAATTCATGGAAACTGAATTAACCATTGGCCTCTTAAACTCAAAATCCTTTATGCATAGGTTATCCAGAAACCCACAAAGCATTACAGATGTACACCCGTACATATCTGAATAATTAATACCAACCAAAATGCATTTTGTAGATGGTATACTGCAAGATGAGTAACCGCAATGCACTTTGTAGATGGTATACTGCATTTGTTGTGCACCAGTGGTGCAAGGAATTCATTTTAAGAGAGACAGATGAGGTAAGTACAAATCAAATGGGCTGCTTTTCTTTTTGACTAGACTAAGTGGGACCCGTTGGATCCCTGTCACATGGGAGGCCTGGTTCCCAAACGCAACCCATTCCCCAACACATTATTCCATCACTCACCCATTCCCCCAACACAATATTCCACTACTCATGCCTATCCCCCTCCCGTTAAATCCACCCTTCCCTGTCCCCTTCTCCCCCCTCTATCCCACCTTGCCCATCACCCTTGACCCCTCCTACCCCCTCCCTACCCTCCTGCAATCCACCACCCCTCCACCCGACTCCCTCCCTCTCTACCCCCCCCTCTCTATCCCTCCTCCCTCCTTCTCTCTCTCCCTCTCCCTCCCTCATCCCTCTCCCTCCCCTCTTCCTCCCTCATCCCTCCCCTCTCTCTGCTCCCTCCCTCTCCCTCTCTCTCCCCCTCTCTCCCCCTCTCCCCCTCCCTCCCCCCCCCTCCCCCCCTCCCCCCCCCCCCCTCCCTCCCCCCCCTCCCACCCTCTTCTCTCCCCTCCCTGTGCTGTGGGCCGGACTGCGGCGATTCCTCTCTCCGTGTAACGGTGCGGTGCGTTAGGGCCACGCCCGGTGTCCGCGCTCGTGGGCAGGAACCACTGGAGCGCTGCACGTCCCGGGACCCGTGGGGTCCCTTGCCAGCGGGTAGACAGCGAGGCTCAGTGCTGCCCCCCCCCCATCTCCCTCTATCACTTCATCTACCTCCTCCTCACTTCCCTCATCCTCCTCCCGTCATTCCCTGCCCCAGCACCTACCCAGGTCGTAGAGCAGCGCTGGAGCCTGGAACTCGGCCTGGTTCTCATACTCGACTTGGCCCTAGCTGTAGGCGGCCGAAACACTTGAGAACCAGGGCCTTAACGGAGCCGGGCTCGCTGTGCCGGAGGCCAGGTGAGTGTGATGGCCGGCCGAACGAGAGCTGCCCGCAGAACAGGAAGCGAAGGCTGTGCTGCAGGATGGTGGTGGCCATGTGGCCCCCGAGGCATCTTGACCATGCTTGGACACCACTCCAGCCCTCAGCTCGGCCACCGCCTGGGATCCAGTCCAGGCCCGACTTCATCTCCGGGCTTGTCCCTAACCCCGGACCCAGGCTCGTCCTTGGTTCCAGCCCAGGCCCAGTCCCCGGGCTCGGCCCACGGCTCCAGCATAGGCCCAGTTCCCAGGCTTGTTCTTGGCTTCAATCTGGGCCCAGTCCCCGGGCTCGGCCCACGGCTCCAGCATAGGCCCAGTTCCCAGGCTTGATCTTGGCTCCAATCTGGGCCCAATCCCTGGGCTCGGTCCACGGTTCCAGCACAGGCCCAGTTCCCAGGCTTGATCTTGGCTCCAATCTGGGCCCAGTCCCTGGGCATGGCCCACGGCTCCAGCACAGGCCCAGTTCCGGGGCTTGGTCCGCGGCAGCATCGTCCCCACCAGGCACTGCGCGGCAGCAGCTCATCAGGCGGCGGCGACACTCCTTCACCATGGCAACCTCCAGCCGATTGACAGTGGATGCAGCTAATCAGTGCGGTGATGGTGACAGGAAGGGTGTCACTGTCCTGGCGATGCCCCTTCCTGCCTGACAGGAGAGGAGACCAATCTGCGTGGCGGCGACTGACAGAAATCTGCGCATCCATGTTTTTTTACGATTTTTAAACCTTAATAACCTTTACAATATACAATCGATTGGAAAGAAACTTGTTGCACTAGCAGCACAGGAGAACCGTTTTTGCGCAAATAGAAAAACCACGCAAGAGCACAAGATCGAGTTTTAGTTATGTATTGATAGATAGATGGTGGCAAACCTCCTTTGTATTTTTGGAGCTACACATATCACAGCAGATAAGAGTATTCCGTCACTTGTAGATATTGGAATGATTTGGGTTTAAGGAGGAAGCCATTTACTTGCCTGAATATGGTCTGGGTTTTGCTTCAAGCATTCATAGGTTGCTTCCTTTGTTGGGAATGAAACAGAATATTATGCAATCATCAACAAACTGACCTACAAACTGATGATGGAAGGAAGATGAAGCAACAGAACATGACTGAACTGAGGACATTTCCTTTTGAAGGTCCAACAGTAATGCTTTGGGGCTGGGATGGATAGCTTCCAACAATCGCGACCAAAAACCATAAGCATTCTTTCTTTGTGCAAAGTATAACCGTTTGAGTGCATTATTCCTAAATGTTCATGACTTCACGGTTACCAGGGCACCTTGATGCCATTTGATCAAATGCTACCTTGGTGCAAATCTTATTTCTTCTCTGGAATTTGTTTGCAATGAGGACTGGAGACAAACTAGTGGTGGCCAGTGGGTAAGTTGGGGGTGATTGGTGAGTCATTATGTGCTGAGTCGAGTTCAACTAGCAAGTTGGTGGGGTGAGCTATGAGCGGGGTGATTGCTGAGTTTACAATGTTGTGTCGGGGATGTGATCAGTGAATTTGGGGGAAAGTGAATCCGAAGACAAGCGGAGAGTTGATCATTGAGTCAGGAGTGACCAGTGAGCTGATGTCCTGCGAACCAGAGCACTTGATGGGTTAGGGATATGAGTCAGGGGCGAATTGATTGATTAGGGACAATTGATGAGTTTGGGTGCCCAGAATGGTGAGGTTTCAATAGAATAAATGTATTTTAAATTGTACAATGTGAGTTTTAAACTTTAATAGAAATATTCTATTTTATTCTTTTGTTAAGTATATTCCAACTAAGAGCACTTGTGAATCCAATTAAATATAACCATGTTGCAATTTTCAGGTTCTAACGGGACACTTCTCGCCTCCAGATTGTGCTTGCCTTGTTAAGACACCTCCACCCAGCAGGAAAACAGTTACCATCCAAACTTCTTTGAAGAATGCTAATGCTGGATTTGTTAAGGGACATAAATGGAAGAATATCAAGATTCTGCAAAAAGGAAGAAAGCTGGCTGGTAAATTGATTCTGAATTACTTACCTTGGACTACTGGAGGAGCAGTCCCTTGAAGATCTCATGGGAATCAATCAGGTTTGCCAATTGTTTGCAAGTTTATGAAGATGTTCCCAGTAATGTTCTCCCTATGGCTGTACATTCCACAATGTGACTGATAATTTTCCCAATTGATCATTTCAATTATTCAGAGAAGAATTAGATTAATTTAGCATTAAAATAAAAACTGTCTGTCTTTGTGTTTGGGGCATGCTGTAGTTTCATCCATTCCAACGTGATGAGATGCGAGAGCAGAAGGGATAGGATTAATACTTTGCCATTCAGCGCCTTGAGCCTGCTCCACTATTTAACAATTGTTTTGAGTGGTAGATTCTTGGTTAGGAAGGGTGTCAGGGGTTATAAGGAGAAGGCAGGAGAATGGGGTTGAAAAAGAAAGATAGATCAGCCACGATTGAATGGCGGAGTAGACTTGATGGGCCTAATGGCCTTATTCTGCTCCTATAACTTATGAACTTATGAACTTGTAGATGATCTTCTACAAATACCCTGCCCTTCCCAAAAAACATTTGATTACTTTAATATTCAGAAATGTTTTTAATTCAATGACTGACTGGGGTAAAGAATTCCAAAGATTCCTTACCCTCGTAGAGAAGAATTTTTCTCCTTATTGATGGAGACCTACCTCGTGTCAGACACCTAAACTATGGGAGGCTTCCTCTCCACATAAGCCATGTCTATCACTGTAAACATGACGTACATACAATTAGATCACCTTTCATTCTTCTAAAATCCAAAGAATAGGGAACTAGCATATTCAACCAAACACAACAAGCTGGAGTAACTCAGTGGGACAGGCAGTATCTCTGGAGAGAAAGAATGGGTGACATTTTGGATCAAGACCCTTCTTCAGACTGGGTCAAGAGCGCATATTCACCCTCTGGGCATTTTCAACCTCTCCTCTTATGATAGGCTCATTATCCCAGGAACCAGTCAGGAGGAAATTCACTGCACTCCCTCTGCAGAAAGTATATTCCTTTTTAGGTAAGGGGACCAAAATCTTATACAATTCTCCAGATGTGTACGTAACAAGCCCCCATGTAATTGTAGAGATCAAGTAACTTGGGGGAGTTGAATCTGAGGATAGGTGGTGAGTTAATCTGTGAGTCAGGAATGATCAGTGACTTGGAGACCTGTGAACTTGATGGGTTAGGGTTATGAGCTGGGGGTCAATTGATTAATCAGGCTGCTGAGAAGGAGAATGATCGGAGGTAATTGGGAGACATCTGGGGGACAATCGAACAGTTTGTGATGAGTCATCGAGCTGAGGTCAGAGAAAAATTGGCATCTTTACTCTTGGACAAGTTTTCTTGCAATAAACATTTGAGTGATGGATACTTAGGAGAAAACAGGAAAAGGGCATCGAGAAAATCTGATAGAAAGCTTTTAAGCAATGAAATAACATAATCAGATGGGGTAAGGGTTGCAGAGTGAATGACATGGCTGGTGCTTTGAACTGCTGCCTCACATCTCCAAAACTCAATACAATCCTGACCTTTGGGGTTGCTTTTGCAGAGTTTGTACGTTCTACCTGTGACTGTGTGGATTTCATCCAGGTGCTCTGATTTACTTTAACTTTGCAAAGATGCTTGGATTGGAACGTTACTTGCCCATGGTTACTTGCCAGTGGTGTAGAGTGGATGGTAGAATTAATGGGAATGTGTGGGAAATATTTACAGGAAAAAAATTATGGGGGAATGGAATTGCTCTGTGACTGAAATAGAGCCAATGGGCTGAATAGTCTCAGTTTCATTATCAGTTTAGTATTTTGTCACGTGTACCAAGGTACTGTGAAAAGCTGTGGTTGCATGCTAACCAGTCAGTGGAAAGACAATCCATGATTACAATCGACCCATTCGCAGTGTACAGATACATGATAAGGGATTAAGAAGGAACTGCAGAGGCTGGAAAATCGAAGGTACACAAAAATGCTGGAGAAACTCAGCGGGTGCAGCAGCATCTATGGAGTTTTTTTTCGGCTGGGGTCCGAACTGGGAGGTAGGGTTGGGTCTAGTTGGGGAACTGGGTCTGAAGAAGGATTTCGGCCCAAAACGTTGCCTATTTCCTTCGTTCCATAGATGCTGCTGCACCCACTGAGTTTCTCCAGCATTGTTGTGTACCTACATGATAAGGGAATAAGGTTTAGTGCAAGGTATAGCTAGTAAACTCCGATCAAAGATAGTCTGAGGGTCCCCGATGAGGTAGATAATCGTTCAGGGCTATTCTCTGGTTGGGGTAGGATGGTTCAGTTTCTTGATAAGTTGCCTCCTTTACTTTCATAAGGAAGTATGGAAATATAAGAAAGCTGCCTCCACTCGAATGTAATCCAAAGCGAGGGGGCATAAGCATAAGTGAGCCACAGATTATTAGAGAACAGGTTTATCTACACAACATGTACTTCTTCCCCATGCAGGCATACATTTCAGACATGCGGTCAGTAACTATGCCTCTGAACAGCAGCCTGGATGCTTTTGATCAAAGACTTTTGCACTGGATACAGCACCTGCACTTCAATGAGAACATCATTAACACCAAGGACCTTTGTGGAACAATGTATTCAGCAGTGTCTGAGACAGTCGGCCCAAGGGCTACATTATTCAGGATGTATAGCTTGGGCCACTCATACAATCGTTAATGGTCTGCTGCAAGATTGGAGACAAGCTGAGAGCAGACTATGGTTACTAAGAATAAACATATTCGAAGGTAGATACAAAATGCCGGAGTAAATCAACGGGTCAGGCAGCATCTCCGGAGAGAAGGAATGGGTGACGTTTCGGGTCGAGACCCTTCTTCAGACTGATGTCAGGGGAGGGGCCAGGACAATGATAGAACGTAGTCGGAGACAGTAAGACAAGTGGGAGATCTGGGAAGGGGGAGGGGATAGAGAGAGAAAATAAGAGCTATCTGAAGTTAGAGAAGTCAATGTTCATACCACTGGGGTGTAAATTACCCAAGCAAAATATGAGGTGTTGTTCATTCAATTTGTGCTGGGCCTCACTCTGCCAATGGAGGAGTCCCAGGACAGAAAGGTAAGATTGGGAATGGGAGGGGGTGTTGAGGTGTTGAGCCACCGGAAGATCAGATAGGTTAAGACGGACTGAGTGGAGGGAGGTTCATAAATATATTTGAGGTGTTGTTCAACTCAGCATGTCAATGAGTATAAGGAAGGGTCTCATCTGGAGTGTTGCATGAAGGCTTGACTTAAGACATTAAAACTTCTTTGCACAAAGTTGATAGACCATGTAATTTACAGCTGCTTGTTATGGCTTAAATAGACAAACTTATGGTTGGCTTCAGAAGTGAATAAAGAGATACAGGGATGGGATGGTAAGATGAGAGTATAAATATTAGCAAAGACCAAAGGGAAATATTTAATAGGAATCTGAGAGGTAACTTCTTTACGCAAAGGGTGGTGGGTGTGTGGAACGAGCTGCCAGAGGAAGTAGTCGAGGCACGGACTATTGCAATGTTTAAGAAACAATCAGACAGGGACATTGATAGGACAGGGTTAGATGGAAATAGGCCAAACGCAGACAGGTGGGACAAGTGTAGATGGGACACAGTGGTCGGTAAAGGCAAGTTGGGCTGAAGGACCTGTTTCCATGCTGTATAACCCAATAACTCTGGAATGGTCTTTTTAAGTGTTATTAATTGATAATCATGGCAATTCTGTATCATGTCTGACTTTCCAAAGGTAAGGACTTGTTGAGATACAATCACTTTTCATTAATGTAATTTAGAACTTTTGCACTGGACATTCAGTCAAAGTAGACTAAATGTAGTATATTGGCACATTAATATGAGATTGAAATGGGATAGTGACACGGGTCCGTATCCAAGGTTAGAGTTCGTAGACTTTTATTTAGGAATTATAAATGTAAAAATATTAGGATTCAAGTTATTTGAGAAAATTAGGGCCTGAATTTCCACGGCAGTGATTTATTTTGTGAATATTATTTCTAAAGCTGTTTATTATAACATTTACAGGAATGGTTTATCATTTCTAAGATGAGATTCCTTTGTTGAAATGAGTTGGATGGATTCCAGGAAGGATGAAAGAAGTGGAGATAAGTGGGAGAAAAGGCCGATTGAAAATTAAAGAATAAGAGAGAAGTAGCAAAACATTTGCTGGGAAGAAAAATCAGCTTTTGTTTAAAAATTTACTTATGTATGAGCAACAGAATAGAAAACCAACTCGTTTGTATATAGTACTGCACATAAAATCAAATTGATGTATATATTTGGCAGATACAATAATACCATAGCTTGCTAGTTTTTTACGATGGTTTGAAAATATAAAATGGAATAGTAATATCTAGAACGTTGCAAATTTGTCTATTTTAGTGTATATTTTCAAATAAAATTGATCTCTGGAATGTAATTATTGATTTATTTATATCTAACGACACTGGGGACTGCAAATGCTGGAATCCGGTGCTTAAAACAAACTGCTGGAAGAAGGCAGTGGAACAAGCAGTGTCTGTAGGGTTAGAGGAATTGTCAATGTTTCAGGTTGAAACCCCCGTATCAGGACTCCTGCAGGCTAATTGCATAGCCCTGGTGCAGAATCTCGACCCAAAACATCAGCAGTTCCTTCCACTGCTACAGGCGCTGCTCAACATGCTGTGCTCCTCCAGCTATTTATTTTTTACACTGGTTATATCTGATACTGTTAACACTGTGAAAAGTTCAACTTGTGGTGTGATGATTCAAATAGTCTAGTGCCTCATTCTATTAACTACCAACTGCTTACGTCAGAAGAAGGGTCCCAACCCGAAACATCGCCTATCCATGTTGTCCGGGGATGCTGCCTGACCCACTGAGTTATGCCCCTGTCCCACAGGTGATTTTTTAAGCGACTACAGGCGATTAGGCTGTGGTCACATGGTTGCCGGGGTGTCGCCTGTATGGTCGTGGGGAGTCTCCTCAGTCGCCCAAAGAATCGTAGAATTTTTCTGGTCGCCGCTGGATTTTGAAATGTTCAAAACTTTTCGGCGACAGTCAGCGACAGCTGGCTTGATGCCAATGAGTGTCGTTTGACTTCTCCTGACATAGATGCTGTCGTAGGTTGTCGCCAGGATGACGTAGGTTGTCACCGGTGCTAACTTTGGTTAATTCCATTGGCTACTAACGTCAACCGGCAACAGTTACCAGCGACTGAATTGTCTTACATTGTTATAGCTTGTCGCGGGTGAACGTAGGTTGTCATAGGTGTGGTCATAGGTGGAAGTCCTAATGGGTCGCTGGTTGTCGGTAGCTTGTCGTAACTTGACGTCGACTAGGTGGTAGGTTGTTGTAGACATTGTCGTATGGGGGATTCAGTCGCCGGTTTTTCGTCGACCTGCTATGACTATGACAATCGCCGGCAGTTACCGAACAAAATCGCCTGTGGGACAGGCCCATTATTCCAGCATTTTGTGTATTTCCTTGGTAAACCAGGATCTGCAGTTCCTTGATCCTACTTCTTCTATTCAAATATCAGATGTACATTTTCTGTATATGAAATTTGTGGTGGGGATTGATGATTTGACAATGTTTTGGAATTAACCATGGGACATTATTAGAAATGTTTTTTAAGTTAAAATTAAAATGTTGTCCTCTGCCTACATCCTTTTCATGCATGTCACAATTTTATTTTACATGGTAGTCTAGATAGAAGTTTAAAGAAATACAGCATGGAAACTAGGCCTTTGGCCCACACTAACTAATGATCACCTGTAAACAATGGTTCTATGCTATCCCATTTTCGCATCGCTTCCCCACGCACTAGGGAGGGGACGTGAAAGTGAGATAACATAGAACTGTCATCCTGCAAACTCGCACGTCTTTGAGATGTGGGAGGAAGCCAGAGCACCCAGAGGAAACTCACGCTGTCACAGGGCGAACGTGCAAACTCCACACAAACAGCACCTGAGGCCAGGATTGATCCCAGGTCTCTAATGCTGTGAGATAGCAGTCCTAGCAGTCGTACCACCGTGCCATCCAGTATTGCGATTAAACTGACTTGCAGTTCACGAAAAAAGCAAAAACGTCATGATTTTATTCAATCTCCAACCAATTCCTTTGGAGAGAATCTTATGAAGAAAGACTGGATAGACTTGGTTTATTTATTAGATTGAGAGGGGATCTTATAGAAACTTACAAAATTCTTAAGGGGTTGGACAGGCTAGATGCAGGAAGATTGCTCCCGATGTTGGGGAAGTCCAGGACAAGGGGTCACAGCTTAAGGATAAGGGGGAAATCCTTTAAAACCGAGATGAGAAGAACTTTTTTCACACAGAGAGTGGTGAATCTATGGAACTCTCTGCCACAGAGGGTAGTCAAGGCCAGTTCATTGGCTATATTTAAGAGGGTTAGATGTGACCCTTGTGGCTAAGGGGATCAGAGGGTATGGAGAGAAGGTAGGTACAGGATACTGAGTTGGATGATCAGCCATGATCATATTGAATGGCGGTGCAGGCTCGAAGGGCCGAATGGCCTACTCCTGCACCTAATTCTATGTTTCTATGTTTCTATGTAATCTGTTAACTTTAACTACATTAAAGAGGAGCTGTAATGGGAATTTTAATTACTCAGCTGATATTTGTGTGGAATAGCTTCTGAAAGATTTGTTTGATGAATTCTATTTGTGTGATTTCTCCTTTGATTAATTTTTGAGGAACAAGTGGTCTGGGAAGATGAAAAGCTCGGAGCAAATTTGCACTGTAAAATCATTATTATTAGGATCTGTTCAGGTCTTTTTATTCTTTCTTCCCAGTACTTTAGGTTCCTCAATCAAATAAGTCCAATGCAATTTTTAAAATACTACCTTGAATTGTAAAAATATAGGAAGTATTCATAAAAAGAGTGTTAATGTGATGGAGACATAGAGTCATGGAGCATGGAAACAGGCCCTTCAGCATAACTTGTCCATGCTGACCAAAGTGCCCCATCTACACTCATCCAACTTGCATGTGTTTGGCCCATACGTATATCCCTCTAAATCTTTCTTATCCATGTACCTATATAAGTGTCTTTTAAATGTTGTTGTAGTCCCTGCCTCAACTAACTCCCCTGGCAGTTCACTCCATGTGCCCACTACATTCTGAATGAAGATACTTAAAGATATTAAAATAGTAATTTTACTTCGGAGTCACGTGAGCGACATGCGCGACATGAGCATTCACGCAGTGCAACAGTGACGAACGGAGTACAGGTGCTCCCGCTGCAAATTAAAAAAGACGGACCGTCAGGTAAGTACTTACTCTGAGGTCGTAATTTACAATATCTTGTTCTGCTTTGTGCACTCCAGAAAAATGAACAAAGCAAAACAGGGAAAGAAGGTTTAAGAGGGAACTGCAGATGCTGGAGAATCGAAGGTTACACAGAAAAGCTGGAGAAACTCAGCGGGTGCAGCAGCATCTATGGAGCGAAGGAAATAGGCAACGTTTCGGGCCGAAACCCTTCTTCAGACTGATCGGGGGTGGGGGTGGGTGGGGACAAGAAAGGGAAAAGGAGGAGTAGCCAGAAGGCTGGAGGGTGGGAGGAGACAGCAGGGGAGCTGAGGAAGGGGAGGAGACAGCAAGGACTAACAGAATTGGGAGAATTCGATGTTCATGCCCCGGGGGTGTAGACTCCCCAAACGGAATATGAGGTGCTGTTCCTCCAATTTCCGGTGCTGCTCGCTGTGGCCATGGAGGAGACCCAGGACAGAGAGGTCGGAGGCGGAGTGGGAGGGGGAGTTGAAGTGCTGAGCCACCGGGAGGTCAGCTTGGTTATTGCGGACCGAGCGGAGGTGTTCGGCGAAACGATCGCCCAACCTCCGCTTGGTCTCACCGATATAGATCTGCTGGCATCTAGAGCAGCGGACGCAATAGATGAGGTTGGAAGAGATGCAGGTAAACCTCTGTCGCACCTGGAACGACTGCTTGGGTCCTTGAACGGAGTCGAGGGGGGAGGCAAAGGGACAAGTGTTGCATCTCCTGCGGCCGCAAGGGAAAGTGCCCGGGGAGGGGGTGGACCGAGAGGGAAGGGAAGAATTGACAAGGGAGTTATGGAGGGAGCGGTCTTTGCGGAAGGCAGATATGGGGGGAGATGGGAAGATGTGGCGAGTAGTGGGGTCACGTTGGAGGTGGCGAAACTGACGGAGGATTATTTTTTGTATGTGACGGCTGGTGGGGTGAAAGGTGAGGACTAGGGGGACTCGGCCCTTGTTGCGAGTGCGGGGATGGGGAGAGAGAGCAGTGTTGCGGGGTATGGAAGAGACCCTGGTGCGAGCCTCATTTATGGTGGAGGAGGGGAACCCCCGTTCCCTGAATAGTGAGGACACTTCAGATGTCCTGGTGTGGAATGCCTCATCCGTGGAGCAGATGCGGCGTAGACGGAGGAATTGGGAGTAGGGGATGGAGTCCTTACAGGAAGCAGGGTGGGAAGAAGTGTAGTGGGAAAGAAGGTTGCTCCCCGTTCGACTCCAACAGAACAGGAGCGTTCCATCAGTGGGGGGCGAGCGGCGGCACCTGGACCGCACGCGCTGCGGTCCACAATCACTGACGGCAATACCGAGCCGAGCCCAGTACCGCTAGCGCAGCCTGACCAACAGCAGTGGACTGGAGGTAAATCAAAAAAGAAAATCAGACCAGCCGGTAATCTCTGATAACTCCGACGAGGAAGGCTCGCCTCCCGAGAGCGGCAGAGGCAGCCGCCTGAGCCGTATCGAAAGGCTCATGGAGCAAATGCTCAGCGAGACTTGCTTCGGGAGCTGGAGCAGTCTCGCCAAGGGAGTACAGGCACTCCCGCACCAGTGCCCTACAATGTACTGGCCATCGCTTATCCCTCAGCCGAGGGCAGCGTTGGCGACCAGGGCTGGGCTGGTCAGGAACAGGGGTCACTGGCCGAAGATGTCGGGGGTACGCACGGGGTACAGAGCTGCTGGGTGTGGTGAACTGCTACGTGGCCACACCATGAGCAGGGTGGCCATTACAGCCAAAACTAGCGGCCAGCATTGACTACCTGTCCTTCAAACCCCTACAAGAACAGGTAGTCAATGAGGCATTAGAACTCTACTCGCCTCCGGAGAACTGCATTTCACTCAACGTACCCGCCATCAACAGCCAAATCTGGGGGTATGTTGGGCAGGGTATCCGAACCCAGGAACTGAAATTGCAGCGCATCCTCAAGCTCCTGACGTCAGCCATCACATCCTATGCTCGTTCCATGGACGGGGTGGACATGACCACCAACCAGCAAGACACCCTGGCTCTGCTGTGTAATACGTAATATGAAATCAACAACCTCCGCAAGGAGGCAATAAGACCTGCCGTCAATCCCAAATTTGCACGACTGTGCAAAACACTGGCCTCAGAGCCACAGATCCTGCTATTTGGCAAGGACTTGTCCAAACAAGTAAAAGATCTAGAGGAGGACTCAAAAGCATTCGGCCTCATGAGGGCAGGCCCCGGAATGAGCAGACCCACACAACCCAGACGGCAGTACCCCACCGCGTCCACCAGTCGACGTCAACACTATGGGACTGGTGAAAGCTCGGGGTCCGCACATCACCACCGGAAGCCTTTTTTAGGCCAAGGCCCAGAGCGGACCCCATGGAAAATGCACCACCCCCAACCAGCAGCAACACATCAGACAACACATCAGAAAACACATCGTCCGACAAAGAAACAGAAGAAACACCCGTAACCATGGAGGTATGTGGGTCTGGTTCCTACCAGCATATAAAAAGTGGGCGTTCTATACTAACAGGGGGGAGATTACACCTGTTTGTGCAAGCATGGAGGTCTATCACGAATGACAAATATATACTCAACAGCATTCGTAAATACAAAAAAGAATTTACTCAAGCAACATGCCACCAGTTCAGCATACACCCCAAAGTGTCTTTTCCCTCTCAGTTAAAGAAAAATGAGTGGGACAAGCAGAACTGATGAGGTCAATTACAAAGGGTATAATTGAAAAAACCAAACATGAACCCTTGGAATTTGTCTCTAAAATATTCACTAAAACTAAAAAAGATGGTGGAAGCCGCATCATCATTGACTTAACTTCACTAAATATGTTTGGTAAGTATATACATTTCAAAATGGAAACGTTTGTAACAGCCGAACAACTGATTTCCAAAGGATACTTCATGGCAAGTATCGACCTTAAAGATGCTTACTATTCAGTACCCATTCAAAAGGATCATCGCAGATACCTGAAATTTACCTGGATGGGGCAAGAATGGCAGTTTAAAGCGTTGCCTAACGGATTAACATCAGCCCCAAGATTATTCACCAAGATACTAAAACCAGCCTTGGCAATATTAAGAAAACAAAAACATATTGTCATGGCATATCTTGATGATATCTTAATAGTAGGCAAAACCATGGAATTGGCTAAACCAGCTGTGTCAGCTACCAAACAATTGTTTGAAACCTTGGGATTTGTCTTACATCCAGATAAATCTAAGTTGACGCATGGACCATCTGGGATTCACAATTAACTCAGTCTACATGTCTGTAACTTTGCCAAAAGACAAAGCAGCAGAATTGGCACAAACATGTAACAAT
The DNA here is from genome assembly GCF_028641065.1 of Leucoraja erinaceus. Taxonomy (NCBI): domain Eukaryota; kingdom Metazoa; phylum Chordata; class Chondrichthyes; order Rajiformes; family Rajidae; genus Leucoraja; species Leucoraja erinaceus. The sequence continues at coordinate 46,383,171 of NC_073380.1, read as the reverse complement.
TTAATGGTCAACGATCGACCAACCATTCGACAAGTGGCGAGAGTAATTGGAAAGATGGTAGCAGCATTCCCAGCTACACAATTTGGACCTCTGCACTATTAAAACTTACAAAGAGCGAAAGAGCAGGCATTAAAACGACATGCAGGTCACTTTGACCGGGTCATGAAATTACCCACTGAAGCATTATCAGAGTTACAGTGGTGGGTAGAGAACATTTGGCATAGTTTCGGCCCAATCATCATCATTAACCCTACGTTAATTATTCAGATGCCAGTGCTCAAGGCTGGGGAGCAACTAATTCCATATCCAGCACAGGTGGTGGATGGACTAACCTAGAATCATCATTACTACTTACACTGGGCATAAATTATCTGGAAATGTTGGGTGCATTTTATGGATTAAAAGCATATTCAACAAATATGCATCACTTGCATGTTCGGTTACAAATAGACAATACCACGGTGGTGGCCTATATTAACCATATGGGCGGTATAAAATTGATATCATGTGACAAATTGGCCAACACAATCAGGCAATGGTGTGTCGACAGACATATTTGGCTATCAGCAACTTACCTACCAGGTAAGCTAAATACAGTGGCAGACACCAGGTTGCGCAAATTCAATGATAACACCGAATGGATGTTAAATCCCAAAGTATTTGTTAAAATTACCAAGCAATATGGCACGCCAGATATCAATCTATTTGCATCCAGACTAAATCACCAGGTTCCTATGTATGTTGTTTGGGAACCAGACCCTGAGGCAGCAGCGGTAGATGCGTTTGCGCTGAACTGGGGAAATTTCTTCTTTTATGTATTTCCTCCCTTCTGCCTCATCGGTCGGGTACTACGCAAAATACAAATGGACTCTGCTTCAGGTATTTTGACAGTACCCAACTGGCCCACACAGCCATGGTTCCCAGTGCTCCTCGACATGGTCGTCGAGACCCCAATGACTTCCCCAGTAGCCCAGAATTGCTAACTCACCCAGTATCTGGCATAAGCGACCCACGCCACAATATCATTAAACTCCTGGGTTGAAGATTTTGAAAAGGCCTCTGCTGGGTCTGGGATTGTCAGAAAACACCAACAACACCATGACACCACCACCGTGTATCCACAAGGAAACAATACTTGTGAAGTATCAAGAAGTGGGAGAAATACTGTTCGGACACAGGAACCACATACTCAACTACAGCTGTAACCAATGTACTGGAGTTCCTGGCAGGCCTTCACCATAATGAAGGACTCAGCTACAGCACCATTAATACAGCCAGAAGTGCTCTGTCTGCCTATTTAATTCAGGCATCAGGACAACAGGCTATGGGATCCCACCCGCTGGTGATCAAGCTCATGAGAGGGGTATTTAACTCCAATCCCCCCAGACCTAGGTATACCCAAATCTGGGATGTCAGTGTGGTCCTGACATACCTTAGGGGATGGTCACCAGCTAGGTACCTCACCCTGGAACAATTAACTCTGAAGACGGTCATGCTGATGGCACTTGTGTCAGCACAAAGAGTCCAGTCACTTCACCTATTACAATTGGACAACATGATCGTAACTCCAGACTATGTCATTTACTATCCAGGGGCTGGTCAAACAGAGCAGGCCAGGAACATCAAACCCAGTCATGCAATTCCGGGCTTACCCACCAGAACCACGGTTATGTGCCATGACCCACCTACTGAACTATATTGACACAACTAGAATCCCTTGAGGGAGAGAAAAAGCCTTATGGGTCAGCCACAAGAAACCTGATGGTCGGGTGACGAGCCAAACCATTTCAAGATGACTCAAGCAAGTGCTGAAAGCCGCTGGTATAAATACTAACGTATAAATCTCACCCCACCAGGGCAGCATCCACGTCGGCGGCTAAGAGAATGGACGTACCAATAGACCACATCCTGGCTACAGCGGGGTGGTCTGGGGAAAGAATGTTTCAAACTTTTTATAATAAGCCGTTGGCAGAATCTGCATCATTTGCAGAGAAAATATTAGAATTTGCAAATATATAATTTAGCCCGGGGGAGCAATTTGTTTTTTTTGTTATTGTTAATAAACACCATTATTGTTTTTACAAACAGATTCATGGTTGATTACGATAACATACTTCCTCCCTCGAACAACTTCGGCAGTGAGTGAAGTATAAACTGTTACACGGTTTGAAATCACAGAGCTTTAAAATCTTCACATAGTCACTCACGTGACTCCGAAGTAAAATAGTAAGATTAAACGAGAACTTACCAGTTTGAAGTTTGATCTGTATTTTATGAGGAGTTACGATGAGGGATCACGTGCCCTCCGCTCCCACCCTCAATAATAGAGATCATCTGGTATCTAAGCTCTCCTTTTCTTTACTATATTTATTTCAATTGTTGTGTCTTTCTGTGATTCCACACCACTGCTTTGAAGTATGTCGCGCAAGCGTGCTGGATGGGTTCTTCACGTAATCCCTCATTGTAACTCCTCATAAAATACAGATCAAACTTCAAACTGGTAAGTTCTCGTTTAATCTTACTATTAAAGACAGTTCTTCTCATCTCCTTCCCAAAGGAACGTCCTTTAATTCTGAGGCTATAACCTTTAGTTCTAGACTCTTCCACTAGTGGAAAAATCCTCTACACATCCACTCTATAAAATTGTAAAATAATTAACTGATGCTGGAGTATATAGCATTCCAAATTCAGAAAATACTCTTCAAATATTTCATTTGTGAATGAGGGCGGCATGGTGGCTCAGTGGTAGAGTTGCTGCCTTACAGTGCCAGAGACCCGGGTTTGATCCTGACCATGGGAATTTGTCTGCATGGAGTTTGTTAGTTCTTCCCATGACATGCGTGGGTTTTCTCTGGGAACTCCAGTTTCCTCTCAAACTCTAAAGATGTACGGGTGTTTAGGGTATTTGGCTTGGTATAATTGTAAAATTGTGCACAGTGAGTGTAGGATAATGTTAATGTGTGGGGATCGCTGGGCTGCACGCACTCGGTGGGCCGATGGGCCTGTTTCCGCGCTCCATCTCCAAACTAAAATAAAATAAAAGTAATTGATTTTTTTTGATATTACATCTAAATTACTCTTCAAGCAGCTCTTTTTTTTTTAAACAGAAAGCACTTTCTACTACCCATTTTTTTTCTGGGTACGCACAAGCAGCTCCATATCCATCTGTTCTTGTTTAGTTTGAGCAGCAAATGTATGGAAATTGTCACTGAATTATGACACCCGCTGTTGCTTGCTGCAGGGTAGGCCTGCGAGGTGGAATCTGAGCATCCGTGAAACGCCAAACTCATTAAAGGTTTCCAAAAATACACAGTTCTAGCTCCATGTTGCATCCTCAGCACTGAGTCAAAGTCAAGGCGTTTTTTCAGCGGACTGCCGGCGACTGTCAAATTGCCGGCACTCGCCTGAAAAACTGGGAACTGGAACGGCGACTGTCGGAATGGAACACACACACAAACATATCGCATAGGCAGGGGCCAGGGCAAGCGGGGGAGAGCACTGTCTGAAATTCACACGGTGCAAAGCCAAGGTGATACAGACACACACCACAATGAACAGGAAGGTTAAAGACGGTCAGCACAGTGTACGGTAAGTCCTTTAAAAGGGGGGAGAAGGGGGGAGGAGGGGGAAGAAGGGAGAAGAAGGTGGGAGAAAGAGTGGAGAAGGAGTGGAGACACTTTTAAGAAGCCAGACAACTTTTAATAAGCCAGAGATACAGGGCTGTGAGGTTCGGCGGGCATTTCACATTATCGGTCGGCTATCCTTGGTTCTGAAAACTTGTGCTTACATTTTTTTTCCCCAATGAGCCAATGAAATTGTCCGGTCAGCAAAGGCGATTAACTAAAACTACCTAGGACTACCTCGACTACGTATAACTGCATGGTGACCCCACTATGACTGCACCTACGACTACATTATTATCGATTTTCTCCATGGCAACATGTTGAAAAATTTGCGGCGACCATACTGAGGCCGTGACTAGTTCCCAGAATGCGGCGACTCCTCGTGACCATGAAGGAGACTCACCAGTGAACATGTGGCGACCACGTGGCGATCATGAGGTGAGCGCAGAGTCTCCTGCACTCGTCTAAAAAGTCGCCTAAGTGGGACAGGCTCTTTAGCCTGCATTCACATAAAACCAGCTAGCAGCTTCTGAAATGGACTATATTCAATTCTGTACTCTATCGCGAGTCTGCATGAGATGGGCACCAAGTGGTTGAACATCAACAGTTTTGTTTCCTATTTACCTCTTCATTTTGAGCGACATTTTAAGGGACAGAAGTTTAGGGGTAATATGAGGGGGAACCTCTTTACTCAGAGAGTGGTAGCGGTGTGGAATGAGCTTCCAGTGGAAGTGGTGGAGGCAGGTTCATTGGTATCATTTAAAAATAAATTGGATAGGCATATGGATGAGAAGGGAATGGAGGGTTATGGTATGAGTGCAGGCAGGTGGGACTAAGGGGAAAACAAATTTGTTCGGTACGGACTTGTAAGGCCTAGATGGCCTGTTTCCGTGCTGTAATTGTTATATGGTTATATGGACACAGCGGCACAGCTGCTGCCTTACAGCGCCAGAGACCCCGGTTCGATCCTGACGTAGGCTATTGTCTGTATGGAGTTCATACGTTCTCCCTGTGATCACGTGGGTTTTCTCTGGGTGCTCCGGCAATGATGGAGACTACAGAGGGTGGTAGAATGCCTGGTCCATCACAGGTACTGACCTCATAATCTCAAATGAAGGGACCTATTGGTGACACCATCTCAAAAAGGCAGCCAATACCATCAAAGACTCGCATCACCCCGGTCACACTCATATTTAGCTATGATTATCGGGTAGAAGGTAAAAGAGCCTGAAAACTATAATAACCAGGTTCAAGAATAGCCTCTTCCCAGCAACCATCATAACGCTAACCTCAGCAACTAAGAACATAGAAACATAGAAAATAGGTGCAGAAGTAGGCCATTCGGCCCTTCGAGCCTGCACCGCCATTCAATATGATCATGGCTGATCATCCAACTCAGTATCCTGTTCCTGCCTTCCTTCCATACCCCCTGATCCCATTAGCCACAAGGGCCACATCTAACTCCCTCTTAAATATAGCCAATGAACTGGCCTCAACTACCTTCTGCGGCAGAGAATTCCAGAGATTCACCACTCTCTGTGTGAAAAAAGTTTTCCTCATCTTGGTCCTAAAAGATTTCCCCGTTATCCTTAAACTGTGACCCCTTGTTCTGGACTTCCCCAACATCGGGTACAATCTTCCTGCATCTAGCCTGTCCAACCCCTTAAGAATTTTGTAAGTTTCTATAAGATTCCCCCTCAATCTTCTAAATTCTAGCGAGTACAAACCGAGTCTATCCAGTCTTTCTTCATATGAAAGTCCTGACATCCCATGAATCAGTCTGGTGAACATTCTCTGTACTCCCTCTATGGCAAGAATGTCTTCCCTCAGATTAGGAGACCAAAACTGTACGCAATACTCCAGGTGTGGTCTCACCAAGACCCTGTACAACTGCAGTAGAACCTCCCTGCTCCTATACTCAAATCCTTTTGCTATGAATGCTAACATACCATTCGCCTTCTTCACTGCCTGTTGCACCTGCATGCCTACTTTTAATGACTGGTGTACCATGCTACCCAGGTCTCGTTGCATCTCCCCCTTTCCTAATCGGCCACCATTCAGATAATAATCTACTTTCCTGTTTTTGCCACCAAAGTGGATAACCTCACATTTATCCACATTATACTGCATCTGCCATGCATTTGCCCACTCACCCAGCCTATCCAAGTCACCTTGCAGTCTTCTAGCATCCTCCTCACAGCTAACACTGCCCCCCAGCTTCGTGTCATCCGCAAACTTGGAGATGTTGCATTCAATTCCCTCGTCCAAATCATTAATACATATCGTAAATAGCTGGGGTCCCAGAACTGAGCCTTGCGGTACCCCACTAGTCACTGCCTGCCATTGTGAAAAGGACCCGTTCACTCCTACTCTTTGCTTCCTGTCTGCCAACCAGTTCTCTATCCACATCAATACTGAATCCCCAATACCGTGTGCTTTAAGTTTGTATACTAATCTCTTATGTGGGACCTTGTCGAATGCCTTCTGAAAGTCCAGACATAACACATCCACTGGTTCTCCCTTATCCACTCCACTAGTTACATCCTCGAAAAATTCTATAAGATTCGTCAGACATGATTTACCTTTCATAAACCATGCTGACTTTGTCCAATGATTTCACCACGTTCCAAATGTGCTGCTATCCCATCTTTAATAACTGATTCTAGCAGTTTCCCCACTATCGACGTTAGACTAACTGGTCTGTAATTCCCAGTTTTCTCTCTCCCTCCCTTTTTAAAAAGTGGGGTTACATTAGCTACCCTCCAATTCTCAGGAACTACTCCAGAATCTAGAGTTTTGAAAAATTATCACTAATGCATCCACTATTTCTCGGGCTACTTCCTTAAGTACTCTGGGATGCAGCCTATCTGGCCCTGGGGATTTATCGGCCTTTAATCCATTCAATTTACCTAACACCACTTCCCGGCTAACCTGGATTTCACTCAGTTCCCCCATCTCATTTGACCCCCGGTCCCCTGCTATTTCCGGCAGATTATTTATGTCTTCCTTAGTGAAGACTGAACCAAAGTAGTTATTCAATTAGTCTGCCATGTCCTTGTTCCCCATGATCATTTCACCCGTTTCTGACTGCAAGGGACCTACATTTGTTTTAACTAATCTTTTTCTCTTCACATATCTATAAAAGCTTTTGCAGTCAGTTTTTATGTTCCCTGCCAGTTTTCTTTCATAAACTATTTTCCCTTTCCTAACTAAGCCCTTTGTCATCCTCTGCTGGTCTCTGAATTTCTCCCAATCCTCTGGTAGGCAGCTTTTTCTGGCTAATTTGTACGCTTCATCTTTTGTTTTGATACTATCCCTGATTTCCCTTGTTATCCACAGATGCACTACCTTCCCTGATTTATTTTTTGCCAAACTGGGATGACCAATTGTTGCCGTTCATCCATGCAGTCTTTAAATGCCTTCCATTGCATATCCACCATCAACCCATTAAGAATCAATCGCCAGTCTATCTTGGCCAATTCATGTCTCATACCCTCAAACTTACCTTTCTTTAAGTTCAGGACCCTTATTTCTTAATTAACTATGTCACTCTCCATCCTAATGAAGAACTCAACCATATTATGGTCACTCTTGCCCAAGGGGCCACGCACAACAAGATTGCTAACTAACCCTTCCTCATTACTCAATACCCAGTCTAGAATAGCCTGCTCTCTCGTTGGTTCCTCTACATGTTGGTTTAGAAAACTATCCCGCATACATTCCAAGAAATCCTCTTCCTCAGCACCCTTGCCAATTTGATTCACCCAATCTATATGTAGATTGAAGTCACCCATTATAACTGTTTTACCTTTGTTGCACGCATTTCTAATTTCCTGTTTGATGCCATCCCCAACTCCACTACTACTGTTAGGTGGCCTGTACACACCTCCCACTAGCGTTTTCTGCCCTTTAGTGTTTCGCAGCTCTACCCATATCGATTCCACATCCTCAAAGCTAATGTCCTTCCTTTCTATTGCATTAATCTGCTCTTTAACCAGCAACGGTACCCCACCTCCTTTCCCTTTCTGTCTATCCCTTCTGAATATTGAATATCCCTGGATGTTCAGCTTCCAGCCTTGGTCACCCTGGAGCCATGTCTCCGTGATCCCAACTATATCATAGTCATTAATAGCTATCTGCAACATTCAACTCATCCACCTTATTACGGATGCTCCTTGCATTGAGACACAAAGCCTTCAGGTTTGTTTTTACAACACTCTTACCCCTTATACTATTATGCTGAAAAGTGACCTTTTTTGATTTTTGCCCTGGATTTGCGGGCCTGCCACTTTTACTTTTCACCTTGCTACCTATTGCTTCTACCCTCATTTCACACCCCTCTGTCTCTACGCTCTCACATTTAAGAAACCCTTTCCCTTTAACTCCATCCTCCACTATCCCATTCGACACCCCATCCCCCTTATTCAGTTTAAAACCACCCGTGTAGCAGTGGCAAACCTTTATGGAATATTGACTTTCATCACACTACAGACTTCAGAGTCAGAATATTATGGCAAGATTCTGAATATTCAGGCAAGCTGACCAAATAATATGGCTTTCACCATCATTCAACATCTCGGACCACAATATAATTTGTTCAACTGTAAATTGTTCTACCTCATTTTACATGAACCCTGAGAGCATATCATGATTGCAATTATCACAATTGATGTGTCTGAAATTGTGCACATTACTGCTGCAGCTTGTAGATGCCCTTGTTTTTTTTAATACTTTAGTGCTTATCAAAAGAAATAAAATAATAAAGAAAAAACTCTGAGCTAGCTCTCTTCTCATCAGGGAGTAACAATCTCAAACTTCCTAACCCTCCTCCCATGGGTTGAAAGCATCTGCTACTCACCACGTTTTACTCACAAAATGAAAAGAGAAATCTGTTTGAAAGCATAATATGAAGGATGGTGTACACCATACAAACTGGCAGCTCAGCATCTACCTATGGGTGTTTGATCCCACAACAGAGCAATTTTTTAAACCTTTCTTCATTTCATAAGCTATTAGTCAAAATCATTGACATGGCAGCTGTAGAATGTAAATGGGAAAACATGTCTGTGTGTGCATTTGGTAAACCAGTCAATGAATGCAAGAATTCCAATATTTCATTGTCATGTCATCATTGGCGACGACTCAAAATGAGTTTGACTGTCCTCTTTTGGGAGGACGTTTGTGCGTGACTTTGTTTAACATTTGGAGACTTGTGCACAGACAGCCACGAGTCTGGGTCAGGATCCAGTGAGATGGAGTCCAAGACAATCGGGGACCCTTTTCTGCTGCAGCCTTCATCTGCCTTCCCAGCCATTGTGACACTCCATTAAGGTCAGCCATCATCCTACACCTTGGTTGGATTGCTCTTTGTCAGGGACCTCCCCCTCGACCGTACCGCCATGGGGAGCATAGCTCCAGATGGCATCTCTCTCAGGATCTCAGGACCACACAAGCTTCCCCACCATGACAAGGTGACAATTCACAGAGAAGATTGTCATGCATGATGATTCAGTTAAGTTGAAAATATTCAGCAGAGTGAAGCAGTTGTTAAATAGGCAGTTGCTATGGATAAGGAAGGGTTAGAGGGATATGAGCTAAACGTGGACAAATGGGATTGACTTACATGTGACAAGTTGGTCGGTATGGAAGAGTGGGGCTAAATGGCCTGTTTCCTTGCCGTGTGATTCTAGATATAATTTCTCTGAGTTGAAATTATAGCTGCACAGTAACCTATAACTTTAGAAAGTTTTAAGTCAGTTTTTTTTTACAAGCACTTACTCATTAACGATTGTGTTACAATATGTAACGGTTGGGTACACTATTATATTGAATTTCACTGCTGGTGCTGCCTGCCTTGTTTCAGAGGGAATTAAATGCTGCATTAGAAGTCAGGGGGGTGAAAAGGGGACTTGGGTAAGTTCAGGTTTTCAAGGGAGAGTTAGATATACCTCTTGGGGCCAACAGAATCAAGGGATATGGGGATTAAGCAGGAACGGGGAATGGATGTTGGATGATCAGCCATGATCATATTGAATGGTGATGCTGGCTCGAATGGCCTACTCCTGTACCTATGTTTCTATGTTTCTAACCCACCAACCCATTCAGAGAAAGAGAAATACTTTCAATTTATAAACAGGGTGGCACGCGGCGCAGCCGTAGAGTTGTTGCATCTATTTTTTTATGTTTCTAACTCTTCCAATTAAATATAAGGAAGAATGCAACCATTGCCTTCAATCTCTGTCACAGACACCCTTCCCCCTCCATCTGGCTCAATCCCAATCCGGATCAACATTTTGAGGCTGAATCAGGTTATTCGCAATCTTTATTGCCGCGTATGCTGCTTCAGCTGAAGGGGCCCGGGCCTGACATGACAACTGCTTTTCTTTCCACTCATGCTGTCTGACCTACTGAATGCTCCTATTTTTAAGTGAGCTGCGTTTCTGACACCAAACCCTCTCCATTAGCGAGTTCTCCTGCTTCCTTCGCCGTTATGTTCCCTGTCTTTGTTCTCCCTCACATCATCAGATTCTCCCTCTCATCCAAGGCTTCATACCTTCCAGATGTGATTACTTTAATACTCTCATTGCCCGTCTCACAACGTGCACCTGTAGTAAACGTAAACTTACTTGTATCTTTCAGCTCATTTAAAACAATGCCTTAATTTAATTTTCAAGTGGCTATACCAGCACCCTGAATAGGAAAATACACCCCGATATGTCTCTTCTTGTGTCTGATCATTTGGCCCCTGGAAAATAGTTGAGACTAGATCAACTGGACATCTAAAATGGAGATTAATTAATGCAAGCTTCCTCCTGATTAACATAACTGAGCTTCTTCAGTTCTGGTATCTGATGCACTCCTTCATCTCTCCGTATCTTGGTCCTAAACTCTGCAATCCATTCCCTTCAAAGTAAATGCATCGGAAGCAATTTGTAGGTGGTTTACAAGACATATGCCAACTTTGGTCAGGTTGCCATTGGTAGGACAGCTAGTCTTAATCCATTGGAGTGTAGACAAGTGAGAGGGAACTTGATTAAAGTACATAAGTGGCGTAGACAAGAAGGATTTGGAGAGAATGTTTCCTCATGGGAGAAACAAGTAGCAGGAACATTCTTTTAACAAAAGTTGCACCCATTTAAATCAGACATGAGGTAATTTATTTTTTCTCAATATGTCATGTCTTATCCTAAAAAGGTGGCGGAGGTTGAAATTTTGAATATTTATAAGACAGAAGGAAATAGTTTCTTGATAAGAAAGGGGTTAAAGTTTACCACGGACTGTGTGGAGGTTATAATTACATCAGCCTTGACTTTACTGAATGGCGAAGCAGGTTAAAGTATCCGAACAATCCTTTCCTGCTCATAATTTGTATGTTTTAATGGAAAAGATTTGGATCAAAAGTTAATTTCAGGGTCAGATGAGGCTGGGAACAATCTGTTTCTGCCTGAAACATTAGCCATCTGCAGCAGGCCACAAGAATAAGATTGTTTTTAACCGTTTATATTGTTTTAAGTACTTCTGTTCCTTGACATTTACAGTGGCTAACTAATTTCTAGTACATTGCATTTTTATCATTAATTCTGAAAAGTCAAAAGATATGAAAAGCGACCACAGTTTGTTAGTAATCAAAAGATTTCTGGAGTTGGCGGAATTGGTTGGAGTTGGTGTTTCTTTCTCCTTCCCCACCCCCCATAATTATTCAGAAGATGGGTCCTGCCAAAAAACGTTGCCTATCCACAATCTCTTGAGATGCTGCCTGACCAGTTGAGTTACTCCAGCACCTTGTGTCTTCTGGAGTTTGTGAAGTTTGTTCAAGTTCAAGGAATTAATATGAGCTAGGCAGTTTATCAAAATATAAAGTGAACTGTTATTGCTATAGGCTTCCTTATCTGCCAATATGTAGCCGAATGATTAGCACTGAAGATGATATTAAGAGCAACAGTAATGAGAAAAGTTAGAATAAATAAGGTCTTCAATAACCAGAAGGCAATATTAAAATTTATTCCGGATGCAGAAGGAAGAGAACTTACTTTTGCTGGAAAATGATAAATTGAGTAGAGAATATAGATAACATCATTCATAATTTGCCACTACATTTTGCAGGATGGATGCATGACAGCTACTAACTCCTGCAGCTACTAAAACCAGTCTGAAGAAGGGTTTTGACCTGAAACATCACCCATTCCTTCTCTCCAGAGATGCTGCCTGTCCCGCTGAGTTGCTCCAGCATGTGGTGTCTATCTTTGATGTAAACCAGCATCTGCAGTTCCTTCCTACACAGTTACTAACTGTTGACTGTAAGGAGTGTTTATGACTCCGGTTTGGATTATACATGGAAGTTAAAGCCTGTTTCAGAATTTTAGCTTTAAGTGGTTGGAATATTTGGGAAACACTAGAAAAGTCAGGAAGTAATGGTTGTGTAATGAGCAGTGGGTACTAGACGGAAGGCATGAGAGGACATGAGAAAATGTAGCATGGTATATGCAAGCACTGATCTTAGGTATGTTACAAAACCTACCTGAATCGTCATTGGGAATCTGCCCTCAGCCATGTCGGAGGGGGCGGGTTTAAAACGCGATTTTTACTAGGCTGTACTAATCGCACATGTTCAGCCTAGTAAATCATTAACGAAAAATCGCTGCAAGACCCGGTCGCAAAAGGTATTATTAGTTTTATAGGCCTCGATAATATAGTTATAATAGTTTTAAAATTACTCTCTGATTTCGCAACCTCTCGCAGCCCCAGGGTTTTATAAAGCAAACAATTAAAGGTATGTACCTTATTTTTACATTAAATGGGGCATATATATAACCCTGAATATCAAGTTATCTATAACGAATAGTTCATTTTGGGCTTTTTATATCCCGCAGTATTTTTCTCAGCATTTGAGGGCACTAATCCAGCGCTATGTCAACGTTCTAAACCAGCGCGTTCCACATGAACCCACTAGAAAGCCGATTTAAATGGGCATTTATTTACAGCAATTGAACACTAAATTCCTTCCATTTGGCCTATAAATTAATGTAAATTAGATATAAAAATCATGTTATATTGTGAATTATTTGTGAGTAATCTTTGGACACTTAGGCTATTTAAAAATGTTAATCTTTCCTTAAGAAATGGGCGTTTGACTATCCAAGATCACAGCTTTTTTGTAATGTCCATTGAAAATCAATAGGGAACAAGATGCTAATTTCCGAGTATGAAAATGGTCATAACTTTTATAATACTTGAGATATGAAAGTGAATTTGGTGTCAAATTAAACTTATTGTTATGCTTTATCTGATGGGATAAATTGCAGACTTGATTTTTTAAATCTCAAAATTTTGTAACATTGCTACTGATCTATTTTACCATTACTATATAGATTAATCAAGCTGATATCAAGTTATTAATGTCAGATTACATGGGTGGTAGATTATAAGGAAATGGCTCTGGAAATCAAGAAAAAAAGCTATCCAGTTAAAAAAATCTGTATAAAGGGAAGGACCAAAAGCAAGTCTCATTTAACAAGAAAAATGATTAAATCCGTGATCATAAATTGTAGACAATCTGTCATATCTTTTTGGCTATGGACCAGCAGCATACAGGCACTGAATTCAATGCCAAGCTTGATCAAACTGCACATTAATGGTAAAATAGTGGCAAATGAATCCTCATATCAGTCCTTGCACATTCCATGCTACATTTCCTCACGTTCTTCCATGCCTTCCATCTAGAAATCGGTGCTCTTTACACCATGTGTCTAACCAACATTTTGTTATTGATTTTAACATTCTCACTTTACTGTGTGGACACTGCCCCGAATCATAAAGTGATACAATTTGTATCAATATCTTGAGATGGGAATGGTTTCAGTCTGACTGTTGGCAAGTGTGTCCGTATGAATACTAGGCATGGGGATAAATAACATTTGAAATTCAGTCCAAAACTCATGCGTGTAGATTGGTCACATGGACATAGTCAGACATAGAACAGACATAGAATCGGAACCTCTTCAGAGCTGCTGTGTCAAAACAGAAGGGAAGAAAACTGTGTGAGAGGGGAAAAAGTGAACCTCTCGAAATCAAACAAAGGGAAGGCGAAAAATGAAAATTCAAGGCTTCTTCTCAAGAGTCAAGTGCGCCAAGAATTGTCATGTGTACCAACCATAGAACAATTTAATTCTTGCTTGCAGCTGCATAACAAGCCTGTAAACACAATGCAAAGATAATATGCAATTTAAAAAAATCATTAAATTACGAATGCCAATACTATTGCCAATACAAATCCCAAATCCTTAATGCAGCCAAAGACAGTTCATAGTTCGCAGTTGAGGCTAGCGTTGAGCAGTGTTCAGGAGCCTGATGGTTGATGGTAAGAAGCTATCCTTGAAACTGGCTGCCGCAGATTTCAGTCTCCGATACTTTCTTCCTGATGGTAGGAGTGATCAGGGTGGTATAGGTATGATATTGGCTCCGCTTTTCAGGCATTGCTTCCAATGATCAATTCAGTGGTGAGGAGGTCAGTATCCGTGATGGCCTGGGCTCCTTGTAATTTCCTTCAGTACTTCAAATTGCAGCACCAGGCTATGATGCAGCAAGTTTTCCTACATCTCTCCTCCTAAATCCATATTCTCTTCCTCTATCTATGTTCACTTTTTTTTGTCTTATCTAACCCACTCATTTATCTCCTCCCGCCTTGATTACTACAACTCCCTTTACACTGGCATCAGCCAATCATCCCTGTCCCACCTACAATTGGTCCAAAACGCTGCAGCGAGACTCCTGATGGGCTCCCGAAAAAGGGACCACATCACCCAGATCCTGGCCTCTCTCCACTGGCTTCCTGTGCGGTTCTGAATCAATTTCAAGCTCCTTTATGTATACAAAGCCCTTAACAGGCTTGCCCCCACCTACATCAAAAATCAGCTAACCCACCATACCACCTCCAGGTCGGCCGACTTGGGGTTACTGACCATCCCGCGGTCTAGGCATAAGCTCAGGGGTGACCGCGCTTTTGTGGTTGCAGCTCCTAGACTATGGAACAGCATCCCTCTTCCCATCAGAACTGCCCCCTCCATCAACTCTTTTAAGTCTAGACTTGACAATTATTTCTACTCTCAAGCCTTTCTTGAGGTCCTCTGAGGGAGCTCTGTAAGTATGTATCTACGTATGTATTGTTGATCTATGTACCACTGTTCGTAGCACGCTAGCACTGATGTAAAGCACTTTGGTCAACGAGAGTTGTTTTTAAATGTGTTATAGAAATAAAATTGACTTGACTTGATTTGACTTATTGACTTTAAGGTCTCTTGCTATTTGGAGAAGCAGCCTAAAGATAATACAAAGTAGGTCAGATTATTTTTCAAATAAAATTATCTCGATCTTTCTCTTATTTGAGCAACCTCATATTTTGACAGAGCAGCAATTCATTGTAAGAAATAAATTACTATCGTCAGTAATCAAACACGGGAATTTTATCATGCAAAAAAGGGAAGTCAAGATAATAAAATGTCTTTGCTTGCTAATTTTGGCAGAATGGGCAATGGGCAGCATATGGCTTTCAAACTTACAGGTTCTAGGGAGTGTCAGTTCATTAATAATAGCAGTGGGGAAGCTGTGTTGAGGATAATAACAGGTGGTGGGTGACAAATTAATGGGATTGTACTAGCGAGCTGTAAAACAAAACCATTTCTGGTGAGATATCTCAAACTATTGCAAAAAGGCAGCAGCAAGGAAAATAATATGTCTTTTAAAATTACAGTATGTGAATGTGTTCCTGGAAACGATCACCATCATAATTCCTTATTCCCTTATATTTAAAGGAATACTTAACACACAACAGGAACAGCCGACAAACAAAAACATGATCTAGATAAAAGTTGAGCAGTTGAGCAGGGTGAAACTGGCATGCAGGTGCAGCAGGCAGTAAAGAAAGCGAATGGTATGTTAGCTTTCATTGCAAAAGGATTTGAGTATAGGAGCAGAGAGGTTCTACTGCAGTTGTACAGGGTCTGGTGAGACCACACCTGGAGTATTGCGTACAGTTTTGGTCTCCAAATCTGAGGAAGGACATTATTGCCATAGAGGGAGTGCAGAGACGGTTCACCAGACTGATTCCTGGGATGTCAGGACTGTCTTATGAAGAAAGACTGGATAGACTTGGTTTATACTCTCTAGAATTTAGAAGATTGAGAGGGGATCTTATAGAAACTTACAAAATTCTTAAGGGGTTGGACAGGCTAGATGCAGGAAGATTGTTCCCAATGTTAGGGAAGTCCAGGACAAGGGGTCACAGCTTAAGGATAAAGGGAAAATCCTTTAAAACCGAGATGAGAAGAACTTTTTTCACGCAGAGAGTGGTGAATCTCTGGAACTCTCTGCCACAGAGGGTAGTTGAGGCCACTTCATTGGCTATATTTAAGAGGGAGTTAGATGTGGCCCTTGTGGCTAAGGGGATCAGGGGGTATGGAGAGAAGGCAGGTACTGGATACTGAGTTGGATGATCAGCCATGATCATATTGAATGGCGGTGCAGGCTCGAAGGGCCGAATGGCCTACTCCTGCACCTAATTTCTATGTTTCTATGTTTCTATGGGATGCTCTTATACACCACCTCCCTCTTCTTAGTAACAGGATGGCACAGTGGTAGAGTTGCCGCCTTACAGCACCAGAGATCTGGGTTCGATCCAGATTATGGGTATTGTCTTTATGCCATTTGTACGTGCTCCCCGTGACCACGTGAGTTTCCTCCAGGTGCTCTGGTTTCCACCCACATTCCAAAGACATGCAGGCTTAAAGGTTAATTGACTTCGGTAAATTGCCCCTCGTGTGTAGGATAGAACTAGTGTATGGGTAATCAATGGTTGGTGTGCACTTGGTGAGCCGAGGGCCTGTTTCCACCATGTATCTCTAATCTGAACTAAACGGAACTAAACTAAACTAAACTAACTAATAATGGGTGATTGCTGGTCGGTATGGAATCCATGGGCTGAAGGGCCTGTTTCCATGCTGTATCTCTAAAACTAAAACAAGAAACAGCATCAAAAACATATATTTCTTTGTGCCTTTGTCATTCAGAGGAGTGATAGTAAACCAAACTTGACAGGGAACCCTGCATTAGATCCGATGTTTCAATTTTCCTCCTGTTTTCCTATTTCCCACTTCTTCCCAATTTCAAAACTCTTTAGATTCTGGAGTAGTGGATTGGCGGGTAGCAAACGTAACCCCACTTTTTAAGAATTACAGACCAGTTAGTCTAACATCGGTAGTGGGGAAACTGCTAGAGTCAGTTATTAAAGATGGGATAGCAGCACATTTGGAAAGTGGTGAAATCATTGGACAAAGTCAGCATGGATTTACGAATCTTATAGAATTTTTCGAGGATGTAACTAGTAGCGTGGATAGGGGAGAACCAGTGGATGTGGTGTATCTGGACTTCCAGAAGGCTTTCGACAAGGTCCCACATAAGAGATTAGTATACAAACTTAAAGCACACGGCATTGGGGGTTCAGTATTGATGTGGATAGAGAACTGGCTGGCAAACAGGAAGCAAAGAGTAGGAGTAAACGGGTCCTTTTCACAATGGCAGGCAGTGACTAGTGGGGTACCGCAAGGCTCAGTTCTGGGACCCCAGCTATTTACAATATATATTAATGATCTGGATGAGGGAATTGAAGGCAATATCTCCAAGTTTGCGGATGACACTAAGCTGGGGGGCAGTGTTAGCTGTGAGGAGGATGCTAGGAGACTGCAAGGTGACTTGGATAGGCTGGGTGAGTGGGCAAATGTTTGACAGATGCAGTATAATGTAGATAAATGTGAGGTTATCCATTTTGGTGGCAAAAACAGGAAAACAGACTATTATCTAAATGGTGGCCGATTAGGAAAAGGGGAGATGCAGCGAGACCTGGGTGTCATGGTACACCAGTCATTGAAAGTAGGCACGCAGGTGCAGCAGGCAGTGAAGAAAGGGAATGGTATGTTAGCTTTCATAGCAAAAGGATTTGAGTATAGGAGCAGGGAGGTTCTACTGCAGTTTTACAGGGTCTTGGTGAGACCACACCTGGAGTATTGTGTTCAGTCTTGGTCTCCAAATCTGAGGAAGGACATTATTGCCATAGAGGGAGTGCAGAGAAGGCTCACCAGACTGATTCCTGGGATGTCAGGACTGTCTTATGAAGAAAGACTGGATAGACTTGGTTTATACTCTCTAGAATTTAGGAGATTGAGAGGGGATCTTACAAAATTCTTAAAAGAAACTTACAAAATTCTTAAGGGGTTGGACAGGCTAGATGCAGGAAGATTGTTCCCGATGTTTGTGAAGTCCAGGACAAGGGGTCACAGCTTAAGGATAAGGGGGAACTCCTTTAAAATCGAGATGAGAAGAACTTTTTTCACACAGAGAGTGGTGAATCTCTGGAACTCTCTGCCACAGAGGGTAGTCAAGGCCAGTTCATTGGCTATATTTAAGAGGGAGTTAGATGTGGCCCTTGTGGCTAAGGGGATCAGAGGGTATGGAGAAAAGGCAGGTATGGGATACTGAGTTGGATGATCAGCCATGATCATATTGAATGGCGGTGCAGGCTCGAAGGGCCGAATGGCCTACTCCTGCACCTAATTTCTATGTTTCTATGTTTCTATGTTTCCCACCATCTCCCATTTTCACCCCCTCACTCTCCTGCTTCAATGCACCCACTACACAAACAATTCATTCATTAGCTTCCCACCTGTCCCCAACCCACCACCATCATCAATTTCTGGCTCTATCTGTCAATCACCTTCTCTCAGAGATACAGTGCGGAAACAGGCCCTTTGACCCACCAAGAGCACACCAACCAACGATCACCCCTTAGACTAACACAAGGGACAATTTCCAATTTTTACTGGCCAATTAACCTACAAACTTGTATGTCTTTGGAGTGTGGGAGGAAACAGGAGGACCCAGAGAAAACCCACATGGTCACAGGGAGAATGTAAAAACTCCATGCAGACAGCACCCGTAGTCAGGATTGAACACAGGTCTCTTCCGCTGGAAGGCGGCGATTCTACCGCTACGTCACTGTGGCACTACTTTTTCACCCAGAAGGTTGAGAATCTGTGGAATTTGCCACAGAAGGCAGTTTAGGCCAATTCACTGGATGTTTTCCAAAGAGAGTTAGATATAACTCTTAGGGCTAATGGAATCAAGGGATATGAGGACAAAGCTGGAATGGGGTACTGGATAATCCACCATGATCATATTGAATGGCGGTGCTGGCTTGAAGGTCTACTCCTGCACCTATTTTCTATGTTTCCATGTTTCTCTCACAATGGATCTCATTGACCTGCTTGTCATTTTTTTACCCTACCCCTGTCTACCTATCACCTCCAGTTCCTGTCACATCACTCCTCTCTCCATTCCACCCTCAGCCCTGATGAAGGGCTTTGACCATTCCATTCTCCCCACTGATGCTGCTCCACTTATGGAGTTCCTCCAGCAGATTGTTTGTTGCTCTAGCTGTTTTGCTCTTGATCCCGCATCGAAATCATTGACGTCATTTGTCAATAGCAGAGGGCTTAGCACATGGTATCCCACGTCACAGCTTCCAAAACAAAAATGCCCATTTAGACCTAATGTTTGTGTATGAAGGAATTTCAGATTTACACTGATGATAGACACAAAATGCTGGAGTAACTCAGTGGGTCAAGCAGCATCACTGCATCTCCAGAGATGCTGCTTGACCCGCTGAGTTACTCCAGCATTTGGTGTCTCTCTTAGTCCTAATCTTTATTTTATATCAATTAGCCAACCCCCTAATCTGTTCTCATCTGTTTATTTCACCAAGTCCTGCAAATTCTAAATATCCTGTATTCTAAAGGCAGAAACATAGAGGTGGAAACATTTAGGATGGCAACTCAGTTGTCCAAGGTTTGCAGCTGAAAGCACATCCATCACTGATATTGTGATTAGTATTGGGAATGATTAATTGAGCAGTATATTCTCCTTTTGGTGCCTTGCTGACTATAGGCTTTTCATTTGTTTTCAGGCTGGAAAGTCCATGGCTCATTTAACTTTTAATCGCTATGTTGAGCATTAGAATATATCGGCGTGGATATCGGTGGGATGAAGGGCCTGTTTCCGCGTTGTATATCTCTAAACTAAATTAAACTTTGTGACTCAACTCTAAATTTGCTTGTCATTGATTTTGCACTGCACTCTCCAAATCCTACCGTCAGTTTTTGTTGAAGTAGTTCAGCATTGAATATGAATGAAATGTCCAATGTCTATTAACACTTCAAACTGGCATCGCATGGCTTTCTTCCCATTATTTTTCTTTTGCAAAAATCAAATGGTATTGAATGTGCAAAAGGAGTTATTTTCAACAGCGCACCACCAATTGTTCTAACGGATTGGAATGAAGGCCAACATAGATATTTTCTATAACAGAACAAATTTTTCTGCAGAAGTGTCTCATTAAAAATGCATTGGGTCCTAAATGAAAAAAAGTCCTTTGTTGAATGCACTGACCTTCTAAGAATAAAAACAAACTTAGATGAGCAATGCAAAAGTTGTCATAGATTTTGATGTTGAAATTCCTGTAATTTGTTTGGTTTCACATTATTCTGCATTGCAATTGCTCCCTGCTAATGCATTTTCCACCAACATCATCTGCAGCTGCTTTTATGTTCCGCCCCTTGATTTTAAAATTGATTTTAATGGTTCCTTCGGTGGGTCCATTCAGCAATGAATGAATAATTCAACAAAATACTCGGTGGTATTTTCCTTGCTTATACAAGTAGTTGGACAATGAAGTTCATGCCAAATTGAATTTTTACTGGTGTGTAAATTCAAAGTGGAGCTGGCTTATTCATATTAATCCATATTTATTGATCATTAATCCACTCTTAAAATAGCACAAACCAGGTATGATATGTTAAACATTTGAATTAACATTGTTTTAGTTTTATCCCACTGAGCAATATCTTACAATCAGAGATATGAGAGAGAGATGACCAACAAAGGGAACACTGGGCTTTTTCACCCAGAGAGTTGTGAATCTGTGGAATTATCTGCCACAGAAAGCTATTCACAGGATGCATTCAAGAGAGTTAGATATAGTGGCTAGGGTTAAAGGATTCAAGAGATATGGGGAGAAAGCAGGAACGGGGTATTAATTTTGGATGATCAGTCATATCATATTGAATGGCAGTGCTGCCTCGAAGGGTCAAATGGGATATTCCTGTACCTATTGTCTACGTTTCTATGTTTCTAACCATCCTACTAACAACTAGGGAGCAGTTCTGAGCTGCTACCTACCTCATTAGAGACCCTTGACCTACCTTTGATCTGACTTTACTGGACTTTATCTGGCACTCAATGTTAATCATGTTATTTCCTTGATCATGTAACCTGCTCGTGGGTTGATTGTAATCATGTACTGTCTTTCCGCTGACTGGCTAGGATGCAACCCACGCTTTTCACTGTAACTCAGTAGACATGACAATAAACAAAATTAAACTTGACTACCTGCCTTATCCACTCATTCAGCTCGTCAATATTCTAAACCTTAGGTTTATAGAGATACAGCTCGGAAACAGGCCATTCAGCCCACTGAGTCCGCGCTGTGCAGCGATCACCCTGTAAACTAACCTACACAATAGGGATAATTTACAATTTTATAGAAGCCAATTAACTCACAAACCTGTATATCTCTGGAGTGTGAGAGGAAACCGGAGCATTCAGAGAAAACCCACGCTGTCACAGCGAGAACATACAAACTCCGTACAGACAGCACCTGTAGTCAGGATTGAACACAGGTCTCTGGTGCTGTATGGCAGCAAATCTACTGCTGCACATTGTGCTGTCCCAGTAAAACATTTCTATATTCCTCATTCCTACTCACAATCCCACATAGTTTCATTTTGTCAATAATAAGGAAAATGTGTCATTTGGTCAATACAGCTAATTATTGATGTAGTTCGTGACTAGTTGGGGCCCAAACATTGAACCTTGAACTACTGTACAAGTCATGATTTGCCAACTTGAGAATAATAAAAACATGGAAAAGAGGTGCCATTCGGCCCTTCGAGCCAGCACCGCCATTCAATATGATCATGGCTGATCATCAAAAATCAGTACCCCTTTCCTGCTTTCTCTCCATATCCTTTGATTCCGTTAGCCCTAAGAGCTATATCTAACTCTTTATTGAATACATTCAGTGCCTTCTGTGGCAGAGAATTCCACAGATTCACAACTCTCTGGGTGAAGGTTTTTCCTAAGTACTTAATGGCCTACCCCTTATTCTTAAACTGTGACCTCTGGTTCTGGACACCCCCAATATCATGAACATTTTTTTGGAGCCTGTCCAATCCCTTAGGAATTTTACATGTTTCCATAAGATACCCTCTCATCCTTCTAAATTCTAGTGAATACAAGCCCAGTTGCTCCATTCTGATAATCGTAGGATTGAGTGGATGTGGAGAGGATGTTTCAACTCGTCATAAGGTCATTGTAGATTGGTTTATGTATGAGAACCAATCATAGTAGAATAGCATCACCCCACCCTACTGCACGATTTATACTGACACCCACTTCCTACATTAGTCAATCTTGGAAGCGGTCACAATGTACTAACAACTAACGACTTGCTGTACCGTTATAATATGGACACTGATTAAAGATGATCTTGAACTTCAGATTGGTTTCTTTGGCTATTTGCAGTCATGATCGTGTGATAGGAGCAGAATTATACCATTCGGCCCATCAAGTCTGTTCCAAATTAATCATGGCTGATCTATCTCTCCCTCCTAACCCCACTCTCCTGCCTTCTCTGCATAACCATTGACACCTGTACTCATAATCACCCATGGGATAGTCTAGGACCTGAGAATAGCCAATAGCCCCAGAATAAAAGGACATACCATTAGAAAGGAAATGAGAAGAAATTTACTTTGTTTGAGGTTGGTGAATCTTTGAAATTCATTACCACAGAGGCTGTAGAGGCAGTCATTAGATTTTTTTAAAGTGGAGATTAATAGATTCTTGATTAGTATGGCAGTTAGGGGTTATTACCTCAGTCATTCCCTCTTTTCCCCTCTCTGTTGAGCAGAAGACACAAAATGTTGAAAGTTTCTTTCCCTCTGTTAGCAAACTTCTGAATGGTCCTCCCAAAGGTTAGGATATAGTTCCAATCTTTAAATCTACCTTCCTCGCTGGCACTGAACTTTTTCTCTGTTATGCTGCAATGCTATAAAACTATATTCTGCATTCTGGAATGTTTTCTCTTTGCTCTCCCAGTTGTACTTGTGCATGGCTTGGTTGTACTCATAGAACATAGAACATACTGTGAAGGAAGGAACTGCAGATGCTGGTTTAAACTGAAGATAGACTCAAAAAACTGGAGTAACTCAGTGGGACAGGCAGCATCTCTGGGTGACATTTCGGGTCAAGACTCTTCTTCAAACTGAAAAGTCGCCCATTCTTTCTCTCCAGAGACGCTGCCTGTCCCACTGAGTTACTCCAGCTTTTTGTGTCTAAGATAGAACCTACTACACAGGAACAGATCCCTTTATCCAATAAAATAGTAAGATTAAACGAGAACTTACCAGTTTGAAGTTTGATCTGTATTTTATGAGGAGTTACGATGAGGGATTACGTGAAGAAGCCCGCCTCAGGACGCATGTGCGGCATACTTCAAAGCAGCGGTGTGGAATCACAGATAGACACAAGTATTTGAAGTAACATAGTAAAGACAAAGAGACATCAATTTATCAGTTTGATCCATATAATGAGGGTGGGAGCGGAGGGCACGTAATCCCTCATCGTAACTCCTCATAAAATACAGATCAAACTTCAAACTGGTAAGTTCTCGTTTAATCCTACTATTTTACTTCGGAGTCACGTGAGTGACTACGTGAAGATTTCAAAGCTTCTGTGATTTCAAACCGTGTAACAGTTTTATTCACTCACTGCCGAAGTCTTTGAGGGAGGAAGTGTGTTATCGTAATCAACCAATGAATCTGTTTATAGAAAAACAATGGTATTTTTACAATAACAATGAAGAAATTTAAATGCTCCCCTGGGCTAATTTAAATATTTGCAGATTGGAATCTTTCCTGCAAATAAAAACAGGTTTTGTCAACAGTTTATAATAAATTATTTCTCTGAACGTTTTACCCCCACCATTCTGCTGTAGCCAGTATGTGGTTTATAGGCACGTCCATTCTTTTGCCGTTGACGTGGAAGCTTGTCCTGAGGAATGAAAAACTTTGTACATGTTAGTTTTATCCCAGGAGCTTAAATACCTGCTTGAGCCATCCCAAAAAAAGGCTCGTTACCCGACCACAAGGTTTTTTGTGACCAACCCACAAGGCTTTTCATCTCCCTCGAATATTTAGGTTGTGTCTATGTAAGGTAATAGGGTCAATGGCACATTACCGTGTTTTCTGGCGGGTAAGCCCGGATTTTATGACTGGATAAGGTGTTCCTGGTCTGGTTTGACCATTCCCTGGACAATGATAGAGATCTGGTCTGAAGCTATGAGCATGGTGTCCAGTTGCAATAGGAGTAGTGACTGGACCCTCTGTGCTGCTCCGTGTGCCTTCAACATATGTGTTTAGTGCATAGAAGGTTCAGGTTGAGGGATCTGGCTGGTGGGTATCCCCTGAGGTATGGTTGTACCACTGTGACATCCCATATATGGGTGTACCTGGTCTAGGGGTTTAGAGTTTTAATACCCTTCAAAGATTTACCACCAGCCAGTGACCCCATGGCCTGTTGTCCTGTAGCTGTTTTGAAACAACAGGCAGGGCAATTCTAGCTGTGTTGATGGTACTGTTGCCGAATCCTTCATCGTGATGAAGGTTCTCCAGGAATTCCAGTTCGTAGTAACTGAATCAGTTGAGTAGGTTACCCCTGTATCCTTGCAGTAATTCTCTTGATGCTGGACAAGTGCTGTAGTCCAGTGGATGTTCAGAAGGATGCTGACATGGTGTCGATGGTTCAGTATAACAATTCCAGTCCCAGATGAGGCTTGTGCAGAATCTGCAACCCAGGAGCTTGATTTCACATGGCACAGATGACTTGTGCCCGGCTCCGAGTGTTAATAATTCTGGGTACTGGGAAATACCATCCAAGTTTCAACAACAATGTCATGGCGTATGGTGAACAATGGCTGCGTAAGTCCGTCAGGTACTATCAAATACCTGAAGCAGAATCCTTTTGTACTGTGCGTAGTCCTCGATTGGTGAGGCAGAAGGGAAGAAATACATAGAAATAATTTCACCAATGCAGCGCGATCGCGTTTGTCTATGGATTATTATAAATACATTCTTGATTGACAACATGACCTGTAGGTCAGAAAAGTTATAATATATAGCTGACGAGCTTTCTGCTGGTAACTATCTGTCCCAGAGAAATTGGCAATGAAAAATCCCACTGCCCCAGGGTCTGGCTTCCCCCGCGACATACATAGGACATCCCCAAACACCTGGTGATATAGCGTTGATGCAGATAATCGATATCAGATTCAGATTCAATTTTAATTGTCATTATCAGTGTGTAGTACAGAGACAATGAAATGCATTAATATCTGGTGCGTCATATAGCTTGATAGTTTTGTTAAAACTTTTTTATAAAAACATCTAATTGATGTTGTCCTTAAATTTATGTGACCTGGTGTCTGTCACTGTATTTTGCTTACCTGGCAGGTAAGTTGCTGATAGTCAAATACATGTTTGGACACACCATTGCCAAATTGTTTTGACCAACTTGTCATATGATAGCGACTTTATGCTGCCCATATGGTTAATGTAGGCCACCTCCATAGTGTAGTCTATTTATAACCGTACATGCAAGTGCTTTAAAACCCATAAAATTCACCCGAACATTTTTTAGATAATTAATGCCCAGTATAAGTGGTAACCCACCACTGTCTTTCTGATATTACTTCAGTGGGTAACTTCATGAGATGCTCAATGACAACCTATATGTTGTTTTTGATACTAAGGTCTGAATCATGTAGACAGAAATGCTACCATTTTCCCAATTACTCTGTTACTTGTCGAGTAGTTGGTAGTTTGTTGACCATTAATTTGTTGCTTGTTTGTGCCAATTCAACTATGTTGTCTCTTGGCAACATATAGTTACGTGGACTGAATTAATATGAAACCCAAGATAGTCCAGGAAAGAGCTCTATATGCTGGTAGGAACCAGACCCACCTACCTCCATGGTTATTGGCGGTTTTGTCTTTTCTGTTTTCTGAGTGCTTTTGTTCTGACGACGTGCTGGCGACGTTGGGGGGAGGCGCATTTTCCAGGGGGTCCGCGGCGGGCCCTGATCTAAAAGATCTTTGGGGATAATGCGGCCCCAACTTTGTGGAGTGGAGTGCACACAATAATCTCCATCTATACACCAAAAAAACGAAGGAGATAGTTGTGGATTTCAGGAGGGGGAGGAGGAGGACTCAACCAACACCAATCACCATCAGGGGCACTGAGGTGGAGGTGGTTGCCAACCACAGGTACCTTGGAGTGCAGCTTGACAGTGAGCTGGACTGGAAGAGTCATATGGAGGCGGTGTACAGGAAGGGACAAAGTAGACTGTATTTTTTAAGGAGGCTAAAGTCATTTAATATCTGTCAACCCCTACTGTGCAGTGTCTACCATTCAGTGGTGGCCAGTGCTCTGTTTTTTGCTGTGGCCTGTTGGGCAGAAGGCGCCCGAATAGCGGACAAAAACAGACTGGATAAGCTGATCAGGAAGGCCGGCTCAGTGGTTGGGGCAGAGCAACTAACGGTCAAGCAGGTGGCAGAGGCCAGAACTCTGAAAAAACTAGGCTCAATAATGACCAACCCCACTCACCCACTCCACGCCCTGAAGGTGATCAAGTGCAGCATCTTCAGTCAGAGACTGATTGCACCAGTGTGCAAAACGGAGAGACATAGGAAGTCTTGTATACCAGCTGCTATAAGGTTTTATAATGCACAAAAAAATTTAACTTATTATGTATTGAAGATATCTGTTGAAATGTGTGGTGTTATGTCTGTCTTGAAGCTGTTGTGGCACTGTAATTTCCTGTAAAGGATTATTAAAGGTTATTCTATTCACCAGTCCCATATTCTAGACATCGACTGGTGGATGCCGTGGGGTGCTGCTGCTTGGGTATCGGAAGTCGTGGTTTGCTCGTCCCGGGGCCTGCCCTCATGATGCCGAAGGTTTTTGATGCCTATTCCATCTCCTTCAGCTTTTTGTTCAGATCTCTCCCAAATAGCAGTGAGTCTGCCTCCGCAGCTGGGGCTTTACTCAAGCCTGCAAATTTTGAGATTGAGGGCAGGTCTTATATTTCCCTCCGGAGATTGTTTAGTTCGAATTGTGTGGTACACCTTAATACCAGCACTTCCTGTTGGCATGTGTTCATCTTCGTTGTCTCCACAGAACGAGCATAGGCTGTGATAGCTGACGTCAGGAGCATTCGGAATCCGCTGTAGCTTGAGTTTTTAAGCCCGCATAAGGGCCCCCACATTCGCAGATTTTGCTGTTGAGGCTTTTTTCCCTTTAAGGGCCTCACAGTTCTCTGGTGCTGTATATTCTTGCAGCACCTCGGCGAGCACCTTCTTCAGTAGAGGTTTGTTGGATAGGTGGTTAATACTGGCTGCCATTTTTTGGCTCCAGCGGTGCTCCAGCCCGTGGGGTTGCTACGAAGCGGTCCACCACACCCAACAGCTGTTCCTGATCCTGCACCCCATGCATACTCCCGATTTTGTCCGCCTGCCCCATTTCCAGACCAGCCCTGCCCTGGTCACCAATGCTAGCCTCCTGCTCCAGCCCGTGGTATGAGGGTAGCAAAGGGCAGTGCCTGACACGACACTATGGAGGAGGTGCCTGTCCTGTCTCGCCGGGAGCGCTGCTGTTCCCGGTGGACCTTCTCCTCCAGGAGCTGCTAAATGCAGCTCAGGCGGCTGTCTCTCTTCTGCTTTGGTAGAGACATGTCCCCCTCCGACGAATCGGAGACGACCGGCCGTTTGGCTTCCTGGCCGCTTTCCCAGTCCGCCGTGCAGGCTCTGGCGAGACTGGGCTTGGCTCGGTCTCAGGGATAGCGAAAACCGCTCTGCGAGCGACGCTGCCGCCGGTTGCTGCCCCGCTGGTAGAGTTGGAGCGGGGCAGTTTCTCTTTGCGAGTTTTCTGCGTTGTGTTCCTGAACCTGCAATAAAACACAACTGCAAACTCACCTCTCCAATGCCCAAGAGCCGCTCCTGCAGCTCAGGCGGCTGTCTCTCCCCCTCCTGGGTGGAGAGACGTCCCCGTCCGATGTCGGCACCACCGGCCGGTTTTACATACATCCAGCCCGCTGCTCAGGCGCTAGCGGGCTGGGCTTGGTCGCGGTGTCGGGTTAGCGGACCGCCCGATAAGCGGTCCTACCGCCTGTTGCTGCCCAATGACGTTCCACCGTCGAGCGGGCAGGTGCAGCATTTTCCCCAGCCCGCTGCTGATGCTGACGGGCTTGGTGCAGTGTCGGGAGCAGGGCGCTGATTAGCGGTCCTTGCTCTCTCTCTCTCTCTGCACTCGGGCTGCTGCTCTCCTGCACTCGGGCTGCAGCGAACTCCACGCCAGCACTGCGTAGTGGGTCCCCTCACCGGTCCGAATGGTCGGAAGCCTCCGTCCCGCCCGCCTGCCTGCCTCACCTGGCCAGTACTCGAGGGCGAGCGAGGGCTGAGGGGAACCTCCAACGCAGTGCAAGCGCCGTCTTCCTGCGCTCTCTCTCTTGATGTTGCCCCTGTGGAGTGTTACCGGCACCGGCACAGCTCCCAGTCCATGGTCCGCCGTGTGTGCGGTCCTGGTGGCGTCTTTCCCCCCCCCTCCCGCGAACGGAAAACTCCTCCCGGAGTCCAAGGGGCCGCTTGCATGCCCTGCGGGGAACAAGCAGACGCAAAGGGGCTGTTAAAATAAAGGTAAGTACTTACCTAAAGCTTAGTTTTTCTGGTTGCTGCGGGAGCCCTGTCTCCCGCCTGCCGCTGTTGCCTGCTGAAACGTAATGCCGCACATGCGTCCTGAGGGGCTTCTTCACGTAGTCACTCACGTGACTCCGAAGTAAAATTGTGCCGTACATGATGACAAGACCAGTGACGGAAACCGCTATCAAAATATGGAGGGGACCGGGGGGCAGGGGGGACACAATTTCCTGCCTGCCGCATGCGCATGCGCACACACACGCGCCCACACACACACACGAGGCATCGGAGGCACAATCCAGCGCTAAATGCAGCTCAACTCTGCCTGTCTTGCCGGGTTAACCTACAGCCCTGCCTGGACTGACAGGACACCAGCGCTGCTTCTCCGCGCTGGCTGTAAGCCTGGGCCATATTTACCGCAAGTCCAGGCAGGGCTGTATGTTAACCTGGCGAGACAAGCAGAGTTGAGCTGGGTTTAACGCTGCTCGTCTGCGCTGGCTGTGGGCCTGGGGGCACCGCGCCCATCTGACTCCGGACCTCTCTGGCCACCCCGGGCATGGGGGGGGGGGCACTCGGTTGGGGACGGGGTTGATCTAGTGGAGGTTCGGCAAGGATTGCAGCGCTGGAGAGCCAGCCGGGATCGGTCCTGGCTGCGGATGAGGCACAGGTCTGTGTCCAGCAAAGATCTTGTGTGTCCAGGGCTGCCGTTGTGACCCCATGACCTGGGCATGTCTCCCTCCTCCAATCACCACGCTCTATCCTCAGTCCCACCCTTCCTACTTCCGCCTCTGATCGACATCTCCCTCCTCCAATGATTGCGCTGAATCATCATGTCCCGCCCCCATTGCCTGCTGACCGATGTCTTTCTCGTCCAATCAGCGCCCTCGATCATCAGTCCCATCCCCATTGTCTCGCAGAAAGCGGAGATTTCACCGGGTTTTAAAATCCGGATTACAAAAAAAATCCCCCCTCAAAACAGAGGGGGGGTGTGTCCCCCCCTGGCCCCCCCCCCCCCCCCCCAGGATTTCCACCACTGGACAAGACCAACCCGCATCTGCCTGCACCTAATCCGTATCCCTCGGTTTCCTGCTTATCGACGTACCCGCGTATCTGTCTCCACCACTGTAAAGACGAGTCAAAACGCACTATGTCTTCACTACTGTTTTATTACTAATCACACTACTCATACACATTACTGCCCTAGCTGTCCGTGGTCTGTCACCGGAGCTAGAGAGCGATCTAGAGGTTACAATTATACTGGTGATATGGGGAGTGGTTAATAGTGGTGAGGTCACTATGTTAAAGGAACATGCACTAGTCTACAACCACCACCCCTGGAAAGGGTTACAGATCATGTATAGTATGATCTGATTTATTTGGATAGCATGTAAACAAAAGCTTTTCACTGTACATCAGCACATGACTATAATAAAGCAATACCAATACAAATCTCAATGACTAAGGTGATTCCAAATCACATATTATAATTTCATAAGTTCATAAGTGATAGGAGCAGAATTAGGCCACTTGGCCCATCAAATGTATTCCACCATTCAATCATGGCTGATCTATCTTTCCTTCTCAACCCCATTCTCCTGCCTTCTCTCCATAACTCCTGGCAATTATCAGAAGTTCTTGCCTCACAAATATTTTGGATTTACAAAAATGCTGATTATTAGATTTCAATTTTTAGCCACGTCAAAGATTTTCCGCTGATCAGTACTGGAATATAATTGCACATTAAAATGCACCACAAGTACTTGAAGACAGATCTTTGATTTTCGTTCCCTCTCATTTTCCACAGATGGCAGAAGCCCTCGCCTTAAAATGGGACCTGCATTTAACAGAGGCAGTAATTATGTGACAATGCTATACATATCATTTTGTGTCTTTGTTGCCTCATTTATATTAAATCCATTTACACATGACATTCATGGCTGGATGAGCAACCATAGGCAGTTAAAATGTTTCCCCAACCGTTATTTCGCTATCCATTTGTTTTTATTGCATTGTTTTAATGATTATTTGATATGCGGCAAACTCTTGTTTCTCCATTCAGACAGGGCACAAAATGGATGTCATTATGCTCCTCAGGCAAAGTCTGAACTGGATTTAGACACCCTGGCCACTCCCTCTTCTCCCCTCTCCCATCAGGCAAAAGTATAGAAGTGTGAAAACGCACCAGATTTAGGTACAGTTTCTTCCCAGCTGTTATCAGGCAACTGAATAATCCAACCACAACCAGAGAGCAGTGCTGAACTGCCACCTACCGCTTTGATGTCCCTCAGACCATCCTTGACCAGACTTTGCTGGCTTTAACTTGCATAAACGTTATTTCCCTATTCTGTTTAATGGATTATTTGTAATCATGTATTGCTTTTCTGCTGACTGATTAGCATGCAACAAAAGGCTAGCACTACCCTCCACACTCGGAGCAATTTATAGTTTTACCAAAGCCAATTAACCTACAAAGCTGTACGTCTTTGGAGTGTGGGAGGAAGCGGGATCACCCGGAGAAAATCCTCACAGTCACGGGGAGAACGCATAAACTCCATACAGACAGCACCCGGAGTCAGGATCGAACCTGGATCTCTGGCGCTGCAAGGTAGCAACACTACCACTGTGCCACCGTGCCACCCTAATGAAAATACGAAACCTGAAAATATGATCTATGTGTAAGGTATAACCACAACCTAAAGAGACGTAGGTCATTTTTTTTCCTTACCAGCCATTCACTTGTATTTCCAGTGATGCAGGTCGATTACCATACAACATTAATAATAAACAAAGAAAAAGGTTTGTCTCCAGAATCAAAGAATCATAATGGCTGCAAGAATAATGTACATTCACATGATGGTGTGTTGCCTGTAGTCAGGCAGCAGCTGTAAACTGATGGAGTGAAAATAGATTGTCCATGAAGATGGTCAAGATGACAGGGTGTGCCATGCAAGGCAATAGACACAGAGCACAATGGGGGAAACCTGTATCATATTTAACCTCTCATGCTTGATCTGCTCCTTGTTTCTGGCAAGAGGCAATGAAGTGGAAATGTTTCATTATCTCGCAGAGTTTGTGTGTGCTTCAACGAACTTCCTTACACATTGTAGTCTATATGCTGTCGTTCATTTCGCCAGCAGTAGACAAAGGAACTTGATGCATAAAAGCTGAGAGCTTAATACCACCTTGACACGAAGTGTTAGATTTTGCTCTTTAGCTCTTAGGGCTAAAGGAATCAAGGGATATGGGAAAAAAGCAGGAGCGGGGTACTGATTTTAGATGATCAGCCATGATCATATTGAATAGCGTTGCTGGCTCAAGGGCCGAACGGCCTACTCCTGCTCCTATTCTTGCTATGTTTCTATGTTTCTTTGATAGCAATGTTCTCCTAAACCAACTTGTTTTTCTATCTTTCCTTTTTCTGATGAAAATTCTTCAATCTGAAACATTAACTCCATTTCTCTGATCTGCGGAATGTTTCCAGCTTTTTCAGAAAAGACCCCTTGATGAAGTTGCCAAATAAAGTTGAGGTTTAATGATTTATTTCTAAGGACCGTTTCCAGGTATGGTCCTGTGCTGAGTGCCCTTAGTTCTTATATCTTATATCTTCATTCTTAGTTATTGTCTCCTTTGTCCCTATCCTGGTAGCTTATCTGTTCTGTGTGATCTCTCGTCGTTGTCCCCTTTAAGGTGCCTAACCTGTGGCAATCCCACCAGGCCAGTCATAATTAGAGGAATCTCTTTGCAGTACAAGATTTGAAATGACAAAAGAAAATACTTCAAATAGCCTTTGCTTTCCCTCTCTATCCTCTCTTTCTTCCCAGTTCTTCCACCAGTCTTACTGTCTTGACTACATTTTATCTTTATCCCACCCACTCTTCTGATATTAGTCTGGTCTCGACCCGAAACGTCATCCATTCCTTCTGTCCAGCTGAGTTACTCCAGCATTTACTCCAACATACCTTCAAGGATATTATGTAAAAACTTCTGAAATATGTCCCAATGTATTAGCAGCCAGAGGCATAACCCAGAGTCGAACTAGTGATTATTCCTTGATAGAGTCAGGGAGTCATGCAGTGTGTAAGCAGAGCCTTCAACCCAACTTGTCCACACTAACCAACATGTTACATCCACACTAGTCTTACTTGCCTGTATTTGGCCCATATCCCTCTTAACCTGTCCTATGGCTTAATGGCCTACTCCAGAACCTATTTTCTATGTTTCTACATTTCTATCCATAACTCTAAAGCTGACAATAATGGACCATAACGATACCTGTAATAGGCTCTATTTAGTTTGTTGAATAACGTCATTGAGTTCCCATGTAACTTTGCTAAACTGTGTAGATTTATGCTTAGGTACTGGTTGATACACGAGGCATGCAATTTGATATTGTGAAGTGCCTTGAACTTAACATTGTGCATTAATTCACAATTTCATCTCCCTTCTCTGTACATGATCGATTGTCAATAGGTGCATTGCACATGGCCCTTACTAAAATGGCCTGTTTGTGTGGCTGCATAACAACTCAAGTATGAATTTCCATAAACCTTAAAAGGGGGAGGGGGGAGCAGGTAAAGAGGGCAAAACACAGCAGTTGTTATTTTACCAAAAGTTGTAAATAATGTCAATTCAGTAGACTGGCTTGGTGATCACCAAAACACCGACTGCAATAGTTGCATTTTCTTCAGTCCTTTTTAATAGTGAATAGCAAGAGGTAAATTACTCAAATGCGGATTTTTGAAATTACAATACAACAAAGAAATCATGCTGCAAAAGCTATTAGAATATTGAAGTTTGGGAGTGAATAATAAATTATTTTCTTTTTAAATTCAGGCCAAATTAAATACTGATCTTGGAGGCTTAGGATGTTGTGTTTTTTACTTTGTTCTCTTAAGTATAGCTAAATTTGAACAGTGTGAATTAAGAAGCCAGCCTTCACCATTGTTCTGCGAGTTCACCTTCCTGTGAAACAAGTCAGCTTGTTTATTTCAGGCTTGTCTCATTTGCTCAGTTTGCCTTTGAGAGACTGAAGAAGTTCAGAAATATCAGATTCAGGTCTCATGGGTCTCTTATTGTTTCATCCCTCGGCTGCACTCAAGCAGATGTAGGGCAGGATGAGTCAACTTGCAGAAAAGTAAGATGATCAGACTGTTAATGAGACTGAATGGCTCCAATAATCCCAGGAAAGCTATCCAGAGGGCTGCATTGGTAATGGCTGGGGCAGCTCTCTCAGCTGCAAAATAATGTTGATCTAAAGTATTGTGCAGATCGAAAGAAAAGGCATTAAACTAATCTGTATAGTACCGAGTAGAAAATGTCTATGAATATTGGTGACACATTGCTGCTCTGATAAGAATGTGAAGGTGAAGATATTACCTTTCTCATTTAACACACGATAAAGTCTCTAGGTCTGAAGAAGGGTTCCGACCTCAAATGTCACCTATTCCTTTTCTCCCGAGATTCTGCCTGACCCGCTGAGGTATTCCAGCATTTTGTGTCTATCTTCAGCTTAAACCAACATCTGCAGTTCCTTCCTACTTATGAGGAACTTATGAGGAAAAGCTTTTTTACCCAGAGTTGTGAATCTGTGGAATTCTCTGCCACAAAAGGCAGTGGATGCCAATTCACTGGATGTATTCAAGAGAGAGTTAGATAGAGCTCTTAGGGCTAAAGGAATCAAGAGATATGGGGAGAAAGCAGGAACAGGGTACTAATTCTGGATGATCAGCCATTTTTTGTTTTTTGTGTGTACGTATGTGTGTATGCGTATGTAGTGTATATATATATAACATTGACGACCGCATCAGTGCTGCCTCCTACACCCATGAACTCACTGACTTCATCAACTTCACGACTAATTTCCATCCTGCACTCAATTCACTTGGGCCATCTCCGACATCCCCCTACCGTTTCTGGGTCTCACCGTCTCCATCACAGGAGACAGATTATTGATCGAAAACTGCTACAAACCTACTGACTCCCATAGCTATCTAGACTACACTTCTTCCCACCCTGCTTCCTGTAAAGACTCTATCCCCTACTCCCAATTCCTCCGTCTATGCCGCATCTGCGACCAGGATGAGGTTTTCCATACTAGATCATCAGAGATGTCTTCATTCTTTATAGATGAGGCTCTCACCATGGTCTCCTCTATATCCTGCAACTCTGCTCTTGCTACCCTCCCCCCATTTGTAACAAGGACATAGTCCCCCTTGTCCTCACCTTCCACCCCATCAGCCGTCGCATACAGCATATAATCCTCCAACACTTTCGCCGCCTCTAACGGGGTCCCATTACTGGCCACATCTTCCCATTTCCACCCCATTCTGCTTTCCGCAGAGACCATTCCCTCCGCAACTCCTTGGTCAACTCGTCCCTTCCCACCCAAACCACGCCCTCCCCACCACACTTTCCCCTGAAACCGCAGGAGATGCAACACCAGTCTCTTTACATCCTCCCTCGACTCCATTACAATGGCCCCAACAGTCTTTTCAGGTGAGGCAGAGGTTCACTTACACCTCCTCCAACCTCACCTAATGCATCCGCTGTTCCAGGTGTCAACTTCTGTACATAGGCGAGACCAAGCGTAGGCTCGGCGATTGCTTCGCTGAACACCTCTGCTCAGTCTGCGTTATCCTACCTGATCTCCCGATTTCTCAGCACTTTAACTCCCCTCCCATTCTCAATCTGACCGTTCTGTTCTGGGCCTCCTCCATTGTCAGGGTGAGGCCCAGCGCAAATTGGAGGAATGGCACCTCAGGTTCAGTTAATGTTCAGAACCTGGATGTAATCAGAAGTTCAAAGCTCTCACTCTTGGTAAGTTGCCCCAAGTCTTTGGCGAGTCGTCCAATCTGCGAGGAGTTGATATGAATGTGAGAAGAATAAAATTGGGAATGGTGTGAGATATTGTAAATGGGAGCTTGATGGTCACATAGATTCGGTGGGCCGTTTCCATGCTGTATGACTGTGACAAAGACTAAGAGTAGATTGATTTGTTGACCATTGCATTGTTTTGCAAGCTCAAGTAAGCTGTTGCATATGTGGTATGACATATAGGCGTGATAGACATAGAAACATAGAAAATAGGTGCAGGTGTAGGCCATTCAGCCCTTCGAACCAGCACCGCCATTTACCATAGACATTTTATACAAACATATTTATTGTGCTGCCAACTTTAGTCAACTATGAACTTGGACTCCCAGATACTTCTGCACATCAATGATGTTAAGGGCTTTACCATTAACTGTTTATCCTTTCCTTACATTCAATCTTCCAAAGCACAACACCTCGCTCTTGGGAAAACTCCATCAGCCATTTCTCCACCAATTTCTGCATCTGATCTATTAATCTGATCTTAATCTATTAATCTGATCAGCATCTGATCTGATCTGCACCTGAATCTTCTGACAGCATTCCTCACCATCTGCAGCTCATTCAATGTTGGTATCATCAGCCAATTTCTCACCAATCCATCTACATTTATGTTTGACATAGACACAAAATACTGGAGTAACTTGGCGGATCGGGCAGCATCTCTGGAGAAAACGAATGGGTGACGTTTCGGGTTGAGACCCTTTTTTGTTTTTAATGTTGCTTGCCTGCACCTCATCTCTCCCTATGTTTATGACAAGGTCCTCGCTTCAAAATTGGGAAGAGATATAAAACAACTGGTGGATTTGATTTTGTTCATTTCGCACAATTGCCCAAATGAATCCAAGTAAATCAGCACATGACTGAGATCTCCCTTTACAGTGAATATAGCTTCATACATCTCTGGCAAAGATTGATGAGTATCTGTAGGAAGAATCGGCCTGTACTACTTTTATATCTTTGGGTTATGTTACAAGTTAATATCGGGCAATGTAAGAACCAGACCCAGCTCTGAATCACATTGGGTACAGTTAATGATTATGCCGCCTCCCTCAACTCTATGCAGGGACCCCACAGTCCTTTCAGGTTAGGCAGTGGTTCACATGCACCTCCTCCAACCTCATCTACTGCATCCGTTGTTCAAGATGTGGACTCTTATACAAGGGAATGTACAATTCCTCTCTGAATCTATACAGTGCTTGACCAAACACAGACTGGGCGATCGTTTCACGGAACACCTTCGCTCAGCCCACGTGAACCAACCTGATCTCCCAGTTGCTGGACACTTTAATTCTCCTTCTCATTCCTACACAGACCTTTCTGTCCTCCTCCATTGTCAGAGTGAGGTAAATGCAAATTGGAGGAACAGCATCTCGCTTACAGCCCAGTGGTATGAATATTGATTTCTCTCACTTCAAGTAGTCCCAGCATTCCCTCTCTCTATCTCTCCCCCACCCAAGTCACACTAGCTTCTCATTTTCACCCTACAAACAGCTTACTGTGGCTGGTTTCTTTTATCATCGATAATTTTTTTCATATCTTTCATTCATTATTCTTTATCTCTCCACACATCACCATCTATAACACTCGTTTCCCTTATCCCTAACCCGAAGATGGGTCTCGATACGAAACATCACCCATTCCATTTCTCCAGAGATGCTGCCTGTCCTGCTGATTTACTCCAGCTTTTTGTGTCTATCTTCTTATGTTTATGTTTCTCTGCCTGTAGCATATACCATGACGTTTCAACCAGTTAGTATGAATTTCTCAGAGTGATCAAAACTTTGTAAGTGCTTTTCTTTTAAATTGGCTTATAAGAAATGTACTTTGGCTGCCAATTCTGAAATCAGTGGTAAGAGGAAGGTAAACTTATAAAGACGGCAATTCATTTAGGAGCACATAAGTTGCAACAGCTGAAACTTTCACACAAGTAAAACAGCCTACATTAGCATCTTAAAGAAAAAGTTAGTGTACTCAGTTTAAGAGCAAATTGTTTTAATTACTATGACAACCAATGAAAGTTGCTTAGTACCTGTCATTCCTCAATGGATACTGGGGAATGATTTATTGATGTGTGGGAAAGTGCTGGTTTCAATGTGCTGGTTTAAATCGAAGGTAGACACAAAATGCTGGAGTAACTCAGCAGGACGGGCAGCATTTCTGGAGAGAAGGAATGGGTGACGTTTGGGGTTGAGACCCTTCCTTTATTTATTTATGATTATTATGATTTATTGATGTACTGATTAAGCCCTCACAATATCACCAAATATGAAGTTGAATGCAATTCAGTTTGCGCATTAAAAATTCAAAGAACCCTTTGGATTCTCATTTGCGGCATAGCGTTTTTCGTTGCAGGACAGGAGGATGCCAACTCCCTTACTGAAGCACTTCAGTGCAGCCAAACAGTTTGCAACTGCAGCATTCTGAGGATGTACCTGATGCAGTCACTTCTTCATGATGCGGCAGCAGCACATAGCATAACATATTCACATTACTTTATTGCAATAATTTAGACCTGCACCATATTCTCTAAAATATCTTAATTTTTATCTTACATTTGGTCCTTTTTTTAAGGGAATGTACAATTCCCCTCTGCGCACTTTGCTGCCCCTATAGTATAAATTAACTATATATAGTTAATTTATACTATAGGGGCAACAAAGTGCGCAGCAGTAGAGTTGCTGCCTTAATGGCCTGTCCGACTTAGGCGATTTTTTAGGCGACTTCCGTAGCAGGTCACTGAAAAACAATACTGGACTCCCCTACGACAATGTCTACGACTAGCTACAACAACCTACCACCTAGTCGACGTCAAGCTACAGCAAGCAACCGACAACTGGTGACCCATCAGGACATCCACCTATGACCACACCTACGACAACCTACGACAACACAGGCGACAACCTACAACAACCAAAGTCCACCTACGTCCACCCGCGACAAGCTACGACAAGCTACAACCCTGTCGGTGACAACTGAAGACAACAAAACAAATCAGTCGCCGGTACCTGTTGACGTAGGTAGTCGCCAATGGAATTCACCGAAGTCAGCACCGGTGACAACCTATGTCACCTGGAGACAACCTATGTCACCTGGAGCCAACCTACGTCATCCTGGCGACAACCTACCACAGCACCTATGTCAGGAGAAGTCAAACTACGTTCATTGGCGTTAAATCCACTGTCACCGACTGTCGGCAACATTTTTTGGAAATCCAGCGGCGATCAGAAAGATGCTACGACTCTTTGGGCAACAGAGGAGACTACTCACGACCATACAGGTGACACCCCGGTGACCATGTGGCGACAGCCTAGTCGCCTAAAAAATAGCCTAAGTGGGCCAGGCTCTTTACATGCCAGATGATCCTGTCTAATGGTGCTGTCTGTATGGAGTTTGTACGTTGTCCCTGTGACTGCATGGGTTTTCCCCCAGTTTCCTCCCACACTCCAAAGACATGCAGCTTTGCAGGTTAATTGGCTTTGGTAAAAAGTGTAAATTGTCCTTAGTGTGTAGGATACTACTAGTGTAAGGTGATGGCTGGTCAGCATGGGCTCGGTGAGCCGAAGTGCCTGTTTCTGCGCTGTATCGCTAAACTAAACTAAACTACAAACCAACATGCTGTTGGAATTTTGCCAAATAATGTGGAGAAAATAGTACTTCAGCATTCTGTCAATGACAGACCAAACTGAAGTGCCGGTAATAATTACTTTCAATCTGTAATCACTACCATATTTAACACTGTATAGCAAATAGCTGGCAAAAGAATGCACAGTGTGAATGAATATTCAAAAAATTAGCACGAATTGTTTCCATTTATCAATTATTTCTAGATATTCATCAGATTCTTTGTGGTCTTGAAATGCTGCTACTGCTTCAAATGACGTGCCATAGAAACCAAATTCCAAATAACACTCACTTAACAATTAATAGTTATTAATAGTCAGTACATTTTCCTGTAATTCAAGTGAGATCAGATCTGAAAGGCTGAGAATTGCTAAGAGGCAGTGCTGGAGGGAGGGTTTCTGCCCATTGCTCACAGGGATCTTGGCATAATTGGGAGATGCAAACTCCTTGATAGAAAGCACGACCTGCATGGCCCAGCACAACACCTGCAATAAGACTATTAATTCAGAAATATTCTTGCCCCCGAGACCTTTCCAATGAAAATAAAACATAAATCATTGAACAGTACAGTACAGGAACAGGTCCTTTGCCCCACAATGTTCGTGCCAAACACGATGCCAAGTTAAATTAATAGAAAGATTAAACAAAAACTTACCATTTGAAGTTTGATCTTTATTTTATTAGGTTGAAGTGAGGGATACATGACGAGCCCGCCAGCCCGCATGCGCCTTTAGAGCAGCTGTATGAAACCACAGAATAGTTACTGACTTAAGCTATAGGAAGATTAACGAGCTTAGAACTACCGAATGTTCTTTATGAGAAGTAGGGTTGGGAGTGGAGGGCACGTACTCCCTCACTTCAACTTCTCATAAAATAAAGATCAAACTTCAAACGGTAAATTCTCTTTTAATCTTTCTATTTTATTTTGAAGTCATGTGAGTAACTACGTGAAGACTTCAAAACTCTGTGGTTTTATGCAGTAATCCAATCTGTGTGTTAAACACTTAAACAGATAAACCATTAATGGTAGAAAAATCATGGGTTATTAATATCATGATGCTAACTTGCATACATGGCCATTGTTTTTAACTGGACCATAGTCCCAATAGACTGTTGAGTTAGACCATAACTCATGCAACACTGTGCAGAATTCTATCTGCAAATATCCAGACATATTCAACCAAATTTTATAATTTATTAACACGCACTATGTAAGCCTCTTGTTGTATGATGAAAAGGAAATCCCTTCTATTGGCTGCTAATGAGCATCAGCAATCTCTTGAGACTACTGAATAACAAAAAAGAAACTATCTTTCATCTCATAGGTGCTAGCAAACTCTGTGCACTTGTATACCTAATGATATCCCCGATCTCTGCTCTGGTGGGTATGCTGTCAACTTCAAATGTACGCAATCCTGTTCATTTTGCTTATGAGACCATTCCCATAACAAGCTACCTTAATGTCAGTTATGACGTAGAGACCAAGCCAGAGATTAAGTAAAGGCTGTGTTCTTTATGCTGAGATCAGTTGCTGAAAACATAAGCATCTTAAAATATTGCAGCCATTAGGAAAAAGTAGAAGAATATTTGGATAATAATTTACTGATATACACCGCACACTACAATGAGTGTAGGCTATTAGAGTGGTCAAATAAAAGACACCCTGATTAACGTTAGTGAACAGCGGGTGAATAACCAATCATTTATTGTCCCACTTATGGTACTATAGAGAATGACAAAGCAGCACAAGCAATGTCAATTGTGCTTTCACATAAACGCTTCTTTAGCCTCAAACTGAAAGTTACACAAACCTCTGTTACTTCCGTTTAAAAATAACTTACATATGTTGTTTACAAGCTTCTCATACAATCGTGCAGAGCTAGCTGCCCGAGAAAACAGGCTGCCCAAACTGTCACTCGTGACTGAGTAAATAAGAGTTGCTTCAGCCGTCTTACCATGGCATGAAGAAATAGACAAAATTGGCACTGTTAAATTTCATGTTGCCTAATTTCTAAAATCGCAACAGGTATCTACTGATAACCCAAAAGTTTTATCAGCTGCAAATTTTGCATATTACCTAAAACTCGATGACACAATGCCCTTTAATCCGAGTAGGGCAGCATTGGCTTTCACCACTAGCTTTGTTATCAAAACAGCAGAATCTGTGCCTCATGTGTATAGATATGGCAGAGTAAGCTACTACAAGATCGATTCTCTGAATCAATTAAATTGCAGAAAGCCAATCATCCATCTTAAACTGGGTAACTAAACCCATGATCAGATTAGCCAAATGCTAACCTGATTCGGCCTGCACCATATTTCTGTAATCTTAAGAAATATACCCCTCTAGTCCTTGGCCAGAGTACTCATCCTCGGATGAGTCGTCACTGATTGCACTCAGAACCCCTGTTCCTCTATTGACCATATGGACTGAAATATTTTTGGCTTCTCTACCCGCGGAAGATGCATTATCTAGTTATTCATACATTTTGCTGATAACATATAATCAGAACCTAATGACTAGAGCTGAAACCACAGTCTCCCTTTGATGTGGGAATACGAATTCCCTGTCAACTCTTGACTAAGAGTCATCAGGAATACTCAGCGTTTTCTCTCAGAGTGGAAATTAGTATAATGCAAGGCTGAATCAGGAATTACCTCGCAGTCCTTTGACTGAAACCGCATGTCTAAGTCGCCAGAGTGCCCAACACAATCTCTTCGACCCGCCACTCAATCAGGAATACTGGTATT
The DNA here is from genome assembly GCF_028641065.1 of Leucoraja erinaceus. Taxonomy (NCBI): domain Eukaryota; kingdom Metazoa; phylum Chordata; class Chondrichthyes; order Rajiformes; family Rajidae; genus Leucoraja; species Leucoraja erinaceus. The sequence continues at coordinate 46,341,392 of NC_073380.1, read as the reverse complement.
TCGCTGCTCCATTTCAGAGTTTACGGAGACTAATAACAAGACCTTACTTGCCAGCGTCTCTGACCCAGGGTCGATTTGCTTGTTGGAGCTTCAGCGAGGTTCCATTTGCAGACCCTGTCTGTTATGCTCGTCATTTCTGTTAGATAGCTGATGACCAACTCCTCTTGTAGTGGCTTGTCGGCCCACGAGAGGAACAGCAAATTTAGAGACAAGAGCAGGCAGCTCTTCCTTATGCGACTCTCGCACATCATGCATTAAAGAATGGGATTCAGGCACATAGTCATGTTCGTAGTCAGTTCCATACTGATCTCTGACACTCCTTTAGAGTGGGAGAAATATTCCATATGACTTGAACTGCCTGTGCATGCTTCCGTAATACAGAACATATTATTTGGCACTATCTCCATCACTTCTTTCATCCGAGTGGGATGAATATTGCAACCCTGAACCAGAATCTGCCTCGGGCATATGTGCATATACTTTGGTACCATCTCCACCACTCCTTTCATCCGAGTGGGAGGAATATTGCAACCCTGAACCAGGAGCTGCCTCAGGCATATGTGCATATACTTTGGCACCATCTCCACCACTCCTTTCATCCGAGTGGGAGGAATATTGCAACCCTGAACCAGGAGCTGCTGCTGCCTGACATGCCTTTGTAACATGGAGCATTTCTCGTGCCACCATCTGATTCATCAGATGTTCTAATTGAGACAAACACCCAATCACATCTGCCATAGATGTGAGGACAGAATCCCCTTGACCCAAATAGTCCGTCAGGACTTGTCCCAAAGGCTTGGCTTTGACTTTGCACCGACTCGGGGTTGTCAAGCTGCTCCCTCTAGGAGCCGAACCGGGACTAGCTGTGCAGATGGGCGCTCTGTTGGTAACATCATTATACTTACCAGACAGGTTGCACCTGCCAGTGACTCTGAGTCCTTGTTCCCTTCTGCAGCCCCAATGGAGTATTTCAGGGAGGAAATGGAGCGCCTCTGGCCCCCATATGACTCAGATGAGCCGGCATTATAATCGGCGTTACCTCTTCCCAATAGTCCGCTAGACAGAGTGGGGGAAATACTGCAACCCGGCCAGGTGTTGTCACAGTTCATATGATTTAAAAAGAAGCATAGCCCCATTGGATCAAAGATTCAAGTGTTTTGTTGATATCCACATGGTTGGGGTCTCTTATAAAAGATCTCCAACAGTCCCCTCAACTAGATATTGCTCCACAGGTGTCTAATCTAATAAACACAGCTGAAAAAGGTTTCCCAAGCCAGGAGCTCCTTTCTGGAGCCTCAATGGAGTTCCTCCGAACAGCCGCTCCAGTGGAGCCCCAATCTGTGCTGTAATGGCAAGTAAAATTTTTACTACACCATATGGTGTATGATAATAAATTTCCTATCTGCTGCGATAGTCACAAACGTGACCGAACAGAAACCGCTGTTAAAACTGCCAGCTCTATTTTACCTTAATCAGTTCTTCAGATATTGACTTCAATTAAAGAACTATGTGTAGTATAACGAAAATGCTCTTACGAATAGAGCACACACTATATGCTGGTCTCCAGCATATGCTGCCTCAGCAGCATTTCTATGTTTAAACGTTTATAGGCGCTAAGGCAGCTGAGGCTACCTAGTATCCCTGGCCGCGGCTAACACCGGCCGCTGTAACTTTCACAGCGATACGAAACCTAGCCGCGGCTATAATAAAATAATAAACACTGTCTGCTGTTATTTTTAGCAGCGAACTCCCTAGCCATCCGGCAGCCCCAACACCCATGGTGGCTTAAAAACCGGCCGCCTACTCCCATATAGAGCGAGCTCCCTAGCCGCACCTGCCTAAAGCTGGCAGGCAATAACGAACCCGAGCTCCTGAGGAGCTGCCAGGCGGCCCCCGAAATCGGCCCCCGAAATCGGCTGCCTGCTCCCGTTTGGAGCTCCAATGGTGGCAGCCGCCAAGAGCGGCCGCCTCCATCAGCTACTCTGGGACCGCTGTCACAGCGGCCCGCTGAAAGTAAAAATTGCTTATCTTGCAGAGCAGTTGCGAACTGCTCCAACCCGACGCACTGCGTCTCGCGAATTGACGTGCATGCAGACTGGCGGGGTCTTCACGTACTCACTCACGTGACTTCAAAATAAAATCTCTGGTTGCACGTGATCCATATCCCTCCATTTCCTGCATATCTGTCACAGTCTGCCCTCTCCTCATTCTCATCCACTTCACCTCCCAGTACTTTTCCACCGGTCCCTCCTTCTCCTCACCTGCCTGCCTGCCACTCCCCTCTCATCAGCCTAACTCTCCTCACCTGTTGCACTCAGTTGCCTCTGATCACCTATTAACCCGATATATAGACTGTCCTCACCGTTCACACAGTGCCAGATTGTTCTCAGCATTCATGCAAGACTCTCCAGCGATTTCCCGACTGCCTACACGGATTCGAACCCGCCTGCCCCTGACCATACTGTCCTGTCGTCTTCCCGGATAGCACCTCAGCCTTCTGTCCTCGACCTCCTGGTTTCTGTCTGCCTCTCTCCTGGGCTGTTTGGTGTATCCCTACAACGGCTCCTCGACCACCTGCCTGGCTTCAACTCTCCTTTCGTCTGTCCCTCGCTGGTTTGTTTGCATCGTGTGTTGGATCTCCTGGTTACCGGACCTTCCGCTACCCCGACTACGTCTCCTGCCTGCCCCTCTTCGGAACCCTCGCTCAATCCTGAGCCTCTGTGTGAGTACAGTGCACCCATTCCTGTGTTTCTACTCTGGGTTACGGTAGCGTAATAAGGTTCATTACCAGTTATACCTGCCTGATTCTGTGCTGCTATTGGGTCCAAACTATACCTGTTACACATATCCATGTGCCTACCCAGAAGCCTCTGAAACGTCACTGCTGTATTTGCTTCCACCAACTCCCCTACTTACCTGGCAACACCACTCTCTGTTTAAAAAAACTTGCTGTGCACATCCTCTTTAAACTTTGTCCTTCTCATCTAAAATGTGCCATCTGGTCTTTAATATTCCCACTCTGGGTAAAAGGTTTTGACTGTCTACCCTTCCTATACCTTTCATAACTTTATATGCTTCTATCATATCTCTGCTCAGCATCTGACAAACCTGTCAAAACAATCCAATTTTGTTCAACTTCTTCATATAACTAATACCCCCTAATCCAGGCAACTTCCTGGTAAACCTCTCTTGCCCCCTCTCCAAAGCATCCACACCTTTCATGTATAAGATGGAACTGCAAATGCTGGAAAATCGAAGGTAGACCAAAATGCTGGAGAAACTCAATGGGCGAGGCAGCATTTATGGAACGAAGGAAATAGGTGACATTTCAGGTCGAGACCCTAGTTCAGACCCTTCCTGTAATGGGACAACCAGAACTGCATGCAATACTCCAAATGCGTCCTAACCAAAGTCCTATAAAGCTGCATCTCTCGTATTCAATGCCCCGACCAATGAAGGCAATCATATCATAGGTCTTCTTGCATTTCATCAATTTTTCCAATCCCTCAAGTAACCCCATCCTAGGACGGCAATTGCCACTGATCTTTCCCACCTCCATCCCTCTTCCCCTGTTCCTCCAAAGCTCAATGAAATACAAATGTTACTTGAAGTCTGCTAACAGAATTGGCAGTGGAATTGTTTGTTTCAGATTTCCTCAGCTGAAAACAACCCACCCTCTGATGCTACATCTGTCTATCAATTTCCAGCCTTTTTCTGTTGCTGGCTGGAGAGACTTTTGATAAGAACATGGGAGAAACCGTGAATGGCAAGGAAAAAACATGTTCAGGATACCAAAGCCTCCAGGCATTCTATCCAAGTCAAGTCAAGAGAGTTTATTGTCATGTGCCCATAGGACAATGACATTCTTGCTTGCTGCAGCACAACAGAATAAAGTAAGCATAAATACAGAACAGTTAAGTGTGTTTATATAGCATAGACAATATGTATGTGTATATGTGTATATATATTTATTTATTTATTTATATATATATTTATTTATTTATTTATCTGTTTATCTATTTATCTATTTATCTATTTATTTATATATTTATATATTTATATATTTATATATTTGTGTGTGTATATATATATATATAAATATATAAACAAATAAATAAATAAACAAATAAATAAAGGTCCTAAATAAACAAATAAATAAATATATACAAAGCAGGCATGGGTTCTGACCCTGTGGTCACCATCCGTTGATATAAGCGGGATTGGGGGGTCCGATCCTACCACTTCCAAAGTCCAATAAATAAATAAATAAATAAGGGACTGAAGTTTAGGGGTATATATCAGAGATGGTAGCTGCTGTTATAGCTCAGAGTTTGTTTTATGGGCTGATGGCGAGTTTCGGCATAGCCTCGATGGCTGTGGTGAAGAAGCTGTTCATGAACCTGGATGTACCAGATTTCAGGCTCCTGTACCTTCTACCTGATGGCAGTGGAGAGAAGAGTGTGTGGCCAGGATGATGTAGGTCCTTGATGATGCTGGCAGCCTTTAAGGCAGCGACTGAGATAGATCCCTTCGATGGTGGGGAGGTCTAGCCGATGATGGACTGGGCAGCGGTCACAACTTTCTGCATTCTTTGAAGCTCCTGGACACTCAAGTTACTGAACCAAGCCACGATGCAACCAGTCAGCCTCTCTACTGTGCTTTCTTTATAATTGCATCAGTATACTGGGACCAGGAAAAATCTTCGGAAACATGCACACCCAGGAATTTGAAGTTCTTGACCCTTTCCACCACCATCCATTGATATAAGCGGGATTGTGGGGTCCCTATCCTACCAAGAACATGATAGGGGGCGGGGGGTTGGTGGGGACAAGAAAGGGAAAAGGAGGAGTAGCCAGAAGGAGGGGCTTGGGAGGAGACAGCAAAGTCCACAATCAGTGCTGTTCCTCCAATTTCCGGTTGGAGGAGTTTTGCTGGTGTTGAGAGCCAGGTTATTGTGCTGGCACCATTTGGTCGATCTCACTTCTGTACTCTGACTCCTCACCATCAGTGATTCGTCCCACAACAGTGGTGTCGTCGGCGAACTTGATGGTGGAGTTTGCACTATGTCCGGCTACGCAGTCATGAGTATAGATGAGTAAAGCAGGGGGCTGAGCACGCAGCCTTGAGGTGCTATCATGCTGATTGTTATTGAGGATGACACATTTCCACCAATATGGAGTGACTGTGTTCTGTGGATGAGGAAGTCAAGGATCCAATTGCAGAGGGATGCGCAGAGACCCAGATCTGAGAGCTTGGTAACCAGCTTGGAGGGGATGATCATATTAAATGCTGAGCTGTAGTCAATGAATAACAGCCTGACATATGAGTTTTTGTTATCCAAGTGGTCCAGAGCGGAGTGGAGAGCCAATGAGATCGCATCCACCGTTGATCTGTTGTGGCGGTAAGCAAACTGCAGTGGGTCCAGGTTCTTGTCGAGGTAGGAGTTGATATGCGCCATAATCAACCTCTCATAGCACTTCATCACCACAGACGTTAGTGCCACTGGTCGATAGTCATTGAGGCACGTCACCTTGCTCTTCTTGGGCACTGGTATTATTGATGCCTTTTTAAAGAAGGTGGGAACCTCAGACCTCCGAAGCGAGAGGTCTCACAGATCGAAAGCATACCTCAGTAGCTATCAAGTCTTCTGATTCTAGAGTGGATACATTATAAAAGATGCTACCACTAATCTTATAGATTTTTGGAAATTTCCATATCTAGCTTACAGTGCATCTATCTTACCTGCGTTTGTATAATTGGTTTTTATACTGATTATGATGAGTGGGAAGAGAAAACAAAAGTGATTTTTCTCAGATCTCTTATCACTAACAAGTTAATTCTTAATTATTTGCTTCTTCGAACAAGGCAGTGAAAATGCAGACAAAAGGACACATTTTTCTTTTTAAGAAAGTGGAGGAACTTAATTGTGTGCCGTATGTGGTTTTTACAAGTAAAAAATTAAATCCGGCTTCTGTCCTTCCCTCTTTATTTCTCAACGAAGCTATTCACTTTTTGTTGTGAATAAGCATTTTTATTTGTTACTAGACCAAGTGGGACCCATGGGAGGGAGGGGGGGAGGGGGAGTGGGGGGGGGGGGGGGGGGGGGGTTGCATATGCAGCACATGATGCAAACGCAAATTATCTTAAAGTAAATCAAATTTGGCGCATATGAATTTTAAATTAACGAGTTATCATTCCGAGGATTTAAAGCAGATGGGTATTTACTGGTAACCATCTGCAAATATTAGGTACAAGATGTCCTGTGGATTCATCATCAGCTATATTATCCCATGGTGAGTTATATTCATTGGCAATCAAGCTTGTAAAATATTGAGTTAGGTGAAATTATCCTGATTTACCACTTCATCAAGAAGTGAATCATTTGATCTCTGCTAACAAGTCTTAGTCAGGCAGCTGTAATTAAAAAAACCAAGACGCATTTCTGCAGTCGAGAAACCACTGTTTTTGCAAACCAAAACTCAAAGTTTCACTCGTAAAGGTTGTAAAATGTCAACATTTTATGTGAGTGACCACAATGGATCTTATATTTTTAGAGCATTGAAAGACCTGGCTAGAAGTGATGTAGCAGCCAATAAAATGTCTCTGATATCCAGGGATATTGAAGAACACAATTTAATGACTACAAAGGGGTTGCTAGGCTGAACATGTCCACAGTGAACAGCACAAAGATACTCTGGCACTGGCTGAGCCCTGCAATTCCCACCGTTTCCAACGACTGAAAGGAAGGCTCTAAATCCTGAGTGAGGGGTTGATCTAAACAAATGATTCCACAATTTCTGGCAAGTTGATTAACAATGTGTATTTAGTTTGTTTTTAAAGCTGTGCTATTAGTTTGTTGTTGGCAAACCAATAGAGCACAGGAAGGTAATGAAAATAAAACACAAAGTGCTGGAGGAATTGAATGGGTCAAGCAGTATATGGGAAGGTATTGGATGGATGACATTTCGGTTTGGGACCCGTTCTTGAAACATCGCCTGCCTATTCTCTTCACATTTGCTGCCTGACCCATTGAGTTAATTCAACACTCTGTGTTTTGCTCAAGATTCCAGCATCTTGTAATCCAGAATAATGGAAATAGTCTGATTGAAACAAAGTATAATGGTTAGGTGGGATTAATCTTAAGTGTTAGATGATTTTAAGTCAAAAAATTTGCATAAGCAAATGGGTAATGGCATTTTAAGTATTTGATATATATCCTTTCGGTCAATGTAGCATAATTTGATGCAAGATAAAGTGGTAGCACAGCAATGCCAACCACCCGGGTTTGATCCTGACTTCGAGTGCTGTCTGGATGGAATTTGTATATTCTTTCGTGACTGCGTGGGTTTTCTCCGGGTGCTCCGGATTCCTCGTACATTCCAAAGACGTACAGGTTTGTAGGTTAACTGGCCGCTATAAATTGTCCCTTGTGTGTAGGATAGTGTTACTGTACGGGGTGGGGTGATCGTTGGTTGGTGTAGACTCCTTGGGCTAAAGTGCCTGTTGCGCATTGTATCCCTTCTTCTGTCCTATCCCAAAGCAACTCTGCAGCATCATCTTCTTCCATGCTCCTGTTCCAAAAGGAGCCATACATGAATTTTCTGAATTCCATTAACCATTAAGCAGTGTGATCCTTGTGAGCAAACTGTTGCTCCTTACCTGCAACATCTGATGAAGGAGACAGTTATTCCAGAATTCTGAGCCGGGTTTAGCCCTAGAGGTCATGGTTGAAGGACCAATGACCCTGAAAATGATCCCTGAAGCTGTGCACATGATTATCTAATCCAGAAATACAGATATGTGCCATATGCACCAAAACCTGATTTAAAATACATATTGTGGGATATTCCACAACCCCCCTATGATTGTCTTGGTTGCACTTATGAATCACGTCTTGCTAACAACATAGAAGGAGAATATTTGTCCCATTAGTTCCATCTCCATGTCTCAAGAGAACTAACTAATTTATTCCACCCCCCCACTTTGCTTAATTCCCTCTGCTAATCGTCTCTCACATGCTCTATAATTCCCCATGATATTTTTGTCACTTATCTACACCGAGAGCTATCTCACCATAGGTAATGAACCACCATCGGACTTTAGGGTGTGAGGTGGAACCAGAGCACCTGACAGAAACCTATGCAGCCATAGGAAGAACATATTAACTCCACATAGACAACACCAAAGACAAGAGTTGAATCCAAGTATTTGCAACTGTGAGGCAATAGCACTAAGTGATATGCTACCCTTCTGCACTATTTTCAGTCAAGAAAAATGTTTTTTTTTAATAAGTTACCATTGTATGTTTATTCTTCATATGCATGATTATTTAGAACTGAAGTGACCATCATTACATTTGCTCTATAACGGAGAAAACATTTTTACTTGACTTCTTTTGTTTAAAGAATTATAAAATGAATTAGTGACTTTTATTATCAATTTCCATCAAAGAATGCATTTTCAAAATTAATTACAAGTGTAAGCCACCTACAGAGGGTGAATCCCCAGCTTGTATTGAGAATGTTTGCCTTCTGAAATCCTTTGACTCCAGTGATGTTTTATATCCATTACAAAGTGCTGATTTTCTCACATGAAACATCCAAAGGTGAATTGTTTGGTGCCAACCAATTCCCAAATTAAATATGCAAAATATTCAAAATCATAGGCTGATTGTTAGGGTTTCTGTATAATGTTTTGAAAATAGGTATTGCACAAGAAATTACTGGATAAAATTGAAAGGAGAGACAATACACAATAGACAATAGGTGCAGGAGTAGGCCATTCGGCCCTTTGAGCCAGCACCGCCATTCAATGCGATCATGGCTGATCATCCCCAATCAGTACCCTGTTCATGCCTTCTCCCCATATCCCCTGACTCCGCTATCTTCAAGAGCCCTATCTAGCTCTTGATAATATCAAGAGAACCGACCTCCACCACCCTCTGAGGCAGAGAATTCCACAGACTCGCAACTCTCTGTGAGAAAAACTGTTTCCTCATCTTCATTCTAAATGGCTTGCCCCTTATTCTTAAACTGTGGCCCCTGGTTCTGGACTCTCCCAACATCGGGAACATGTTTCCTGCCTCTAGCATGTCCAAACCCTTAATAATCTTATATGTTTCAATAAGATTCCCTCTCATCCTTCTAGACTCCAGAGTATACAACCCCAGCTGCTCCATTCTCTCTGCATATGATAGACCCACCATCCCGGGTATTAACCTTGTAAACATACACTGCACTCCCTCAATAGCAAGGATGTCCTTCCTCAAATTAGGGGACCAATACTACACACAATACTCCAGGTGTGGTCTCACTAGGGCTCTGTACAACTGCAGAAGGACCTCTTTGCTCCTATACTCAAATCCTCTTGTTATAAAGGCCAACATGCCATTCGCTTTCTTCACTGCCTGCTGTACCTGCATGTTTACTTTCATTGACTGATGAACAAGGACCCCCAGATCCCATTGTACTTTCCCTTTTCCCAACTTGACACCATTTAGATAGTAACCTGCCTTCCTGTTTTTGCTACCAAAGTAGATAACCTCACATTTATCCACATTAAACTGCATTTGCCATGGATCTGCCCACTCCCCAACCTGTGCAAGTCACCCTGCGTTCTCATAGCATCCTCCTCGCAGTTCACACTACCACCCAGTTTTGTGTCATCTGAAAATTTGCTAATGTTACTTTGAATCCCTTCATCTAAATCATTGATGTATATTGTAAATAGCTGCGGTCCTAGCACCGAGCCTTGTGGTACCCCACTAGTCACTGCCTGCCATTCTGAAAGGGACTTGTTAATCCCTACTCTTTGTTCCCTGTCTGCCAACCAATTTTCTATCCATGTCAGCACTGTGCCCCCAATACCATGTGCCCTAATTTTGCCCACTAATCTCCTATGTGGGACCTTATCAAATGTTTTCTGAAAGTCCAGGTACACTACATCCACTGGCTCTCCCTTGTCCATTTTCCTAGTTACATCATCAAAACATTCCAAAATATTAATCAAGCATGATTTCCCCTTCGTAAATCCATGCTGACTCAGACCGATCCTGTTACTGCTATCCAAATGTGCCGCTATTTCATCTTTTATCCAGCAACTTCCCCGCCACCGATGTCAGGCTAACTGGTCTATAATCCCTGTTTTCGCTCTCCCACCTTTCTTAAAAAGTGGGATAAGATTAGCTACCTTCCAATCCACAGGAACTGATCCTGAATCTATAAAACATTGGAAAATTATCACCAAATGCATCCACGATTTCTAGAGCCACTTCCTTAAGCACCCTGGGATGCAGACCATCAGGCCCTGAGAATGTATCAGCCTTCAGTCCCATCAGTCTACCCAGCACCATTTCCTGCCTAATGTGGATTTCCTTCAGTTCCTCCGTCACCCCAGATCCTCTGGCTAGTACATCAGGAAGATTGTTTGTGTCCTCCTTAGTGAAGATGGATCCAAAGTACCTGTTCTACTCGTCTGCCATTTCCTTGTTCCCCATAAGAAATTCACCTTTTTCAGTCTTCAAGGGTCCAACTTTGGTCTTAACTAATTGTTTCCTCTTCACATACCTAAATAAACTTTTACAATGACCAGGCATATCATAATGCTAGAGGATAAGCAGAGCTAATCTTGAATGTTATTGTAGATGATTGATTCAAAGAAATGCTGTGTGGGATGTTTATATAAGATGTGGGCAGTAAACTCTATTTACGCAGCAACATTATTACTTGGAAAATGCAAGTCTATGTGGCAGGGAGGAACAAAGAGACCCTAGAGTACAAATACACTGATCAATAAAATATAGTTTAGCAAATCCTTAAAATAGCAAACCATGCACTCGAGTTCTTTCTGAAGAAATCAAATTGAGGAGCAGAGAGGATATGCCAACCCATGGAGCTCTGCATGCCACCACTTGGCACCATATTATTAAATGGATTAGGAGATAAAGAAAAAGGTACAAGGAGGCAATGATTTGCAAGGATGGTATGACAAATGTAGGAGTATATATTGAAGTTAGATACAAAAAGCTGGAGTAACTCAGTGGGTCGGGCAGCAGCTCTGCAGCTCTGGGTGTTTTGGGTCGAGATCCTACTTCAGACTGAAGAATATGTGTTGTTCACTTGAGAAAAGGGGCTGAGGAATGACCTAACTAAGGTAACTAAAATGATGTGAAGCTTTGTTAGAGTCTATACAGTGAGGGTGTTTCCACTCATGGGATGAGCATAACTTATGTTAAGCTACTGAGTTAAGATAGTTCCCAAAGTTAAATTCCAATTCAAAAGAAACTTCTTAATCAAAAAAAGTGGCGAGGATGTAGAACCTGTCACCACAATGAATCGCATTGATGCATTCAAGGAATATTGGACAAGCATGAGGGAGATGAAAAAATGGGAGCTGGGAATAGCAAGTTATACTAATAAAATTAGATGAAAGTAAAACGGGATGAGGTTTGACTAAAGCATAAATTCTAGTACCACTGCTTGGGCTGACTACCTTGTCTCCGGATAGACACAAAGTGCTGGAGTAACTCATCGGGTTACTCAAAACTCAAAAGGATGGGTGATGTTATGGGTTGGAACCCATCTTCAGACTAGACTTCAGACTCAGACTCGGGCACTGCAGTTCTACATACCCCTGTATGGGGTCTCTGGGCTGTACATCTAATGCCCCTGTCCCACTTAGGAAACCTGAACGGAAATCTCTGGAGACTTTGCGCCCCACCCAAGGTTTCCGTGCGGTTCCCAGAGGTTGCAGGTGGTTGCCGGAGGTTACAGGTAGTGGAAGCTGGTAGGGAGACTGACACAAATCTCCGGGAACCTCCGGGAACCACACGGAAACCTTGGGTGGGGCACAAGGTCTCCAGAGGTTTCCGTTCAGGTTCCGTTCAGGTTTCCTAAGTGGGACAGGGGCATTATGTAATTACTGTATATATGTAAACATACATATGCAGGAGAGTATTGCACAGGAATGGGCCATTTAGCCTACAATGTCTGAGGCATAATGGAAGTTTTGTACTCAACGAGGGACAAATTCATCTCTTTCTCTTAGGGGAAAGGGCTGTGTATCAGCAAGAATTATGGACATCTGATTCATTAATAGGACTGGATGTTACAATCCCTAATATTCACTACAATTGACATTCTTGGGTATGACCACTAGGTGAATTTGCTAACAATCAGACACATCTTCAGTTGCTTCATCCTCAACGTCACTGAATGTTTCGGCCTTTTATCATAGGACACCCTCAGTCGAAGCAGGCCCACCGCAGGTTGATCAGACCTGGGTGTGTGTCTTATTGCTAGCCTCTAGATTGTCACGTGGCAGCCCAGACAGCATCTTTCCTCTTCAGCCACAGCCAGTGACTGCTCCATTCGGCGGCATTGGCAAGTTATTTTATTGCTCTCCTTTGTGCCTGCCCTTTGACTCCGACATCTCTCAGGAGCCATGCGGTGGAACTGGCTACAAAGCCCCTGCACCCCACCTCCACTGGATATACCCTTGCACCCCAACCTCTCTCCTGCTGCAAGGTTTGAATATCAAAGCTTTTTCCTTTCATAAGCCTCGTCCACAGCCTCCTCCCATGGGACCGTCAGCTCAATGATGAAAACACGCCGACAGGAGTTGGACCAGAGAACAAGGTCTGGTCGCAGGTTGGTAACTGCAATTTCAACTGGGAACGAAAGCCTCTGGCCTAGGTCAACACGCATTTCCCAGTCCCTGGCTGCGTTCAGTGGGCATGAGTTGAGAGGCGAGGGGTTAGTCCTCCGTTTCTCACCTTCCCGGATGAAGGATGGTATTTGCGGGAATGTTATCTGGGCATTGATAGGCATGGCGTTGGTGGTAACTCTCTTGCACTCGAGTTCAGCTGCCAAACACCTCGGCACCTGGTTGTGTCATCAGGTGTATCTGCCTTGTGTTAGGCTGGTCTTACAACCGACCAGGATGTGCTTGAGGTTTGCTGGAACTGCACACAGGGGGCAGGCTGGATCCTCTCCCAGCCAAAGATTTGGTTTGTGGGAGAGGGAAGGATGTGATATGTGGCTCTGATAATGAAGCTCAATTTATTTGACTCCATGGTCCACAGCTCTCTCCATGTGATCTTCCTCCTCTCAATGCCATCCGACGTCATCCAGCGGCCTTGTTTGGCTTGGGATATGGGTTTGGTACACCTGGCTGCTTCTTCCTGGTGGCCCACCACCTCCACCACCAGGTGCCAACGTTCAGCTGGTGTAGCCTTTATACTACAGGGAATCGTTGACATGAGAGAACCACTTAATCCTGATTTGAAGAAAATCATTTAAGGATTTCACTTCCAGAATATGAATTTGGCTACTCCCTCTTTTGAGGAAGAAATCAAATGCATATTGAAGGAATGGAAACCTTAAATGTTGCATAAAGCAAGAAAGCTTGGACCTTTTCTAGCATGTTTGTTCAAAATTAATGCCAATGGATGCTTCAATGTTCCTCGCAAGATTGTCCCATCAAGGTTTTCATTGAAGTCCTCTTCAACAGATAAATTGTGTGGCCTCCTCCTCTGGGAGCTGGTGATTGTATTCATGTATAGTCTTGATTGCATTCATGTATCATCTTTTCTTCGGCAGGCTAGCATGCAAACAAAAGCTTTTCACTGTACCTCGGCTCACGTGAGAAGAATGAACTAAACTAAACTACCTGGGCTGCAGCCTGGAAGTGCAATCTTACCCCAACCACAGAGCAGATTACACATAACAGGGAAGTGAGAGGTTTTAGGCATGAGGGTTTTGTGGAACATGGGCATACAATTTAATGTAAACACGAGGAACCGCAGATGGCAATTTAGAGAAAAAAAGACACAAAGTGATGGAGTAACTCATCAGATCAGGCAGCATCTCTGGAGGACGTGGATAGGCAGGGTTTCAGGTTGGGACCCTTCTTCAGACTGATTTAATATCTGTCCAGTGCTGTTGGAGCTAGACATCCAAACTCTACAAAATGCTCTGAAGCTCAGGTGCTGGAGAGAGGATTAATGCTTCAAGTCAATAACCTTTTGTCTGAATCGAAGTAGGACTGACAGCTCTAATGGAAGGTCATTGACCTGAAATGTGCAACCTATTTCTCTCTCCACACCTGCTGCCTAATTTTCTCTCTGCTCCCAGATTTACTGTTTGTATTTTATATTTTACATTTCCTACATTCATGACATTTAGCTCTTGTAGTTAGACGCGTCTCTCCAGGATTGTACATCTCGAATTTCTGCACTTTTCTCTGAAGGGATTTCCGTCTGCTTCATTTACTGTGTTCACCTTCACTGCCGATTCTAATGCAAAGTCAACAGAAGGAAATATGAACTCCTTGTCTCCACGGACACAGCCTTTGTTGTTAACAGACTCCAGCATTTTCTCTGTATACTTGTCACCTTAATTACCCTTGAGATGGTGAATCAGCCCTTGAAAGTGTGCAGCCCAGCTCATGAAGGTATAAAGCTGTCGGATAGGATTGCAGAATTTTGAATTTCAGCATTAATGAAATATGTCCAAATAAGGATGTTATGCAACTTGGAGGCAATTTGCAAATGTTGGCATTTCCACATGGCTATGACATTGCACTTATGATCAAAAGCAACAGCAACAGGATTAGACCAGTCGGCCTCTCATGCCTGTTCCATATTTCAAGAGATTATGGCTGATCCTTTACCTTAAATCACTTTCAAATACTAATCCCATATCCCTTAATTCTGCTAATATCCCAAACGCCATTGATCTCTGGTCTGAACACACTAGGCAACCAAGGTACCACTGCTTCCTGGTTAGAAAATTTCAAATCTTCACTACTCTCTGCATGAAGAAGGTTTTTCTCATCTCCTGGATAGTGCTCCTCTTCAATTTTGAGACCATATGCCTTGGTTCTCGACACACCTGTCAGGGAAGACATAGCTCCACATCAAGCTCTTTAAGAGGTTGTATGTTTCAAAAATGTACTTCTCTCTAACGCTCTGCTAAAATCTTGAGAGCATCAACTCAATTAGCTTAATTTCTCCTCATATTTTCAATCTCTCTATTCCAGGAAATAATTCTGTGTACTTTAATTTCATTTCATGTCCCGCATGCATGTATATCCTTCTGAAGATTGGGAGATCAGATTAAAATTCAATGTGTCCTCTCAGTGGGATCCTATATATTCTCAATTAGAAATCTTCGTTCTTCCATGAAGTTCTTTTGAAATTACAGCCAGTTTTAGACTTGCTTTCCTAAGTATTTACGGTATCATCGGGAATCAAAGTCATAAAGATACACTTCAAGCATTGTCTACATGGAATTTAGTAAGGCCCACTAGACTAAGTGGGACCCGTTGGTGGGGGGGGGGGGGGGGGGGGGGGGGGGGGGGGGGGGGGGGGGGGGGGGGGGGGGGGGGGGGGGTGTGGGGGGGGGGGGGGGGGGGGGGGGGGGGGGGAAACGGGGGGGGGGGGGGGGGGGGCGCGGGGGGGGTGGGGGGGGGGGGGGGGGGGGGGGGGGGAGGGTGGCGGGGAGCGGGGGGGGGGGGGGGGGGGGTGGGTTGGCGGGGGGGGGGGGGGGGGGGGGGGGGGGGGTGGGGGGGCGGGGTGTGTGGGTGGGGTGTGTGGAATGTGTGGGGGTGCATTGTGGGGGGGTGTGTGGGCATGGTGGATTATGGGGGGTTGAGGGGGGTGTGGGGGGAGAGGGTTTCTGGGGGGAGGGGTTGTGGGGCAGAGGGTTGAGGGACGGAGGGGTTGTGGGAGGGGGGTATGTGTGTGAGAAGAGGGGTTGTGGGTGTGAGGGATGTGTGTGTGGGGGGGGTATGCATGGGCATGGGGGTTTGGGGATAGGGGTGTTTGGGTGGGGGTGGGTGTGGGAGAGGGGTGTTTGTGGGCAGGGGGAGGGTTGTGAGGAGTGTGTGGCAGGAAGGGGTGTGTGGGATAGAGGGGTGTGTGTGTGGGAGGGATGGGTGTGGGGGCGGGGAAGAGAGGGTGTGAGGGGGGAGGGTGTGTGTGGGCAGGGGGGGGAGAGAGTATGGGAGAAACGACGGGGAAGAGCCTTGGGGAGAATGCATTATTATGGGGGAGGGGGGCAGGAATGGTTGGGAGTGCAATGGGGACTCACAGCGGGTGCACGGAAGGGGCATTACCTTCATGGTGATTGAAGGGCGAGAAGGCCAATCGACAGATCTCACGATTTTTTAAACCATAATTTTTGTCATCTTCCACCGATCGGAACAAAACTTGGTGGCTTGGAGCGAAGGAGAACGGTGAGTAAGTTGGCGAGTAATACTGGTGATATAGGGCAGCGCTTTTGTGCAAATTTAAATTTAACGCAGTCCGGAAGTGGTCAAGATTAGAGCTTTAGTAATAGTATAGATGACAAGGTGTCTGTGATGGTCTGCAAAGGTTAGATCACACATTATCCATGGTGCATTTGACGCCTGAAGAGAAAAAGCCAAGGAGATCAGATAATTAATTAATTAATTGATTGATTGATGGTTTATTATCACATGTGACAGGTCACAGTGAAATTCTTTGCCTACATACTCAAGGTGTGCAAATAGGCACCACATAAGGCCACTGACAAAGTTACAATATATGCAAAGAATAAAATGCTTAATGGACATTCTCAAAGCCTCCCACATAAGCTGTAGTTCCTCAGTGACTCTTGGAAATCCAACCTGGAGACACTGAAGTTATGGAGAGAGATTCATAGGGAGGAACATTACAGACACGTGTAGGAAGCAACTGCAGTTGCTGGTTTACACCGAAGATAAATACAAAATGCTGGTGTAACTCAGTGGGACAATGGCATCATCTCTACTTCCCTTTTGCTCTCGTCTTTCTCCACCACCACCCACTCCTTACATAGCAACTGAGACTCCAAAGACGTATAGGTATGTAGGTTAATTGGCTTGGTAAATGTAAAAATTGTCCCCAGTGGGTGTAGGATTGTGTTAATATGTGGGGATCGCTGGTCGACGTGGACCCAGTGGGCCGAAGGGCCTGTTTCCATGCTATATCTCTAAACTAAACTAAAACTAAACTAAACTGCGGTTAGAAAATAAGCTAAGCTAGACAAAAAATCTGGAGAAACTCAGCGGGTGGGCAGCATCTATGGAGCAAAGGAATAGGCAACGTTTTGGGTCGAAATCCTTCTTCAGACTGATGTCGGTGGGGGAGAAGGAACTTAGAAACTAGGTGCAGGAGTAGGCCATTCGGCCCTTCGAGCCTGCACCACCATTCAATATGATCATGGCTGAAAGGAAAGGAAGAGGCAAAGACAGTGGGCTGTGGGAGAGCTTGGAAGGGGAGGGAAAGGAGGGAGAAAGCAAGGACTACCTGAAATTGGAGAAGTCAATGTTCATACCGCTGGGGTGTAAACTACCCAAGTGAAATATGAGGTGCTGTTCCTCCAATTTGCAATGGGTCTCACTCTGGCCATGGAGGTGGCCCACTACAGAGAGGTCGGATTCAGAATGGGAGGGGGAGTTGAAGATCTGAGTCACCGGGAGATCAAGTTGGTTATAGCGAACTGTGTGGAGGTGTTGGGCGAAGCAATCGCCAAGCCTGCGGTTGGTCTCACTGATGTAGAGCAGTTGACACCTGGAACAGCGGATGCAGTAGATGAGGTTGGAGGAGATTCAGGTGAACCTTTGCCTCACCTGGAAAGACTGCTTGGGTCCTTCGATGGAGTCGAGGGGGGAGGTAAAGTGTAGCATTTCCTGCGGTTGCAAGGGAAAGTACCAGGGAAGGAGGTGGTTTGGTGGGAAGGGACGAATTGACCAGTGAGTTACGGAGGGAACCGTCTCTGCGGAAGGCAGAAAGGGAAGGAAATGGGAAGATGTGGCCATTGGTGGGATCCCGTTGGAGGTGGCGAAAATGTAGGAGGATTATATGTGGTATGCGACGGCTGGTAGGGTGGAACGTGAGGCCAAGGGGGACTCTGTCCTTGTTACGAGCAGGGGGATGGGAGTGAGAGCGGAGCTGTGGGATATCGAGGAGACCCTGGTGGGAGCCTGATCTATAGTTGAAGAGGGGAACCCCCGTTCCCTAAAGAATGAGGACATCTCCAATGCTCTGGTGTGGAAAACGTCATCCTGGATGCAGATGTGGCGTAGATGGAGGAATTGGGAGTAGGGGATAGAGTCCTTACAGGAAGCAGGGTGGGAATAAGTGTAGTCCAGATAGCCATGGGAATCAGTGGGTTTGTAGTAGATATCGGTCAGTAGTCTGTTACCTGCGGTGGAGATGGTGAGGTCTAGAAACGGTAGGGAGATGTCGGAAATGGTCCATGTGAATTTGAGTGTCGGATGGAAGTTAGTGGTGAAATGGATGAAATGGTGAAATAAGCTTCTACTTTCTATAGTTAATATAAATTTGTCTGGTTTCAAGTCGTCAATCAAGAGAGTTTGTTGTCATGTGTCCCAGATAGGACAATGATATTTATGCTTACTGCAGCACAACAGAGTATTGTAAGCATAAATACAGAACAGTTCAGTGTGTCTATACCAATATATATATATAGCATAGATCATATATATACACATAAACAAACAGATAAAGTGCAATAGACTGTTATAGTTCAGAGTTTGTTTGATGGCAAGTTTAATAGTCTGATGGCTGTGGGGAAGAAGCTGTTCCTGAACCTGAATGTACCAGATTTCAGGCTCCTGTAACTTCTACCTGATGGCAGCGGAGAGATGAGTGTGTGGTCAGGATGGTGTGGGTCCTTGATGATGTTGGCAGCCTTTTTGAGGCAGCGATTGCGATAGATCCCTTCGATGGTGGGGAGGTCGGAGTTGATGATGGACTGGACAGTGGTCAATCAACAACATGCAGGCAGCACAATGGTGCTGCGGAGACCCGGATTCGATCCTGACCAAGGGTGCAGTCTGGACAGAGTTTGTACCTACTTCCCATGACCATGTAGGTTTTCCCCGGGTGCTCCAGTTTCCTCCCACAATCCAAAAACATACAGCTTTGTAGGTTAATAGGCTTCGGTAAAGATTGTAAATTGTCCCTAGTGTGTAGGATATAGCTAGTGTATGGGGATCGCTGGTCAGCGCGGACTTTGTTGGCCATAGGGCCTATTTCTGCCATGTATCTCTAAACTAAACTAAACTAAACTACATGCTTATCTGCCCCAGTAGCATCCAAACCATGAGGAAATAACAATATTTGGAAGGTAGACACAAAATGCTGAAGAAACTCAGCGGTACAGGCAGCATCTCTGAAGAGAAGGAATGGGTGACGTTTTGGGTTGAGACCCTTCCTCAGACTGAATCCAATATTTGGATTTCAACTCCAAAAAAAAGAAACATCTTTAAGGTTCTGATTTTATGTAAACCAGAATCACATTTAAGCTTTCATAACCATGCATACAACAAACACTGACAATCCTTCTATGCATATCACCAGTGGCTGGTGTGAAACTGTAATTTCAGATGTCGGCTGTCAGCTGGTATTAAGAAGAGTTCACCTTTGTTCTTTTATATTAAGACAAAGCAAATTATTCTTTACTTTATATAAATTATTTTCTTGGGAGTGGAACAGAGAAAAATTGAACAAAGAACAATACAGCATTGGTACACATGGCAATAAACTTAACTGAACTAAGAACAGGCTCTTCAGCCCGCACTGTCTGTGCCAAGATAAACTAATCTCCTCTGTCTGCATATGGTCTGTATATTCCTTTTATGTCCATGCATCTAACAACCTCTTCAATGCTACTATTGTATCTGCCTCCACCAACACCTCTGACAGTGCATTCCAGGCCTCCCTACTCTCTGTATAAACCATGCTTCCTGCTCATCTCCTTTAAACTTTGTCTCTCTCATTTAAAAGTTATGCCTTCTAGTCTTCAATTATATCCTTGGAAAGAGATTATGGTTATGGTTGTCTATCCTATTTATGCCTTTCATCATTCTGTTTACTTCTATCAGGTCTTCCCTCAAACTCCAGTGTTCCAGGAAAAACAATCCAAGTTTGTCCATTCTCTTCTTGTAGCTGACACCCTTTTAAATCATGAAACCAAATAAATTGTATCTTTAGATTTTAGACTTTGGACTTTAGAGATACAGCGAGGAAACAGGGGCTCCAACCCACTGAGTCCGCGCCAACCAGCGATCACCCCGTACACTAACACTATCCTACACACGAGGGTCAATTTACCATTTTGTTTACCAAAGCCAATTGACCTACAAACCTGTATGTCTTTGGAGTGTGGGAGGAGCACCCCGAGAAAACCCACGCATTCACAGGGAGAATGTACAAACTCCGCACAGACAACACCCGCAGTCAGGATCGAAACCGGATCTCTGGCGCTGTAAGGCAGCAAGTCAACCACTGTGCCGCCCTTTCATGATCTCAAGACATCCCAACCAATGACTTTCCATAATTACTTGCTAAACAGGGAATTGCAATGCCAGCATGTGAAACAGTGGACCTTAGAAGGAACAATACGATAAAAGATCAGGCAACCTGCCTTGTTTTCACATTGTAGGTGGAGCCTAGCCCATTTTTACCCAGATCTGGAAATCCAAAATGGGAACAAATGTGGTAGAAGCTTGTCAGGTCAACACCCACTGGAACCACCATTGGTTGCTAATACTCCACTCAATACAAAAGGAAACCACTTGACTGGATGAGACTCAGCTCTCCTTCCACGTTTGCTTCTCTTTCTCTGTTCCACTGCATGAGGCTACAGATCAGCAGTAGCCCAAATTAAACTTGCCCTGATACCTCTTTGTAGAGTTTGTCCTGGCTCTCTCAACCCCTCCACCCCTACCCCACTCCCTCGCCTTTCTCTTCACCCTCACGGTAAATGTTGCTGTTTGTGAGGACTATCTTCTCACCACTTCCTCTTCTCCCATCTCCCATCAGGCAAAAGTTATAGAAGTGTGAAAACACACACCTCTAGATTCAGGGACAGTTCCTTCCCAGCTGCTATCAGGCAACTGAACCATTTCCTAAAGGTGACAAGAGCAAGATCGCTAACATCAGAGGTGGACTAGTCATGTCATCCCATATGCACGGGTCTAAGCCAAAAGATCTGGGAATGTTGCCAGAAAGGCATGACTGATTCGAGCCATCTGCTGGAACCTGCAAACATTAACAGCAAGGCCACATTCACCAGTCATTGTGACGGTATTCAGCATACTCAACCATGATGTCTGCAGCTCCTTAGAAATCACTTCAAGGTACTCAAACCAAATCAGTCAACCTAGAGTGCAGAAATTCATCAAACAAGTTGCTAATGCTCTGTTCAATGGAGAAAATACATTTTTTCTTATAAACGTTCGGCAACACAATATTTAGTCACAAAAAGTTATAGCAAATCTTCCCAGCTGTTATCAGGCAACTGAACCATCCTACCAATAATTAGAGAGCAGTCCTGAACTATTATCTACCTCATTGGAGTCCCATGGACTGTCTTTGATCTGACATCACTGTAATTTATCTTGCAATTAATGTTATTCCCTTTATCATGTTTCTGTACATGGTGGATGTTTCAATTGTAATCAAACATTGTCTTTCCACTGACTGGTTAGCACACTACAAAAGCTTTTCCCTACCTCTGTACACAGTGACAATAAACTAAATTCAACTCAACAAGAGCAAATTCCTCACCATCTGCAGCAGTTGAGATGAGCGTCACTGTCGTTAAGGAAAAGCACATTCATTCTGCTGCAGCAAAGGGATCATTTCGAGGAAAACGGGGCTTATCGCTGTGTATTTGCTGCAGTCACTGCCTAATATCCTTTGATTCTGTAACTTTAATCACCATGCAAAAGCTGTCAGGTTTTTATCTGATAATTTGTAGCAGTGACGACTTTGAACGTCTGCTCGAAACAATGGTCTTTCTCTGCTCCGCTGGTAAAAGTTTTTCTCAGTTCTCTGGTCAATAACAAGCTGTGAATCAGCTGGGTTCTCTCTAGTAACAACAGGTCCTTAAATGCCCCTGTTCCACTGAGGAAACCTGAAAGGAAACCTCTGGAGACTTTGCACCACACCCAAGGTTTCCGCGCGGTTCCCGGAGGTTGCAGGTGGTTGCCGGAGGTTACAGGTAGTGGAAGCAGATAGGGAGACTGACAAAAACCTCTGGGAACCGGACGGAAACCTTGGGTGGGGCGCAAAGTCTCCAGAGGTTTCCGGTCAGGTTTCCTAATTGGTACAGAGGCATAATAACGACCCTTGAGAAAACTATGTGATCAGTGACCTTTCCAACTTGTGAACTCACACTGTTTGGTAATGTGAGGCCATGGCCAGAAGGATAAACAAACTCGAAGGCAGGGGTGGAGGGGATGGGATGGGAAGGGAGGGGTGGGGGGTTGTGCCAACGTGATGGCAGTCAGTGGTGGGAAGCCAAAAGCTTTTGGGAGGATTAAAGAAGCACTCTTATGGGCCTGTCCCACTTATGCCCCTGTCCCACTTAGGAAACCTGAACGGAAACCTCTGGTGACCTTGCCCACGACCCAAGGTTTCCATGAGGTCGCCGGAGGTTTTGGTCACTCTCCCTAATGGTCGAAAGTGGTTTCCGCATGGTCGAAGCTTCTTCTAGGTTGCTTCGATTGTTTCACCAAAATCAAAACCGGCCTCGGCTAAAAATAGGTTTCCGTTTGGTCGAAGCCAGTGGAGTGGGGTCACTATTTACTTACAGGCAGTCGAAGGCAATCTCCTTCGCTGACCGGCCATTTTGATTGGCTCATTGGAGTTTTCAAGACCTAGAAGACCCGCTGGTAGGTAAAATGCCCGCTAAACTTTATCAAACTTCTTAAAACTCTCCACTCCTTCTCATTCCTTCTCATTCCCCTCTTCTCTTCCCCCCCTCCTCTTCCCCCCTCCTCTTCCCCCTCCTCTTCCCCCTCCTCCTCTTTCCCCCTCCTCTTCCCCCTCCTCTTCCCCCCTCCTCTTCCCCCCCTCCTCTTCCCCCCCTCTCTTCCCCCCCTCCTCTTCCCCCCCTCCTCTTCCCCCCCCCTCCTCTTCCCCCCCCTCCTCTTCCCCCCCTCCTCTTCCCCTCCTCTTCCCCCCCTCCTCTCCCCCCCTCCTCTCCCCCCCCCTCCTCTTCCCCCCCTCCTCTTCCTCCCCCCTCTTCCCCCCCTCCTTCCCCCCCCTCCTCTTCCCCCCCTCCTCCCCCCCCTCTCTTCCCCCCCTCTTCCCCCCCTCCTCTTCTTCCTCTTCCCCCCCTCCTCTCTTCTACCCCCCTCCTCTCTCCCCCCCCCTCCTCTTCCCCCCCCTCCTCTTCCCCCCCCTCCTCTTCCCCCCTTCCTCCCCCCCCCCCCCCCTCCCTTCCCCCCCCTCCCCCCCCCTCCTCCCCCCCCCCCTTGCCGCCCCTGCCTCCTCCCCCCCCCTCCCCCCCCTCCCTCTTCCCCCCCCTCCTCTTCCCCCCCCTCCTCTTCCCCCCCCCTCCCCCCCCCTCCCCCTCCCCCTCCCTCTCCTTCCTCCCCCCCCTCTCCCCCCCCCCTTCCCCCCCCCTCTCTTCCCCCCCCTTCTCTTCCCCCCTTCCCCCCCCTTCTCTTCCCCCCCCCTTCTCTTCCCCCCCCTTCTCTTCCCCCCCTTTCTCTTCCCCCCCCTCTTCTCTTCCCCCCCTTCTCTTCCCCCCCTTCTCTTCCCCCCCTCCTCTCTTCCCCCCCTTCCCCCCCTTCTCTTCCCCCCCTTCTCTTCCCCCCCTTCTCTTCCCCCCCCCCTCTCTTCCCCCCCTTTCTCTTCCCCCCCCTTCTCTTCCCCCCCCTTCTCTTCCCCCCCCCCTTCTCTTCCCCCCCCTTCTCTTCCCCCCCCTTCTCTTCCCCCCCCCTTCTCTTCCCCCCCCCCCTTTCTCTTCCCCCCCCCCTTCTCTCCCCCCCCCCTTCTCTCCCCCCCCTCTCTTCCCCCCCCTTCTCTTCCCCCCCCTTCTCTTCCCCCCCCCCCCCTCTTCTCTTCCCCCCCTTCTCTTCCCCCCCCCCTTCTCTTCCTCTTCCCCCCCCCTTCTCTCCCCCCCCCCCCCATCCCTTCTCCCCCCCCCCCGCCTTCTCTTCCCCCCCCCCTTCCTCCTCCACTTTCTCGTCCCCCCCCCCCCCTTTCCTCTTCCCCCCCTTCTCTTCCCCCCCCTTCTCTTCCCCCCCCCCCTTCTCTTCTCTTCCCCCCCCTTCTCTTCCCCCCCCCCCCTTCTCTTCTTCTCTTCCCCCCCCTTCTCTTCCCCCCCCTTCTCCCCCCTTCTCCCCCCCCCCCCCCTTCTCTTCCCCCCCTTCTCTTCCCCCCCCTTCTCTTCCCCCCCCTTCTCTTTCCCCCCCCCTTCTCTTCCCCCCCCTTCTCTCTCTCCCCCCCGTCTCTCTCCCCTCCCGCACGCTCTCTAAAGGACTTACCGTACTCTGTGGCAGCCGTTTACCTTCCTCTTTATTGCGCAGACAGCACTCCTCTGCTCTTCAAGGCCCCCACCTTCGTGATGTGTTTGTGTGTGCGTGTGTGGTCTGTAGGTGCAGCTCACGCTTCGGTCGAGCTAGCTCGAGGTTTTCCAGGCGAGTCACCAAAACCTCCAGGGACCTCATGGAAACCTTGGGTCGCGGGAAAGGTCACCAGAGGTTTCCGTTCAGGTTTCCTAAGTGGCACAGGGGCATTAGGCGACTTTTTAGGCGACTGCAGGAGACTATGCAGTCTCCTCTTGGTCGCCACATGTTCGCGGGAGGTTGCCGGGGAGTCGCCTTCATGGTCGTGAGGAGTTCCCGCATTCTGGGAACTAGTTGCAGCCTCATTATGGTTGCCGTGAATTATTCAACATGTTGAAAAATTAGAAAAGTTTTGAACATTTCAAATTCCAGCGGCGACCAGAAAAACGTTACGACTCTTTAGGCGACTTAAGGACACTAACGACCACACAGGTGTCACGGTGCAACTATATGGCGACAGCCTAATCGCATGTAGTCGCTGATAAAAATTGCCTAAGTGGGACAGGGGCTTTAGCCATCTTAATTACAGCGCTAACATTCCTGTTCATCTCGGCGTGTGTCCGTATCATCTTGGCTTTGCACTGTGTGAATTTTAGACAGCGCTCCCCCCCGCCTGCCCTGTCCCCCGCCTGCAATGTGTGTGTGTGTGTGTGTGTGTTCCACTCTGACAGTCGCTGTTCCAGTTGCTGGTTTTACAGGCGACTGCCGGCAACTTGAGAATCGCCGGCAGTCCGCTGAAAAATTGCCTAAGTGGGACAGACCCATTACTCCCCCTGGCCCTGAAGGACCACTGAGACTAAAATCAGATGGACTTTCTGGGCATGTTTTGGGCTGACCTCTCTTTGGTGGCCAGTGCTCCTGAGAAAGCTGGCATCAGATGTCAAAAGCAACTGATTGCTGTGAAGATAGAGCTCAAGATTGAACTCTCCACATGCCATGTTCTTACAGAGAGTGGGTTAAATTAGAGGCTATTGGTGTCTTGGTGTATGAGGAAGGGTCTCGACCCGAAACATCACACATTCCTTCTCTCCAGAGATGCTGCCTGTTCCCACTGTTACTCCTGCATTTTGTGTCTACCTTTGATTTAAACCAGCATCTGCAGATCTTTCCTACACAGGTGCATATCTTACCTGGTTCAGTAAAACGGCTGATATCCCAGAGGATTCTGACCCAAAACGTCACTTGTCCACGTTCCCCAGAGATGCTGTGTGACCCCCTGAGTTACTCCAACATGTTATGTCTTTTCTTGGCTGAACTCTCACATTGGTTTAATCCCCGACTTCACAGAAGAAAATAAGTATTGCCTTTTGCAGTTTATTTGAAGATTGCTTTTGTAGCATTGTAGAAACAAGGAACAGCAGAAGCTTCTGTCTTTTCATCCCTTTTGTTTCATGCCTATAGTTTCATCTCTGGGTCATCTCCAATCATCTGCATATCAGAAAACCTTCCTCACCTGTATCAACCTATTTCCTGCCAAGCGTTGTCCTGCCTCTCCTCTCTTCTAGATTTCTTCCCCACTCCTCCCCAGCCAAAATCAGTCTGAAGGAGGGTCCCGACCCGAAGCGTCACCTCTCCATGTTCTCCAGAGATGCTGTGCTGAGTTACTCCAGCACCCTATGTCTTGTTTTGTAACATTGTACTCTGTAACATATTCCACCGGGTGGTGCCATCAGCAACGGCAGCCTCGCGAACATTCTGTCTGTCTTTTCATCTTTTTTGTTATTTTTAGTGTGTTTTAAAAGTATATGATAATGTTCTCTTGTTCATTTCATGTGCGGGGTGGGGGAGGGGGTCGGGGGAAACTTTTTTCTTACCTTGCTGAAGATGCGATTGTTTTCCAGATCATATCTCCGGTCGCTCTGCGGCTTAACATCATGGAACTGGCGGCCTTGCTCGGGGCTGACTTTGAGCCCCATCGCAGGGCCATGGATTTACCATCAGAGCCTGCGATCCCTTGCCTGGGATCGACGCTCCAACTGCTGCCTTCAGATTTCAGCATCATGGAGCTCGCATTCTCGTGTAGAGACTGATGTCGGGAAGCTCCAAAGTTGTAGAACGTTCGTCTATCCCTGACCCGGGGTCCGATCGCCCTGCGCGGGGGAGCTGAGATCCCCCCCCCCCCCCCCCCCCAATGCAGGAACTTGATCTCCCCGACCCGGACGGCTCGATCGCCAACTGTGGGAGGCAAGATCGCCCTCACAACGGAAGGTTCGAGGGCTCCGACCACAGGAGAACAAAGAAGGGAAGCAGATTGAACTTTTTTTGCCTTCCATCACAGTGAGGAATGTGGGGGAGTCGCTCTGGTGGATGGTCATGTTAAAAACGTATTTGGAAGTCTTGTTTCTCTTTATTGGCATGACTATGCGGCTAATCAAATTCATCGATTGTTGCAAAACATACTTGGCTAATAAAGTTTAAGAAAGAACTGCAGATACTGGAAAAACTGAAGGTAGACAAAAATGCTGGAGAAACTCAATGGGTGAGGAAGCATCTATGAAGCGAAGGAATAAGCGACGTTTCGGGTCGAGACCCTTCTTCAGCGTCACATATTACCTTGGCTAATAAAGTACTATTATTATGATTATGGAGTAAAAACTGTGATCCTATCTTTCCTGGGCTGAGAAGCTAGCTCCATCAGTGGTTGACTACTTCTCGTATTGGGAAAGAATGAATGCATCATGCAGTGTAAACCATGCTTTATTTTCCCAGCCTATATTGGGGGGAAAAATGTGAATTACTATGACACATTATGTAAGACTTTAAGGGCCCTCTACAAGCCTTCTCCAAGCTCAGACTTGTTGGATACAGTGAAGAGTACTCAATGAAAAAAGATAATAATTGAATAGCAGAAGAAATACTCAATGAAAAAAGATAATAATTGAATAGCAAAAGAAATGCTTCACAGAAGCTAGAGGGTTCCACATTATGTACGTATGATTGGATTAGCATTGACATAGAATAATAGAATTACCTGTAGAAATCCAAAACAGAACTGCAAAGCAGCACATTATGAGAGTGAAATATTGATGTCTGATATATGATGTAGCATGTCTTCTTCTCTGGATATGGTACTCTATGGAGTAACACTGCCCAGTTCATCACCAGCTCTGATCTCCCCAACATTGATGGGATTTACCGGAGTTGCTGCCTCAAAAAGACAGCCAGCATAATCGGAGACCCACACCACCCTGGCCACACACTCATTTCACCCCTGCCATCGGGAAGAAGATACAGGAGCATGCAAAAAGCAATGTCCAGGTTCAGGCTGCTTCTTCCCTACAGTCATTCGGCTACTAACATATATATATATACACATATATATATACGTGTACGTATTTGTGAGCATGTGTGTTTACATGTACACACTGAACACTTTTTTTCCTCGCATTTATTATATTGTTTTATAATGTACGATGTTTACATATTCTGTTGTGCTGCTGCAAGTAAAAATGTCATTGTTCTATCTGGGACATATGACAATAAAACACTCTTGACCAGTCTGAAGAAGAGTCTCGACCTGAAACATCACCCATTCCTTTTCTCCAGTGATGCTGCCTGTCCCACTGAGTTACTCCAGCTTTTTGAGTCTACTCCTGACTCTCTCTTGACTCTCTCTTAACAAACACAGTAATCCAATGCATTTATGCAGGCCATGACTTTTGTCCTGTAGACTTTGGATGTCAATTGACCTGATACTTCAGATAGGATACCAAATGCTTTTTCAAAGATGATACATAAAGCCTATTATCATATGCCATATGACTCTATTACTCTAATACTCCATGACTCTCAGTATTTGCATTGTAGATGTGTGGCAAGATGTTACTTTATAAGGTTTCCATGTTTTTTTAGAATAAGCACATAATTTTTCCACAACTTTCCCGTGCGCCAAGTTTGGTTGCTGGGTGGCAACTGTGAGTTTTAGCTGTTTATTGATGAACGGGAAGACATGATTTGATGGGAACATTGTGGGGTGTATTTGGATGGTGGGTGGTTCCAGGGCTGGTTCGTTTCAGAGGGATTAAGTGAGAAAGGCAAGATAAATATGTGGATGTACTTGAAACATTTTCAGGGTTATAATTGCTACATCTTATAGCTATAAGGGAATACTTAGAATCCCACAGGTTTCACATATTCCCTTGGCTATTCTATCAATTTTCTAATGAAAGGTCATAAATCTGAAATGTCACCTCTGTTTCTCTCTCCAAAATGCTGCTTCAGTTTTTATTTCAGTTAAAAACAAAAATCCTAGAGCAAGAAAGATTGATCACTCGATGAAAAAGACGTAGTACGGCCATGGGCAGATTCATGGGTAATTTACAGCCCCATTTCCGTAACCGGCACCTGTCTCCGCACCAAAGATCCCATAGCGGAGCAAAGATAACTAGTGCGGAGACGGAAGCCGGTTACGGAAACATCCTTGTAAAAATAAAAGTTCTTTGGTAAAAATCTTCTCCTCATTTTCAGAATTATAATTTATTAACACAAACTGTTCCACCGCAACATTAATTACACTGCGAGTCAGGTGGGGTCGGGTCGGGTTACTGAAATGGATGAAAAAAAGGCCCACTTTTCGCTCCGTTATGTACTACACGTCAGCCCATTGCATTTAGAAGGAGTGATCTATCTTGCTTCGTTATAGGATCTTTGGTTAAAACTGTTACAAAAGACTTGGCTGGTGATGTTGAATCGGTAATAAGATCAGACATCTATCTATATCTATATATTATACTGAAATTCTTCCCCTTGTTCTTGTGTCTGTGTGGCCCAGAGTTGTGTCGGCTTTCTGTCAATCTCCATAATTTCTATCTTCTTCCAAACGCTGAGCCACAGCCTTCCCATTTTCACACATGCTACTCACATTTTCCCCGCGGACACGGTAAATATCTTCCCGTCGCATTTCAACCAATTTTTCCCAAGTTATTAATCTTTTAAAAACAGTTTCAAAATATTAAAGTTTTTGAAGAAAAATGTTCCGACTAACATCACAATCCACTCGCAAGGTAGGACGGGACACTCCGCGCGGGAGGGGGACTCAAGCGCTCCAATGACATTTTCCACATTTTTCAAATGCACATTTTAAAATTCAACTTTGCCATTCAACTTCGCCAGAGAGAGGTGTTTCAATCCCTCTAAGGCATCTGTGGGATTTAAATCTAACTAACAAAATAAATCTGAAGAAGGGTCTTGATCCAAAATGTCACTTATGTTGTCTGCCCACTGAGTTGTAACACCTTCTGTCTTTTTTGCTCAACCAGCATCTGCAGTTCCTCTGTCTCTCTCTTAATTAAATGTTAATTAATATTAATTATAATATTAATATAATATCAAGGGGAGGAGGTTAGTGTGTGTGTGTGGGGAGGTTAGTGTGTGTGTGACGCTGCAGGTCGCCTCCTCACCCTCCCCCCCCCCCCGCCATGCTCGCAACAGCGCGTTGAGGGGACGGGACCCAACGGGTCCCACTTGGTCTAGTAATAATTAAAAATAAGAGCATTTCACCAAAGATTAAGTAGCAAATTTTTATGTAGCTTGCACAACATTTTAGGTTTGTCCAAAAGACTCATTCAACGACTGGGAAGTATTTCAAGTGTAATCTCTGGAAAGGTGACTCCTGGTGTTTTAAAACAGTGTGTCCCTGACTCATTGAGAGAAACACCATGGGAGATCTGCTAATATATGTTATTTTGCTTTATATCATTATTCAGGGACCTGCTATTGTCAACTGGTAAAAGCAGATGATTACTATTAATAACACTTGTTGGCTTTTACTTACATAGTATTTAACGCAGTGCTGTACTTTGATCCATCAGATTCTTTATAATGATGTCTGCCCGAGTAGGCCTATAATAAGATTATTTTTAATGCTTATTGAAATGAATGTCATTGTGAAGTCCACAGCCAATATGCAATCCATTCTTTTGATGCATTTTGTACTTAAAGCAGACCTACAATCAGATATTACAATCGCTCCACACTCTTAAATCTCTATTCCTACCGCAATATTTCCTACTTTAACTATGCACTAAAATAAGGTTATTCCCTTATCATGTATCTATGCACTGTAAATGGCTTGATTGTAATCATGTATTGTCTTTCCATTGTGTAGGAATGAATTGCAGATGCTGGTTTAAACTGAAGATAGACACAAAATGCTGGAGTAACGCAGCAGGACAGGCAGCATCTTTGAATAGAAGGAACGGGTGATGTTTCTGGTCGAGAACCTTGAGTCTGAAGAAAGGTCACAACCTGAAACGTCACCCATTCCTTGACTTTTCACTGACTGGATAGCACGCAACAAAAGCTTTTCACTGTATCTTGGTACACATGACAATAAACTAAACTGAACTGAAACTGAACGAGTTTGTAGAGATAAAGATATTCAATTTTCAAGGCGGAATTGTTACATCAGACGTGATACACATGTCGGGATAAATGTAGTTCCTTTATCTATATGTCTTCAATGAAACAATGGTGTCCTTTGACAGGTGCTATTATAATCGTTTGGCATTCTCCATAGTCACATACCTTTCACAATGTATATTTTCACAAATTACTAACTTTTCAGTATAAATATCATAATTCATCTAAAGAAAAATATGTAAAGAAATCAAGCCATGATAGATAGCCATTGGCCATAACACTGTATCGAAATGACTGATGGTAAAATGTCACTAGGAATCAGGAGGGAAATCTTCCTCCAGCAATTTTAGGAGTTATTCTTTTCACGTGATATTTTTGATCAGACCAAATTAAAATGACCTTATAAAACAAGTTTGCAATGTCACTGTATTTTACATATATTAATCCTGGCTGTTTTATATATAGTTGGCTTAATGTGATTAAGAGAATGTGAAATTATTGAATGTGGAAACTCCTAATATTATTCAACCAATACATTTTTACTATTGTAAGACATTTTTTCCAACTACCAATATATTGGAAATCAATTTATTTTGTTGTGAATGTATTTGATTCAGGCCTGTGCTTTCAGTTTAAGTTAGGTAGAATTTCAGTGAATTAGCGATTGACGAGGGAAGGTTTAATCAGATTCAGATTCCAATGAAATTCTACTCATGGCCATTGGAACTTCCAGTGGGGAAGAAAGACCACCACAGTAATGGGCCTGTCCCACTTAGGCGGCTTTTTAGGCGACTGCAGGAGAATATGCAGTCGACACATGGTCGCCACATGTTCGCGGGTGGTTGCCGGGCAGTTGCCATCACGGTCGTGAGGAGTTCCCGCATTCTGGGAACTAGTCGCGGCCTCATTATGTTGAAAAATTAGCGGCAACTAGAATGAAGCCGTCTTGGAGAGTAGCGAAAATTCTCGAGCTGTTGGTAGGTCGCCAAGAGGTCCTAGTGGGTCGCCAGGAGGCCGAAGGTTCTCGGAGGATCTCGTAGGTTGTAGCCGGTGCTGACCAGTACATTTCATTGGCTCATTGGGAAAAAAAAGGTAAGCAGTAGTTTTCAGAACCAAGTATAACCAACCGGTAATGTCAAATGTCCGCCAAGCTTCACAGCGGTGTATCTCTGATTACTTAAAAGTTGCCTCCACTCCTTCTCCCCCCTTCTCCTCCCTTGTCCCCCCTCTCGCCCCCTCTCCCCCCTCTTTTAAAGGACATACCATACACTGTGATTTAGCCGTCTTTTTATAGCGCCAACCTTCCTGTTCATCGCTGTGTGTGTCTGTTTCACCTTGGTTTTGCACCGTGTGAATTTTTTAGACAGTTGTCCCCCCGCTTGCCCTGTCCCCTGCCTGCATAATGGGCTGAAGGAAGCAATGTGTTTGAAACCAGGCACCACTCATCACCTGGCCAATAACATACCTATGGTGAAGCATGGTGGTGGCAGCAACATGCTGTGGGGATGTTTTCAGCAACAGCAACTGGGAAACTAGTCAGGATCGAGGGAAAGATGAACAGAGCAATGTACAGGGAGATCCTTGATGAAAACCTGCTCCAGAGCATTCAAGGCTTCAGACTGGGGCAGAGGTTCACCGTCCAACAGGACAATGACCCTAAGCACACAGCCAAGACAATGCAGGAGTGGCTTTGTGACAAGTCTGTGAATGTCCTTGAGTGGCCCAGCCAGAGCCCGAACTTGAACGAATATCTCTGGAGGGCCGATCGAATATCTCTGGAGGGATCTGAAAATAGCTGTGCATCGAAGCTCCCCATTCAACTGACAGAGCTTGAGAGGTTCTGCAGAGAAGAATGGGAGAAATTACCCAAATGCGGGTGTGCCAAGCTTGTAGCGTCATACCCAAGAGGACTTGAGGCTGTAATCGCTGTCAACGGTGCCTCAACAAAGTGCTGAGTGAAAGGTCTGAATCCTTATGTGATATTTCAATTCATTTTTAATGACTTTGCAAAAAGTTTCTAAACACCTGTTTTTGCTTTTTTATTATGGGGTATGATTGATGATAAAAAAAAGAATTTAATCCATTACATAAGGCTGCAATGTAACAAAATGTGGAAAAGTGAAGGGGTTCTTTCTGAATGCACTGTATTCCACACATAATTTTATACACCTCTATAAAATCAACTCTCATCCTCCTGCGCTCCACGGAATAGAATCCCAGCCTGTTCAACTTTGAAAGCACATCAGTGCCTCTACTTCCTGAGAAGATTACGGAGAGTCGGTATGTCAAGGAGGACTCTCTCTAACTGCTACAGGTGAACAATAGAGAGCATGATGACTGGTTGCATCGTGGCTTGGTTCAGCAATTTGAGTGCCTAGGAGCGAAAAAGACTCCAAAAAGTAGTAAACACTGCCCAGTCCATCATCGGCTTTGACCTTCCTACCATCGAGGGGATCTATCGCAATTGCTGCCTCAAAAAGTCTGGCAGCATCATCAAGGACCCACATCATCCTGTCCACACACTCATCTCCCCTCTATCTTCAGGTAGAAGGTACAGGAACCTGAAGACTGCAACATCCAGGTTCAGAAGCAGCTTCTTCCCCACAGCCATCAGGCTATTGAACTCAACTCAAACAAAACTCTGAACATTAATAGCCCATTCTCTGTTTATTTGCACTTTATCTGTTTTATTTATTCATGTGTGTATATATTTATACAATGGCATATGGACACATTGATCTGTTCTGTATTTGTGCCTTCTATATTCTGTTGTGCTGAAGCAAAGCAAGAATTCCATTGTCCTATCTGGGACACATTACAATAAACTCTCTTGAATCTTGAATCTTGTAAAACTTCTCTGCACCCTTTACAACTTGACAATATATTTCTTATAACATGGTGCCCAGAACTGAACACAATATTCTAAATGTGGCCTCAACCTCTCCCAAGATCAACAAAATCACCCAAGTTCTACACTCAATATTCTGACTGATGATGGCCAATGTGCCAATAGCCTTTTTGACCACCCCATCTACCTGTGAAGCCACCTTCAAGGAACCATGCACCTGCGTTCCTCGATCCCTCTGCTCTACACCACTTCCCAAAGCCGTACCATTTACTGTGTAGGTCCTGTCCATGTCAGCCTTTCCAAAGTGAAACACCTCACATTTCCCTGAATTAAATTCCACCAACCATTCCTTAACCCACCTGGCCAACTGATCAAAATCCTGCTGCAATTTTGAATAACCATCTTCAGTCTGAAGAAGGGTTTCGGCCCGAAACGTTGCCTATTTCCTTCGCTCCATAGATGCTGCTGCACCCGCTGAGTTTCTCCAGCTTTTTTGTGTAACCTTCACTATCTGCAATACCACTTCATGCAGAAGGCTGTTTTTCTCCAATGTACATGTGTCTGCAGCATTAGATCAATCTCATTTCATGTATTTATGCCTGGGAGCAGTCTTCATTTGGAAGAATTATTCACATCTAACTTTTTCGAGTCAATAAGATTGTAAACTTGATTGTTAAAATACCAGGACTTTCCTAATCTGTGAGCAGGGAGATATTCATTTAAAGGTGTAACAGTCCAGATATGTTAGAGCCCGGAGTTGGTTGTAATGAATTGTCATTTAACTTCCCTCTCCATGTAAAATCATTGAGGCTCATTTCTGTGCAGAGCTGACTGCTGAATTGTGTTAGAAAGCTAATCGATCTGGCTGACTACAATTTTATGATCCTATCTAACGAAAAGGATGAGCTGATGGTAAATAAAATGAGATGAATGAGTGCCTTCTATATTTGATGATGTAGAAACACAGGTTGTGGAATGCAAACAGTGAGTCACTGATTGATATAATATTTGGACAGGTATATCAGTTTTACAGCAGTTTTGGAAAACTAAGTTTAACCTTTGCCTCTCTGAGCTGAGTTTTCCTTTAATCTATAATTAAAGCATTTTAATTTTGACTTTACAGGGACCCTGGGTTCGATTCTGACTACGAGTGCTGTCTGCACAGAGACAGTGCTGTCTGCACCGGGAACAACATCGCGGAGCTGCGGGACTGTGGAGCGACCAGCTGCGGGCGGCGGCGCCAAACTTTACACTGGGAGCCTGGGATCTCACAACAAGATCACCAGTTGTGGAGCTCCATCCGGCGCGGCCTTGTCGGCTTAGGAAGCCGCGGCCTCCAGTACGGAGGCGGCCGTTCCAGGGTTCCCATGCCGCTGTGAGGACTCTCCCGACGCCGGAGCACCCGGCGAGAACGGCCAGGAACATCGGGCCATACGTAGAGGCAACTGTGGAGGCCTCAATAGGCCCGACTATGGGTGAACTGGGGTTGGGGGACTGGACTTTGTGCCTTCCCTCATGGTGGGAGCCATTGTGGGGGGATGTTCTTTGTGTTTAAGACTCTCATTGGTGTTATGTCTGTATTCTTTCTTTGTGTGCTGCAAAATGGCAAAAAGCATTTCACTTCATTGCACCTCGGTTGCACCTCAGCTCCAGCGCGGCAACCCAGGCAAGGCATCGCCCGCTCCATGATAACGCTCCAGCGCTGTGCCGCTGCCGAAGCCGAGGTTCTGGGCGGTCCGCGACAAGAAACGCCGCTCCAGGCCCGCTGGTAGGCCGCGAGGACGGGTCAAAGCTGCAGCCCGGAGAAAAGCTGCCTCTCCGACCAGGTAGGGACCCTGAAAGGCAGTTTCCCCCTTCCTCCCCCAACCCCACACAAAAAAGCCTTGACCTCCAAACAAAACACTTTAACTAACTAAAAATAAAAATAAAACGGTGAAAAGGCAGACAACTGCTGGCAGGGCAGCCATGCACAGGACAGCGCCCCTTACTTGCCACAGATTGCACATCTAATTGTAGCTAGTTTGTAGGAAAAACCAGTATATGGGTGATCATTGATTGGCATGGACCCAATGGGCCAAAGGGCCTGTTTCCACACTGTCTCTCTAAACTAAAAAAAAATTACCAATGGCTCAAAAGAGACTATTTTGAATTTGCTTTTCATTTATTCATCATTGGGGATTTCGGGACACCTCGGACTGGGTTAGTATTCATTGCACATCTCTAATTGCCCTTAAGAAGGGGTGGTGAGCCATCCTCTTCCGCTACTGCAGCAATGATGAAGTTGGTCCCATGGCATGACTGGGAAGGGAGATTCAGGATTTTGATGCAGTAAATCCTGATTGAGTGCATAAAATCCATGAGAGGAATAGATCAGGTGGACGCGCGGAGTCTCTTGCCCAGAGTATGGGAATTGAGGACCAGAGGGCATAGGTTTATGGTGAAGGGGAAAAGATGTTATAGGAATCTGAAAGGTGGTGGGTGTATGGAATGAGCTGCTGGGGGAGGTAGTTGAGGTAGCATTTGACTATTGCAACATTTGAGAAGCAATTATGCAGGTACATGGATAGGACAAGTTTAGAGAGATATGGGCCAAATGCAGACAAGTGGGGCTAGTGTGGATGGGTCATGTTGGTTGGTGTGGGGAAATTGGGCCAAAGGGCTTGGTTCCACAATGTATGACTGTGTTGAAGAAGGGCTGAAATGTGTTTCTAAGTCTGGAATGTGTTTAATTTTGAAGGGAATCTTCACTTTGCCTGCTGGGATTGCAAAGTGATTTTGAAGTAGATGAGAGTGCATTTTGTTGTTGGTACACACTGTAGCCAGAGTGCACTTGTTGTGGGCGGTTAGAAAATTTATGCTGGTGGATGAAATGCCTTCAGGTAGGCTGTCTTGGCCTGGATGGTGTCAAACGTTTTGTACCTTGTGGCTGGTGGAAAGGCCTTGGATGTCAGGAGGTGTGTCACTTGCCACAGAATACATAGCCTCTCACCTGCTTATGTAGCCACAGTTTTTATTTTTAATTTAGTTTAGAGATACAGCACAAAACCAGACCCTTCAGTCCATCAAGTCCACACCAACCAGCGATCCCGTATACTAACTCTATCCAACACACTAGGGACAATTTACAATCTTTATCGAAGCCAATTAACCTACAAACCTGAACTTCTACGGAGTGTGGGAGGAAACAGGAGGGCCTGGAGAAAACCCACACAGTCACGGGGAGAATGTACAAACTCGTTCAGACAGCATCCGTAGTCAGGATCGAACTCGGATTTCTGGCGCTGTAAGTCAGCAACTCTACCACTGCACCACTGTGCAGCCCTTATATAGAGTCATAGAGTCATAGAGCCATAGAGTGATACAGATTCTTGTGTGAAAAAGTTACCCCTCAGAAATCCTTTACCCTTCACCTTAAACCTAGGTCCTCTGGTCCTCGATTCACCTACTCTGGGTGAATCGATTCATCTCTTGCGGATGCAACACTTGTCCCTTTACCTCCCCCCTCGACTCCGTTCAAGGACCCAAGCAATCGTTCCAGGTGCGACAGAGGTTTACCAGCATCTCTTCCAACCTCATCTATTGCGTCCGCTGCTCTAGATGTCAGCAGATCTATATCGGTGAGACCAAGCGGAGGTTGGGCGATCGTTTCGCCGAACACCTCCGCTCGGTCCGCAATAACCAAGCTGACCTCCCGGTGGCTCAGCACTTCAACTCCCCCTCCCACTCCGTCTCCGACCTCTCTGTCCTGGGTCTCCTCCATGGCCACAGCGAGCAGCACCGGAAATTGGAGGAACAGCACCTCTCATATTCCGTTTGGGGAGTCTGCATCCCGGGGGCATGAACATCGAATTCTCCCAATTTTGTTAGTCCTTGCTGTCTCCTCCCCTCCTCAGCCCCCCTGCTGTCTCCTCCCATCCCCCAGCCTTCGGGCTCCTCCTCCTCCTTTTCCCTTTCTTGTCCCCGCCCACCCCCGTCCTCGATCAGTCTGAAGAAGGGTTTCGGCCCGAAACGTTGCCTATTTCCTTCGCTCCATAGATGCTGCTGCACCATGCAAATTTGGTGGATTACTGAGCAAATGCTTCACTAGAATTAAGTAAGTTAATATATAACACGTTTAAGTCAATTCGCATTGGCACTAAGTATTACAAGCTCAGTAACACATCAGGACACATAAGATGTTACTCAAAACTGGTGGAAGTATACAACCATAATCCTTCCTGCCAATAATTCCATGATAACACTCCAGATTAATCCATTTGCCCCCATATCACAGGTATGAATATAGTTTTGAACACTAATATCTCAGCTCATAGGAAAGGTACAATGTTCAGTAGCTGGTAATGCTGCTACTATCCCAATTACTTTGCCATGTAGTTGATTGGTGGTTAATGTTACCATAACTGATAGTCTTAATAAATACCAGATGACAAAGTTGTGGATGGTCAACGTACATATCTGGATATATGGCAGTGCCTGCTAAATAAGTTAGCAGCTAATGCAGCTAAAGCTGTATCCAAGGATAGTGTGTCGTTAAAATAGACATGCCATGACGGATGTTTCTTAAGTGTCAGGGCTGGTTGATTCTGGATAGCTTTGACTTAAATGCCGCAATGCTCATCATGGTTACTCCATCCAGGTAATTGCGGTATATCCGAAACTTATATGAGAAGTTACTGAATAGTATGCATCTCCAAGGTTGATGTCTACCATAAAGTATCCTTGGTTCCATGGTAGTAGTTACAAATCACATGAATGGGTATACCTGGTGAATACTCAAGTGGTTTATCAATGATGGTGCGACATTCACCGTCGCGGGAGTGTAGACCACTTGGGGTGCTTACTAAATTGGTGGCAAAATATTGTATATAACTACCAAGAGTGATAGCTTCCTAACCAGGCGTGATTCACCCACCCCTTGTTAGTACAACCCTTCACCTTTATGTGATGGTAAGAACCATACTTATCTGTCTTTATTGTTGTTTTCTTCGGTTTCTGGTTCCTTGTTCTTGTAGGGACGATGTTTGTTGGGGGGTGGCGCATTTTCCATGGGGCCTGCTCTGGGCCGTGGCCTAAAATCCTACGGGTTTGGCATGCAGGCCCCGAGCTTTCACCAGTACCATGAGGTAGACGCTGCTGGTGGACGCGGTGAGGTACTGCTGTCTGGTATTCTGTGTGGTGCTCATTCCAGACTCTGCCCTCTTGTGCCGAATAGTTTGAACACTTCGTCCAGTTTTTTAGGACTGGTTTGGTAAGTGCCAGGTAGCAGAATCTGTGCTTGTGAGGTCGGCGTTCTCATAATCCTGTTAATTTCATAGATTGAGGGCAGGTTTGTGACTTCACTAGAGAAGTTATGGGGTATACTGTTGAACAGTAGGGTCAGGTGTTTTGCCATACTACCCTGCCCTTCTGGAATGAGCAGGTGGACATGATAGCCGACGTCAGGTATCAAATGCATTTTAAAAAACATTTAGGTTAAATGCGCTGCTCAATGTATCCCCCAATAATGGCGGGCATTTTGAGTAAATGCAATTTAGGGGAGGCGTGATAAAACCAATGCCTCATGGCTACCTGTCTTGGAGAGGTTTTTTGGAAAAGACAGGTAGTTGGCTGGCCTCAGTTAAGACTGAAGCCATTTCGCTCGTGGTGAAACCACGTAGCGGCCGCACCCAGCAGCTCTTCCTGTTCCTGTACCTCAAGCACGCTCCTGATGTTGTTCAGCCAGTGCCCCTCTTCTTGACCAGCCGAGTTCTGGTCGCCAAAGCTGTCCTCGTATGAGGAAGAAGCAATGGCCAGTGCATGAGGCACTGTGGAGGGAGTGCATAAGACAGTCCTGACATCCCAGGAATCAGTCTGGTGAACCTTCTCTGCACTCCCTCTACGGCAATAATGTCCTTCCTCAGATTTGGAGACCAAAACTGTACGCAATACTCCAGGTGTGGTCTCACCAAGACCCTGTACAACTGCAGTAGAACCTCCCTGCTCCTATACTCAAATCCTTTTGCTATGAAAGCTAACATACCATTCATGTGCGCACTTCCCGCGGACTTCGCTCGAACTTCACGTCACTCACTCGACCTCCGC
This sequence comes from Leucoraja erinaceus, assembly GCF_028641065.1. Classification (NCBI taxonomy): domain Eukaryota; kingdom Metazoa; phylum Chordata; class Chondrichthyes; order Rajiformes; family Rajidae; genus Leucoraja; species Leucoraja erinaceus. Next base: position 46,301,710 of record NC_073380.1, on the reverse strand, counting down.
GTGGCCTCCGCTTCTGGTTTGGTCGCATCGCCGCATGCTGGTGGGACCGGCCCTGTACGGGGATCACTCGACCTCCGCGTGGCCCCCGCCACCGGTTTGGTCACGCTTGCCGCATGCAGGTCGCATGCTCGTGGGACAGGCCCTTTAGTAGGTGAGTGTGAGCACTTGCCCCAAGTGACATGGCACTTTCCATTCTTATGACGTTCCCAAGTGACAATCTTTTCACAGATTGCAGACATCCTGGATTTTTGAAGCCCATGTGTTTGTGTAGGAAGGAACTGTGTTATGTTTGTGTAGGAAGGAATTGCAGATGCTGGTTGAAACTGTAGAGAGACACAAAAAGCTGGAATACCTCAGCGGTTCAGTCAGCATCTCTGGAGAAAAGGAATAGGTGACGTTTCAGGTCGAGATCCTTCTTCAGACCTGCAGTTAAATCTGAATCTGATCAAATTCTAGATCAGATTTGAAGAAGGGCCTCAACCCGAAAAGTGACCTATTCCTTTTCTCCAGAGGTGCTACTCTAGTATCTTGTTACTGTTACTGGATTGACTTATATTAAACATTTAGGTGCGTTATTTTCATCATAGTACAATCATTTAAACAATATTTTTGCTGAATACATTTTATATTGGATGGACAATTTTCTGAACCTCAGCTCGTAGTGTGAGTATCAATAATTTTCTGCAACGTGAAGACTCAGAAATACGCTGAAAACCTTTGGATTGACATCCAGATGCAGCAGAATGTTTTGATTTCCCCTGAGCAACGAGTTCTATTAAAGAAACTTCCTCACAAATAATGCGCAGAGGACTAATAAATATATAATTGTATGGTAGATTGCCAACCATGTGTAATGGCCTGACATACAAAGCACACTGGAGCTTAATGTAATGTTTTGATATATTTATCAATCTGGACAGCACGTTCAACGCCACATGACTCATTTTAAGGTGCCGAAAGCAAGCAAAGGAAAACAAATCAATAATATGATTTTTTTAAATTAAATTCCATTTTCTGAAAATGACAGAAAGCAAGCTTCAGTCTTTGGGAAATTGAGGCAATTTATGCCAGTTACACAACGTCAAAAAACACATGTTATTTTCTAATGTGAATGTTTTTTTTTATAAAAAGCAAATCAGAATTGATCTTTCATTCCATTTGTGCGTTTCATTTCATAATGTATGTCAGATACCAGAATGCTTTTACTGACAGAGAAACTCTCTGTACATGCTATCATGTCATAAATGTGCAGTTTCAGGAGAATCCAACCATAACAGCAGCAAAGAACACAAAGTGCTGGAGTAACCCAGTGGGTTAGGCATCATCTATGGAGAACACAGAGAGGTGACATTTTGGACCAAGTTCCCTTTTCAGACTCAGTCTGGGATGGGAAGATGGGTGGAGAGAGGGTGTGAGGTAGATTACTTTGCTTCTATGAAAGAATGAGTGAAGGAAGTCTAAAGAAGGGTCCCGACCTAAAGCATCACCCATCCATGTTCTCAAGAGTGCCGCCCAAAGGGTGCCCTTAAATCTATTCTGAGGCTGACCTCTGGTCCTAGACTCTTCTACTCATCCACTATATCTATGCCTTTCATTACTCTATGTTTCAATGATGTCCCCCATCAACCTTCTAAACCTCCAGCAACTAGAGGCCCAGTGCTGTCAAACGCTCATCAGTTTCAGGAATGGGAGGAAGGAAAAGGAATTTGGCAGAATTGGCACAGAAGGCTGTGAAGGCCAAGTTAATGGATATTTTTAAGGTGGAGTTTGACCAATTCTTGATCAGAATGGGAGTCAGGGATTATGGGGTGAACGCAGGTGAATGGGGTTGGGAGGGAAAGATAGAGCAGCCATGAATGAATGGCAGAGTAGACTTAAGGGGCCGAATGGCTTAATTCTGCTCCTATCATTTAAGGACATGAAAATATTAGAAAAACTCTTTCACCATCTACAACCTCCCAACCCCTTCTCTCACTCCATCCACCCTCCCATCCCAGTGACTTAATCTTGATCTTGCATTCAAACAATTTCTAATATGACTCCACTGACTCTAAATGGAAGATGTCATTTTGGGAGTGCACATTTTGCTGGCCTATTTGTGGTAAGCCTAGAACGTGGCAAAGACACATCAGATCTTGAAAGGAACGTTGGATAATACCCCAAAACCATCAGAAACCATTCATTAAACCTTGCCATCTAGATGCAATAGGGTTAATTTTATGACTAGTGAGTGCTGGATTTGTGCAACTTCTGAGAAGGCAGACACAAAATGCTGGAGTAACTCAGCGTCTCTGGAGAGAAGGAATGGGTGATGTTTCGGGTCGAGATCCGCTACCTGTCCCACTGAGTTACTCCAACTTTTTGTGTCTTTTTTCAGTTTAAACCAGCATCTGCAGTTCCTTCCTGCAGATTTTCTACCATTGATCCAGGTACAGTAAGTGGTCCAAGGGGACTAAGAACCCCAGTGATCATTTGTTTGTGGTTTCCACTACCATTTGATCTGCTATATTGTTGTAGCTTCAAACGTTTTGAACCTAACAGGGTTTGCTTTGAATCTCTGCAGTTCCCTCACATACATTGCTCATCTCTAACAATGTTAGCATTGAGATTGTGAGAAGCTTTCCCAGCTATTTGAGAGAATATTTTGGTTTCACTGTCGGAGTGAAGTTGAACAGGAGAGGAACCAGATCCTGTTGTAACCTTAGGCAACCTTCTTCACTGTTCACTGCACTGCCAATTTTACTTTGGAGTCACGCGAGTGACTACGTGAAGAAGGCCATCATCCCACCTGGCGCGTCATTACGTTGACTCGCTTTGCGCCAACGAGCCGACTGGCGGCAGCATTTGCCCTGTCCAGCGGTAAGTTTAAACCAACAAGGTCTGAAGAAGGGTCTCGACCTGAAACGTCACCCATTCCTCCTCTCCAGAGATGCTGCCTGTCCTGCTGAGTTACTTAAACATTTGTGACTATTTCTGTGGTACATTACTGGTTAATCTCATCTGATCTGAAAGACGACCCTCCCCTACCACCCTCTGCAAATGCAATTCCTCATAGACCATGGCCTGTTACATTGCCCCCCTGTCTGCTTTAGGTAGAAGCAGCTAGCCACCACAGCAAACATTTTGGATCCATTCTGTGCGCATGGCACAATATGACAAATGGGAAAAGCTCTTGGCTCCAAAGACAAAATATGATCAATGTTGTTGGCATTATACCCTGCAGAAAGCGGCAAAATTTCAATTGCCATTTGCAGCTGCATCTTTTGGCACTGTGCTTGAATTGCCCTAATTTCACTCAGAGTTAAATGCCACAGTTATTAGTCACAAAATTAACCAATGGTTGTATTCACTGCAAGAGTTAAAAGTACAGGAGGCCAAATGGAAGCGGAAACCACAGACAAATTCTCATTGGAGACTTTAGTTCCCCTTGAACCAGTTACCTGGCTCAATGGCAGAAAATCTGCACTGCCTTCTTGGAAGTTGCCCAAAACCAGCAGGCAGAATTAAATCTATTGCATCCAGATGGCGAGTTAAATGAATGGCTGCTGGTGTATTTTGGATATTCTCCAATATTCCTTTTCATGATAATGCATGTGACAGGGCTTACCATGACAACCCATGGGTACAGCAGCCCCTGAAACTGTGACTTTATCCCATATGGTGTGTCTGTGCTCACAGTATTGCCTACTGAACACAAGGCCTATCCAGTAACCTGCCCACAAGCCCACACTGAATACAGTTGATTAATCTAACGTTACACGTTTTGTTTCCCTCTAATGATGGCCTCACAGCCACTTTGGTAGCTATGCCCACTTGCTAGCATTTATGACAGCAAGCCATGAAGGTCAGTAATCCTGTGCTTCCTGTCAAAAGGAGACTGGATCAAATATATACGGTTGCATCCGTTTCTTTGACCAGCTTTTCCTTGGGCTGCAATCCTCTTCTGTAAAGATGGATTTGTTGGATTTCCACTAACGCTTTCTTAACTCATCCTTAGCTTTATTTCGAAGTTGTCCATCGACTTTAATTTGTATGGCTACAGCAAGATAACAGATCAAACAGTTCAGAAACTCTAGGAGCAGAGTTAGGCCATTTGGCCCATTCAATCATGACAGATCTATCTTTCCCTCTCAACCCCATTCTCCTGCCTTCTCCCCACAACCTCTGACACCCTTACTAAGCAGGAATCTGTCAATCTCTGTCAAATTATGGCCTTCCCTTGCAAAGGGCAATATTTTTCTGGGTGTATGAGACCATGATTTTGGCGAATATGACTGCGTGAATTTTGTGTTATGTGAAATGTATTGCTCGCTGAGCCCTTCAATGGAATTATCAATATGGCCATACAGTTCAGCCCTTGGATGCAAGAAGACCTCTGACTGTGCCACCCTATGGGGCCTGTCCCACTAACGTGACTTTTCAGCGACTGTCTTCGACCATCAAGCTCGAGGGCACTCGCCTGAAAAACCTCAAGCTGTATCGACTGTCAGCGATGATACCACACACACACGCACACACGCGCACACGCACACACACACACACACACACTGCAAAGGTGGGGGCCAGGGAAAGCCGGGGAGCGCTGTCTGAAATTCACACCTGCAATGAACAGGAAGGTAAAAGACGGCTGGCACAGTTATGGTAAGTACAAGATACAAGATACAAGATACATTTAATTGTCATTTGGACCCCTTGAGGACCACACGAAATGCCGTTTCTGCAGCCATACATTACAAACAAATAGACCCAAGACACAACATAATTAACATAAACATCCATCACATTGCTGTGATGGAAGGCCAAATAAGCTTATCTCTCCACTGCACTCTCTCCCCCCCCCCGATGTCAGAGTCAAAAGTCAAAGCCCCCGGCTGGCGATGGCGATTGTCCCGCGGCCATTAAAGCCACGCCGGGTGGTGCGAGGTCGCACACCGGGTCTTGGTGTTAGAGCCCCCGGCGTGCGCTCGCAGAGTCCCGCGGCCATTCCAAGCCGCGCGGGGCAGTGATGTAGGCCCCGCTCCAGGAGCTCTTCAACCCCGCAACTCGGGCGGGGGAAGTCGCCGTTGCGAGAGCCCTGAAAAGCGGTCTCCCTCCAGGGACCCGCGGGCTCCCGGTGCCGCCGTCCACAGACCTGCCGTTGAAGCCTCCGACTCTCCGGTCGGGCCGCAGCAGCAGCAGCAGCAGCAGCGCTCCTCCACCGCTCCACCTGCTCCAGACTCGGCCAGCCCCGCAACGGCGACGGTGAGCCGTCGGCACCAGAGTCCCCGGTCTCTTCCTGTTGGAGGCCGCTCCTCGTTGCAGCCCCAACGATAACGGAAACCCGACGAGAAAAGGTCGGGTCTCCCGTGCAGGGAGAGATTTAAAAAGTCCCCCGTCCCCCCTCCCACCCCACCCCCCCACACACACACACCCGAACAAAAAATAACAAAAACTACATAAAAACATAACAAAAAATAATAAAACGCGGACAGACTGCAGAGGCTGCTGCTGACGAGAGTCGCGCCGCCCACCGGATCCATCTAAGTCCTTTAGTGAGCATGAAGTGGGGTGGGCGGGAGAGAAAGGAAGAGAAGAGGAGAGATGGGGAGAGATGGGGAGAGATGGGGGCAGAAGGAGTGGAGACACTTTTGGAAAGCCAGAAAACTTTTAATAAAGTTTAGCGGGCATTTAACATTACCGGTCGGTTTACTTGCCTTTTTTTCTCAACGAGCTTTACCTTTGACTACCTTCGAATACCTTTGATTGCCTTCGACTACCTACGATAGCATTACAACCTACTACGACCTACCTCGACTAAACCTACAAGTAAAAAAAATATTGATTTTTTTCCATGGCGACCTTATTTTACTCGCGGGCACTTTTCAGTTGAAAAAAATGGCACGACCTAGCTGAGGCCTCGAGTACGCGGGGACTACTCTCAAGCATGAAGGAGAGTCACAAAGACCTCCTAGGGCCTCGTGTCGACCATGTTGCGAGTATGGGTCGAGGGCAAACTCTTCTAAACTCGCGATTTAGGTCGCTGTAATGGAACAGGCCCTTATGCCTCCTCTTGAAACCAAACCTTCTAGAGATTGCAGCAGATGACCTAGGAAAAACTTTCAAGACGATAAGGTAAAGCACCATCAGGTGTGTAAAACGTATCTTCAGACAACTGAATCATAACACTATTCTATTACACAGTGTTCAATAATGATCCCAGGTTCCTGTTCTCGCAGAGAACATAAGGGCATCCTGTGATTTAGTTTAGTTTAGTTTAATTTAGAGATACTGCGCGGATACAGACCCTTAGGCCCGCCGGGCCCGCGCCGACCACATATTAACACTATCCCACACCCACTAGGGACAATTTTTACATTTACCAAGCCCATTAACCCCCATACCTGTATGCCTTTTGAGTGTGGGAGGAAACCGAAGATCTCGGAGAAAACCAATACAGGTCATAGGGAGAACGTACAAATTCCATACAGACAGCACCGTAGTCAGGATCAAACCCAAGCCTCCGGTGCTGCATTTGCTGTAAGGCAGCAGCTCTACCGCTGCTCCACCGTGCTGCCCATGTGTAAGAATCCACATTTTCTGGCATGTTTCGATGTGTCCCTTTGAAACATTTTTACTAATTTCAAAAATGTATATTACATTCTTGAGATTGGTTTTGGATTGAGTTTGAGTTTAGTCTATTGTTACGTGTACCGAGGTACAGTGAAAAGCGTTTGTTGCGTGCTCACCAGTCAGCAAAAAGACAATACAAGATTACAATCGAGCCATCCACAGATACATGATCAAGGGAATAACGTGAATAATGTTTAGTACACGATAAAGTCCAGTAAAGTATGATCAAAAAGTTGGTTGATGAATTTCTGCACTCTGGGTTGATTGATTTGGTTTGAATACTTTAAAGTAGTTTCTAAGGAACTGCGGACATCACGGTTGAGCATGCTGAATACCTTCACAATGACTAGTAAATATGTCCCTGCTGTTAATGTCTGCAGGTTAGATTCCAGCAGATGGCTCGAATCAGTCAATGCCTTTCTGGCAACATTCCCAGATCATTTGGCTTAGACCCGTGCATATGGGTGGACTAGTCAAGCACCCGTGCATGACTAGTCCAGCTCTGATGTTTGCAAACCTGCTCTGCATCTTTCCAGTCACCTTTTGTGACACAAAATATCAATAAACCAATCTAAAGAATGTCATTTACATTTTCAAAATATATAAAAATGCAGCTTCGAATGCACACGTGCCAGAAAATGTCTGCCTTTTGTAGATTGGGAAATTAGAAATCTCACCCTAAGATAAATGGTATTTATTCAGTGAAGATCTTAAATGCCCTGGGAAATCAAGTACCACACTAAACCAGTGAAAGTAAATCTCTCTGAATATCTGGCTTTTCTACATGGATATAGCATCACCACAATCTATCATACTTCCTGCAGAATTATTATTTGGAAGCAATTCCAGTAAATTCTACATCTTCCTTTGGAGATCTCACACACTAGGTTAGTCATGTTAAGTATGTTGATGAAAGTGTGTAATGTGAATAGTTAATAGTGTAATGGGACATACTTAAGACGACAGCAATTCACTAAATGTAACATGATCTATGTTTCTGACTCGTATGCCTTGACCCATTCTTTGGTCTTGGGGTGATTTACCATATTAACTATACCTCAACAATCTTGTCCCCTTCACATCCTGTGTATCGAGATTTTAATTGTGTCTATCGTCTATTTCCAACAAAGATATTTATTGATTTAGAATTACTATGAAGAAAATGTATTTGTGGTGTGAAATAATTTTATTTACGGTATCAAAAAAATGTTTTTGTAAAATGCATGCATGTTGTTTGAGCATGATAAGACTAGATTAGGTTAAAGGGGGATAAGAGGGAATTTATGTACAGACAACAGATGGCATTGTGAAACAGGGAGCCACAGTCTCTCTCTCTCTCCCTCGCTGTTCTATTTTCATTGCAGCTTTAATCTTCGAAGATCAGCAGTAGTATTTCTGTACCAGAGGAAAACAACTTAAATCCTCCTCATTTATCAACTGACACCAAGAAAGAAGGTACTTCAGAATCAATCATTTTCATTAGTTTAAGCTTCCTCATTAAGTAAAGATTGCAAAGGGTCCTTATTAAAAAAACATGCATGTTTTTCACTAAATATTTTTGTTGCGGTCAGCAGTGACTTGCTGCCACATTGTCCCTGCCCGTCTGTGACAATTACAGCAGTTTATGCCTGGGATGTATAGTAACAACAATATTTCATGTAGGTGCTGATATGGTATTTGAGATAAATGTGAAATTAGTTTGAAAAATCAGTCTGAAGAGTTAAAACCAACTGAACAAGACAGATTGTAGGTTGCAAGAATATGGAGAAGATTTAAACAAATAGTGAGCGATTAAATAAAGTTACATTTTGATTGTGAATGCCTGAAGGTTGGGGAAGAAAGACTGGGAAAATAAAGGGGTGGCAAAGATGCTTCTGAATTTAGGTAGGTCAATTATGTTAGGTATATAAAATGGCTCACAAAATGGAAGATAACAAACCACCACATAAAAGATTAGAGCTATTTTAATCAGGAGAACATTAAAACATTCCTTAAAATGGGATTGAACTCCCTATAATTAAGGATGGATAATAGCTGTTGAACCGCGGGCGATGAGAGTCATTTTAGGAGATTGTACAATAGGCAGGAACTTTGTGCTCTGGCTGTACATTGGAGTAAATGATTCCCAATGTGATTCATTTCTGAAAGACATTTAAATGAATTATTTCCTGGAATCAATGGATGAAAGAAGACTCAATTCATTCATCCAAGAAGAGGTTGATTATCACTGACCAGCAGAGGGCACTAATCTGGTGAAGAAGCCCTAGCCTTTTTGACGCACTTGTTTCTCATTAATTTGGCATGTGAACTCAGAGGTGAGAAACAAGCCTGCCAAGACACTACATCATGTCCAAATCAAGTCAGTAACTAGTCACACTTACACTGATCCTGCAGTCAGTAGCAATATACTAAAAAAACATGCAGAATGTAATCTGGATAATTAAAATTATTGATTTTCATAGTTAAACCACTCACGACTGCATCAAATTGATAAATTACATTCAAATGCTTGGCTTGTACAAAATCACTTTCAACACCTTAAGATATCCAAAACAGCTTTAAAACAAATTAAGTACTTTCCAAGTGCAATCATAGATGTGCGTAAATCAATGCACAAACTATAAAACCCAAGAGTAACACACAATAAATCAGTAAGCGAATGGTATGTTAGCTTTCATAGCAAAAGGATTTGAGTATAGGAGCAGGGAGGTTCTACTGCAGTTGTACAGGGTCTTGGTGAGACCACACCTGGAGTATTGCGTACAGTTTTGGTCTCCAAATCTGAGGAAGGGCATTATTGCCATAGAGGGAGTGCAGAGAAGGTTCACCAGACTGATTCCTGGGATGTCAGGACTGTCTTATGAAGAAAGACTGGATAGACTTGGTTTATACTCTCTAGAATTTAGGAGATTGAGAGGGGATCTTATAGAAACTTACAAAATTCTTAAAGGGTTGGACAGGCTAGATGCAGGAAGATTGTTCCCGATGTTGGGGAAGTCCAGGACAAGGGGTCACAGCTTAAGGATAAGGGGGAAATCCTTTAAAACTGAGATGAGAAGAACTTTTTTTACACAGAGAGTGGTGAATCTCTGGAACTCTCTGCCACAGAGGGTAGTCCAGGCCAGTTCATTGGCTATATTTGAGGGAGTTAGATGTGGCCCTTGTGGCTAAGGGGATCAGAGGGTATGGAGAGAAGGCAGGTACGGGATACTGAGTTGGATGATCAGCCATGATCATATTGAATGGCGGTGCAGGCTCGAAGGGCAGAATGGCCTACTCCTGCACCTAATTTCTATGTTTCTATTTCTATGTTTCTATGGGTTAGTTATCTATTATTGGTTTCCAAATTTCTATTGGATACTGTTATTCTTTCAGCTAAAAATGATTTTTGAATGTAATTCATATTAAATATATATCTCTTTAAACTTAAAGCAAAAAAAAGTACAGATGGAAATCTGAGATGAAGACTCAGATGATGCAGTTGTATAAGACGTTGCACTATCCCAACACTTATGAAACAGTTAGGCAGGTGCATGGATAGGACAAGTTTGGAGGGATATAGACCAAGCGCAGGCAGGTGGGACTAGTGTAGCTGGGACATGTTGGCCTGTGTGGGAAAGTTGGACTGAAGGGCTTGTTTCCACACTGCATCACTCTATGACCCTATGACAGAAATTGCTGGGTATACTCAGCTGGTCAGACAGTGTCTGTGGATGCTTTGAATCATTTAACCACATGAACCCCTCATCTGAAACTGATTTTTTTTGCCTTTTTGAAATATAATCTTTGCTTCTGGCTTCATGCAATGATACACCATTTTTCTATTTTGTCTTCTTAAAAATTCTTCAATTGGGAACATTTTTCCTGCATCTAGCTTGTCCAGTCCTTATAAAAGGACTGGACAAGCTAGATGTAGGAAAAATGTTCCCAATGTTGGACTAGTCCAGAACCAGGGGCCACCGTCTTAGAATAAAGGGGAGGTCATTTAAGACTGAGGTGAGAAAAAAAGTTTTCATCCAGAGAGTTGTGAATTTATGGAATTCCCTGCCACAGAGGGCAATGGAGGCCAAATCACTGGATGGATTTAAGAGAGAGTTAGATAGCGTTCTAGGGGCTAGTGGAGTCAAGGGATATGGGGAGAAGGCAGGCACGGGTTATTGGGGCCGATCAGCCATGATCACAATGAATGGCGGTGCTGGCTTGAAGGGCTGAATGGCCTCCTCCTGCACCTATTTTCTATGTTTCTAAAGCTTAATGTCATAAGCATTCTTTCTTGGGGCGTGTATTAATAGACTTCTGCCTGTGCTCAACTTTTAAATATGTTGATAAGCTGATGCATGCATACGAAATGCAAAGTAGACTGGGAATTATTTGCATCATTCCGAGAACTCCTTGTACAATTCAGGCTGCCTCGGAAAAGCTGCCAACATAATCAAAGGCGTCCTATCCTGGTAATTCCTTCTTCTCCCTGCTTCCATCTGGCAGAAGATACAGAGAAGCTTGAACATGCGCACCACCAGATGCAGGAATGTTTTTTCCCCTCCATTGTCAGGCTTCTGAATGGTCCTTCCATAAGCTAGGGTAGTTTAGAGATATAGCGTGGAAACAGGCCCTTTCAGCCCACCGGGTCCGCGCCGACCAGCGATTCCTGCACATCAACATTATCCTACACCCGTGTTTAAGAGGGAACTGCAGATGCTGGAGAATCGAAGGTTACACAGAAAAGCTGGAGAAACTCAGCGGGTGCAGCAGCATCTATGGAGCGAAGGAAATAGGCAACGTTTCGGGCCGAAACCCTTCTTCAGACTAGGGACATTTTTCTTTTACAATTATCAAGCCAATTAACCTACAAACCTCTACGTCTTTGGAGTGTGGGAGGAAACCGAAGATCTCGGAGAAGACCCACGCTGGTCATGGGGAGAACGTATAAACACCGTACAGACAGCACCCATAGTCAGGATGGAGCCCTGGTCTCCGGCGCTGCATTCGCTGTAAGGCAGCAACTGTACCGCTGCGCCACCGGGCCACCCAACTGTTTGTCAGATCTGTTTGATTCACTTCTACCCCTTTGAGGACATGGGACTTTGTCCAAGGAACTGATGCAATATAAATTGCTACAATGCTGAGAGCTACAGGTATATGCTGCGCTTTGTATCTTTCCCTTGGTTCCATCATACTCAAGATAGTCACAAAAACCTGGAATAACTCAGTGGATCAGGCAGCATCTCTGGAGAAAAGGAATGGGTGACGTTTTGGGTCGAGACCCGTTTGAACTTATGTACGGCATTTCTGATCTGTTTGAATAGCATGCAAAATAAAGCTTTTTCACTGTACCTCGATATATGTGGCAATAGTAAACCTAAACCTACAGTCAAACAAGGTGCTGGGGCTCATCAGAGGGGTGGTCCAGGCACCCATACCACTCAAGAAGACTCTGATTAACTTTCCTGCAAAGCTTTAATGATGAGGCTGATAAAGATGGCCAGTGAGACAGTGAGTGTGTTGTCAGGCCTGCCTGTCAGTAGCATGAAGTTTCAAGGAGTGTTGAGGAGCCCTCTTATCCTCTACTGCGAGGTTTGGCAGATTGAGGAGAGCTGGGCCTTCCCTCTGGAGACCATGCACTACCTCTGTGCCGAGACTCATTGATAATCCCATCACACACCACTTGATGCTTTAGGTGGCGGACAGAGCCAGCGCACAATCTGTGAGCTCCTCTGCACTGATCCAGCTGGAGGTCTGGACCCTGCCACATGAGAACAACTTGAAGATGGAAGGAAACAGCAATACACCACCTGGGAACAGCTTGATGGCTTGCAGTAAGAGAGGCGCCGTTCATGAGTAGATTGCTGCCCTCAGCGGACACAGACATGCCCCTTTGGGAGCAATTCATGTGGAACGAAAGGGACACTTGTACAAGCAATTCACTGCTCTGCATGAGCTGTGAGATCTCACGTGTCAGTAGATTATTCTCCTGCAGGAGCAGAGATAGGGTGCAGGATATATCTCCTGGAGGAATAGAGGCAGGCAGTACCCTGTTCATGCTTTCTTCTCATATCCCTGGATTCCATTAGCCATAAGAGCTGTATCTAATTCTCTCTTGAAAACATCCAGTAAATTGGCCTCCATTGCCTTCTGTAATTCCACAGATTCACAACTCTTTGGGTGAAAACGTTTTTCCTTATCTCAGTCCTAAATGGCCTACCCCTTATTCTTAAACTGTGACCCCTGGTTCTGGACTCCCCCAACACCAGGAACATTTTTCCTGCATCTAGCCTGTCCAATCCCTTAAGAATTTTACATGTTTCTATAAGATAGCCTCTCATTCTTCTAAATTCCAGTGAATACTAGACCAGATTCAGATTCAGATTCAGATTCTCATTCACATTCACATTTATTGTTACATGCACCAATTAAGGTACAGTGATATTTGAGTTACTAAGCAGCCATACATTTAAAAGAACGCAACACAATTAAAAAGAACGATAGAATTTAACATAAACATCCACCACAGTGATCACTGTGATGGAAGGCAATAAAATTCAGTCAGTCTTCCTCCTTTTGTTCACCCATGTTTGGGGCCTTGACCCTCCGTAGCCATCGCTACAGACAGCCTGATGTACAGGCCCTCTCGCCAGGATGATCGAAGCTCTGACGTCAGGATGGATGGCACACACTCGGTGGCTTGGAATGCCCGTATCGGCCACTTTCTTACCGGTGGCGCGGCTTCTGATGTTATAGGCCGCGGGCAGACCAGCAGTCGGAGCTCTTCTCCGACAATCCCTGGCAAGGGATCCCTGGCTCCGGGATGGTAAGTCCGCTCTACGCCTGCTGCTAGAAGCTCCGCAGACCATGGCTTCACGTTGCTAAAGTCAGCAGGCCGGCGGGTGGAGCCTTTCATCTGGTTCCATGATGGAAGTCCTTGCTGCGCCTACTGCTGAAGCTCTGGGCCGGTTTCCGGGAGGGAGGGCGAAAATGCGACTAAGAGAAAAGTCGCATTGCGCTGCGGTAAATGACTGGAAATGGTTTTCCCTTCTCCCCCACCCACCCCCCCCCCCCCCCCCCCCCTCCCGACATAAAAACATACCGAGAAACATTAACACATACATTTAGACATACTCAAAAAAAACGTTGAAATGACTGACAAACTGCTGGCGAGGCTGCTGCGTGCGGCGCCACACGATGACGATGACCAAGCGGGACCCATTGGGTCACGTCCCCTCAACGGGCAGCTGCGTGGGGGAGGGGGGGTGGCCTGTCACACAGGAGGCCTGGTCCCCCAATGCAACCAGTTCCCCAATGCAATATTGCACCACTAACCCTTAGCACCCACGAGAGGCTGAATATAAGCTCAGTCGATCAATTCTTTCATCATATGCATTCTCTTTTAGTTTTAGAAACATAGAAATTAGGTGAAAGAGTAGGCCAATCGGCCCTTCGAGCCTGCACCGCCATTCAATATGATCATGGCTGATCATCCAACTCAGTATCCCGTACCTGCCTTCTCTCCATACCCCCTGATCCCCTTAGCCACAAGCCACAAGACAATCAACTTTACCCTGTCTTTGACTGCTCGTCAGCCACGGTCACCTCTTTCTCCCCCTAGAATCTTTCTTCCTGTTTGGAATGAAAAGATGGTGCATCCCAGAATTATTCCCAGAAATTCCTGCTATTGCTGTTCCGCCGTCATGCCTGTTATGCCCCTGCCCCACTTAGGAAACCTGAACAGAAACCTCTGGAGACTTTGCGCCCCATCCAAGGTTTCCGTGCGGTTCCCGGAGGTTCCCGGAGGTTTTTGTCAGTCTCTCTACCTGCTTCCACTACCTGCAACCTCCGGCAACCACCTGCAACCTCCGGGAACCGCACGGAAACCTTGGGTGGGGCGCAAAGTCTCCTGAGGTTTCCGTTCAGCTTTCCTAAGTGGGACAGAGGCATTAGGGTCCCTTTTCAATCAACTTTAGCCAGCTCCTCCCTCAAGCCTCTGTAGTCACCTTTGCTCAACAATAAAACTGACACATTCGATTTCAACTTCTCTCTCTCAAATTGCAGTTTGAATTTTTATCATGGAGAGCTGGAGAGCTGAGAAGTGGGCCAAAGAATGGCAAATGGAGTTTAACTCAGACAAGATTCAAGATGGCTTATTGTCATTACAGCCATATACACAGTACACAGTGCAATGAGATAGCATTTCCCTAGAACCTCGGTGCTACATAGAACACAATTGGACAACATGCTACATATGTAGATATACTACGCTATACACATGGTCCAATACTTTCCTTACTAAAGTGCAACAAAGTAAATAGAAAATGTACAAAACAGCAACACAGGACAGTAGACAACAGTGCAACAGAGTGCAATGTACACAAACCAAGTGTGCCGAGGGTGCAGTGCAGAGTTTATGTAGCAGCAGAGATGGGGAGGGGTTGGGGGGGGGGGGGGTGGTCGGGTGGGATGTGTGTGTATTCAGATCAGTCCCTGAACGTTGAGGAGTCGGATGGCCTGGGGGAAGAAGCTGTTGCATAGTCTGGATGTGAGGGACCGTACCTTCTGCCAGATGGGAGGGGGGAGAAAAGTTTATGTGATGGGTGGGTGGGGTCCTCCGCAATGCTGGTTGCTTTGCAGATGCAGCGTGTGGTGTGGATGTCTCAGATGGGGGGGGAGAGAGACTCCGATGATCTTTTCGGCTGTCCTCACTACTCGCTGCAGGTGCTTGTGGTCCATGCTGGTGCAGTTTCCAAACCAGGCAGTGATGCAGCTACTCAGGATGCTCTCTATAGTCCCTCTGTAGAATGTGGTGAGGATGGGGGGGCAGGTGGTGGGCTTTCCTCAGATTCCTCAGGAAGTGGAGACGCTGCCGGGCTTTCTTTACAGTGGAGCCGATGTGGAGGGACCAGGTTAAGTTCTCCGCAAGGTGGACACCAAGGAATTTAGTGTTCTTCACAATCCCCACTGGGGAGCCGTCGATGTCCAGTGGCGCATGGTCCCTCTGTGCTCTCCTAAAGTCAACAACCATCTCTTTGGTTTTATCTATGTTCAGTGACAAGTTGTTGACTTTGCACTAAGTTGTCAGTTGTTTCACCTCCACTCTGTATGCTGATTCGTCGTTCTTGTTGATGTGACCCACTACGGTCATGTCATCGGCGAACTTGATGATGTGATTCGAGCTGTGCAGCGCTGTGCAGTCGTGAGTCAGCAGTGTGAACAGCAGTGGACTGAGAACACAACCCTGGAGGGCCCCTGTGCTCAGTGTAGTGGTGCTGGAGGTGTTGCTCCCAATCCGGATTGTCTAGGGTCTCCCCGTCAGGAAGTCCAGGATCCAGTTGCAGAGGGAAGTGTTCAGGCCCAGCAGGCTCAGCTTCCTGGTCAAGTGCTGAGGGATGATAGTATTGAATGCTGGACTGAAGTCTATGAACAGTATTCGGACGTATGTGTCCTTTTTGTCCAGGTGGGTGAGTGCTAGGTGAAGGGCGGTGGTGATGGGGTCATCAGTGGAGCGGTTGGAACGATACGCAAACTGCAGCGGGTCCAGGGCGGGGGGCAGGAGGGTCTTTATGTGCCTCAAGACCAGCCTCGCGAAGCACTTCATGATGGTGGGGGTGTGCGATGGGGCAGTAGTCATTGAGATAGGACACAGGTGACATCTTGGGCACAGGTGGTGCCTTTGAAGCGCGTTGGGACATTGGCGCTGCCCAGGGAGATATTTATTTATTTATTTATTTATTTTTATTTAAAATTTTATTTTTATTAGCAGTACAGTAAATCACATTAATACATCGCATATATCTTATTTCAGGGAGATATTGAAGATGTCTTTGAGAACATCTGCCAGTTGGTCTGCACACTCTTTGAGCACTCTACCTGGGATATTGTATGGGCCAGCAGACTTCCACGGGTTGACTCTGCGCAGTGATTTTTCCACATCAGCTGTGGTCAGACATTGCACCTGGTTGTCGGGAAGGGGGGTGGTCTTCCTCGCCACCACATTGTTCTGTGCTTCAAACCGGGCGTAGAACCCGTTCAGCATATCAGGCAGAAAGGCATCGCTGTCACAGGCTGGTGGCGATGTCCTGGAGTTGGTGATGGCTTGGATGCCTTGCCACAACTGCCATGTGTCTTCGCTGTCACTGAAGTGGCCATGGATTTTCCGGGCATGCGCTCGCTTTGCTTCCCTGATGGCCCAGGACAGTTTGGCCCTCGCTGTTCTCAGGGCCTCCTTATCGCCTGCTCTGAAGGCCGGTGTCTCGGACTCTCAGCACCGCACGTACCTCTGCAGTCATCCATTGCTTACGGTTGGGGCGTGTGGTGATGAGCTTGGTGACAGTAATGTCATCAATGCACTTACTGATGTAACCAGTCATTGATGCCGTATACTCCTCCAAGTCAGTGGTGCCGCCGGTGGTTGCTGCCTCCCTAAACATGTGCCAGTCAGTGCACTCAAAACAGTCCTGGCCTGTTTCTTAGCTGGTCTAGAGCGTCTGACAAGCGGTCTGTATGCTGGAATCAGCATGACAGAGATGTGGTCTGAGTATCCAAGGTGGGGGCAGGGCTCCGCCCTGTACATGCGAGGCATATTGGTGTAAACATGATCTACCACGTTCTCCCCTCTCATCGCAGGGTCCACATGTTGGTAAAATTTATGAAGCACAGTTTTGAGATTCGCATGGTTGAAATCTCCTGCGACGATAAACAGTCCTCTGGTTGTTTGTTTTGTAGATTGCATATAGATCCGTACAGTACAGCTAGCGCTTCCTTGGCATTAGCACTGGGAGCGGGTGTAAACAGCTACAATGAGCACAGTGGTAAACTGGTCATTAAGCTGGAAAGGGCATGAGAAATTTTAACAGGGATGTTACCTGAAATGGAAGGTTTGAGTTGTAAGAGGAGACTGAAAAGGCTGGGACTGTTTTTCCTGTAGTGATGGAGGTTGAGGGGTGACCATATAGAATCATTTAATATAATGAGGAGCAGAAATAAGGTGGACGGTCACATTCTTTATCCCAGGCTAAACTATAAGGCAGAGTTTTAAGATGTGGGGAAAGATTTAAAAGGATCCTGTAGGGCATCTTTTTTCACACAATGACGTTAGTGGGTACATAGAACAAGCTGCCAGAGGAAGTGGTGGAGCCAGGTACAATTACAATGGTCAAAAGTCATTTAGATTGGGATTGGGATTGGGAAGGCTAGATACAGGAAAAATGTTCCTGATGTTGGGGGAGTCCAGAAACAGGGGTCACAGTTTAAGAATAAGGGGTAAGTATTTAGGACTGAGATGAAGAAAAACGTTTTCACCCTAAAAGTTGTGAATCTGTGAAATTCCTGGCCACAGATGGCAGTGGAGGCCAATTCACTGAATGTTTTCAAGAGAGACTTAGTTTTAGCTCTTAGGGCTAAAGGAATCAAGGTACTGATTGTGATTCAGCTATGATCACATTGAATGGCGGAGTTGGCTTGAAGGACTGAATGGCCTACTCCTGTACCTATTTTTCTGTTTCTATGTTTCTATGGACAGGAAAGGTTTAAAGAGACATGGGCCAATTGCAAGCAAACGAGACGAGCTGAGGTAGACAGCTTGGTCAGCGTGGGCGAGTTGGGCTGAAGGGCCTGTCTCCGTTCTCTATACTTCTCTGACTGACCTTTTGAGAGTTTCTAGCTTTTTCACCTTATATTTTAGAATTCCAGTTATTGTACTTGCTTGATTTTAATGTAACACTACTTTTTTTTTATTGCAACTCCCACGTAACGCTGATCAATGTGCAATTTGCCTTTCTAATTACTTGCTATGTCTGCATGCTAACTATTTGTGTGTTGTGCAAAATAACATCTAGATCTATCAGTTCTCTGTTTATTTGCAATGTTTTTCTATTTAGATAATTACCAACCATTTGATTCCTTCTACCGATTTGCATGTCCTCACACTTCCCTACATTAAACTTCATTTGCTCAAGTTTTCCTTCACTAACTCAACCTATCTGCAGTAAACTCTTCTCATGCGACATGGTTGGGACATTGGGTGGCAGTTTCACAGAAAATCAGAAGTTATTCTATTAATACTACAACACATTTTTAAATTATCTTTTTATTAGATGTTGCACAATAGAATAATACATTTTCTAAACACCCTGGTAAATTGAAAGTGAGCATAAGAATCGGCAGCAGGAATGTTTCAACCATTCATTTTTTGTTTTTGGTCATAAAAATGTCATGAGCCCCACTTTATGCTAGGAAGGGAGGAATATGTGGCGTGTAATTAGTGATATTATTTGGTGTGCAAGTAAGGCCTGAGAAATGTTAAATTCATTAAAATGAATTATATATACAATGCTCGTGCCAGCTTCTTGCTATTGGTAAATTTCATCGGGATGTGATTGGAAGCATTATTTATCCACGTTAAAACATTTTTACCCATAGATTTTGTACATAATGTACCAGCACCAATGGATGCACAAACTGGAAAACATTGACTTTAAGTTAAGCTTAAAGTCCTGTTTCCACGCAATCACTTTATCCAACTTAAGAGCCTGTCCCACTTGGGCGTCATTTGCACGTCATTTACGCAACATAATTTACACGTCACGACGCACGACGCGCGCATGGTGCGCGGTGACGTAGGCAGTGATGCGAGGTCGCGCTTAGTGCCCCAGGATTTTGGGATTCACAAACTCTTTGCGCGCCACCTGCGTGATGCGCAAATGACGCCCAAGTGGGACACGCCCTTTAGTAACCACCTAACTCAATGCCTACCCCAGCTGATCTGACACATCCATGCATTCCTTTGTAATCCTTAGATTTGTCCATTCAAATGCACTTCTAGCTGACCTCCCTACTGAGGTATTCTCGTACTCCAATAACCCTGTCCTACATTGCACCATTTTATTGGGGGGTTTTCTGATTTACTTCAGGTCACCATTAAACACCATCTCAATTAAACTCAATTTAAAAACTGTGTTTAATTTCACCATGATTGCAATACCCTTGCCCTCTCAATCATCTCCCACACTATAATCCTTCCAGGCATCTTTTCCTTTCAATGTTGATCTCTTATCATCCCTAAATCATTCCACTGTTGATGATGGTGTGTTCAGTTGCCTCAGCCCCAAGTGCTCTGGAACTCTCACCCTTGTCCTCCCCAGCTCACTATTTGTTTTTGCTTCTTTAAAGGCACTCTATTGAAGTTAGTATTTTGATTTAGCAATGGATCTACTTGTCTGCTTTACTTCCAAATTTTGTTTTATCACAACTCAATGAAGCACCTTTGGCTGTGTTTGCTGTTCTGATGTCTCAATCATATCTCTGATTGCCGATTCCACAATATAATTTCCAGGTTTGTCAGACTTTGGAAACAATGGTCCACTTTGAAATGTTGAATATTTGAGGGAGGTTGGCCATTCTACAATCTATGAAGATATATGGATATCAGAACTTGCAAGGAAAAAAGAAGGAAGAATAGTGAAAGGCTTGGATAGAGTCCATGTGGAGAGGATGTTTCCACTAATAGGACAGTCTAGGACCAGAAGTCATAGCCTCAGAATTAAAGGACGTTCTTTTAGGAAGGAGAGGAGGATACATTTTCTTTAGTCAGAGGCTGGTGAATCTGTGGAGTTCTTTGCCACAGAAGGCCGTGGAGGTCAAGTCAGTGGATATTTTTAAGGCAGAGATAGGTAGATTCTTGATTAGTGCAGGTGTCAGAGGTTATGGGGAGAAGGCAGGAGAATGGGGTTAGGAGGGAGAGATAGATCAGCCATGATTAAATGGCAGATTCAATTTGATGGGCCAAATAGCCTACTGCTGCTCCTATTCCTTATGACCTTATGAATAACACAGAATGCTGTTACAATAAACCATTCTCACCTCAAGGCTCAAGCCAATTCTGAGGCAAGACATATATTTAATAATCTGGACATATTTGAGTGTTACTAATACCCTTTTACTCATGAAATAGCAGGTGTAATATTACATTCTTTAAATTAAGAACTTGATTGTTCAGATTCAGAAAGCCCTTATGGAGAAATATCAAGCTGCAAGTAAAAATAAAAGTCTAGATTTTAAAGTTTAGAGTTTTAGTTTATAGTCTACAAAAACCAACACCAATCAAGCTCAAAATGACAGCATTGGTGTCAGGTCATATTCAAATAAAGTTCTGATGTTCACCCAGAATAATTCTATTCAGTCAATGAGCCTCTTTCTAAGAATCTTGCAATATATCTGTGGATGTGGCAAGGATGTATATTGGGGGCTATAGATTTAAACCAGAGAAGTGACTACAGACTTTTCTCTGAGAGTTCTGAGTCTTTGGAACTCTTCCTCAAAGAATGGTGAAAGCAGAGTTCTTGAATATTTTTAAGACAAAGTTAGACAGATTCTTGATAAGCAAAGCGACAAAGATTTACTGATAGAAATGTAGAGTTTAGATTGCAATCAGGTTGGTCATGAGCTTAGTTTAGAGAGGAATACAGCCGGAAATAGGCCCTTCAGCACATCGAGTCCACGCCGATCAGTAATTCCTGTACACTAGCACTATCCTACACACTAGGGACAATTTACAAATTTTACTGAAGCCAATTAACCGACAAACCTGTATGTCTTTGGAGTGTGGGAGGAAACCGGAACACCCAGGGCAAACACACACGGCCACGGGGAGAACATACAAACTACGTGCAGACAGCACCTGTAGTCAGGATTGAACCCAGGTCTCTGGCACTGCAAGGCAGCAACTCTACCTCTGCGCCACCGCGCAGCCCCATCTTGTTGAATGTCAGAGCAGGCTCACAGGCCAATTGGCTTCTCCCACTCTCAATTCACATGTTTCTCAGCACACACTTCAATTCTGCATTAGAAATCCTGTCAGAGTGAAGACTATTCATCATTCCTGACAGCAAATCATGACAGCAATTTCAACCTTGAATAATAAGTGGAAACTGAGCAGTTAGGCAATTAAAATTACTGAAGGTACTCGCCCATTTTGGAGCTGCCAAGAGCTCATTGCCAGAAATTATTTATTCTGTACCCAACTGCAATCTTTAGCATTGAACAAAAACACATTCAACAGTATTCTCCTGTTTGGCCAGGAGAAATGGGATTATTCACCAGGCCCCACTGAGAAAGCTCAAGCACTCCCTATGAAGATTTAGAAACATAGAAACATAGAAAAATAGAAAAATAGGTGCAGGAGTAAGCCATTCGGCCCTTCGAGCCAGCACCGCCATTCAATATGATCATGGCTGATCATCTAAAATCAGAACCCCGTTCCTACCTTTTCTGCATATCCCTTGATTCCTTTAGCCCCAAGAGCTAAATCTAACTCTCTCTTGAAAACACCCAGTGAATTTGCCTCCACTGCCTTCAGTGGCAGAGAATTCCACAGATTCACAACTCAGGGTGAAAAAGTGTTTCCTCATCTCAGTGTGAAATGGCCTACCCCTTAAACTGGTTCTGGACACCCCCAACATTGGGAACATTTTGCCTGCATCTAGCCTGTCCAATTTTATATGTTTCTATAAGATCCCCTCTGAATTCCAAATTCCAGTGAATACAAGCCCAGTCGACCCATTCTTTCATCATATGTCAGTCCCGCCAACCGGGGAATGAACCTGGTGAACCTACGCTGCACTATCTCAATAACAATAATGTCATTCCTCAAATCAGGAGACCAAAATTGCATCCAATAGTCCTGGTGCGGTTCGTGTTCTTGCCACCAAAGTGTATAACCTCACATTTATCCACATTATACTGCATCTGCCATGCATCTGCCCACTCACCAAACCTATCCAAGTCATGATAGTGTAAATAGCTTGTTCTAAGCTAGCCCCCCCCCACACCCCCCCCCACCCCCACCCCCCACCCCCCACCCCCCCACCCAATCCAGTTCTCCAGTCTAAGTCAATAAAATAGTAAGATTAAACAAGAACTTACCAGTTTGAAGTTTGATCTTGATTTTATGATAGTTACGATGAGCGTTACGTAAGAAGACGTGCATGTCAATCGTCAAAGCAGCGGTTTCAAAAAGAAGACCTGAGATTAATATTGTGTGAAGAAACTAGAACTTCCAGATGATCTTAAATCGCTCATCGTAAACTGCTCATAAAATCAAGATCAAACCAAACTGGTAAGTTCTCATTTAATCTTACTATTTCACTTCGGAGTCACGTGAGTGACTACGTGAAGATTTCATAGCTCTGTGATTTCACGCCGGTTGAATGGCTGAATGGATTGACCATGGATGAGTGTAATCATTAAAGCATTCAGACATAACGTAGTTAAGTAAAGACACTGATGCTTTAAACGAAAGGAACATTTTTTAATAGTTACCCCTCCCAACCTGGGGGGAATCTAGGAAACAGAACTTAAAATGGTACGTGCAAACACCCCCGGTGTTATAAAACCGGTGGAAAATCCGTTCATTTGCCCATCCTGCAGCCACTAGGATGTCATCAAGGGGCACGTCCATCGCTCTTGCTGCCGATGTAGATGCAGCCCTGGTGGAGTGAGATTTAAAGATATGAATGTTCACTCCTGCTATCGCCATTACCTCCTTTAACCATCTGGAGATGGTTTGAGTTGACACCTTCTGGAGGGTTTTTTATGGTTGATGAGGACCGATTGTTCTGAGCCTCTGAGGTTCTCCATAACTCTCAGATAGTGATGTAAGTATGTTACCACACACAACCGTTGGTCCTCTGGTTATGCTAAGAACTGGATCTTCATCCCTGGGATTTCTGGCCTGCTCTGTTTTATCAGGTCCCTGATAACAAATGTTATGTTGTTCATATTGGTGATCATGTAGTCCAATCATAGCCTTTGCAGTGTCTGGACTCTTTGGGCTGTTACTAGTGCCATCAGCATTACCACCTTCAGGGTTAGTTTGGATAATGATAAGGCCATTGGCGGTCCCCACTGTCGAAGTAGTACCATGCTCAAATCCCATGTGTCCGTGTACCTTGGCCTTGGAGGTATTGAATTGTAAATTCCCTTCATAAATTTTGTTACAAAGGGGTGCGTTCCTATCGACCCGTGCCCTGCCTCCAGCTTCAGATAGGAGGAGAGTGTGCTTCTGGCACTATTGATTGCACTATAACTTAGTTTTTAGTCATAGTACAGAGTTGATAGGAACTCCAAGACATCCGTTATCCGAACTGTGTTGTATGTTATATTATTGGCCTTGCAGAACATTTGCCACTTCTTAATATTTGTGGCGTACTGTTTTTTAGTACTGTCCCTTCCATGCCTTAGTGACCATCCATAGTTCGTTCGGACAGTCCAATACCTTGAAATGGCCTCCTTAGAATCTGCAAACCAACAAATTAATACGGTCATGTAGTGGATGATTGCTCCCTGTAACAAGGTTTACTAGGAGGTCCCTGCTCTTGGGTACAACCATTAATGGCTGGACTGTAATCCCCAAAATTTTTGGGAACCAGGCTTGTGTAGGCCAATCTGGCACTACCAAAATGCTTGTGGCTTTGTCTTGCTTGATTTTAGTCAAGCACCGGTTTATGAGACAAAATGGCAGAAAAGCATACATAAACATTCCTCCCCAGTTGAGGGAGAAAGCATTCACTGCCTCTGCTCCTGGATCCGGCTCCCAGAACACATATCTGGGTAACTGATGGTTTAATTTAGATGCAAACAGATCCATATCTGGAATGCCAAATCATGTAGTTATTTTGTTAAATACTGCACGATTCAACATCCATTCTGTGTTATCATTAAATATTCGTGACCTAGCATCTGCCACTGTGTTATATCTACCTGGTAGATAGACCGCCGTAACCCAAATATCCTTCTTGATACACCAGTGCCAAATGAGGATTGACAATCTGTCGCAAGATACAGATTTTACACCACCCATGTGATTGATATATGCCACCGCTGTAGTGTTATCAATCTGAATTTGAACATGCACATGTTGCATGTTGCTACAGAAAGCCTTGAGCCCATATTGTGCCCCCAACAATACCAGGTAATTGATTCCATATTGTTGGAGAATCACAGACTCCTGCTCATTCCATCTGCCCCCACAGCTCTTGACTGTGTTAGTAGCTCCCCATCCTAAACCGCTTGCATCGGTATGAAGAACCACCGATGGGCTTTCGAGCAAGATTTTCCTTGAGCTGTGTCTCACGTTCGTCATCCACCATTGTAATTCAACAATGGCCTCTGCTGGCAATCGCATAGGTTTGCCAAATTGGCCTGCATGTGATCTGAGTGTTCGTTCCTTTGCTCGCTGTAAATTCTGGTAATGCAAAGTCCCATAACGTACTGCTGGAAATGCAGCTACTAATTTGCTAATTACACTCGCTGTTTGCCTGATAGATGGCTTGTATTTGACTGCAGGCTTTACTCAAATCTTGTTGTTTGCCCCTAGGCAAAGTCACCTAGTCACAAGGTGTCAATTTTGATTTAACTGGATGGATGAGGAAACCAAGTCTTTCAAACTGGTTTTGGTTGCTTTGACTGATGCTGCTGCCAATTCTTTGGTGACTCCAAAAATGAAAATGTAATCCAAATATGCCATGATTATGTGGTTCTGAGACCTTAGTAGACCCAGAATTGGTTTCAGTAATTTAGTAAATAGTCTAGGAGGTGATGTCAATCCATTTGGCAGAGCCTTGTATTGCCATTATTAACCCATTCAGTTAAACTTCAAATATCCCCTGTACTCTTTGTGAATAGACACCGAATAGTATGCATCTTTGAGGTTGATGCATGCCATGTAACCATTTTTGGAAACCAACTGAGTTGCTGTTCCAAAATTGTCCATTTTGAAATGTTTAAATTGCACATATGTATTGAGTTCCGTAAGATCCAGAATGATGCGGACCCCTCCATCTTTTTCCTCTTTTGAGAATATATTGGATATGAATTAGTGAGGTTCTGTATGTGACCTCTCAATGTCATTTTTGTCAGATAAAGTTCCAATCTCCTTCTACATATCCAGTTTCTTGTTGAGAAAAAACATATGTGCGAATATTTGAATGTGGTGTGGGTGGTGATGAATTCAAAATGAACTCAATTTTGAACCCTTCTATACTGTGCAGTACAAACGGATCCGGTGACCCAACACCATTCTTTCAAAAAATATTTTAACCTTCCTCCCACCTGTATGTGAGACCTGTCTGGAGTGTTCCCTAAGGAACTGGTTTGACTTACCTCTGACGTTACTGGCGGTATGGCGCTGGTTTTCGTTCGCGAGGTTTTGGAGGTTGAACTGGTGGTTGCTCTCTCCTCATCCTCGTTGTGGGCCAGCTGGGGCCTGCCCCTAAAAAAGACCTTGACTCCGGTGTGGGTCTTCCTCCAGTGCCTGGCCCTCTAGGCGTAAAATGCAGAGAGCTGTAAGGATGCATCCTTGTCGATGGACCCTTTTAGTTAACCTGACCTCTGGTTATGGGGCGGATTGTTTTTGCCTCGTCATCCAGATCCCATACCTGTCTCAGCAGGTCTTCCCCGAACAGGTAGTTTGCGGGCTGGACATTGCTGGCTTTGCACAGGACAGCGAACTTTGAGTTGATCGATGGTTTAATTGCATTCTTCCGAATACAATTAATCTCAAAGTGGCCATTACACAATAGTGCCATTGTGTCCTGTTCTCGGTCAGTGAGGAGTCCTCCTTCCACTCCTCCTGCAAAGGATGTGATTCCAGACCCCAGTAGGTTTAATACCTTCTGGAATTTTAATTCTTGGTTTCGGATGATAGGTCCAATTTGTCCCCAGATGACATGGTTCACTGCTTGGACCTTCAGGGAAGCACAGTAGCTGGTGGGGGGTACCTGTTCATGGTTTCTTCCATGGTCAGGTCTTTAAGTTGATGGGATGTGAGGTAATTGATGTTACTAGCCAGATCTCCATACAGGGGAGCACTCAGTGATGTTGTGATAGTAAACCTGGATGATTGCAGAGGTACTTCTTCTGCTTGTCCCTGGGAATGTTCCCCCCTTGTGCTTCCATACCCTGACTCAGAGTAGTTTCCTCTGAGTAGATTGGTGGTCGAGGAGGTGCGGCGACAGGAGGAGGCCACAAGAAGTGCAAAGGCGGTCGGTCTCTCTTGCCAAACAGGGGCAATGGAGGCAGTGGGAAGGTGTGGAGAGGAGGAAGATCAGCTGGAAAGAACTATGGGAAATGGAAGCAAGCATCAGCTTCATCATCAGAGCGACTTATGACGTGCTTCCATCACCAAAGAACCTCCATCAATGGTACGGCGAGGATCCAACCTGTGCCCTCTGCCCAACTCCAGCGACCCTCAAACACATCATGGTAGGCTGC
Source organism: Leucoraja erinaceus (assembly GCF_028641065.1). Classification (NCBI taxonomy): domain Eukaryota; kingdom Metazoa; phylum Chordata; class Chondrichthyes; order Rajiformes; family Rajidae; genus Leucoraja; species Leucoraja erinaceus. The sequence goes on along the minus strand of NC_073380.1, from coordinate 46,274,845 downwards.
AAGACCAGCCTCACGCAAGGGAGATACACGTGGCGGCATAATCAGGTACTAAAAAGCCTGGCATCAGCCCTTGAGAACAGGCGGTGTGCGATCAACTCCGAGTGCAAGCAACCCCCCCCCCCCCCCACCAGATCAGAAGAAGGAAACCTATGCAGGGCCCGTGACTGGAGGATGCTGGCGGACATCGGCCGACAACTAATTTTTCCACCTGAAATTGCTTCCACCAACCTCAGGCCAGACTTGGTGTTCTGGTCTCCCTCACAGAAGACTGCTTACATCATAGAGCTCACAGTTCCATGGGAGAACTCTGTTTAGGAGGCCTATGAGCGTAAGAAGCTGCGCTACGCAGAGCTTGCAGCAGAGGCAACGCAGCGTGGCTGGAACACCAAAGTCTATCCAGTTGGAGTGGGATGCAGAGGATTTGTTGCGCCATCTACCATCAGACTGCTGAAGGAGCTTGGAATCCACGGTCAGGCTTCTTTGTAACTCTCTTCCTGTGATTCCAAAGGGGCAGTCTTCTTTCTTGTTCTGACTTAGTTAATATTTATTATTATTTTCCTTGGGCCATCTTAATGCAATGAGGATACCCTCAGATTTCATCTTTTAGGCTTTGAGGCAATGGTCATCTTACTTTGTCCACACTCTGGACTAGCTGGCAGATCACGGCTACCAAAATGGATTTGGCTGCCAGAATGATGCTAGGTTCCCAGCCCCCTGATCCTCTGGCCAGTGTTCTCTTCCTCTATGTGAGGCCCTATAGCCTCTAGGGATCCACTGACTCTTGGACCCCCTGTCCCTCTTCTTTGATACCTTCTTGTGGCGGCGTTGCCCCTGCAGCTGCGGCTCGCCTGCAGTCCGTCTGTCTTTTCTTTTTTTTTTGTTTCTTTTGTCCTGTTGTTTTAGTTTATTTAGTATATTTTAGTTGTGTGTGTGTGGGGGGGTGGGAGAAACTTGTTTTTAGTCTCCTCCTTCAGGGGGGAATGCGATCTTTTCTTGTCGTATCTCCCGTCTCCGTCTGCGCTGAGGCCTAAAGGCGGAGCTGGCGGCCTCCAACTGGGACCGACCTTGAGGCTCCGGAGGCAGAGCCAGGACTTTCCAACATGGGGCTGGCCGACTTTGGGGCTGGGGTGGCGTTGTGGCGGCGGCGACCTGACTTCGGAGCCTCGGAGGCTTAAGCCGCGGGCCCAATGGACTCGGCCGCAGGCCCAGTGGACGACAACATCAGGAGCTCGCAGGTCCCAGGTTGGTGACCGGTTCTCTGGAGCTCCCGCAACAACAGCTTCGTCCGCTGGACTGGAGGGTGGCAGCTTCAGCAGCTTCGATCACCCCGGGCCGCGGAGTTTGAATCGGCCCCTTCTTAAGCTCGGATGCGGTTGCGGTACTTACCATCAACCATCGGGGTCCCAACATCAAAAGCCTGGATTGCCTCAACGCAGAGGGAGAACAAGGAGGGAAGGGACAAGGAATTTGAGACTTTTGCCTTCCATCACAGTGAGGAGGTGCCTGGTAGACTCACTGTGGTGGATGTTAAATTGTGTTAAGTGTGTGTTTTGTTATTTTATTCTATGACTTCAAGGTATACAATTTTGTCCGGACTGAAATGTCTGAATGACAATAAAGGATACTTTACTTTACCCCAATCTCTGCTCTAGTGTCCCTTTTCTCCGCAAAAATAGCTTTGGTCGGCCTCACATTTCTTTAGCCTCTCCAAGTAAATTGAGGGAAAGTAGGCTCTCGAATAGACATGTCCCTAAGGTAATCAGGAAGGATCCATGCCTTAAATTCTTTCTCTTCCTTTGATGTTACTTCCAGTTGAATTATTTTCACTGGTCTCAGGAGGGATTTAGGTGTTGTCGAACCGGGTTGCACTGGAGCAGGGACGTTTGTAGCCCGGGGATAGTTTGCACCCACTGCAGTATCTAATTCTAAAGGCGGAGTAGGCAGCTTCCTACTAGGGAATTGCCTACAGGGAATTCGCTCCATTTCCATGATATCAGAAATCTGTTCTGATTTTATAATTTTAGCGATACCAGGATCAGCTCACTATTGTCTCAACCTCAGAGACACTGCTACTCCTGCTAAAGGAATCTCTCTATTTTACGAATGATTCCTTTACTTCTCCAGTTGGTCTTTTAATTAATTTTGGCACCCACTTCTGAGGAACCTTCTTTCTAGCCCCCTGATCCTTCACACTATCCTCTGCTGGTGAAGCAATCGTCGGAGCTAGAGAGTCCTCTCTCGATCTCCCTGCTATGGATTTAAATTCAGTGAGTTTAAATTCAGTGGGTGGAGTCGAAGACGCCGCTGACTCCACCCGAGCGCCCTGTACGCAGGTTGTGCAAGATGTTTTAGAACTAGTAGCATGATAGGGCTGAGAGGAATGCTGCGATTCTGCTCCAAAAAAATCTGCCCATCCTCTCAAATATTGGGCTTCTCTCCCCTCGAGATCCACGCTAACCACTGCATTTTTACTAAATTTGGTTAGTTTAATCTTAGTCGACCGGGCCACCTCCCATTTAAAAGCCACCATAGTCATCTCCCATTTAAAAGTCGGTGCTTTTTCCTGCTCCTGTGGCTGACTTTTAATGTCTCTCTCTCTCTCTCTCTTCCGAAATACCTAGAGAAGGACCAGATCTCTCTTCCTCCAGCCTTATCCCTAGCTTTGAAGCTGCCATCCTTAAAGCAGAGAGCAGAACAACTTCTTTATTCACCTTCCATTCGGTATAAAACATCTTCCATAATTTAATGAGTTTGTTCCCTTTTTAACTATCCCCGTATTGTCTAATAATTCTCTCTATATAAGTTAGTCTTGTTATGGACTTCAACCCGCCAATCGGCCATAATTCGCCTCCTAATTCCTTATCTAGTTTCCCCCAAAATTTACTTAATCTTTCTGCCATCTGAGGAATATTATCGCAGACTATTTTCAATGGGCTTCCGGAAATGTTTGTTAGGTCCTTCTCTCGACTATTTCCCATGTTCTTCCACAATAGCCACAATACAGATAAGTTCCAAAGCACTCACACCTCCTCTGCACTCATTCCTCCCTTTCAGTCTCCAAGGCCACTGAGATTGCTTCCTCACAATCAAAGATCTTATAGCGGAGCAAGATAGGCTACTCCTGCTAAATGCAATGGACTGACGTGTAGTACGCTATGGAGGGGATCATGGGCATTTTTCCACGCCCATTTTAGCAACCTGAGCCTACCTAACCCGACCCGATTCGCACTGTAATCAATGTTGCGGGGCAACAGTTTATGTGGGTCAGATTCATAAATCTGTCAGTTCAAAATTCTTGTCAAGAATAAAATTTGATTCTGGTAATTGTCTTTTTTAATGTTTTTTAAATCATTTCTTTTTAAATGGCTCACAAGCAGTGTTTGAGTTGATTTTGTAGTAACCGGAACCGACCCGACTCGCAGGGTGATTGACAGGGGGGGACATTTTGTGCGTGATTATAGGGTTAGATTCATAATTCTGTTAGTTCATAATTCTGTTGATTCTTGTTAAAGAATAAAATGTTTATAAACACACATACATGAAAATTATATAAATGTATATAACACACACAATTATATTTCTTCTAATCCAATAATGAACTTTATTTCAGACTAGACAAGGGACATTAAATAAGAAACATTGTAAATAAGAAACATTGTCTTGGGGCACTCTCTCTCCCCGCTGCCCCGGGCCCCGCACTCTCTCTCCCCGCTGCCCCGGGCCCCGCACTCTCTCTCCCCGCTGCCCCGCACTCTCTCTCCCCGCTGCCCCGCACTCCCTCTCCCCGCTGCCCCGGACCCCACACTCCCTCCCCTCGCTGCCCCGGGCCCCGCACTCTCTCTCCCCGCTGCCCCGGGCCCCGCACTCCTTCTCCTCGCTGCCCCGGGCCCCGCACTCTCTCTCCCCCGCTACGGATCCAATCTTTGGCTGGAAGCAAGAAGGCGGGAGCAAGAAAGCGGAACAAGATGGCGGAGTCAGGTTGCTAAAATGTGTCCTATAATCACCCATGAAACCGCCCATGAGCGGACCTCACGTTTGCGTGAGAGTAATCTATCTTGCTTCGCTATAAGATCTTTGCTCACAATGGCCAACATCTAACAGATTCACATCTCTCTCACACAATCATACATTTAATTTTATTCAACCGCTAGTCAATCTTGCTATTCAATCGCTCAGTTTGATCACTCTACTCAATCACTCTGTTCAATTGTTCTACTCAATCACCCTTCAATCGCGCACTCAACTCCTTTATAAATTCGATCTTATTCACAATCACCCATTCAACTTCCAGCCTGTAAACAAAGAATCTTCAGTCTCCCAAACTAAGGTGTTTAATATTTAAATCTTCTAGCAGCAATCTCTCCCATTCAGAACACTTTAAGTTAACAAAGCCAAATAAACCCAAACCACACAAGCACAACTATACTCAAACAAGAAACTATTCCCCCAATTATAAGTAGACAAAGACACACCCCGATATAAATGACTAGCATCCCCTTATTATGACGATTAATCACACACTCTAATAAATCCTCCTCGTGGTGTACTTGTCAATGGAATGATCCCTCCCCCGACACAGCGATCGAAAGAATACAAACCCTGATCGAACCACCATGATTCGGATTCTAACAATATAACCAATTTAAACACACTTTTACCCCAATTATCCAACACCCAAAACCCTTAAGCACACACAGTCAGTACAAGTAGCGGTTCGCGATCTTAACACACTCCCAATATGTTTTACACACAACAAAATATGTATACAGTTCGGATCCGGAAAATATATACGTTGGAAATTTACAATACACTATAGTCATAACACACTAGCGCACAATTCACAAACACTTGATTTCAATTCTGCGTCGCGCTATTATCAACCAGTGAACCTCGCCCTCTGACACCAAAGATTTCCCCTTTCCTAGGGTATTCTTTGCTGAGGGGTACTACTTCTTAATTGACTACTTTTCCCCTTCAGATACTTTTCCTCCCCTGGGTATTTTTTCCCGTCCGATTACTTTTCACCAAAAAATCAGGTTCCCTTCTCTCAGTTACTCTTCGCTATCAGGTACTAATCAACAATTGATCAGAGGGTTACTACTCACGGTTGACCAGCCGCTATTCAGAATCAATCTCAAACATGCTATACAAACTTAGAAGTTCTATATACACAGAATTCGAATTCTACCATACAGATCAGAACTTGAATATGAAATTCTGTATTTAGAGATTTTAATTCTGCAAATTTAAGTTTGCTCTGATCGAACCAATTACTTTTGGTGCATACCACTCAATATACGCGGGTTCAAATTTTTTGCACCAGATGCTCATGGCCAGGTTTATTCTGCATATAAAGAACATTTTGAAACATTCGCTCAACCATACCCCTGGCAGTGGAGCCCACGGTAGTTAAAACTGTAGGACAAAGATCCCAGTAATTTGGCTCTTGGTGATACTTTGCTTGCAAATTGCACCAAGGCCCTTCTAAGGTGAAACCTAAAGATGGCCTGGTTGCCTTTTCTTATGGAGGGTGCAACCAAATTTTCAGTCATAAAGTGAAGTGTGAAGGATATAAGCTTGATATATTGATCACCTGGTCCTTCGTGATTACTTTATTGCTGCAGGAATGTGCATAAATCTTGTTCAAGTCTATGAAACTAATATTGGAAACCAGTGATTAAGAGAGTGTACCCTTAGTACAATAGTAGACAATGTTTTCTGTTGGAAAGCACAATGATAAGTCAATTTTTAAAGGCTAAAAGTAATTCAAAATAATTAATAGTACAGGCACCTTGGTCTCTACGGGGTTGGGGAACTAAATGGTACAAACCCATAGATGTAGTCTATATGGACCAACAAGGCGTTTTATAAGGTTTTGCATAGTACACTGCTCTGGAGGGCTAGATCGCAGGGAGAGCTACCTAACAGGATACAGAATTAGCTTTATGACAGGACGCCGAAGGTGGAGGTGGAAGTTGGCTATTTGGACTGGAGGTCTGTCTGCAAATAGTGATGTGCCCCATGGATCCATGCCAGGAAGATATCAATTTCAGATGAGAATGCACAAGACATGATTAATAAAAAGACAGTAAAATAGATGGCATCATAGACAGTGAAGATAGTTATCAAGAATTACAGCAGGATCTTGATCAGCTGGGGAAGTGGGCAGAGGAATGGCAAATGGAGTTTAATTCAGACAGATGTGAGGTGTTGCATTTAGGAAGTCAAAGACGGGCAGGATCCTTCACGGCAAATGTTAGGGCCGTGGAAGTTTTGTAGAGCAGTGCAATATAAAGGCGGCAGAGTTGCTGCCTTACAGCGAATGCAGCTCTGGTGACCCGGGTTCGATCCCGACTGCGGGTGCTGTCTGTACGGAGTTTGTACGTTCTCCCCGTGACCTGCGTGGGTTTTCTCCAAGATCTTCGGTTTCCTCCCACACTCCGAAGACGTACAGGTTTGTAGGTTAATTAGCTTGCTAAATGTAAAAATTGTCCCTAGTGTGTGTAGGATAGTGTTAATATGCGGGGATCGCTGGTCGGCGCAGACCCAAAAGGCCGAAGGGCCTGTTTCCGCACTGTATCTCTAAACTAAACTAATAAGAGTAAAACATCTCTACCATGAACTATAGATGGAATCTCCGAAACAGCTAGTATCACGGAGTTATGGCAACAACATTACAGTACTTTATTCAACTGTGTCCAAGGTGATTTGTATAGGGTGGACAGTAGTGAGAGTAATGATTCAATGGTGATTATGTCAGACAGGTGTATCATGCCATGAACAAGCTGTCCAACAACAAAGCAAGTGGCTTAGATCATATTTCTGCTGAACGTCTCAAGTATGCGAGTATGAGGATAGCTCCTCTCCTTGCTATTTGTTTTACTGGCTTTATGATACATGGCTTGTTACCAGACTCAATGTTGTCTGTTCTGCTAGTGTCGGTCATTAAGGACAAAGCTGGTAAGTAGGCAGCCCAAATAATTACAGGCCCATAGCTTTAGCCAACATACTTTCAAAAGTCCTAGAAAGCATTCTGCTGGATAGATTAAATGAGTTTGTTAACTCCACAGATAACCAGTTTGGTTTTAAAGCTAAACATGGCACTGACATGTATATATGCCCTAAAGGAGATTGTAAACAAACATAGAGGTAAAAAATCATCAATTCTTATGTGAAAATAGAAAGCTGTTTGTTAAATTGAGTCAAAGAGGGGTGCCTAAATACATTGTGAGAATTCTCACTTACTCGTATGCCCACCAGACTATGTAAATAAAATGGGGCAATAGGGTCTCAGCCCCATTTGGGGTTAGCAATGGTGTTAGACAAGGGGGAATTTTGTCCTCAGTCCTTTTTAATAGTAAGATTAAACGAGTACTTACCAGTATGAAGTTTGATCTGTATTTTATGAGGAGTTACGGTGAGGTATTACGTGAAGATCCCAGCTCAGTGCGCATGTGCGGCATACTTCGAAGCAGCGGTGTGAAATCACAGGATAGACACAATATTTGAAGTAAGATAGTAAAGATCATGAGACATCAGTTTATTAGTTTGATCTATATATTGAGGGTGGGAGCGGAGGGCACGTAATACCTCATCGTAACTCCTCATAAAATACAGATCAAACTTCATACTGGTAAGTACTCGTTTAATCTTACTATTTTACTTCGGAGTCACGTGAGTGATTCCGTGAAGACTTCAAAGGTCTGTGATTTCAAACCGTGTAACAGTTTTTATTTCACTCACTGCCGAAGTTTTTGAGGGAGGAAGTGTTATCGTAATCAACCAGTGGATCTGCTTTCACAAGAAACAGAAAGGTATTTGTTAACAATAACAACATAAAGAGCTCCCCTGAGCTTAAATTAATATTGCAGTTTGTAATATTCTTTCTGCAATTAAATCAGGTTTATCAACGGTTTATAATAAAAAATGTTCTGAACGTCGTTCCCTTGACCATTCTGCCGTATTGAGAATGTGGTCAACCGGGATGTCCATTCGTTCAGCCGCTGATATCAATGCTGCCCTAGTGGAATGGGATTAAAATGTATTATTATCTATTCCGGCAGCTTTCAGTACTTGTTTGAGCCACCTTGGAGTGGTTTGGCTCGTACCCCGTCTTGGGGTTTCTGTGGTTGACCCATAGGCTTTCCTCTCCCTCTAAGATTGTGGGTTGTGTCTATATATTGTAGTAGATGGGTCACCACACTCAACCTGGAATCTGGTGGGTAGGCCCGGAATCCCACCAGTGAATTGGGCGTTCCTGGTCCATATAACCATATAACGATTACAGCACGGAAAACACAGGCCATCTCGACCCTACTAGTCCGTGCCGAACTCATAATCTCGCCTAGTCCCATATACCTGCGAGTTAGGTTTTTACCAGACCTAGAATATGAACGTGATGCGTCTGGGGTAATCACCATGTTATCCAGTCTAGTTTTATGGAGTGACTGGACTCTGTGAGCGTATACGAGAGCCATAAGCATGAGCGTTTTTAATATAGATTGAGCAAGCTGAGGGATCTGGCTGGTGCCATTCTCTGAGATATGTCAATATCACACCGATATCCCATACATAGGTATACCTCCATGCTCTGCTGTCCTGCTGTTTTAGATAAGCAGACAAGGTGCTCCATGCTGTATTTACGGCACTGTAACTCACCTTTTAGTCATGGTGTAGATGTTCCAGGAACTCCAATACGTCAGTGGTTGAATAGTTTGGTATGTTGTCCCTGCGTTGTAGCAGTATTTTACCCATGTTAGCTCTTGGTGACTGTTCGCAGGGATGCCGACATGGTGGTAATGGTTCCTTTGGATAATCCCAGTCCCTGGTAAGGTCTATTCTAACCCTGCACCCAGGAGTTTGATGTTTTTCTGGCATGGGTGGCTTGTGCCTGATACTGGGTTGAGTCAGCAACCATGGTCCACTAGGGAAATCCATAGGTGACTCGCCCACCGTGTCGTGATGAACTGGGAACCATGGCTGTGTAGGCCGGTCGGGCACGTTCAATATCTCGGAGACAGATCCCATCTGTATTGCGAAGTGCCCGTCTGATGAGGCAGAAGGGAGGAAGGCAAAGCAGAAATTCCCCCTTCCAGCGTGTAGGCATCTATCGCTGCTGCCTCTAATCTGGTTCCTAAGTCACATACATAGGTTACTGGTGATTCCGTCTTGTGCAACCAAATTGATATCTGGCTTTCAAACTGCTTAATACCTTTAGCAGATATCTTGGGTTTGACATCTATTCAATGTTATCATAAATTTTACCCCGTGACATGGTGTCTCCCACTTTGTTCTAGCTTCCTAGGACATAGGCAGCTGATAATTAAAATGTCTTTCGACACACCATTGCCAGATTTGTTTGACCAATTTGTTGCACAATAATGATTATTATGCTCCCCATATGGTTGATATAAGCCACCACCATAGTATTATTATCAATCCGTAACCACATATGTACGTGCTGCATTTGAAATGCATATGCTTTTTAGCCCAATAGGCGATCACCAATCCCAAGTAGTTGATGCCCGGTGTGTGTAGTAACGATGTTTGTGAATTGGTCCATCTGTTACCTGTGCTGGATATGGAGTTTAGTTGCTCCCCAGCCTAAAGTACTGGCATCGGTTTTTAATAACCAAGTTGGGATTGGTGATGATAGTAGGGCTGAAAACTATGCCAAATATATGTCTGCCCACCACCGTAATTGTGATATAGCTTCAGTGGGTACATTGGTGATTTGATTACAGTGACCCAAGTACCTTGGCAAAGTAACAGTCATATGGACGGAATTATTATTGAAACCCAGATAATCCATGGTAGTTAACGCTTCAATTCTGGTTTATCTGGGCGTGGGATAAACCTCAGAGCTTTAGGGAGCTGTTTCGTAGCTAGAACTGCTGCCACAGCTAATTCCTTTGTTTCCCCTAATATGAGGATATCATCCACTATATGCCATGATTATGCTTGTTTCTTAATTTTTTCATGGCCATTTTTGTAATATTTATAATAGTTTAGGCCTGAGGTTAGACCATAGGGAATGCTCTATGCTCCCATAGTTGCCCTAACCGGGATATCCATTATCCAGGTAAAATTTTTTAGGTATCTATAATGATCCTAGTGTATGGGTATAAGATAGTTAGCATCTTCCATATCAATGCTCCCCATAGGTATCCTTTGGAGATCAGATGTCTGGCAGTGACAAAACCCGTCTCCATCTTAAAGTGTATATACTCAACAGATTATTTAGTGATATTAGATCAATGATGATGCTACATTCACCATCTTTTGTAGTTTTGGTGAATATATTCGATACAAATTCCAATGGTTCATGTTTACTCCCATGATCCGTTTAGTAATGAGCCTTTCTAGTTCAGCTTGACCTTCTCACTTTCTTAGAGGGAGAAAATGCCCTTTGGGCGCATTGCTGAACTGGCGGTAATATGCCCAATTTGAATTTGTTTTTATCCACTAATACTGTTGAGTATATTTTGGTTATTTGTGACAGCATGCCATGCTTTATCAACAAGTGTAAATGCCCCCCCCCCCCCGCAGTTAGTAGAACACCCTTATTTAGTGTAAACTGGGCGGAACCAGACTACCTACCTCCATGTTTATTGTTTTTTCATGAAGGCCTAGTTTGCTGGTATGCTGGTGCTGTCGGTGGGGTGGCGCATTTTCCCATGGCTCCGCTCTGGGCCCCTGTCTAAAAAGAACTTTGGGGGTAATGTGAAGCGGTCGCCAGGCTTTCACCAGTCCTTGTTTGATATTGCTGGTGGATGCCGAGGGGTGCTGCCAGCTGGGTGTTGGATGCGATGTCCTGCTCGTTCCATGGCCTGCCCTCATGAGGCGCACAGGTTTAGTTGCCTCTCTTCCCGCAGCAGCGGTTTGCATAGCCCCGTATATTTGGGGTTGCGGGCAGGTCTTATATGCACCATTGTTCAGTCGAGTATCCCAAATTTGGGAACATCTTAGGCGTCAGCACCCTGGTAGTGCAACGGGATAATCTCATCCTGGGAGAACCACCTTGGTGATCATGGCGTCTCGCCTGCCAGGTGAGTATGATCCGTGGAAAACGAGCAAAGGCGGTAACCTCTTGACCCTCTGTTAGGAGCTTCAGAATTCGCTGCTTTTAGCTCTTGTCTGCGAGTCTGCTGACCCAGCTGCCTGCGGATTTGCCTCTAGAAAGGCCTGCTCCTGCAGGGCTTTGTTGAGAAGATGGTCGCGTGGAGGAGCCATGTAGTGGCCCACGACACCCAGTAGCTCTTCCTGATCCTGCTCCCCTGGCATACTGCTGTTCTCATCCGCCTGCCCAGCGTTTAAGCCAGCCCAGCCCTGGCCTCCTTAGCTAGCCTCAAAAGAGGGAGCAAAAGGGTGTGCTATAAATTGGAGGAGGCATAGCTCAAACTCCGCTGTTGCATCAATCCCTCGTCAAGGGAGATGGCTAGTGCAATAGCACTGGGGTAGGAGTGTCTTGGCATTCAGCCAGTGCCCCTTTTTCCCTGGAGGTTTTGAACTCCATGACCTCCTCTGGCTTGGGGAGACAGACATACTTATTTTTGCTGTCTCCAACCTGTTCCAGTTTTGGAGGAAGTTGGCTCCTGTAGAACCTGTTAAATTGGTAAGATTTTTGTCTTACCTGTATGTAGAGGCTGCCTGCCGTTTTTCAGGCGGCATTGTAGCGGTTCCCGGGCGGCGATTCTCCTTGTCAGGAGTCTGCAGGGCTGCCGGTCGGGTTTTTAAATTTCCCGCCGGTCCGCTGCTGTTCACCAAACAGCTGTTCAGCGGACCGGCATCAGCGCAGCTCCCTGCAGCGGTCCGCAGCCTGTGCGGTCCCGTTTGCGCCTTTCCCCCTCCACTGTCGGCTCCTTCGCTGGAGTCGAACGGGGGCCGCTTCCTCTCTACTTTGCTCCCCCTGGAGCAAAAAACCACAAGGCCCGATTAAGGTAAGTACTTACCTCACGTCCTTGGATGCGGGAGCTGCCGACTCCCGCTGGCCGCGTTCTGCACAGCTGTGCGATAATGCCGCACATGCGCACTGAGCTGGGATCTTCACGGAATCACTCACGTGACTCCGAAGTAAAATCTTTATATTAATTACCTGTCCAAGCAGTTGAAAGCCTGTAATACTGGGTGCATGATTGGTAATACTTTAGTGAACCATATTATGTATGCAGATGATCTTGTGGTCTTTAGTTCATCTAGCGCTGGTCTCCAGCAACTCCTTACTATATGTTCTGTGTATGGTGTGGAACATGATATCAAATATAATGCTGGTAAGAGTGCTGTTATGATCTGTAGAACCAAAGAGGATAAATGTCTACAATTTCCTGATTTTAAATTGTCTGACAATAATCAGTGTTTGTAATAAGGTAAAACATCTTGGACATTTTATTACAGAACAACTGACAGATGATGAGGATATTTATAGGCAGCATTGTATGCTGTATGTACAGGTGAATATTCTCTTACGCAAGTTTTGTGCGTGTATAGATATGGTGAAGATGTCTCTGTTTAGAGCATATTGAACACCACTCTATACTGCACACCTGTGGTCAAACTCCAGAAAGACATTTACAGAGATTAAAGGTGGCTATAATGATGCCATGAGAATACTGCTAAGGAAACCTAGATTTTGTAGTGCTAGTGAAATGTTTGTGGCTGCAGTTCAGTACTTTAGAAGCTATCCTAAGAAATCATATGTATAAATTTATTTGCAGGATTAATTACTCTGAAATTGTAATTATCTTGGTCTAATCAAACATAAGGTTTAGCTCTACACGCTACCAATCCCAGCTGTGGAGACATTGGTATAGTTGCCTCGTTGTAGGACACTAATCTTTCTTTTTTATTCTGGATTTTAAATCATGTATTGTGTTTTTGTATATCATTTATGATGCTCTTATAAGTAATTTACTAAGCTTTTATATGTATTTTATGGCATTTTTATATGCAATGTATTTTATGTAATGTCATCTCTTGTCTGGACCTTGAGTCTGAAATAAAGTTGTAATAATATTAATAATATTAATAATATTAATAATAATAATAATAAAATGCAAGTATGTAGTTCCTTGAAAATGGCATCGCAGTGGAGGATGGCAAAGATGACTTTTGGCATGTTAGCCTTCATAAGTCAGGGCATTGAGTGTCACAGTTGGACACAACATGGGTTATGCTGCACTTGGAGTATTGTGTTCTGTTGTGGTACCAATAAATATCAGCTGTGGCTCAGTAAGTAGATAATTTAACACTGAGTGAAAAGGTTTTAGGTTCAAGTCATATTCTTAAAAATCATAGATGGAAACATCCAAGTTAACATTCCAGTGCCGGGTTGAGGGAATATGATGAGATGTCCTATACATGAGGTGTTAAATGGCGGTCCAGGCTGCTCACATGTAAATAGTTCAGATCCCATGGTAATAATTTGCCGTGATGGAAAACATCCTTGGTGTCCTGAACAATGTATGCCTCTAATGAATAACAGAGCCCTTTTCAATTTCAATTAATTCTCTCATGTTCCTTAAAGATTTATTTCCAAAACTGCCACTCAAAGCTACCATTTTAATTAAGAAGCTTCCTACTTGGCAGGGTGAATGTTTGCAACTAGATTGCCTATTTGACTAAGCACACTCCTGAATGTCATGGATAAAAGTCATATACTTTTCAATCTCCTTGATTATAACCTTAATAATCATAAATATATCTTCACTATAGAAAAATCTAGATTGCATCAATGCCCCAATATTTGAGTAAACAATCTTCATGGGTAAATCATTTCAACTTCAGGAAAGTACATAACAATTCCTAACTAACCTCGCACAATCCAATGACTGGAGAAATAGGAGCAGGAGTAGATCACCTTCCCCCTCAAGTCTACTCTGCCATTCGATGTGATAACAGCTTATCTTTGACCTCTTCTGTTTGAATATGATTGTCCTTGATATCTTTAGAGTGAAAAGATCTATTGGACAATCTTGAATGTAACATTCTGAAGTAAAGTGTTCCATAGACACCTCAATAAAGAAATATTTCCCCCCATCTCAAAGCCAAAGGGCTTAGCCCTTATTCTAAGACTATGTCTTTAGTTCCAAACTTTTTAGTTTCAACTAGAGATTGGTCCTGAGCTACTATCTACCTCATTGGAGATCCTCGGATTAGCTTTAATCCGACTTTATCTTGCACTAAACGTTATTCCTTTTATCATGTATCTGTACACTATGGATGGTACGATTGTAAACATGCATTGTCTTTCCGCTGACTGGTTAGCACGCAACAAAAGCTTTTCAATGTACTTTGCTACACGTGATAATAAAATAAAATAAACTTTAATGGAGACAATTAAAGACTTCAGGATTTCATTTTTGCTTGGGATGACCAGCAAAACCAGTACTTGTTTCCCATTCCTAATTACCCAGGTTTACGAACCATCTTCTTGAACCAGAGCACTCCCATTAAAATCTTATTACACCAGGTCAGACATGAGCAAACAAATCTGATCATCACATAGCACCAAGGTGAGTGCAGTTTTGACATCAATCCAGAAGATAAACACATTTTGCCACATAGCAGGCTACTAATTGGCACCCAACCCTCCATCTTAAACATTCATTCTCTCCACAGCTGGTTGAAGCATACACTCTCCACAAAGCAACCTGAAAATTATTCCCATTTGTCCCTAACCTCTACCATTAATCTGCAAGTTGAATTGGTAGTAAAGAAAGCAAACTCAATGCTAGCATTTATTTCAAGAGGGCTTCTATACAAAACAGAGATGTAATATGGAGGCTATACGGCTATAAGGTGCTGGTCAGGCAGCATTTGAAACACTGTGAGCAAATTTGGGCACCATATCTGAGGAACGAGGTGCTGGCTCTGGAGGGGGTCCAGAGGAGGTTTACAGGAATGATCCTAGGAATGAGTAGGTTAACATACAATTAACTTTTGTCGCCACTGGCCCTGTACTTGCTGGAGTTCAGAAGAATGAGTGGTAATTTCATTGAAACATTCAGAATAGTGAAAGGCCTGGATAGAGTGGATGTGGAGAGGATGTTTCCACTAGAGGGAGAGTCTAGGACTAGAGGTCATAGCCTCAGAATTAAAGGGCATTATTTTAGGAAGGAGATGAGGATAAATTTCTTTAGTCAGATGGTGGTGAATCTGTTGAATTTTACTTCGGAGTCACATGAGTGACTACGTGAAGAACCCACCCAGCGCGCAGGCGCGGCATTACGTCAGCAGTGCAACAGCGGCAGCAGCTGGAGCCAGGCTCTCCAGCTGCAGCATAAAGACAAGACCTCAGGTAAGTGCCTTTTTTGTTACAGAGTCGCTCCAGGGAAATAATGGCCTCTAGGAAGCGACCAGCCAGGAGGACTGCCTGCCCAACTCCACCCGAGGAGGGGTCCATAGCTGGGCGGCAGCCTCTCGCAGCGGAGGAGTCGTTTCAACGCTCCCGCTCTCCCGACACCGAGCCGCCCCCAGTGCTGCAGATATCAACGCCCCGCACTGGGAGGAAGGCGACTCATAAGACCGACCGGCCGGTGTCCTCCGATGAATCGGAGGAACGGGAACTCTCTCCCCCACCGAAAAGGGGAGACGCTCGGATAAGCTGCATGAGGCAGCTCCTTGAGCGAATGATCAACGAGGAGATGCAGGCTACGCATCTCCCAGGAGGACGGGCTTTGGCCTCCTCCTCTCCACACCCTTCTGTACCCTCTATGTTCGAGGGCAGTAAGGGAGGCCAGGACTGGGCTGGCCTATCTCAAGGGCAGGCGGAGGATACCGTCAGCATGCCGGGCGTGGAAGAAGAGCTACTGGGTGTAGTGGGGCGATATGCAGCGCCCCCAACAACTGGGATGGTGTTGCCACCCAGACTGGCGGCCAGCATAAACAGGCTGTCCAACAACCCGCTGCAGGACAAAGCCGTCCAGCAGGCCCTTGACACATACACAGCGCCAGAAAATTGTGAGGCGCTGAGGGTCAAGACGGTCAATGGGCAGATCTGGAACCACCTGGGGCAGCAGATCAGGGCTCAGGAAGTTAAAATGCAGCGAGTCCTGAAGCTCCATTCAGCAGCCGTCACCGCCTTTGCTCGGTCCGTTGGGAATGAAGACCTGACCATACCCCAACAGGATGCCCTCGCACTGATGTGCAGCACCACCTACGAGTTAAACAACCTACGGCGCGACAACATCAGGCCGGCCCTCAACCCAACATATGCGGGCCTCTGCAAGGCTCCAGCGCCCGAACGGGAGGCGCTGCTATTTGGCGCAGACCTGGCCAAAAGGCTGAAGGAGCTGGAAGAGGCGGCTAAACCTGTAGGCCTCATGAGGGCAGGGCCAGGACCGAGCAGGGTGAAGACACCCAGTTGGCAGCACGCCTCGGCAGCCACCAGCAGGTACCGAGCTGGTGAAAGCCTGGTGACCGCCTCCCACTACCCCCAGAGCTCTTTTTTAGAGCGGGGCCCAGGGCGGAGCCATGGGAAGATGCGCCGCCCCACCGCAGCACCAACACGGACAACCTTGGGCCAAACCCACCGAAAACGACCCCACAAGTAAACATGGAGGTAGGTGGGTCTGGTTCCTGTCAACATACACAGACAAAGGGTGTAATATTAACAGGAGGACGTTTGAGGTTTTTCAAGCAGGTTTGGTGCTCCCTTACTAATAATAAGTTTATACTCAACAGTATTAGTGGATACAAAATTGAGTTCAAACCAGGCGTAGAACCGCCAGTTCAGCACATGCCCCAAAGGGTATTCCTTCCCTCAGCAATTGAGAAGGTAGAAGGACAAGCTGAACTTGATCGGCTCGTGGCTAAAGGCATCATCGAAATGACCACACACGAGCCGCAAGAATTTGTATCAAATATTTTTCTCAAATCCAAAAAAGATGGTGGATGTCGCATTATTATTGATCTGACGTCACTTAATCAGTCTGTTGAGTATCAACATTTCAAAATGGAGACATTTGTCACTGCCAGACAACTGATCTCCAAGGGATACTACATGGCAAGCATAGATATCAAAGATGCTTACTATTTGGTACCCATTCATAAAAATTATTATAAATATCTGAAATTTATCTGGATGGGCCGGCTATGGCAGTACCGAGCCTTGCCCAATGGGTTAACGACAGCTCCCAGACTATTTACGAAAATTCTTAAAGTGGCCATGAGGAAATTGAGAGAACTAAAACATTTAGTCGTGGCCTATCTGGACGATGTTCTCATATTAGGAAGAACAAGGGAACAAGCTGTCGCAGGAGTTTTAGCCACTAAGCAACTCCTTGAAGCTTTGGGATTCATCATTCACCCAGATAAATCAATATTGGAGCCTACTACTAACATGGACTACCTAGGCTTCACTATTGACACTATTCATATGACTGTCACTCTGCCCAGAGACAAAAAAGTTTCACTCATTGAAGCTTGTAACCATTTGATTGCTACACCGCAACCTAGGATACGGCATGTAGCCAGAGTTATTGGCTCTATCGTAGCAGCATTCCCGGCTGCCCAACATGGGCCCTTGCATTATCAAAATTTACAAAGAGCAAGGACTCATGCATTATGTCTTAATAGGGGACATTATGACCGCAAAATGGAATTACCCACTGAAGCTAAATCAGAACTTCAGTGGTGGGTTGAAAATATCTGGCACAGTCACAGTCCTATCGCCGTAACCAATCCTAACATAATCATTACAACGGATGCCAGTGCTTTAGGCTGGGGAGCTACTAACTCCATAGACAGCACGGGTGGCAGATGGACTAACTCAGAGGCATCGCTACTACAATCACTGGGCATTAATTTTTTGGAAATGCTCGCGGCCTTTTATGGGCTAAAAGCATATGCATCTGATATGCGGCACGTGCATGTTAGAATTATGATCGACAACACTACGGCGGTATCTTATATCCAGCACATGGGTGGCATAAAATCAGTATCATGCGACAAATTAACTGCTATTATCTGGCAATGGTGTGTCGAGAGACATATTTGGCTATCAGCTGCCTATTTACCAGGCAAGCTAAATTTAGTGGCGGACACCAGGTCACGAAAATTCAATGACAACATCGAATGGATGTTGGACCCAAAATTATTTGCTAAGATTGTCAAGCAATATGGTACGCCAGATATAGATTTGTTTGCATCTAGGTTAAATCACCAACTACCCATGTATGTGGCTTGGGAACCAGACCCAGAGGCAGCAGCGGTAGATGCCTTCACGCTGGATTGGGGAAATTTCTTTTTCTATGCTTTCCCTCCCTTCTGCCTCATCAGTCGGGTACTCCAGAAAATTCAGGCAGACTCAGCCTCTGGCATTCTGGTCGTACCCGACTGGCCTACCCAACCATGGTTCCCAATGTTCCACGACATGGTGTAGAGACACCTATGGTTCTTCATAGCCACCCCCAATTATTGACTCACCCGGTAACTGGCATTAGCCATCCATGCCACCAAAAATTGAACCTCCTGGTTTCCAAATTTTGAACAGACCTTACCGGGGATTGGGGTTATCAGAGAGAACAATCACCACCATGTCGGCATCCCTGCGAGTTTCCACCAAAAAGCAGTACCTGACCTACATCAGGAAATGGGAACAGTACTGTCTGGAAGCAGGGACATCCTACAAGACGGCTTCGATCTCGGATGTGCTGGAGTTCCTGGCCCACCTGCACCATGACCTCAAGATGAGCTACAGTGCCATCAATACAGCTCGGAGCGCCCTGTCCGCATACCTCATGCCCATAGGACAGCATAGTGTCGGATCCCACCCTCTGGTCATCAAACTCCTTAAGGGGATCTTTAACACCAAACCCCCTACATCTAGATACACCCATATGTGGGATGTGAGTGTAGTTCTTACACACCTTCGAGGTTGGCCTCCGGTGGGATCCCTGAGCCTGGAACAGGCCACTTATAAGACCCTTATGCTAATGGCGCTTGTCTCGGCTCAGAGGGTTCAGTCGCTGCACCAGCTAAATCTGAACTACATGGTGACCACCCCAGATACCATTACTTTCACCATGCCGGGGTTGGTAAAACAAAGTAGACCAGGTACATCCATGATGAAGGTTGATCTTCCGGGCATACCCTCCAGAACCCAGGCTGTGTGTGGTGACCCACCTTCATCATTATCTAGACACTACCCAAACACTTAGAGGGGGAGAGAAAGCCTTATGGGTTAGCCACAAAAAGCCTTTTGGACGGGTTACCAGCCAGACTTTATCCAGATGGTTAAAACAGGTCCTCAACATGGCAGGGATTAACACAGATGTTTTTAAATCCCATTCAACCAGGGCAGCGTCCACCTCAGCGGCGGATAGGATGCAGGTTCCCCTAGACAACATCCTCAGAGCAGCGGGATGGTCAAGGGAATCGACATTCCAAAGATTCTACAGAAAACCGCTGATGGAACCGGACGTCTTTGCGGAAAGCATTTTAGAAACCGCAAAGTTATGATTTAAAGCCCAGGGGAGCTATTTTTTGTTATAGTTAATAAACATTTCTTTTATAACTAAACAAACTTGTTGGTCTTTAGATACCACTTCCTCCCTCGATGATCTTTCGGCAGTGAGTGATATAACTGTTACACGGTTTGAAATCACAGACCTTTGAAGTCTTCACGTAGTCACTCACGTGACTCCGAAGTAAAATAGTAAGATTAAACGAGTACTTACCAGTACGAAGTTTGATCTGTATTTTATGAGGAGTTACGATGAGGGATTACGTGCCCTCCGCTCCCACCCTCATTATATAGATCAAATTCGGACTAATGTCTCGTTGGTCTTTACTATCTTTACTTCAACTAGTGTCTATCTGTGATTCCACACCGCTGCTTGGAAGTATGCCGCGCCTGCGCGCTGGGTGGGTTCTTCACGTAATCCCTCATCGTAACTCCTCATAAAATACAGATCAAACTTCGTACTGGTAAGTACTCGTTTAATCTTACTATTCTTTGCCACAGAAGGCTGTGGAGACCATCAGTGGATTTTTTAAGGCATAAATAGATAGATTCTTGAGCAGTACAGGTGTCAGCGATTATGGGGAGGAGGCAGGAAAATGGGATTAGGAGGGAGAGATAGATCAGCCATGATTGAATGGCGGAGTAGACATGATGGGCCAAATTGCATAATTCTACTCTTATCACATAACCTTATGACCTTAAAAGGACAAGGGCTGTGGGCACATGGGAACAATGCCACCTGAAATTTTCCTTCCAGGTCTCACACCACCTTGACTAGGAAGTATAGTCATAGACTGATACAGTGTGGAAACAGGCCCTTCAGCCCAACTTGCTCACATCAGCCAACATGTTCCAGCTACACTAGTGTTTCGTCCATATCCCTTCAAACTTGTCTTATCCATGTACCTGTCTAACTGTTTCTTAAACTTTTGATAGGCTCAACCTCAACTACCTCCTCTGGCAGCTTGTTCCATACACCTGTGAAAAAGTTACTCCTCAGATTCCTATTAAATCTTTTCCCCTTCACCTTGAACCTATGTCATCTGTTGCTCAATTCCCCTACTCTGGGCAAGAGATTCTGTGCATCTACCCAATCTATTCCTCTCATGATTTTATACACCTCTGTAAAATCACCCCTCATTCTTCTGAGCTCCAAAGAATAGAGTCTCGGTATACTCAACCTCTCGCTATAGCTCAGACCCTCTAGTCCTGGCAACACCATCGTAAATGTTTAAATAGAGTTTCTTATTCACTGCTGGATCTAAATGCCAATGAGTACCTTCATCAGATCCGCGGCAACGGTTCAAGTGGATGGTTCACCGCTACCTGGTCACGATCATTTAGAGATGGAAAAGTAATGCAGGCTTTGCCAGCAAGGTCTTGATTCTGAAAAATGAAGGAAAAAAAAATGATGAAGTGTTATTTAGAAATAAATCTGGTTGATAGCAACTCAGGAAGAAACAACATGAAGGGAAGACTTGACAAATACATCAATCACCATGCACTTTTAGGCAAAAATGAATCAGAGCATGTACGTCACACTCACTGATATTTTCCAGGTCAGATATGCGATACAATACAATACAATACGATTTATTTGTTATCATTTGAACCTCTTGAGGTACTAACAAAATTTGGTTTCTGCAGTCATACACACAAGAAAAAGAACCAAGACACAACACAATTTACACAAACATCCACCACAGTGAATCTCCTCCTCACTGTGATGGAAGGCAAAGTCTTATCTCTCCCTTGCACTGCTCCCGGTGTCAGAGTCAAAGCCCCCGGCGGGCGATGGTAAGTGTCCCGTGGCCATTAAAGCAGCGCCGGGCGATGCAAGGCTGCGATCCAGGTCTTGCTGTTGGAGCCCCCGGCGGGCGATGGTATGTGTCCCACGGCCGTTAAAGCCGCGCCGGGCGATGTAAGGCCCCGCTCCAGGTCATCCTCAACCCCGCAACTCGGGCGGGAAAAGTTGCCATTGCGGAAGCCCCGAAAAGCGGTCTCCCAGTAGGGATCCGCGGGCTCCCGATGTCACTGTCCACCAGACCTGCGGTTGGAGCCTCTGAATCTCCGGGGTCGGGCCGCAGCAGCGCGCCACCACAGCTCCTCCCGCTCCGAACACGGCCAGCTCCGCGATGGTGGGTAAGTCCGCAGGCTCCGCGACTGGAGCCCCAGGTCGTTCCGGTTGGAGGCCGCTCCACGGTGCTAGGCCCCAACGACAACGGTGACCCGACAAAGAAAAGGTTGGGTTCTCCGTACAGGGGAAAGATTTAAACGTTTCCCCACCCCCCCCAACCCCCACACACATACTCAGTTTAACAAAAACCCACTATAACTACATTTAAACAAGACAAAAAAAGGACAGACGGACTGCAGAGGGCGCTGCGACGTGAGTAGCGCCGCCCACCCGGGGATGCTTTCACTGTCAATGAGTTTGTATAATCTTCACAGACCTTTATAAAATATTTATAGATGCTTTTAATTTGAGAAGACCACTTAAACACCATTATCGCACTTCCAGTGGCACCATGTAGTAGTAAGAGGTGCTCCATTAGCTCCACTCCTGAAAATGTGCTAAGAGCGCTAAAAAGCCTGCAAGAGGAAACAGGACCGATTTAAAAACACTCACCGGGAGATACCTGACGTTGCGTAAGTGACTTCATCAGAAATCGCCGCTAACTGTCGGAGATACCAGTACTTTTAAATGAGCAAACAGAATTTACCGAAGCGACCCCCAACATGACCTCTAACCAGACTGCGGCTCGCTCAAGACTTGGAGAAAACAACACCTCAAACACCTGAAGAATCTGAAGAGCAAACTGAAGGACAAAGATTTATTGCTGCTATGGAAGGAAAAGTAAAAGAACAAGAACAATCTTTAAGAGAAAGACTTTGGTGAGATTCTGCATAAAGAGCTTTCCAAGCTGTCTACTCAGCTGGGAAAGTTAGAAACAAGAATGGATGCCGGGAATAATGATATTTGGTCTAGAATTGGTATTCTACAGGACCGTGTTGAAGAAGTAGATACCGATCTAAGAAAATATATTAAACGGGTTGAAGAAGATTGCAGTAAAAAGCTGGAGCCCGTTCTCCTTACTTCTACAGAACAAAACAAAGCTATTAAAGATCTGGAAACTAGGACTATGGGTATGTCTGAAGCGATGCAAAGAATGAAAGAAGATCTAGACCAAGTTCCTGGGCAACTGGCCAGAATGACTGACAAATGCCTCGATCTCGAAGCTCGGTCCAGACGGCAAAACTTAATAATTGTTCGAGTGAAAGAAGGGAAGGAAACTGGAACAGACCCTTGGGTTTTCATTGCCAACTTACTTCAACAAGTATTCAAGCTGTCTGAAAGACCCAAAGTAGATGCTGCACATCAAGTTCAGAGAGCACACTCAAGGGTCGGAGCTCCACCAAGACAGATTATCCTGAAACTTAATGACATCTTGAAGACATTATGAAGTAAGTACCAATCGGAAAAAACCTGATGTTCGAAGGAGAAAGTGTAAGATTCTTCAGAGATTATCCGGCTGAAGTGGCGAAGAAACGTGCCCTTTTACAAAGACCCAGCTGATTCTTAAAGGAATTCTACACCTGAGATATGGAATAATATATCCTGCCAAACTGAGGGTCACATATAATGACTCGGAGCACTTCTTTATTGATCCAGAATAAGCATTCAAAGACGCGCAAGAGTTAAGAAAGGACATTAAAGGATAAGTAAAATGCTACGGCTCTGCTAATGTATAACTTTTATATATATTTATAAGGGGAGAATATGCTTCTTTACATAAAAAGATGTACGAAAGTTGCAGATAAGATGGCAGACTAACTTGCACGTGCTAATGTCTAGACACCTTATTCGGTTTGGAATGGAACATAAGCGAACTCAAGGCCACGGTGCTTACTAAAGAAAGATTTAATAAAATGGAATTATGCAGTATAGAAAACAAATTAAACGGAGCGGAACATAATAATCTACTAACAAACGATATAATCAATTATATACTAACACATAAATAATTGTACTAAATCATTTATTTTAACCTAAAACGTAATATCATAACCAAATAATGATTCATTCCTCTTTAAAGCTAACACTGAATGATCTCTAGATTTTTGACCTCTAGTTAAGGTTCATTGTATCGGTATATATTAAAAATATGGTTAATCGATTTGTGTGGGCAAATTTCAGGCCAAACCGACAGAGGGTCATCCAAGCTGGCAAGGAGCCAGTAAAAGACAGACTGAGATGAACCTGACAGGCAGCCAAGACGCGGATTCAAGACTGAATTTTTAGTTAACCCCTTCCAGCCAGATGATTCTTACGTAAATATGATGATTATTAATAAAAAAAACATTTGTTTTTTTTTCTTTTAAGTTAAACACAGCATTTAAATAGTAAATATCTATTTAGTTTAAGCTGTTAGATGAACTACTTATAGTACATGCTTGTTTTTTTTATCTTCGAATACATTTATTCCGTTTTTTTCCCTTCCATAATACTAGTTTGTAGGGAACGGAGCTAAATGCAATCTACATCTACGGAAGGTTACCTAAATTCTGCCACCATTCGGTGGTTTCACACAGTATTTTTAAATACTGTCTTTTCATATTATTTATGTTATTTAGAACTTTTTTTGCTTTTTCTTTATAGGGCACATTTCTTTGGGATATACCTACAGAGTTCAGCAACTGGGAGCACCCACCCAACACCCAGAAGGTTGAGGTATTGTGTTGCACCATCTGAAATAAAGGAACCAATGTAAGTTACAATGCAAGACAACACTCTAAAGAAAACTGGAGGAATTATGTTTTGTTGCTGGAATATTAGGGGCGCTAATGAGCCAATTAAAAGGGGTAAGATTCTTGTCCTATTAAAATCACTCAATGCTGATATAATATTTTTACAGGAAACACATCTGAAAGTTCAAGCACAGACCAGGCTGAAGGCCAATTGGATCGGTCAAACATATCACACCTCCTATCTCTCTAAATCCAGAGGTACTGCAAATATAATCCATAAGGGCATACCATTTAAACATAAAAACACCATTGCAGACAAAGAGGGGAGGTATGTCATAGTCTCTGGAGAGATACATTCTACCCCACTTACTATGGTAAATATTTATGCTCCTAACTTTGATAACCCACAATTCTTTATAAAATCTTGAATATAATTTCTGAGTCCAATCAGCAAAACGTGATAATCGGGAGAGATTTCAATTGTGTTTTGGATCTATACCTCGATAAATCTGCCCAACAAAAGAGACTTAATATAAAATCAAAATCTAGCTATTGTATTATAGATGAAACGTTTACTTATTGGGAAAGACTAGGAATTAAAAAGCTTGGAGATCTGTACGAGATGGGAAATCTCCTGTCATTTCCGGGACAGAAGTTTAGGGGTAATATGAGGGGGAACTTCTTTACTCAGAGAGTGGTAGCGGTGTGGAATGAGCTTCCAGTGGAAGTGGTGGAGGCAGGTTCATTGGTATCATTTAAAAATAAATTGGATAGGCATATGGATGAGAAGGGAATGGAGGGTTATGGTATGAGTGCAGGCAGGTGGGACTAAGGGGAAAAAATTTGTTCGGCACGGATTTGTAGGGCCGAGATGGCCCGTTTCCGTGCTGTAATTGTTATATGGTTATATGGTTATTTCAGAAATTACAGTCGAAATACAGTCTGAAAGGTAATCAATATTTTAGATATCTTCAAATTCGAGATTATTTGAAAACATATACCCATGATTATCAAACTCTGCTGCCAGATATTAGACGAAGGTATGAATAGAAACTCAGAATCAAACAATCTAACATCATACTTGTATAATACCCTTCTAAATATAGAAATTCCATCGTCAGACGCAATTAGAAGAGAATGGGAAGAGGAATTAGGCCTAAACATTTCCAAAGACAGATGGGAAAAATATATTTTATATATACATAATTGTTCGATTAATGTTAGACATATTTTAATCCAATTCAAAATACTGCACAGACTCTACTACTCAAAGACTAAACTGAATAAGATTTTTTCAAATGTATCTCCTACTTGTGACAAATGTCTCCTTCAAGAAGCAACTATAACACATCCTTTGCCTCTTGCCAAAAACGACATAACTTTTGGAAAGGAATTTTTGAAATGTTCTCAAAAACATTAAAAACTGATTATTTTCGGAACAGCAGAAGCCTGCCCTGAGCTATCAATATTTCAAAGACGTTTCCTTAATTATGGCCTGATAATGGCTAAAAAACGTAAATTTAAATTTTGGAAAAAAACATCTGCCCCTACTCTTAAAATGTGGATTACAAACATGTCTGAGATGCTACATCTTTAAAATATGAGACTTGTTTTAGCAGGAAAATCAGAGCAATTTTCGAAGACATGGGTTCCAAGGATTACAATTAAAAAGGATTCCAACCATTACAAGGATAGTATGGTGCAACACAACTTCGGAATTAAACCGATTTACGGACTGGGTGATGGGTGGGAAAAGAAATGAAGCAGGTTTATCAACACTTTTTGTTTTTTTGGTCTTTTTTTCCATTTTTGTCTTTTTATTTATTTACGTTTTTCCTATTTCTTTTACATACTCACTCTTCGACTGCACTCATTTGGTAGTTTAGGGGTTCTATTCTTACACATTCACTTTCTCTTTCATTTTCTTTCTTTTTGCTGTTTCTCTCTTTTTCTATTTCATCTTTGCTAAAATTAAAATTGAAGCTGTACAATAAATGTATTATGTCATATGCCGCGGTTTACACTTTTGTACACTGCTTCTAATAAAAATATTTTTTAAAATAAGTTAAAAGAAAAACACCATTATCAACAAATTTCCCAGCAGGCCAAACTTAGTAAAGACAACAGTGAGCTGATGCTCAGGAGACGTGCTCTGATAAACATACCCAATAATACTTTCAATTAACTATTTGCAAAAGCTGTGCAAAAAGCAAATTCATCTGATCCCTCAGAGCCTTATCAGACAAATTTCAACAAGAAAATTGATGTTCTATGTTATACTTGTGTCTAAATATTGTTGTGTTATTTGCGTGTAAATCTCAATTATCAGAAAGCTGGATAGCCTGCCAGATGGAGTTCAGAGCAATGGGATAACATTTTGTGTGCATAACATTAGTAAATTAAACCTAATATTATCATAGTAGATACTTATTTTCTACAATAATTTCCACAATGTTTTCTAAAACTGTTGCAAAAATATAGAGCTGCTTTAGATTTTAGTGATACAGCGTGGAAACAGGCCCTTTGGCCCACCAAGTCCTGATAACCTTCCTGGCTGCTGCCAAGACCTCATGTTATATCCTTGATTCTGAGGTTCAAAGAACATAAGTTCATGTTCATAAGTGATAAGAGCAGAATTTGGCCATTCAGCAGAATTAGGCCATTCGGCATTCAATCATGGCTGAATTACTCCAGCTTTTTGTGCCTATCTTCAATTTAAAGCAGCATTTGCAGTTCCTTCCTACACATTTCATCTGCTCCACTGCAAAATCTCCTAAAGCTATGTCTACTTTGATGTTCTCCTCCTCTCCGATGAGAGCTCAGCAACATCCTTGCTCGCTTCTCTCCTTCTGCGATTCCTCCTGCTCGGCGACTCTATGACCACATTTGAATTTTGCATCTTTTTTATTCATTGATTATCTCTCCACATCATTGCTTATATCTCTCATTTCCCTTACCTCTAACTAGTCTGAAGAAGGGTCTTGACCCAAAACGACACCCATTCCCTTTCTCCAGAAATGCTGCCTGTCCTGCTGAGTGACTCCAACGTTTTGTGTCTATCTATGGCTGAATTATCTTTCCCTCTCAACCCCATTCTCCTGCCTTCTCTCCATAACCCCTGAAATCCGTACTAATCAAGAATTTATCAATCTCCACCTTAAAAAAGATCTATTGATTTGGCCTCCACAGCCTTCTGTGGCAATGAATTCTGCAGATTCACCACCCTCAGTCTTAAGAAATTAAAGCATGCCTTCCGTCTCCATCCTTCTGATACTTACCCCCCATTTAACAATGCAACTTCTATTAGTTCAATAACACCACTCTACACTAGTTGAATATAGTGTTGTTTATGCTGTGGTGTGCCCCTTTAAGAGCTGGACAGTGATCACACCTGCAGGGCTACTTACTATGACAACTTGCACTGACCAATAAAGAAATCTACACTGAAAATGATCCCCTCTGTTTCAACATGGTATCACACTGAGAAACCCAACAACACAGTTCTGCAAAACTCATAATATAAAAATTCACCCCTTGCATGCAAGCATTAGAATGACTCAAGGCATTCCCTAAATGTCATTAAAAGGTACAAATGATATTTCTAGATCTGCAAATTTAATTTAAAATTGCTTTATTTTTCAATCTAAAAGTGTAAAACTGGTATGAGCAAAACTAATAACACTGTCAAAGAACACAGAACAGTACAACATTGGAACAGGCCCTTCAGCCCTCATTGTCAATGCTAAACATGATGCCACAATAAACCAACCTTAATTCCCTACACATGATCCATATCCTTCCATGTGCCTTTCTAAAAACTTCTTAAACGTCACTATCATATAGAAACATTCAATGTGATCATGACTGATCCAAAATCAGTACCCTGTTCCCGTTTTTTCCCCATATTCCTTGATTCCTTTAGCCCTAAGAGCTAAATCTAACTCTCTCTTGAAAACATCCAGTGAGTCGGCCTCCACTGCCTTCTGTGACAGAGAATTCCACAGATTCACAACTCTCTGGGTGAAAAAGCTTTTCCTCATCTCAGTCCTTAATGGCCCACCCCTTATTCTTAAACTGTGACCCCTAGTTCTAGACTCCCCCAACACCGGGACAATTTTTCCTGCATCTAGCTTGTCCAATCCTTTAAGAATTTTATATGTTTCTATAAGATCCCTTCTCATCCTTCTAAATTCGAGTGAATACAAGCCCAGTTGTGCCAATCTTTCATCATATGTAAGTCCCGCCATGCCAGGAATTAACCTGGTGAACCCATACTGCACTCCCTCTATAGCTATAATGTCCTTTCGCAAATTAGGAGACCAAAATTGCACACAATACACCAGGTGCGGTCTCACCAGGGCCCTTTACAACTGCAGTAGGACATCCTTGCTCCTAAACACAAGTCCTCTCGCAATGAAGGCCTCCATTGACATTCATATCTGTCTCCACCATCATCGCTAGCAGCGTATTCCAGGAACCCACCACTTTTATGTAAAAAGCTTGTCTCATACATATCCTTTAAATTTTGCCCCTTCACACTTTAAAGTTATGCCATCTAGTCTTTGACTATTGCACCCTGGAAAGAAAGTCATATTATAACAGGTGAGTGTCTATCCATGCCTCTCATAATGTTATATACATCTATCAGCTACCTCCCAACTCTCCTATTCAAACTCTGGTTCTCTAGAAAAAATAATCCAAGTCTGTCCAAACTCTCGTTATAACTAATACGCCCTAATTGAGGCAGCATTCTGGTAAATCTTTAGACTTTTAGATTTTAGAAATACAGCATGGAAACAGGACCTTCAGTCACCAAGTCTGCTTCGACCAGCGATCACCCAGTATACTAGCACTATTCTACACATGAGGGGACAATTTGCCATTTTACCAAAGCCAATTAACCTACAAACCTGTACGTCTTTGGAGTGTGGGGGGAAACTGGAACAACCGGAGAAAACCCACACGCTCACAGGGAGATCTTACAAACTCCGTGAGGACAGCACCCAAGGTCAGGATCAAACTCAGGTCTCTAGCATTACAAGTCAGCAACTTTAATGCTTTGCCACTGTGCTGCCCCAATCTCTTCTGTGCCCTCTCCTAAACCTCCATATCTTTCCTGTGATGGGGCGACCCAAACGGCATGCAATATCCCAAATGCTGCTTCTTATGGAGTTTACTGTCAGATTGCAGAACAACCCAACTGGATAACTTGTTTTTTTTGCTTTGAGAGATAAATAAACCTGTTTACTTCTCTCAAACTGGCCTATATTCAGTTGCAGTTCTACAGCAATCTGAATGACTCATAAATGTTTTCTGAAGTGCCCTAATAAGCCACTTGTATATATTTAACCACTCACAGGTTATAGCAGTTCAAGAGGCATATCACTGTCACTTCAGGTGGAAACTAGGGGGAGGTAATAAATGCCAACCCAAGTCAGTGGATCAAATACAAAACAAACAAACTCTTCATAAACACACTCAACACAGGAATTAAAAGGTGAAATTAGTTTGGAGAATTGTTTGTAAAATCACTTGTTTCAATTACTATTAACATCCAATTACATTATTCATTAAGCTCCTACACACAAAGAGATGATTGCTGGTTAATTTAGTGGACAATTACATGCAGGCCTGGACTAGGGTGACAGGATGCATACACTTGACTCCCACCACGGCAGCAGTGGAATTTAAATTCCAGTAATTAAATGAATCCAGAATTAAAACCTATCCTTAAGAAGTACCAGAATATTGTATAAAAAATTACAGTTAATGTCTCTCAGGGAAGGAAATCTGATGTAGAGTCATAGAGTGATACGTGTGGAGACAGGCTCTTCGGCCCAACTGGCCCACACTGGCCAACATGTCCCTGCTACACTAGTCCCACCTGCCTGCACTTGGTCCATATCCCTCCAAACTTGTCATATCCATGTACCTGTCTAATTGTTTCTTAAACATTGTGATAGTCCCAGCCTTTATAAGTATAGGTTACTTGTGTCTCCAGACCCAGCAGGATTGAGAGGCTTTTAGGCTCTGATTAGTGAGGGTGTCAGGGGTTATGGGGAGAAGGCAGGAGAATAGCATTGAGAGGGAAAGATTGGTCAGCCATGATTGAATGGTGGCGAAGACTTGATGGGCTGAATGGCCTAATTCTGCACTTAGAACTTATGAACTTCTGGAAGATGATTTACTCTTACATAGAACATATAACCGTACAACATTGGAACAGGCTCTTTGGCCACAGTGTCCATGCCGCCATGATGCCAAGTTAAACTATTCCCCTCTGCCTGCATGTGATCCATATCCCTCCATCCTCTCATAGTCATCTAAAAGCCTCTTAAATGCCACTATTGTATCTGCCTCCGCCACCATTCCCAGTAGTGTGCTCCAGGCATCCACCACTGTGTAAAAAAATTGCCATACATATCTACTTTAAACTTTGTCCCTCATGCCCCTCAGTTCATTTTAACTAATTTCATTGTCCTGCAGGGATTGGGCATGGACAATTATTCATGCCATTGAATACCACATCAAATAGAAAACCATGCAAACTAGTAAACATTTTCCAAAGAAAAAACCCCATAAATCCCTGGACAAACAATTCAATTTACTGAGTAATGGCTGAGGGAAGGTTGAAGGGAGACTTGATAGAAGTATATAAAATTATGAGAGGCATATATAGGGTAGACAATCAGAACAATTTTCCCAGGGTGTAAATGTGAAAATACTAGAGGGCATAGCTATAAGGTGAGAGGGCGGAAAGTTTAGTGGAGCTGTATGGGACAAGTATTTTACACAGAGAATGGTGGGGGCCTGGAGCGCATTGCCGGGGTGGTGATGGAGGAAAAGACAATAGTGGTGCTTAAGAGGCTTTTAGATAAGTGCAGGGAATAGGGGGATATGGATCATGTACAGGAAAGTGAGATCAGTTTAACTGCATCGTGTCCAGCACGAACATTGTGGACTGAATGAGCCCTTTTCTGGGCTGCACTGTTCTATGTCCCAAGGCAATCAAAAAATTATATTCTAGAATAGGGTTTCCCACAACTGGTTTATTGTTCAGTTACAGACAATAGACAATAGGTGCAGGAGTAGGACATTCGGCCCTTTGAGCCAGCACTGCCATTCAATATGATCATGGCTGATCATCCACAATCAGTACCCCATTCCTGAGAGATCAAATCAAAGGCTTGGTTGTTTTTTTGTATTAAGTAAGCTTTGGAAGAGAAGCCAAGATTATCCCCTTTGCTGGTATCTTCAACTGTTCCATATTGTTCGGCAGATGCAAATTATATTTCCATTAGTTTATTTTTCTCTCTATTGCCTTTCCAGTAATATTTATTTATTAATGTTTATTTGCTGCTCATCAAGAAGATTCAAAAAGATGCACAGAGTCTCTTGCCCAGAGTAGGGGAATCGAGAACCAGATTGGTTTAAGGTGAGGGGAGAAATATTTAATAGGAATCTGAGGGGTAACTTCTTCACACAAAGGGTGGTGGATGTATGGAACGAGCTACCGGAAGTGGTAGTTCAGGCAGGTATTATCGCATTGTTTAAGAAATATTTAGACAGGTACATGGATAGGACATGTTTTGAAGGATATGGGTCAAATGCAAGCAGGTGTGACTAGTAGAGATGGGACATGTTGGTCGGTGTCGGCAAGTTGGGCCAAAGGGCCTGTTTCCATGTTGCATGATCCTATGACCATGAGAAGCAAACACAAGGTGTATCAAAGCTAAAACCAGGTTATACTGCAAGTACTGAAGCTGCATCAGAGTTCCATAAACCTGACTTTCAGTCTAACTTCTGTTTCGGTGTGGGGAATTTTCATGTTCTATTTGCCTCTGATGCTCCAGTTTCCTCCAATATGCCAAATGAATGCAGGTTGGTAGCTTAATCAAACTTTAGTCTTTAAAATTTAGAGATACAGAGTGGAAACTGGCCTTTTGGCCTACCAAGCCCACATCAACCAGAGATCACGCCGTACACTTGGCTACTGTAAAGGTGTAGGTGTTGGTGGGAGATTGAGCGGAGTGTTGATGCGTTACATGTTACATGTGGATATGTTATATGGAAATAAGTGGGAGAATGGGATTATAAGCTTGCTCTGAGAACTGTCATAGTTAAGGGGCCGAGTAGCCTCGTCCTATGTATCCGTAGAGGCACGCAACGTTGAAACATACCCTTGGGGCTACTCCACCATTCAATCATGGCTGATATATCTCTCCCTCCTAACCCCATTCTCCTACCTTCTCCCCATAACCTCTGTCACCTGTACTAATCAAAAATCTATCTATCTCTTCCTTAAAAATATCCACTTACTTGGCCTCTATAGCCTTCGGTGGCAAAGAATTCCACAGATTCACCACTCTCCAACTAAATAAATTTCTTCTCATCTCCTTCCTAAAAGACCATCCTTTAATTTTGAGGTGATGACCTCTAGTCCTAGACTCTCCCACTAGTGGAAACATCCTCTTCACATCCACTCTATCCAAGCCTTTCACTATTCTGTATGTTTCAAAGAGGTCCCCCATTCTTCTAAACTCCTGGCCTAGTGCTGACAAACGCTCATTATGGGTTAACCTACATTCCTGGGATTATTCGAGTAAACCTCCTCTGGACCCTCTCCAGAGCCAGCACATCCTATCTCAGATATGGTGCCCAAAATTGCTCACATTGATCACATTTTATTCTCCCCATATTCCCATCTACTCCCCTCAAACTTCACCCCTCACCTGACAGATGGGGCTAATTTACAGTGGCCATTTAACCTATCAATCCGCAAGTCTCGGGATATCAGAGGAAACCAGAACATCATAGTCATAGGGAGAGTGTGCAAAGTCCACAAAGGCAGCATGGAAGTAGAATGAAACATGGATGGTTTGAACTGCAAGACAATATCTCCTCTAAATGCACCATGTGAAGAAACATGAAAGCCATACGATGTGAGGAAAGATACAAAATGATGAAAACAAGTGCATTTTTTACATAAAAAGCTGTTGGTAAGCACAAATAATAAATATACATGTCACGTGGGTGGAAAACAAAATAATGGCATTTAACTTTACTTAGGTGCTGGTATGTCATGCCAGTGCATAACCGCCACAAAGAATTCACTGATTAAAATTATATTTCTCACCCCACCGATGTAACCTTCCATGTTGTTTCTCTTTGCTTTGGACTGATGGCAGAGAGCATCACCAATTATTTAGGTTAATTGATTCTATAAATACCTGGTCTGAATGCTAAAGTGGTCTACGCTTACCGCTCATGCATCAATTCCCACCATGACAAAGGCACTTCACTGGATTTAGAATTTCTTGTCAATTTGTAACCGAGACATTGGACTCCAATTTCAAGACACTACAGACGCAAGGAGATCAGATACTGAGAGTACTCCAGGATTCACATCATTTTCGGCAGCTCTGGGATTGTCGGTACACAATCCCAGAGAGTCCAACCTAATAAAGAAAGCATTACTGGGGGTGAACTAAATGAGGAAGTCTCATCATGATCAACCAATTGCATTTCCAAATAAGTATCTCAGAAGCCTATGAGCTGGGCAGGAGGAGTTAACATCCCAGGCAGTGAGAATCACAAGGAACCCGCAATAATAACAGGGTCATCTTGACCTACCAGTGCCACAGCATTTACTAGATGTGAGTCACCCATTATAAAGCAGTCTGATTCATTCTTTGGTCCTATTTATTTATATCTGCGCTGATTTGCATGTGTTATTTATGACATTGCCATGTTGCTAAATCACCCAAAGCATCATCTGTTAATCACTTCAACTTGGGCCAGTAAGTTTTAAATGCCAGGACCAAAATGTTACTTCCATTTGACCACTCCCCACCATGATAGCATAGGGGGAGAACATGTCGCTGATCTTTATAAGTTCAAGATAATTATGTCTCATCAGAAGGTGAGTATTACAAAAATCTGTATTATCTTGTATCAGCAACACAAAGTGGTCATTTTCTCTCTTCAATAACTGGAAGCATCTTTGATGGGTCCAGTGAAATGCCAAAGCTTAGCTTTGTATCTGTTGCAGCAAATTATCACAGAGAGGAGAAAGCAACAGGTGTGGGATTTTCATCAAAAAGAATATTGAACCAGTAACTATCCTTCAGACACTGCAGATAATTATTCTTGGGAATAATTATTGTGAATTTGTACTATTATACAGATAAAATTAGGACAGCGCACAGAACATAAGGGCAGCATCAAATCCGTCAAACTTTGCCTCCCACATAATCGGTGCTGTGGAATATGTGGAGTGCGATGTACCTGCCCAATTTCATGGACCTTGGGGACTTCCAGCAAGGGAATACTGAACACAGCTGATTAATTTTCGCTGAGCATCTTTACTTGTGGGTATACTTAAAAATAGTAGTGATAAGTCTTTAAATTGAATGAAAAATTATATTCTGCCTCAGAGTGGAAAAAAACAGAGTGGATAAATTGTGGCAGATTTAATAATGGAAATTTATGACTAGCTTCCTCAATTCAGAGCATATATTTTATAATACATGGTTTAAATTACAGAGAAACCAACCTGATGCAGGATCTCGACAATTCCATCCCCCCACAAATGCTGCTTGGCCCATTGAGTTCCTCCAGCAGATTGGGTTTTGCTCCAAATCCCAGCGTCTGCTATCTCCAGAGAAACCAACATCTTGAAGTTCAAGGGTTAAATTGGAGGAGCATTCATTGTTTGGCGCAAGAAGAATCAAGCAAAAAGCTGTTACTTCTTGCAGGTTTGTGACTTCAAAAATATATAATTTGAGACTTCAAAGAACCTGGAAATGTTATCGATGGTGAGCACCAGGTACCTCCAATAAAAGCAGATCTTCCCATTGTTTTTTGAAAGACGCACATGTCAATATTGTACGTGGCTTCAAAGGGTGACCCATTGGGAATTGAACTATCAGTTTATTGGTGAAGAACTGCATGCATCTGTCACTTTGTGTGAGCCTGCAAATGCAATCACGTCTGTTGGAACTGACAGGCTGCTGCTCTGTCTGTCAACATTGACTTCTCTAATTCTCCACTCCGACAATGAGGCATACGCTGACCTTTTCCAATAAGCTTACTCAAATCAAGCAGATGGATCCACACTAAAAGATAAAACAACACAAAATAATCTGACTAATGCATTTCTATTGTCCGAATTTAGAGTATCCTAAACCAGTGCCATGATTGGCAATGTGCATTTTAAGGATTTATCCTCTATCAAAGATTTTAAATTTAGACTTTAAATACAGATGATTAAGCTACATATTTCGTGAAGCTTCCGATCTTTATCATAAGGACTAGCGTTTGAACCCTGCCCTAAGTGGAAAATCGCTCTGCATTGACAGAATAGTGCCGAATAATGTTGAATAGTGAAAGACTTGGATAGAGTGGATGTGGAGAAGATGGTTGTACTAATGGGAGTCCAGGACTAGAGAACATAGCCCCAGAACTAAAGGAGGTTCCTTTAGGAAGGTGATGCAGAGGAATTTCTTTAGTCAGAGGGTGGTGAATCTGTGGAATTCGTTGCCACTGAAGACTGTGGAGGCCAAGTCAATGGATATTTTTTAATGCAGAGATAGATAGATTCGTGATTAATACAATTGTCTGGGGTTACATTGTGGGGAGAAGGCAGCAGAATGGGGTTAGGGGGCAGAGATAGATCAGCCATGATTGAATGGCAAGTAGACTTGATGGGCTGAATGGTGTAATTCTGCTATCTATGTGACCTTATGACAATATGTGCATCTTCCATTCTGGGTGCGTGAATTCTCACGGAGATATTTCCATTCAGTCTTTTTCTTAAGAAATATCACCTGAGCTTTCTCCGCAATAAATTACATCCAAACTGGACCTGTCGAAAGTTCTAAAATGGGGCTCTCAATGAAGCCATTTACCGTCTTCTGCATAGCATGCTCCTGATGTTCAAGTTCTGTGCAATTGTTTTTTACGCTGCTCCCTTCATGAAGCAGATAGACCTTTTGAAGATTTAAATATGAGGATACGAATATTATACCAGTTTCATCAATCCATATCATTAGTGATACAAGAGATAGGTGGTGGAGAACAAAGAGGGACCCGGAGTTGTGGGGGGGCATGGGCCACCAAGAACAAAGAGAGATCCACAGTGGACGGGGGCTGCCGAGACGAAGAGGGACCACATTGAACACTTTGTCTGCACCCTATACTCTCTGCATACTTTCTGTATGGTATGCAAAACAAAGAATTTCACTTTGGCTTGTCACATGTGATAATAAAGTATCATTCATTCAATTCATTCACTCATTCATTCAATCATCCATTCATTCATTCACATTCATTCATCCATTCATTCATTCATTCATTCATTCCTCATTCATTCATTCATCATTCATTCACTCATTCACTCATTCACTCATCATTCAATCATTCACTCATTCACTCATTCACTCATCATTCATTCATTCATTCATTCATTTATTTGTGCAGGTAAATGGATTACAGCACACACGGGAAAGTTGGATGAGGTGAAATGGCAGAACAGACACTGCTGAGGTAGACAGCTGAATGTTGAATCAAGGATGTGTGATTTAGCAATGGTTATGTTGTTGAGTTTAGCGATGATAAGTAAATAGTTCCTGGAGAACATGGATAGTGCCGTTTCGGGTCGGATCCTTCTCCACGTCCTGACCCGAAAAGTCCCCTATGCATGTTCTCCAGGGATTCTGCCTGACCCGCTGAGTTGCTCCAGCATATTGCATCTTTCCTTTTTAAACCAGCATCTGCAGTTCCTTGCTGAGATTGAAAGTTGATGAACAGTGTTGAACATCCGAGGTACATACATGAAACAAATTGAAATCATGGAAGCCATTCCATAAACATAGGAACAAATAAAATTTCAAAACCATGAAGACGCTGTGGGCACAGGACTCATTGTGAAGAGATGAATTATATTTTATTTCAAAGTCACATGAGTGACTACGTGAAGAGCCGGCCAGCCCGCAAGCGCGTTAATACGCGAGAACGCATGGGGCGAGTCTGGCAGGTAAGTAATTTTACTTTCAGTGGCCCGCTGCGACAGTGGGCCCAGAGTAGCTGATGGAGGCGGACGGTCTTGGGCCGACGTGGAGGCTTCATTAGGAGCAAGATTCAATATTGCGGCTGCCGCCATTAGAGCTCCGAATGGGAGCAGGCGGCCGACTTTGGAGGCCGCCGTGGAAGCTCCATAGGAGCGCGGTTTCGTTTGTGGCTGATGGCATTGGAGCTCCATCAAGAGCAGGCGGCTGGATTTTAGGCCGCCGTGGTGGTCCATAGGAGCTTGGGTTCAATATTGCGGCTGCTGGCTTGGAGCTCCAAACTGGAGCAGGTGGCCGGACTTGAGGCCACCGTGGAAGCTCCATTAGGAGTTGGGGCTGCTGGCGCGGCTAAGCGAGCTCGCTGCTAAGATTAGCAGCAGACGGTAGTTTAAATTAGCTGCGGCTAGCGTTTCGATCGCTGCTAAAGATAACAGCAGCCAGTGCTTTGAAAATTAGCCGTGGCCAGGGCAGCGCACGCTAGGTAAGCTCAGCTGCCATACCACCAACATTTTTTTTAACTTAGATACGCCGTAGACTATATAGTGTGTGCTCTATTTTTAGGGGTATTTTGATATTCTGCAGATAGTTCTTTAATTGAAGTCAAAAATCTTTAAAACTGATTAAGGCAGTTATAAATCTAGCTGGCAGTTTTAATAGCTGTTGCTGTTTGGTCACGTTTGTGACTATCGCAGCAGATAGGACATTTATTATCATACACCATATGGTGTAGTAAAATTTGACTTGCCATTTCGGCACAGTATGGGGCTCCACTGGAGTGGGCGGCTGTTTGGAGGAACTCCATTGAGGCTCCAGAAAGGAGCTCCTGGCTTGGGAAGCCTTTTTTCAGCTGTGTCTATCAGACACCTGTGGAGCAATACCTGGTGCAGGGTAGCGTCATGATAATTTCCGCTCAGTAGAGGGGACTGTTGGAGATCCTTCATAAGAAACCCCAACCATGTGGATATCGACAAAGCAGTCAAATCTTTGATCCAATGGGACTATGCTTCTGTTTAATCATATGAACTAACTATGTTCAGTATACCGGAGGCATTACAGACGTCTCCAGTAATTTGCCTGTGACAACACCTGGCAAGGTTGCAGAATTTTCTCCCACTCTGTTCATTGGACTATCGGGAAGAGGTGACTCCAATTATAATGCCAGCTCATCCGAGTCATATGGGGGCAGAGGCCAAAGGAAACAACATGTGGTGCAGGGTTGCACAATATTTCCTCCCTGAAATACCCCGTTGAGGCTCCAGTAGGGAGCAAGGACTTGGAGTCACTAGCAAGTGCAACCTGCCTGGTAATTATAATAAATAATGATGATTTATACCGACAGAGCGCCGATCTGCACAGCTAGTCCTGATTCAGCTCCTAGAGGAAGCAGCTTGGCAACCCGTCAGGGCAAAGTCAAAGCCAAGTCTGTGGGACAAGTCCTGTTGGACGATTTGGGTCAAAGGGATTCTGTCCCCACATCTATGGAAGATGTGATTGGCCGTTTGTCTCAATTGGAACATCTGATGAATCAGACGGTGGCACATAAAATGCTCCGTGTTACGGAGGCATGTCAGGCAGCAGCACCTGGTTCAGGGTTGCAATATTCCTCCCACTTGGATGAAAGGAGTGTTGGAGAATAATATGCCAAATAATATGCTCCGTGTTACGGAGGCATGCACAGGCAGTTCAAGTCATATGCCTGTAGCAACCCCTGGTTCAGGGTTGCACTATTCTTCCCAATCTAAGGAAATGTTCAGAGTCCAGTATGGAGATGACACGGAACATGATTCTGAACATGACTTATTCCTGAATCCCATGCTTTAATGCATGATGTACGAGAGTCGCATCGGAAGAGCTGCCTGCTCTTGCCTCTAAATTTGCTGTTCCCTCGGGGACGGGCAAGCCACTACAAGAGGAGTTGGCCAGCGGCATCAGCTATCTAACATCACACCAGCTGAAGAGATGAAGGGCCTGCAAATGGAACTTTGCTGTAGCTCCAACAAGCAAATCGACCCGGGTTCAGAGGCGCTGGCAGGTAAGGTCTCTTTATTCACCTCCGTAAAACTCCAAAATGGGGCAGTCTGTCGGCCCAGGTTTGGGTTTACTGGCAGCATGGGCTGTCTAGTATTTTTTCACTGTCTCTGGGATAGATCAGGTTGATGCAGAGAGATTGGCAGGGTGCCTTGCATAGTAACTTCTGAAAGAACAGCTTGGTTACTCTGGTTCACGGTAGCCCATCATGGAACTGGCTGGCCATATGGGTCATATTGGCCAGGGAAGCACTGCCTCATCATCTGTGATTGAGGTTATCAGGCTGCTCAGTAGAATGATGTAGTTGGAGTCTTCCTCAACACATGTTTAATTTTCTGCTCAGTTAGCCGAGTTGCTGGTTCATTGGAATCATCATTGCCATCCTCTCTGGGATAGTTAGATACCAGCAGGAAGCTGGTCTGGCATATAATATTTTTATCCGACCTGCAGGTTCATGTTGTGAATCCGTGTAATAATGTAATAATCCGTAGGCTCTCAATACCAGTATTCCTGATTGAGTGGCGGGTCGAGGACATTGGGTTGTGCACTCTGGCGACTCAGACAAGTAGTTTCAGTCAGAGGACTGCGAAGCAATTCCTGATTCAGGTTTGCATTATGCTAAATTCCACTCTGAGGTAGTAATCTGAGAATTTGTGGTGACTCTTATAGTCAAGAGTTGACAGGGCACTTGTATTCCCACATCAAGGGGAGACTGTGTTTTCAGCTCTAGTCATAAGGTTCCGATTATTGTTATCAGCGAAATGTATCAATAACTAGATAATGCATCTTCCGCGGCAAGAGAAGCCAGAAATTTTTTCCATCCGTAGGGTCAATAGTCGAACAGTGGTTCCGAGGGAAATCAGTGACATCTCATTAGAGGATGAGTGGTCTGGCCAAGAACTAGAGGGGTATATTTCTGTAACTTCTCAAGATTACAGAAACATGGAGCATGCCGATTAAGGTTAGCATTTGGCTAATCTGATCATTCGTTTATTTACCCAGTTTAAATGGATGATTGGGTTTTTGCAATTTAACTGATTCAGAGAATCGATTTTGAAGATAAATATTTTGCCATATCTATAAACATGAACCACAGATTATCTGGTGTTTGATAACAAAGCCAGTGGTGGAAGCCAATGCTGCCCTACTCAGACCTAAGGGCATTGTGGCATTGAGTTTTAGATAATATGCAAAATTTTACAGCTGATAAAACTTGAGGGTTATCAGTAGATACCTCTTGCGATAATACGTTTGAGGCAACATGAAATTTAATAGTGCCAATTTTGCCTTTTCATTCAGGCCATGGTAAGGCGGCTGAAGCAACTCCTATTTACTCGCTCACTAGTGATGGCTGGGGCAGCCTGTCTTCTCGGGCAGCTAGCTCTGCACGATTGTATGGGAAATTTGTGAACAAATATTTGAGTTATTTTTCAAACGGAAGTAACAGAGGTTTGTGTGGCTTTCAGTTTGAGCCTAGAGAAGTGTTTATGTGATAGCACATATGACATTGCTTTTGCTGCTTTTCTATAGTACCATAAGTGGGACAATAAATGATTGGGTATTCATCTGCTGTTCACTAACGTTATGCAGGGTGTCTTTTATATGACCACTCTAATAGCCTACACTCATTGTAGTGTGCGATGTATATCAGTAAATTATTATGCAAATATGCTTCTACTGTATTCCTAATGGGAGCCGTATTTTTAAGATGATTATGTTTTCAGTAACTTATCTCAACACAAACAACACAGTCTTTACTCTACCTCTGGCTCGGTCTCTGGGTCATAACTGATATTAGGGTAGTTTGAAATGGGCATGATTGCGTACATTTGAAGTCGACAACATACCCACCAGAGCAGAGATTGGGAGTGTCATTAGGTATACAAGTGCACTGAGCTTGCTAGTATCTATGAGATAAAAGATAGTTTCTTTATTGTTATTCAATAGACTCAAGATATTGCTGATAGCTCATTAGCAGCCAATAGAATGGATAGTTCCCTTTCATCATACAGCAAGAGGCTTGCATAGTGCATGTTAACAAATTATAAAATTTGGTGAATATGTCTGAATATTTGCAGATAGATCTCTGCACAGTGTTGCATGAGTTATTGTTCAACTCAAAGTCAATATGGTCCGGTTAAGAACAATGGCCATGTATGCAAGTTAGCATCATGGTATTAATAACCCATGTTTT
Source organism: Leucoraja erinaceus (assembly GCF_028641065.1). Classification (NCBI taxonomy): domain Eukaryota; kingdom Metazoa; phylum Chordata; class Chondrichthyes; order Rajiformes; family Rajidae; genus Leucoraja; species Leucoraja erinaceus. Next base: position 46,233,345 of record NC_073380.1, on the reverse strand, counting down.
TCTACCATTAATGGTTTATCCGTTTGTGTTTCACACACAGATTGGGTTACTGCATGAAACCACAGAGCTTTAAAGTCTTCATGTAGTCACTCACAAGACTTCAAAATAAAATAGAAAGATTAAATGAGAACTTACTGTTTGAAGTTTGATCTTTATTTTATGAGAAGTTGAAGTGAGTGAATACGTGCCCTCCACTCCCAACCCTACTTCTCATAAAGATCATTCGGTAGTTTCTATAGTTTCAGTTCAGCAACTAGTCTGTGATTTCATACAGCTGCTCTGAAAATTGACACGCATGCGGGCTGGCGGGCTCTTCACGTATTCCCTCACTTCAACTTCTCATAAAATAAAAATCAAACTTCAAACAATGTGCGGGTATGTAGATTATTTGGCCTCTGTAAATTGCCCTTAGTGTGTAGGGAATGGTTGAGAAAGTGAGATAACATAGAACTAATGTTATCAGGTGATTGATGGCCAGCATGGATGGTGGGCCGAAGGGCCTGTTTTCACGCTGTATCTCTAAACAAAACAAATTAAACAACAATGCTAATGTGGAATGTGACAGCCTAGTAAACCAATGGGGGGGAAAAAGATTAAAAAACGAGAAAGTTAGCAAAGAGTCATGTAAATTAATTTTCCAATTTTCACATAGTTGGAGCAAAAAGGATGAAACCAATCCACAGCAACAGAACCAAATAAATTCATTGTAAACTGCAGCCTGTCTTTCACAATGTTGATGTTTTGATATTTTCAGGGATGCAAAGTTGTCTTTGTTCACTATCTGCAGCAGACTATCAAGGGCAAGCAGTCGGAGTGAGTAAGTGATTCTGAAGAAGGGTCATGACAGGCTCTTCAGCCCAACTTGCCAACCCCGACCAACTTGTCCCATCTACACTCGTCCCACCTAGTCCCACTTGGTCCATATCCCTCCAAACCTGTCCTATCCATGTACCTGTCAAACTGTTTCTTAAATGTTGGGATAGTCCCAACCTCAACTACCTCATCTGGCAGCTTGTTCCAGCCACCCACCACCCTTTGTGTGAAAATGTTACCCCTCAGATTCCTATTAAATCTTTTCCCCTTCACCTTGAACCTATGGCCTCTGGTCCTCGATTCCCCCAACTCTGGGCAAGCGACTCTGTGCATCTACCCGATCTATTCCTCTCATGATGTTATGCATATCTATAAGATCACCCCTCATCCTCCTGCGCTCCAAGGAATAGAGACCCAGCCCACTCAACCTCGCCCTCTAGTTCAGACCCTCTAGTCCTGGCAACATCCTCGTAAATCTTCTCTGAATCCTTTAAAGCTTGACATTATCTTTCCTATAGCATGGTGCCCAGAATTGAACACAATATTCTAAATGTGGTCTCATCAACGTCTTATACAGTACAACTACAACATGACATCCCACTGCATCTACCTGCGACTCGACCTTTAAGGAACCATGCACCTGCACCTCCATTCACTGTGTAGATCCTGCCCTTGTTCAACGTCCAAAATTGCAATACCTCAAATTTCTCTGTATTAAATCCCACCTGGCCAATTGATCCAGATCCTGCTGCAAGCTTCACTATCTGCAAAACCATCTTCTTTTGTGTCATCATTAAACTTGCTAATCCTGCCCAGTATGTTCTCATCCCAGTCATTGATGTAGATGATAAACAGTAACGGGCCCAACGCCGAACCCTAAGGCACACGACTAGTCACTGTCCTCCAGTCCAAGAAGCAACCTTCCACCATCACCCTCTGCTTCTTTCCATGGAGCCAAATTGCTATCCATCCAGCTATCTCTCCTTGGATCCCATGCAATCTAATCTTCCAGAGCACCCTACCATGTGGAACCTTGTCAAATGCCTTACTGAAATCCATGTATACAATATCTACAGCTCTGCCCTCATCGACCTTTTTGGTCACGTTTAAAACAAAAATCAATCAGATTTGTGAGACATGACCTCCCACGTACAAAACCATGCTGACTTTCCATAATCAGTCCTTGCCCATCCAAATGCCTGTATAACCTATCCCTCAGAATACTCTCCAGTAACTTACTAACTACAGATGTTGAGCTCACCGGCCTATAGTTGCCAGCATTTCCCTGCAGCCCTTCTTGAAAAGAAGCACAACATTTGCCACCCACCAGTCTTCCGGAATCTCTCCTGTATTTTAGGATGACTTGTAAATTTCAATCAAGGCTCCTGCAATTACCTATCTGGTTGCCCACAATGTCCTCGGATATATCTGATCAGGCCCTGAAGATCTGTGTACCCTCACACACGATAGTACCCTTCACCACTTCCTGACGGTAACACTGACTGCTCTCAAGACACTTCCATTGACTACCCCGAATTCCTCCTTCCTACTGTCTTTCTGCTCAGTAAATATAGAGGAGAAATACTCATTGAGGACCTTGCTCATCTCCTGTGGCTCCATACAGAGGTGACCACTTTGATTCCTGAAAGGTCCCACTCTCTCTCTAGTTACCCTTTTCACCCTTATCTATCTATTCTATATATATTACCAAAATCTCATCTTGTTTGTTTGCAGGTTTGTGTTGTACCTCTATTTGCGCAGAAACGGTACAGGATAGCGCTACAGTTTTTGGCCCACCTTATACACCATTGTCCGGTGGTGTAAATGAAACAAGCTTTGTTCAGATTGATGGTATATTTTAAAAGTTATTAATGTTTAAAACTTAAACTAACAAAACAGCACCTCCATCCGCGCATGCACATTTGGGGGAGCGCGTCTTTACTGGCATCACAAAGGGCATCCAACGGGACCTCAGTCACGCCTGCGCAGTTGGGGCCTTTCCAGAATTCAGATCGCCATATTTTTTTCACAATGGGGACAATTACATTTTACCGTTGCTCCGGGCCTGAGTGGATCCGTCGCCTTGGCACTGAGGCTGGGGTTGCATCTGTAGCGGCGGTGGCCGACTCCGGGGATTGGGCGAGGCCGCACCGATGATCCGAGGACTGGGCGTTGAGGCTGGCTCTGAGGCCGATCGCTGCTGTTGTTGCTCCGGGCCTGCGCGGCGGGTTCCAGGGGCAGGGAAAGGCCACGCCGAGGATCCGAGGCCTGGGTGCTGAGCCTGGCTCTGAGGGCACACAAGGAGGGAAAGGAGCGGCACGCTTGAGATCCTGGGGAGGTTAAGAGGGAGAGTGCGGGAATTGAGGGAGGGGAGAGGATAGGGAGGGAGAGGGTTGAAAGTGGAGGAGGTGAGGGGGGGGAGTGGGGGGGATAGGGGTGGTGAGGAGTGGGGGCAGTGGGGTATAGAGGGATAGAAAGGGGGTGGGAGGGAGAGATGTTATGGAGGGAGGGAGGGAGTGACTGAGGATAGGGGAAAGAAGAGGGAAGGAGAGGTGAGGGTGGGATTGGGGAGGGGAGGAGGAGAGGGGAAAGAAGAGGTAGGGTGAAGAGGAGGGGGAGGGAGTGCTGGGGATGAGGGGAAATGAGCAGTTGGGGGCTATGGGTGAGTGGTGGAATATTGCATTGGAGAATGGGTTGTGTTGGGGGCATCTCGTGTGGCAGGGACCCAATGGGTGTATTTATAAAATCTTTTAGAATTGTCTTTAATGCTACCCGCCGTAGCTATTTCTTGGCCTCTTTTTGCTCTTCTGATCTTTTTCAGTTTACTCCTAAATTCCCCAAACTTCTCCTGGGATGGACTTAATCCCAGCTACCTACAACTGTCCCATGCAACCTTCTTGATTTGACCAATGCCTCAATTTCCCTCGTCTGCCACGCTTACTTACATTTGTCTGTTCTGCCCTTCACTCCAACGTCGATGTACATATCCTGAACTTTTGTCAGCACCCTTTTAAAAACACGGGTGATGTTCTTTTCCCCTCAAATAATTTGCTCCAGCCAACTTGAGCGAGACCTTCTCTCATACCCACAAAGTTGGCCTTACCTTAGTTGAGCATTTTATCCAGAGATGCTGCCTGACCCATTGACTCACTCCAGTATTTTGTGTCTATCTTTGGTATAAACCAGCATCTGCAGTTCCTTTTGATATATTTTGTCTGCTCCACTGCACAATCTCCTCAAGGTAGGCATACCTTGAGGAAATTCTCCTCCACTCTCCAACGGGATTTCTGTGAGACCCTCTCTCACTGCTCCCCCTCTGTGATTCCTACTGCTCTCCGACTCCAAGACCATGGTCTGAAGAATGGTCTCGACCCGAAATATCATCCATCATTTTTCTCCAGAGATGCCGCCTGTAACTAAGTAACTCCAGCACTTTGTGTATATCTGAGGAAACCCCAACATTATTGTGAATGCCGCACACTGATGTGTTAATATAATTCAAAGAATGTGCAAATGGTTGCAAGGCAATCTCAGTGACCTCAGAGCACATGTTCAGGTCTGTTTGACCTGTGCAAGTTGAGAATCAGAATCAATAAATGAGGTGCAAGAAAGGTAGGTGGGAGGGGGGATGGGGTGGTTACAATCCAATGAAAGCTTTTCTCTTCTGTTGCATAACTGTTTTGAAAGCTTAATTATCATTTTAATGCAGTTAATGTGCATCTTTAAAATCTTTTATTTAAGTTTTATTTCCACACAAAGTATGATCAGTGAGTATTGTTGACATTTCCTCCACAATGTCTCAAACAATGCCTCAAACTGGTGCCCTGCAAGGATGCATTTCTAGCCCTTGATTTATACTCCCCGTACACTCATTACGCATGGCCAAATTCCGCTCCAAATCCATTTACAAGTTTGCAGATGACTTCTTGTCTTGATCATATATTGATTAGATAATATATATAAGCATCTGGATAAACAGGGTCTGATTAGGAACAGTCAACATGGATTTGTGCCTGGAAGGTCTTGTTTAACTAATCTTCTTGAATTTTTTGAAGATGTTACTCGGGAAATTGATGAGGGTAACGCAGTGGATGTTGTGTATATGGACTTCAGTAAGGCCTTTGACAAGGTTCCTCACGGAAGGTTGGTTAAGAAGGTTCAATGGTTGGGTATTAATGGTGGAGTAGCAAGATGGATTCAACAGTGGCTGAATGGGAGATGCCAGAGAGTAATGGTGGATGGTTGTTTGTCAGGTTGGAGGCCAGTGACGAGTGGGGTGCCACAGGGATCTGTGTTGGGTCCACTGTTGTTTGTCATGTACATCAATGATCTGGATGATGGTGTGGTAAATTGGATTAGTAAGTATGCAGATGATACTAAGATAGGTGGGGTTGCGGGTAATGAAGTAGAGTTTCAAAGTCTACAGAGAGATTTATGCCAGTTGGAAGAGTGGGCTGAAAGATGGCAGATGGAGTTTAATGCTGATAAGTGTGAGGTGCTACATCTTGGCAGGACAAATCAAAATAGGACGTACATGGTAAATGGTAGGGAATTGAAGAATGTAGGTGAACAGAGGGATCTGGGAATAACTGTGCACAGTTCCCTGAAAGTGGAATCTCATGTAGATAGGGTGGTAAAGAAAGCTTTTGGTGTGCTGGCCTTTATAAATCAGAGCATTGAGTATAGAAGTTGGGATGTAATGTTAAAATTGTATAAGGCATTGGTGAGGCCAATTCTGGAGTATGGTGTACAATTTTGGTCACCTAATTATAGGAAGGATGTCAACAAAATAGAGAGAGTACAGAGGAGATTTACTAGAATGTTGCCTGGGTTTCAGCAACTAAGTTACAGAGAAAGGTTGAACAAGTTAGGGCTTTATTCTTTGGAGCACAGAAGGTTAAGGGGGGACTTGATAGAGGTTTTTAAAATGATGAGAGGGATAGACAGAGTTGACGTGGAAAAGCTTTTCCCACTGAGAGTAGGGAAGATTCAAACAAGGGGACATGACATGAGAATTAAGGGACTGAAGTTTAGGGGTAACATGAGGGGGAACTTCTTTACTGAGAGAGTGGTAGCTGTGTGGAATGAGCTTCCAGTGAAGGTGGTGGAGGCAGGTTCGTTTTTATCATTTAAAAATAAATTGGATAGTTATATGGATGGGAAGGGAATGGAGGGTTATGGTCTGAGCGCAGGTATATGGGACTAGGGAGATTATGTGTTCGGCACGGACTAGAAGGGTCGAGATGGCCTGTTTCCGTGCTGTAATTGTTATATGGTTATATGTTATATGGTTATATCCGTACAGAAAGGAGATACAGACCTTGGTCATGCAATGTCAGTTCATCAACTGGGATGGGAGATTGCAACCCACATGTGGTCCACCTTGTTTTGACAAATGCAATCAACCTGGCGTGCACAAACAGAAGATAAACAGATCTAGTTGTCTTACTTTAGGCTGCGCACACCATATGCAAGCAAAAGAAGGGCATCAACTCTCCTTCAATGTCAGCAAGGAGCTAGTTATCGACTTCAGGAAGTGTGATAGAGTAGATGCCCCAATCAGCATGATCGGAGCTGAAGTCAGACACAAAATGCTAGAGTAACTCAGCGGGTCAGGCAGCATCTCTGGAGAATAGGAATTGGTGACGTTTCGGGTCGAGACCTTCTTCCCGAATGTCACCTATTCCTTTTCTCCAGAGATGCTACCTGACCTGCTGAATTACTCCATCTTTTTGTGCCTGCCTTCAGTTTAAGCCTGCATCCGCAGTTCTTTCCTACACTCATTAGAGCTGCAATGGAGATGATTGAAAGCTTCATGTTCCTTGGCACTAATATTAGCAACAATCTGTTGTGGACCAACCCCATTGAAGCGGCAGCCCAGAAGGCACACCAATGCCTCTACCTCCTTATAGAAGAAACCCGCAAGCAATCACAGAGAGCTGTGGATGTAGCCCAAACCATCACACAGACTAACCACTTATTTAGTGGAACCTTGTTGAACACAAATTATCAACCACAGTAGCATAATACACTATGTTAAAGACATAGACGGAGCAATACATTGAATGTGGAGTGATTTGGTTCTAAACAAAGGTTCTTTTTCTCTCTCTTTGTACTCACCTATATCTCAAAGTATCCAAGCTTTCTACAACAGTAATCACAATTCCATGGTTTCCATTCAGTGTTCAGGGAGTTGTTTGTTTAGTGTCATCTTGTGTTGCTCTTTTTTTTATTCAGGAAAATTTTCTGCAACCTATGAAGGCCTAGTTGGGACTCAAAGACAAGTTTGACATAGTGACATGGAGTCACAAGAGCCTGCAGATGTTGGAATTGAGCAAACAACAACCTGCTGGAGCAACTCAGGAGGTCAAGCAGCATCAGTGCAGTGATATGGATAGATGACGTTTCAGGTCAGGACCCTTCTTCAGCCCGTCCAATTCCTTCTGCAGATGCCGAGTTCCTCCAGCAGTTTGTTTTTTGACCAAATAGCAAGCATTCTTTTTAGAGTTCAATAGTCTTTGAGACATTTTTGATGGAGGTGACTGGTGGCTAAGTTAGGGCATTATTGCTCTTCTTGGCACAGTGATTGATTAACACAATCATTATGATAGAGACTGGCAAACCTTCTTTCTCTGTTATTCAATACTGGAATGCACTGAGCCAGTATAATGCTGAGTTTAGTTTAGTTTAGTTTAGTTTAGTTTAGTTTAGTTTAGTTTAGTTTAGTTTAGTTTAGTTTAGTTTAGTTTATTGTCACGTGTACCGAGGTACAGTGAAACGCTTTTGTTGCGTGCTAAACAGTCAGCTGAAAGACAATACATGATTACAATGGAGTTGTCCACAGTGTATGACCTATCCAAGTGAAAGCAGTTGAAGGTCACCACTGAAATAAATGGATATCAGCTGAGGCAAGAGATGAAGGAGCATGAAACAAAGCATTGAACGTAATCACAAGAAAAATATGTTTTGAATAAACAGAGGACATATAAAATATAATTACAATCTTATAGCAAGATTAGAGTTAGTAAAAGAAAAATGCAATATGCTAAGAAGGTAGAGGATATGAATTCAATTAGAATATTTGAAAGAAACAGCTCAAAATTTGAGAGAAATGCGATTAGCTCTCTATCGATAGAATTAAACAAGGGAACTCTGAAATACTAGGAAGCACAGAGTCTATTTCATGTGGCAGCTTCTAAAAAGGTATAACTTAATGTTTCCACTCAGTTGACAGACTCTCATCATCTGCAGCATCATCGAACAAGACATTTCTGTCCCTGAAGTCTACATTAGCTCTTTCAAAGAAACATCATAGACATCTTTTTCCTCCTTAACTATTTATCAGCTGCCTTCTGAATGGTACAATGAATATGTTATTCACCACCCTATCAGGTAGTGCATTCCAAAAACTGTGTATGATTATCTCTGGTGTCACCTCTAGTTCTTTCAGCAATCATGTTAAATCTGTGCCTTTAGGTTATCAAATCATTAGCCACCATCATAGTCATACAGCATGAAAAATGCCTTTGGCCCAACTCATCCATGTCAACCATAATGCCCCACCTTATCTAAGTTTAGTTTATTGTCACGTGTAACTAGGTACAGTGAAAATATTTTTGTTGCCTGCTAACCAGTTAATGGAAAGCCAATGCATGATTACAATTGAGCCATGCATGGTGAACAAATAACAGATACAGAGAATAATGTGAATAATGTTTAGTGCAAGATAAAGTACAGTAAAGTATGATCAAAAAGATAGTCCAAGGATCTTCAACGAGGTAGATGGTAGCTCATATAGCCCGGATACTATCTAGTCTTATTTGCCCATGTTAGTGTCTTTTTTTTGACTGGATACAGAATTGGCTTCATGGAAGGAAAAAGGGGATGGTGATGAAAGGTTGTATTTCGAATTGAAGGCCTATGTTCAGCTTTGCTCACCCTGCTTTAGGAAGGATGTCATTAAGCTGGAAAAGGGTACAAAGATGATTTATGCGTAGAATGTAGAAACAAGGAACTGCAGATGCTGGTATACAAAAAAAGACACAAAGTGCTGGAGTAACTCGGTGGGTCAGGCAGCATCTCTGGAGAACAAGGATAGGTAATTATTTGTGTTGAGACCCTTCTTCAAGATGGCGGACTGCGGGGGTGATGCGCCGTTGTGTATGGCTGCTCCTCCTGCAGTCCGTCCTTTCTCCCTTTTTTATTTTTATTTTTAGTCCTGTCCGTGAAAATTGTTCATTGGAAGTCTTCTTTTATGTGGTGGGTGGGGGGGGGGAAGGGGGAAACTGTTTTAATCCCAGTCCTACCTGGTCGGAGATGCGGTTTTCTTCCAAACCGCTTCTTCGTCCTCTCTGTGCGGCGTACCATCGAGCTGGAGAAGCGCTGGAGCGACGATTTCCTGCCGGGACTACAGCTTCGCCGGCGGTGCAGATGCTGGGACACCAACACCAACACGGAGCGGGCGATGCCTTACCGGGTCGCCTTCCGGTAAGCTCCGGGGCACTGGGAACGCCGACTGCAACATCGCTGAGCTGCAGCTGCAGAGCGTCCAGCCGCGAGCGGGCGGCACTGGATTTCAACACCGCGGGGCCTGGTGTCCGAGTTCGCCAGTGTCAGAGGTCCAGCCTGAGAACTTTGGACATTGCAGTCTTCAGGGAGGAAGCGGCCGCTTCAGTCCAGGCCGCTGAAGAATGTTCACCCGACGCCGATGATCCAGCTTCGCGGCAGAGGGCCTGAGAACATCGAGTTGGCTGAGGAGGCCACATATAGACCCCGACCTTGGGTGGACTATGAGGGGGAGAACTGGATATTTTTTAGTGCCTTCCCTCACAGTGAATTCTGCTGTGGGGGGATGTTTCATGTTGATTTCTATAGTGTACTGTTCTGTGTCTTTTTTTATTTTTCTCTTTTTTGTTTTGTATGGATTTATTGACATTTGATCTGTTCAATTAATTTAATCAATCTCTGTAAAGCACTTTGGTTCAAATACTGGTTTTGTTGAAAAGTGCTATATAAATAAACATTATTATTATTATTATTCTTCAGACTGATTGGTCTAGAGAATGTGGAAGCGATGATTGAAGGTGTGGATCAAGCAGAGGACAGAGTTGAGGTCCATTGCAGGTTTGGGTGAGTGAGGCCCTGAGCAGTGGGAGAGACAGAGCGAGGGTCTGCTGGTGCCAGTGCACGGCGGAGAGTGTGGAACACAGGGCATGGCAGGAGAATGATTCGAGAAGCAGTTAATTGAAGTTAGGTGCCTGAAATCCTGGTTGGGCCTGAACTGGGAGGTGCAAGCCACGTGGCACAAGATGGCAGTGCAGGCAAGTGCCGAGGGACCACACGTGGCTGTGGTAGTGAGTCCGGGTCAGAATATGGCCCTAGAGCAGGTGAGCTGCAGGAATCACAGAGGGGGAGCAGAGGGAGAGGCTCTCACAGAGGTCTTGTTGGAGAGATGCTGTGTACAGTAAGATCGAACAGTTATTTATGTTACCATCTCAACGATTGTATATTTCAGTGCATGGTTATTTGGCTTGCTCTTGAATATAAGCTCTAGTGTAATGTGAATATCCTGCATCCTGCAATTAACATGCACACTAGATACTCATTTAATGCCGTTCAAAAGCAATAACCGACAGGAGGGAGCCCACTTAGCTACTGTGTCTTATGTTCCTTATTTGTTTATCTCTCTTCACAAATGGATATTTCTGCCAACATTTAATTAGGAGGCATTTCCTAGATTCATGACAGAGATTTGTCTAGAGAATATTTGGTTTCTTAAAATAAATGGTTGGATGCATGCCAAAATATATTTAAGTAGCATGTCAGCTAAATTACATGGTGAGAGTTTCCATCATGAATGTCCTTGGAAAGTGCTTGTGTGTGCATGTCTCTCTCTCTCTCTCTTGCTCTCTCTCTGGTAGTTTACAGCCCAGTGGTATGAATATTGATTTATCTCACTTCAGGTAGCCCCGGCATTTCCTCTCTAACCCTCCCCACCCAAGACGCACTAGCCTCTCATTTTCACTCTACAAACAGCTAACAATGACCTGTTTGCTTATCATCTTTGCTTTTTTGCATATCTTTCATTCATTGTTCTTTATCTCCACATCACCGTCGATTTTTCTCGTTTCCATTATCCCTAACCAGTCTGAAGAAGGGTCTTGACCCGAAATGTCATCAATTCCTTCTCTCCATAGATGCTGCCCCACCCGCTGAGTTTCTCCAGCATTTTGTGTCTACCTTCGATTTTACCAGCATCTCCAGTTCTTTCTTAAACATATATCTATATATAGATATATGTGTGTGTGTGTGTGTGTGTGTGTGTGTGTGTGTGTGTGTGTGTGTGCGCGCGCATGTTTCTCTCTCCCTCTATATATATATTCACTCATATATTCACACACTCACAGACATACACACACATACTCAGCCACAAACAGAGACACACACACATGCACATATCTATGTGTGTGTGTGGCTGTGTGTTTGTGTATGTCTATGAGTATGTGAATGTACATGTGATTGTATGTATGAATCTGTTTGTATAAGAAAGAACTGCAGATGCAGATGGTATGATGGAAGGTAGACACAAAATGCTAGAGTAACTCAGCGGGACAGGCAGCATCTCTGGAGGGAAGGAATGGGTGACATTTCGGGTTAAGACTCTTCTTCAGACTGTATAAATGTGTATTGTATTTGCATAGATATTTTGAGTGTGTGCGTGTCCAGTGAAAGCCAAGCACACACCCAAGCCCATGGTCGGGTATCATCTACTTGAGCAAGACTTCCCCTCAGTGTTCCACTCTAATCTCTGGTGTCCTATGAGGATTTTTTGTTAGCCTCCTCCCTTTTCCTATTTAATCTGTCATCGTGATGCTCAGCTCTACATCACCAGTGCATCTTGACCAGTCCACAGACACTTTGCAGTTAACTTGTTGATTGGAGAAAGTTCTTATGTAGAGAATGTGCTCACTTATGGAAAAGCATGGGCTTACAAGGACTGGTCACCATGGTTTTGTGCAATTAAGATCATGTCTTACTAAATTGTTTGCTTTTTTTGAGAAGGGGATGAAGATGATTGATAAGAGCATGGCAGTGAATATTAGTGTGGGACGGAGTTGTGGAAAGCAAGGTTCCTGGTGGTAGACTAATTCAGAAGATTAATGCACATGGGACCAACATGAGATTGGGTAGATTGGATTAAACATTGATTTGTCCAGAAAAGACAGTGGTTAGTAGTGGAGGGATATTATTCTACGTGCTCTCTCTTTTCTTACCAGATCCTTTCTGCAGTGTGGCAATAACAACTATACACAGTACTCTAAGTGTTGTCTAACCAATGATTTGTACAACATTATCTCCAATTATTTTACTCAATGCCTTAGCCTATGAAGGCAAATGTTCCATTTGCCCTTTTCACTATGCTATCTACCTGTATCACTACTTTCAGGGAGCTATGGATTTACACCCCAACGTCTCCCTAGACATCAACACTCCTAAAGTCCCTGTCATTATTCTATATGTCCTAGCTTAATTTAACTTCTCAAAGTGCAGGACTTTATACTTTACCGGATTAAAGTCCATTCTGGTATTTGTTCCACAGTTGCTCCATCAATGCAAAAGTGTTGATTTTTATTTGTTTTCTATGACTGCATGATGAACACTCGATCATATTACCTCCCAAATTTCTCAGCTCCAAACATAACAATATAATCTTCTCCATTCTACTGTAACTATAGTACATTACCCCCTGGGCAATTCTGTTACATTCACACAAATATCAGCAATTTATAATGTACATACAATCCTTCATATTTTCTGTTCAATTTAGAGATACAGAGCGATAAACAGGCCCTTCGGACACCGAGTCCACGCCGACTAACGACCTCCGCACATTAACATTACCCCGCCATTAACACTACAGACTAGGGATAATTTACATTTGTACCAAGCCAATTAACCTACAAACCTGTACGTCATTGAAGTGTGGGATTGTATGTACATTGTACAAAATTTACCAGATGGGATATAAAGTGGAGAAATGCACAGGTAGTAGGAAAAGTTGAAAAGATGTCATTGTATGTTCTCATTTGGAGATGGTACTTAGTTTGGGAATTAAGTACAATGTTCACCTTCGCTAAAAAGGATAAGTTGTCTCATTGAGTTATTATAAATTGGGGATAGAACAGTACATCACAGTAACAAGCCTTTCAACCCATGATGTCTGTGCCAAACATGATACCAAATCAAACTAATTCATTTTGCCTGTCAATCCTATCCCTCCATTCCCTGCATATTCATATGCCTATCCAAAAGCCTCTTAAACACCACTATTTTATTTGCTTCCACTACCAGAATGTTCCAGATACCGCCCATTCTCTGCGTAAATATCTTGTCCTGCACATTTTCTTTAAACGTTTCCCCTTTGGCCTTTAAGCTATGCCCTCCAGTAATTGACATTTCCAACCTGGGAAAAAGGTTCTGACTGTCTACCCTATCTATGCCTCATATAATTTTATATACCTCTTGCAGGTCTCCCCTCAGCTTCAGTCCAAAACAATCCAAGTTTGTCCAACCTCTCCTTATGGCTAATATTCTCGAATCTTGGCAGCAACCAGTAAAACCTCATCTGCACCTTTTCCAAAGCCTCCTCATCTTTCCTGTAATGGGTCGATCAGAACTGCACACAATACTTCAAATGCAGTCAAACTAAAGTGTTATGAAGCTGTAACTTGATATCCACATTCTTATATTCAAAATCCTGCCTGATAAAGGTAATCATATGCCTGATGTAATTGATATTATGTGCCCATCGTAACTGATTAATTACTATTGATTATATATTTATTTGCCACATACATCACACAAGCTCGAATCAGGGAAGAACTCAGGAGAACTCTTGAATTACCTCATACAGTGGGACAGGCCCTTAAGGGAGTCAAGGGATATGGGGGGAAAGCCAGAACAGGGTACTGATTTTGGATGATCAGCCATTATCATATTGAATGACGGTGCTGGCTCGAATGGCCTACTGCTGCACATATTTTCTATGTTTATATGTTTCTATGTGTATGTAAATCTGCAGCAAGTAAGAATTTCATTGTTCTGGTCCCGGTGAAAATGACAATTAAACACTCTTGATTCTCTTGTTTTCTATACTGCTCTATCTACATGTGTTGTTACTTTCTGGGAGCAGTGGACTTGGATCCCAAGTTCTCTGTGCATGAATGCTGTTAAGGGTCCCGTCATTATCTGTATACTTTCCCCTTTAATCTTTGCATAGGCCCAGGTATTGTTACCTCCAAGGAAGTGTCATGACTGAAGATAATTTATATATATTAATGTCCTGATTGTAGCTTGAAGGAATTTAAAGCTTCAAAAGATTGATTGAGCAATATCAGAGATCAAATAAATCTAATAATATTTTATTTTTGACTGTCAAATAAATAGAAACTGATATTTGTATTAAAATGAACACATAGTCACAAATTGCCATGAATTCATAACAATAGAGGCCAATCATCCTTTGCCATGACTAATGCTCCTCATCTATTGAGATGAATTATATTTTCAATGAATGAGGGAATGATACTTTATTATCACATGTGACATGTCACGGTGAGATTATTTGTTTTGCATACCATACACAAATTACGCAAGGAGGGGGGAGAGGGTGTTGTGGGGGGAGGGGGGGGGCGTGGGCGAGGGGCAGTTTGTGGCTGTGGGGTGTACGGTGGAGGGGAGGTGGGAGTCGATAAGGTTACAAGGTGTTCAATGTAGTCCCCAAAGGTCCCTCTTTGTTCTCGGCGGCTCCCCAATGCTGGGTCCCAACTTTGTTCTCGGTGCCCTACCCCAATGCCGGGACCCTCTTCGTTCCCAGTGGTGGCGTGCTCAACCGACCACAGGCATCCACCACCAGCCCGTCTCATCTCTGAGACCCATCACAGGCCTTTCTGATGTTTCAAGTTCTCTTTACATGAATGCTGTTAATTATTTGTAATCCCCATTTTTCTTTTTAAATACTTAAAGGCTTGTATAGAGTGGATATGGAGAGGATGGGTTTCACTAGTGGGAGAGTCTAGGACAATAAGTCATAGCCTCAGAATTAAAGGACATTCTTTTAGGGATATGAGGAGAATTTCTTTAGTCAGAGGGTGGTGAATCTGTGGAATTATTTGACACAGAAAGCTGTGGAGGACAAGTCAGTGGATATTTTTAAGGCAGACTAGACTAAGTGGGACCCGATGTTGTACATTATTCCACCACTCACACGTTCCCCCGACTGCGCAGGTGCGGCTCATTCCCCCTCATCCCCGAGCACTCCCTCCCTCTCCATGTGTGGGAGGGGAGGAGGGGTGGGGGAGAAGTGAAGTGGGGTATGTGGCGGGAGGGGGGTGCAGGGTGGGAGGTGAGGAGGGGTGTGTGTGGGCGGAGAGGTATAGGAGGGGGGAGAGGGTGTTGTGGGGGGGGGGGGGGTGGGGGGGGGGCAGGGCAGTTTGTGGATGTGGGGTGTGGGGTGGGGGATTGTGGGGGGAGCGGAGGGGAGTGTGGGAGGGGGGATTTTGGGGAGAGGGGTGTGGGGGGGGGGGGGGGAGAGGAGGTGCGGTGGGAGGGAGGTGGTGGGGACTGGGGGATTGTGGGGGGGGTGAGCGGAGGGGGGCATATGTGGGAGGGGGATTTTGGGAGGGGCTGAGGGGTGTGTGGGGGGGGGGGCAGGGCTGGGGCAGGTGGGGGGCTGAGAGCTTGGAGGGCTGAAGACGGGAAGCCAGGCCACTCCGGGGGAGAGGGGGGTATCATGGTGGAGGGGGGCAGGAGCCAGCGAGATGGACCAGAGGGGTATGGGTTGGAGCTGGCAGTTCAATGGGGACTCACAGCGGGAGCTGGTCGCTGGTCGTTCTCGTCCGCCAGGATAAGAGTCTCTGCTTTCCATTTGGTGACATCGGCGACATCTCCGACACCGGGCTGGGCAGGGCTGACACCGGGCTGGGCTGTGCCGACTCCACACTGGGCAGGGCTGACTCCGGGCTGGGCTGGGCTGACACCGGGCTGGGCTGGGCCTACTCCACGCTGGGCAGGGCTGACACTGGGCAGGGCTGTGCCGACTCCACGCCAGGCTGGGCTGACTCCCGGCTGGGCAGGGCTGACACCGGGCTGGGCTGGGCCAACTCCACGCTAGGCTGAATCCGGGCTGAATCCGGGCTGGCCGAGTTGGAGACATCCACTGGCCATCCTCAGCTCCAGTAATGATGTGATGGCGGAGGAAGGGGCGGACCAGGGAGTGACAGAAGAATAGACTAATCCGCATGGCATTGACTGGCAGGAGAGTAGAGAGTAGGAGAGTGCACACGCGGTTTTTAAGATATTTAAATCTTGCTAACTTACACATTGTGCCACCGATTAGAATGAAACCTGGGGCACTCGCAGCAAAGAAGAACGGTGAGCGAGCTGGCAAAATATTATAGTGCTATTGCGTACCGTTTTTGTGCAAATAGTTAATCTAGTATATATATACTAGATTAAGTGGGACCCGTTGGGTCCCAAGTTCACACGGGAGGGCTGGTCCCCCAACATAATATTCCACCTCTCCACCAATTCCATATATTGGTGGCCAGTGGAGGGGGCTTTCTGGAGTGCTAGTATGGGTGTTGTGGGCTGAAAGGACTGGTTTCCAGAAGGCTAGTATGGATATTGTGGGCCAAATGGATTCTTGGAGTGGCAGCTCAGTCACTCAAGCCTGATGTGCTGGCAGCTCACTCATGGCTGGTGGGCTGGCAGTTGACTCACGGCTATTCCTTCAAATTCCATTTAAAGCAGGGTACAAGGCCACCAAATTCAAGTGTGTTTCTTACCACTTCAAGCAGGGTGCAAGGCCACCAAATTCAAGTGCAGTTTCATATCATTTCAAGCAGGATGCAAGGCCACCAAATTGAGGTGTGTAGTGTAAAGGTTGGTTTCACTTGTCTCCAGATTCATAGAGTACTGTGAATAATCGGATTTTTATCATATAATGTGTTCTTCAAATTTATTGGAGAGAGAAGAATCGAGCCTATATTAAAAGGCGAACAATCCTCTCTCTCCATTATTAACCAATCTACCTGTTGGCCTGTATTGTCCAGCCAGTAGATTACATTTTTAATATTCATTGCCCAGTAATAGTATAAGAAGTTGGGGAGAGCCAATCCACCCGTTTCTTTGGGTTTACATAGATGCCGTTTATTAATACTATGTGTTTTATAATCCCAAACAAAGTTTGTAATCAGAGAATCAAGTTTTTTGAAATAAAGTTTAGGAAGATATATATCGGTATTGATTGGAATAAATACAGGATTTGTGGGATGAAGATCATCTTTATAGCATTTATTCTACCTATTAGAGACATCGGTAGTGTTTTCCAGAATTGAATAAGAGCGTTTAATTTAGTAACTAAAGGAGGGAAGTTTGCGTTGAATAAAGAGGTATATTTTCTGTTTACCTGAACACCCAGATATTTGAATTTTTCCGTAGCAATTCTGAAAGGGAATTTTTGAAGGTGTGTCGGCTCTTGAGGTTTTATTGTTCCAGTTGATTCTATATCCTGAAAAGGAGCCGAATTCCTCTATAAGATTTAATATACTTGGAATGCTAACTTGGGAGTTGGTGATATATAATAATATATCATCTGCATATAATGATATTTTATTATTGGAGTATTTAAAATTATTGCCATGAATGTTCGGATGTACTCTTATACTATCCGCTAGAGGTTCAATCGCATGGGGAAATAACAGGGATGATAATGCACATCCCTGTCTATTGCCCCTGGATAACTGAAATTTAGCTGAGAGTATGTGGTTAGTCAGTATTCTGGCATTCGGCTTATCATATAACAGTTTTATCCATGAAATAAAATTTTCGCCGAACTGATATTTTTGCAATACTGTAAAAAGATATTTCCATTCTACTTGATCAAATGTTTTTTCTACATCTAATGAAATAATTGATGTCTTCTTTTATAGTTCTGTGTGAGTACATTATGTTTAAAGGATTATTAAACAAATGTCTCTTGGGTATAAACCCCGTTTGATCCGAGTGTATAAATTTATGAACGTATTTACTTAATCTTCTTGCCAAAGTTTTCGCTAATATTTTCTGATCTGTATTTATCACGGCAATTGCTCTGCATGATCCCGGGTCTTCCAGATCTTTATCCTTTTTGGGTATAAGTGTGATAGTTGATTCAGCTAGTGTCTGTTGTAATGTCTGTTCATTAATGCGTATGTATAAAGGTTGTATAAACGCGGGGAAATTAACTCATAAAATCTTTTGTAACATTCATTACTAAACCTGCCTGGTCCTGGTGTTTTGCCATTCTTCAATGAATTGATTGTCTCTTCTATTTCTATAATTGAAATCTGTGCTCCTAAATCATCTCGTTCCAGCGGATTAAATGTTGGAAGATTAGTTAGCAAGAAAGTTTGTAATTTTTCTCCTTTCTGTTGATATTTTGGATGTACATAAATTTTGATAAAATTGGGCAAGCAGGGTGCAAGGCCACCAAATTCAAGTGCAGTTTCGTACCACTTCAAGCAGGGTGAAAGGCCACCAAATTCAAGTGCAGTTTCATACCACTTCAAGCAGGGTGCAAGGCCACCTAATTAAAGTGCAGTTTTGTACCACTTAAAGCAGGATGCAAGGCCACCTAATTAATGTGCAGTTTCGTACCACTTCAATCAGGGTGAAAGGCCACCAAATTGAAGTGCTGTTTCAAACCACTTCAAGGAGAGTGCAAGGGCACCATAAAACCACAAAAAAACACCACATAAACACCACACTCATCTGTAAATTTCCCCCAGTGTAACAGAGTGGAACAGAAAGTGGGCAAAGGGCCTATTCCCATACTGTATCTCTAAACATAAAGTTGCACATTATTGCAGCAGTGTTGGAAGTTAAACTTGAATTGAATACTTTATTGTCACATGTGACAAGTTGCAGTTAAATTCTTTGCTTGCATACCCAAGATATGCAAATAGTCGCCCATAAAGGACGCTGACAAAGTTACAAATTTTAGGTTTAAAGTGGGAATAGATCATATAACTTGCAATATAGAACAGTACTGCACAGGAATAGGCATAATGGCCCATGATATTCTTGCCAAACGTGATCCATGTCCCTCCATTCACTGCATATCTATGTGTCTATCTAAAGCCCTATTAAATGCCACTATCATATCTGCTAATATGATTGAGAATGAAAGTGACAGATGACTGGAAGTCAAGCTTTTCCCACTCTGACCAGACTTATCCTGTAAAGCAACCGGATAGTTTTCATTTGGTTTCCCCAAATTCGAGGAGATGAAATTGTGAGCATCGAATGTAGTCCACAAAATTGGAAAAAATGCCTGTGAATTGCTGCTTTATCAGCAAGGACTGATAAGGTCCCTTTATTGTGGGCAGAGATAAAGGACAAGCATTGCACCACCTGAGGTTGCAATGCTCAGCACAACTTATTTTCTTTAAATGTCCCTTTCTCCACAGTAAGTCACTTATTCCAGAGATGCGAGTCTGAAGAAAAGTCCAAAACGGCACCTATTTACTTTCTCCATAGATGCTGCCTGACTACCTATGAGTCCGGCATTTTGTGTCTACCTTCAGTATAAACCAACACCTGCAGTTCCTTCCTACTACTTTTCTTTACACCTTGAAGGATTGAGGTAGAGGACAAAATTAACGATGGGCTCAATATTGACTGAGGCAAATTATAGTCAGAATTCCAGCTGGAAAGTGCGAAAATACCTTGAAAAAAGGCAGTAGTTGGTGAGATATGAGCTTATGCAAACCAAGAGTGGGCAATCATTTCAGAATACTGAAAGTGGAGGAGATTCCTACATGATTGAAAATACAACATTGATGGAATTTCATAAATATGCATTAATACCATGATGACTATAAGCACATAATGAAATTTCAGCTGGGATATGTCATTGCTCCTTGTGTGGAAATTGCAACAATCTATGCCCACTGTGATATTGTAAAACTAACGGGATTATGGCCCAGAAATGAAGTAAGAGTAGACGGATTTCCAAAACAAAATAACATGGACTAGTTCAGAGTACTTTAGTATAAAAAGCAATAATGCTGGATAAAGTGCAGAGAAGATTTCTTGAGCTTGAAAAGAGTGCAGAGAAGATTTATAGGGATGTTGCCAGGTCTTGAGGGCCTGAGCTATTGCGAGAGGTTGGGCAGGCTAGGACTTTATTCCTTGGACCGCAGGAAGCTGAGGGGGTGATCGTCCAGAGGTGTATAAGATCATCAGGGGAATAGATAGGGTATTTTACCCAGAGTTGGGGAATTAACAATAGATTCAAGTTGAGAGATGAAAGGGGCTGTCCCACTTGGGCGACCTAATTGGCGAGTTTAGAAGAATTTGAAAAAATGACATGTTTAAGACCTCCTTCAACTATTTTGAAGACCTCCTTCGACCTCCTTCAACTAAGTTGAAGACCAGCTTCGACTAGCTACGACTGTGAAGTAAATCTCAGGCCGCTCTGCCTCAGTAAGTAGTCACAACACCCCATACAAGTTTCCAATTCATATTTCTTCTTCTTGAAACTCCCATGTCGGAGCCATTTATGCTTAAGTTAGTATATTATAGCCATGTCTATATATTTCCAGTTTTATCTTTTTTGTATGCTTGTGGGTGGGATTTGATATGTAGTTTTTAACCACTATCACTCTCTCACGACTCTATATGACACGATATGGATGAAAGTTAAGTGCCTGTCCCACTTACGTGTCCTTGGCATGCAAATTACGCATCCTCGTGGTCACGTTGAGGCGCACGGGCATCGTATGGCCGTGCGGGGCCGGTCCCACTGAGAAGCGCGGAGGGGTATGTAGTTGTGTGCGACATCACGCGGGGCTCCAAAATTTTTGTAGCGAACAAAATCTTCGCGTGCCAACGGCCTGTCGCGGAACTGACGGCCAAAGTGGGACAGGCCTAAGACCCTGGCGCAACACAACGTCTCACTTCTAACAGCAGCAGAAACAGGCAAACGATCGCCGAGATCAGCCTGGGGCTCACGGCCGTTGCGGTCCGATCTGCCCCCACTTCTACTCCCAAAGCGGGGCCAAGAAAATTGAAGATAGACACAAAATGCTGTAGTAACTCAGCGGGACAGGCAGCATCTCTGGAGAGAAGGAATGGGTGACGTTTCAGGTCAAGACCCTTCTTTCAGACTGAAGAAGAGTCTCAACCCGAAACATCACCCATTCCTTCTCTCCAGAGATGCTGCCGGTCCCGCTGATTTACTCCGTCATTTTGCGTCCATCTTCAAATGACGTCACGCGCTCCAGACGGTTGTGCGGTCGAATGAAGTCGCACGCAACCTTCGCTGGACCATCGCGGGTCAACGCGACCACGAGGTCGCGTAATTTGCATGCCAAGGACATGTTAGTGGGACAGGCCCTT